>NW_024502680.1:505289-1175320 GCF_017590055.1 Onychostruthus taczanowskii | reverse complement strand
CCCGCGCTCACGGCGTCGCACCGGCCCGGCCCTCCCGCCCGCGCTTCCGCCCGCGCCACAGCGCCACAGCGGCCCCTGCCGCCGCGGAGGACCGACGGTGCTGCCGAGCCTCCGCGCGTTTTGTTATTTCCTCGTTTTATTGTTCACGGTGCTTTTCGTCACTATTAGAGTCACAGAGCCACCAAGGCTGGAAGAGACCTTTCAGATCGTCCGGTCCAACCATGGTACACTGCCACTGTACCCCTAAGCCACTAGACCACATCACCCAGCACCAGGTGTAGGTGCCTGTTGAGCACCTCCAGGGTGGGGACTCCACCACGTCCCTGGCAACCTGTCCTGATGTCTGACCTCCTGAACAGGGAAAAATATGTTTTAGTATTTAATCTGATTCTCCCGCCTCTCTTAAAGCCATTTCCTCTGGTCCCCTCACTGCAGGCATGGCAGAAGAGACTGGCCCCATCTCACTACAGCCTCCTGCCAGGGAGTTGTCCCTCCTGAGCCCCTGCAGACTAAACGGCTCCCTCAGCCACTCCTCGTCAGACAAGTGCTCTAAACCTCTCACGAGCCTTGGTGCCCTTCGCTGGACACGCTCCAGCACCTCAATGTTCTTTTTAAAGTGAGGGGCCCAAAATTGCATGCAGTACTACTTAAATTTCATTTATTGGTATTTATTCATTTATTATTTGTACTTAACATTCTTTTCATAATTTTTAACCCCCTCTGCCTGCCCTTTTGCAGACCCTTTACACCCTCTGTAGTGTCACAAAACTTCTTTTCCATGCCGGGACCCTCAGGACTCCAGTGTGGGGTTGGAACTCGGCATTGTGCCTTGGACATGGTCTGATTGTCCTGATGTATCAGGTGCTGGTGATTTACAGCCTGGAGGTTTTCTGCAGTGCCCAACGTGGCATGGAAGGACTCCAGACTGGTTTTCCTTCCCTGTACGTAATACCCATCTATTATTGGCACTGTGACAAATGCAAATTAGCCTGGATGGAGAAAAGCCCACACCTCTCCCAGCATAGATCAAGATTATATTGTCCATTAGTGAGATATAATACATTTAAAGCAGAAAATACATTTTTAATGGAATAGGTCATGAATTTCTTACAAGCCACGAGGTGAAACCTTGCCCCAGGAGGTCTGATGCAGCACCGGCACGCAGCCACGTGGGCCCTCCTTTCCCAAAATGTCCATAAGCTTCTCGTTAGCCGACAGCTTCTATCTTCAGCTTCTTCTTGATTACCTGTCTCCACATCCCTCTGCTGCACTTCCCTGTCTCACTGGTTTGTAGTGAGAGAGGGAGAGTTTGGCTTGGGTTTCTTGGTGCTTTCCTGCAGCAGCCTGTTGCTGCTCTGAGCTCCACACGCCACAGTTCCCTGGCTGGTGAGCCTCAGATGTCGGTGGGCAGAGCTGCCTCTGACCTCTTGGGGGGTCTCCATCAGCTGTGTGCTACAGCTCAGACATGGAAAAATGCATCTGAGCGCACTTGCAGCCACCCCAGCATCCAACAGCAGGGGAGCAGAGGGGCTGGCAATGGGCTGAGGGACAGGGCAGCTGCAGCAGCACTTCTTCCACAGGACACTTCCCTAGACAGGTACCACGGGCTCCAGGTCCAGCCTGGCGCCACGCTGGAGCCACGGAGGGGCTGCCCCAGCCAATCCTGCCACACTCGGCACCCCAGGGCACAGGACATGGGGGTATAAACAAGTGTGTGTGCATGCATAGCATTTATTTATATCTACCTCCTGATGTTTATTATATTTATTTATTAATATTTATTATATTTATTCCTAAAGTTTATAACATTTATTCCTAATATTTATTATATTTACCTCCTATATTATTTATATCTACCTCAAATATTTACTTACTGTTGTAGGAAGATGTACGAGATGCAGCAGCACTGGACCTGAAGCAGGAGGGGTCGTGGTGCCTGTGCGAGGTGATGGGACCTCGACTCACAGCGTGTGGTCAGCAAAATTTTGGCAGTTCATTTATCCCACTTGTGAGCTGGGAATAGTTGATTTCAAAGCCAACATGGAAAGGGTGTGTATATCTGAGTTCAAATTGTTAACCCGTACTTAGGCTAAAACCATTCAAGTTTAAACATAATAATCAGGGTGCAAAGGAGAGAGGAGGAGGAGCTAAAGGCGAGCACTGTTAAAGGGATTCAATATCAGCTCCTGGAGGATAGACACTACTGCTCTACAAATGTCCATTGGAAAAGAGACCAGGCCAGAAATGGGTTCAGTGCAATCGCCATCCCTGCACACTGCAGAGAAATCCCTGAGCAGAGAGAGCATGATTTTCCTAAGCTCTTAGACACAGGGATTAAATACAGCATGTGAGAGGGCTCTTGGCACACTAATGATTCGCTAATTCACAGCCATGACTGAGAGAGCCATTGTGAATTAATTAATCCTTGCAAATTAGGAAGTGAGTAAACATTTAAAAAATCCAAGTTACTTCACTGGGGAAAAGATATTCGAAAGGCAAGCATGCAGGTGCTTTGCTTAGGAAGGATAGAGCTGAATGGGATCCTGGGGCTTTCTGCTGCTGGTGGGAGGCCCAGGGAATCCTACAGCTCAGCTCTAACTCCTCCCATCACCATCCAGCAAAAATAGCAAAACTGGAGAAAAACAATATGTCAGCCTGTGAAATTACCCCTCCTTCAAGCAGCTCCCCTCTTTTCTCCCTTCAGCCCTCACCTGACACAGGATGGCTGTTCCCTCCTGGGTGCCACGGCAGCTCTGTGGCAGCAGGCCCCAAGTGCCCCTCACATCCCCTGCAGGCCCCGAGTGCCCCTCATGTCCCCTGCAGGCCCCTCATGTCCTTCACAACGTGCCCCCAGCCCTTGCAGCCGGCCATGCACTTTGGGGTGTCACTGCCCAAAGTTTTACTGGTGGGGTCACAGCTAGAGCTGTGTCCCACAGGTGTCCCACAGGTGTCACACAGGTGTCCAGCAGGAGCCCCAGAGCTCCAGCCGTGCTGGGAGCAGAGCAGGGAGCCCTGAGGTAATTCCTGTGCTGTGGGTGTGTCACCCATTCCATGGGATGGAGGGGCTCTGGACCTCCATGGCCTTCTGACACAGGTCATCGCAAAATATACTCTGGAGCCTCTTGCCAGCTGTCTGCAGGAGCTCACAAGAAGGGGAGAACAGAACCAACACCCAGGTGATGTTTAACTGGGCGTGGACTGGTGTGATTCCCAGAGCACAGCCTGTGTTCCTGGCTTCTGACAAGGAGCTTCAGGGAAAAGGCTTCAGGGAGGAAATATTAGAAGTAGGGACCACTGCAGTTATGCTGAATTTCTTCTGTTTAAAGTTAGTCAGAAGAAAAATCCTGAATCTTTCCATGGACTTTGAACCAAGCTGCAGTGGCTGAATTTAATCACCAGGTTTCACAAGTGCCTGTGACAGTTCCTGAAACTGCATTTCACCCATTACTGCCTGGATACATTCACTGCAGACTCCTAAAGCTTTTCTCAAAGAAATGTCTGTGGGTGAGTATTTTTTTTACCTTTCAGTTCTTTCAATTAATACATAATAAGCAGACTCACACCCCCAAAATCCTATTTACGGTAGGAAACACAATTACATGTAATTGTCTTTCATATCAGTTATGAGTTTTTTCCTCATGGACATTCCATGATTTATCTTTAATTCAAGATTCCATTTCAGAATTAGAACATATTTTAAAAACATTATAGCAAACCACAAGTACTAAGGGTTAGCATGTAAACATTGTCAGAAAAGAAAAAACAATTACCTGAACAATCATAAAAAAAAATCTGTTGCAAATCCCTTTCCTGGAGAGAAGTAATTTTAATTAACTTTTTGTTACTGTGGAACAATTGAAAGTTATCTGTAAAGCACAGCATCCATTCCAGGGAGGATCTACTACTAAAGCCAAAACCACGTTTCCATCGGCATTGTAAAAATGAAAAGAAGCAAAAGAAGTCACCAAAAGAAACAGCACTAGTGTAAAATGTATTTCCTGAGCTAAAAACAAAACACCATACACAAAAACAGTCAAATACAGCCATTAATTCAATATAACTGGAAGCAAATACAGTAAGAATCCAAAATCATGCAGAAAGACACAAGGCTGTGAACACTGCTGAAAGTTACTGTTGAGTTATTCTTTTTAGATGCTTTCCTTCTTCTTTTACATTTTAAAGAAATTACAAGGTGACTAACTTGGTTCATATTTAAGTAGTGCCTGTTGAACTCTGAAGCTCACAGCCTCCGGATATCATTTGCTTATCCCTTTACCCCTTCAAAGGGCTTTGCAGAAATGAATTTATTAGCTCTTACAGCAGAAACCTGTGAGGGGCTTAGTGCTGCCCTTCAGCTGGATTCAGGCTCAGCTAGCACAGGGGCCCTTACCACATCCCTTGACAACACCAGCAAATACATGCATAACCTTTCCTAAGACTCTCTAAAGCTTTTCTGTACCTCTCCTCCTGCTCCTGATGGGACCCCTGGCTCCCAATGAGGAGAGAACTCCAGAGCTCTGCTGTGCCAACCTTCAAAGGCAGGCACTGCTTTGGAAAAGGGCTACAAAATTGTATCATCTGAAAATTGTCTGTGTGCAGGTGTGAGAGGGCATTGCTGTCTGCACATGTGTGTACAGACACACCTGGAATGGGGAGAGGGGGTGAAACATCATCTTTGAAACACAACAAGACACCCAGCTGATCACAGTTATTCTTCTGGAAAATTCCTTAGGGAACTCGTGTCTCCAGCCTCTTTTGCCTTTTGACAGAGCAAACCCAGGGCACAGCTCCTAATGTTAAAAATCAACAAGCAAGAAAAAAAGGGTTGTGGCAGTGGGGGTTTTGTTATTATTTTACATGGCCTCGTTATGGAGGAGCCAAAACAAGTGCAAACTCTGCTTTTCTTCTTCCCAGACCAGCCCATGGGGCAGCACCCACCTTCTCACAGCTCCTGCTTGCTCTACATCTTGTCAGGGCCATGGTTTTCCTACCCCAAGGTAACTGTGCCCCAAGAACTAGCAGGACATCCTACACCTTTTGGTTCCTCCACAGGAATGAGAAATGCTCATCCCTGTAATAAAGGAGTGTCTCCTAGATATAGCTGAAGAGGGGGGGAAAAGTAAAGAAATTGAAGAGGAGAGTTGGTTTAAAGCAGACAGTATTCGTAAACAAAAACAAAATAGTATAAAACCTTTTGCTTTAACTGGTAAAAAATTAGTAACAAACATAGAGATTAAAAAATATCTTAGAGAACATGAGGCTTTATACACCATCCAGGATGGACTTGGCTCACACAGACCAGAGACCCTGCAGCTCATGCCTTCCCCTCACAAACCCTCCTGTGTTCCACTGCCACAGCAGCAGCCAGGCTGTGCCGAGACAGAACCACAAAGCGCCAAACACCAACCGAGTGTTTCCCACTTCCTCGGGTGCTGCAATCCCAGCCCTGCAGCAACAGAAGCGGGCAGCAGGTTGGGAATGCTGCTGGTAAGGGCAGTGCCCCCCTGGGCAGCCCAAGAGCCAGGGCCCAGGACAGCACACAGGTCACTCCTACTGCAGAGCACGGCCTGTGGCTGGCCTGGCTGCCCTGTTCCTGCTGACAAGGTGTGCTGTGCCAGGGGCTCAGGATGTGGTGACAGCACACGTAGACACATGGACTATAAAAAGCAGGCATTGGCGTGTGGCCAGGCTGGCACAAAAGCCACATTTACTCACAGAAGAGATATTTTTCTCACAAAGATGAATCTTAACCCACATCACTCTGCAGCCCCAAGAATTGAGAAGCTAAGAAGAAACAGGCAGTGTGGGAAGTGCAGAGGCTGCAGTGTGGGGTGTGCAGGGTGCTGAGCCCAGGGGTCCAATGTGGTGGGAGTCAGGCATCCATGCTGCTGTCAAAGTGAAGCTTACTAAATAAACCAAGCACTTGGTTTATTCCATTACAGATCAGGCTTGTTATCAGGAGATATCTGGTAACATCTCACACACACAGAGTGTGAGAATACCCAGCACTGCTCTCCTCAGTGAAAGAACTCAAGGCATGCTGCATAAACAAAGTTCAAGTATTCTCCTCCCTCAAAGTCCCCTATGCTCTCCTCATGAAGCTTGGCTCTTCTCTCTTGTACCACCTTATGGGAGCTCTGCAGCCTGGTCTCTGGTCTGTGTGAGCCAAGTCCATCCTGGATGGTGTATAAAGCCTCCTGTTCTCTAAGATTTTTTTTTTAAATCTGTATGTTTGTAACTAATTTTTTACCAATTAAAGCAAAAGGTTTTATACTATTTTGTTTTTGTTTATGAATACTGTCTGCTTTAAACCAACTCTCCTCTTCAATTTCTTTACTTTTCCCCCCCTCTTCAGCTATATCTAGGAGACACTCCTTTATTACAGGGATGAGCATTTCTCATTCCTGTGGAGGAACCAAAAGGTGTAGGATGTCTTGCTAGTTCTTGGGGCACAGTTACCTTGGGGTAGGAAAACCATGGCCCTGACAAGATGTAGAGCAAGCAGGAGCTGTGAGAAGGTGGGTGCTGCTCCATGGGCTGGTCTGGGAAGAAGTAAAGCAGAGTTTGCACTTGTTTTGGCTCCTCCATAACAAGGCCATGTAAAATTCAGCACAGGCAAGGGGCTAACCCTTATAGCCTGCCACCACCCACACAGCTTATCAGATTTTCTGCTTCCTATAAGGTGCTTTTGGCCCAGGAGCTGTGTTTCAAGTACTCTGACTGAGAAGCAGCAGATAAGATTTCCTGTGGGGCCTGAAGCACTGCTAACCTGCCAGGCAGGAGACAGCTTGAGCAATGGCAAGAGCATCAGCTGATCCTTAACACCAAGGCTGCATGGGGGTGTGTGAAAGAAAAGCTGAGAATTACTCAGCTGGTACCAGCCTTGTAATTATTTCCTATCCCAGGAGTTCACTCCCAAAGATGGCAGAGCCAGCTGGTACCCAGGAGGCTGAGCTGGGTCCAGAGAGGTTTGGTGCACTTGGTAAAGGAGATGGATTTAGAGATGTCAACAGAATTTCCAGATGTTCAGTGCTACTTTTGGAGCTGGGCTTTCTCTGTGATGAAAAATACTCCATGTGGCACTATCCAATGCCATGTATGACCTCTCTCTCTTCATCTGTAGCAGAAGCAGCAGGTGAACTCCCAACTGTGCTCCTCCCCTACCCACACCATGGTGAACTCACAGGCTTTGATAGGCCACCACAGACACCAAACTCATCTGCCAGATGCCCTGTGCCTCTTCCCCACTCACCACACAATGCTCACCTAGCCACAAACCCCATCAGCTCTCAGCCCTCTGCCAGAAACTGTGACCTGGTACGCACAGTGTCACTCCATCCCCAAGGATCCCAACACAGAAGTGTGTGGAGCAGCCATCCCCAGCACAGCCACGGCTTCCCTCTGCAAGCTCTGATGGTGATCTTGGACCCACATCCCATTGTGAATAGTGTCTGCTCATTGGGACTGTGCTCTCAACACAGCAAATGCTCTTCTCCACATCCCAAGAACAGATAAATCATCCTTTGCTTTTCTGACCAACCCATTTCCAGCACCATCCTGTCCTGGATGGGCTGCAGGACACGTGTTCCTCCTGCAAACACTGCTGCACGGGGCTTAGATGGGCCATGGCAGGTCAAACATCCTGAACTGAGGCCAGTCAGGAGAGGCAGCCCTGGTCCCCTTGGGCCATCAAGCAGTGAGTAATCTCCGGGAGACTGCGGCTGAGGTGCCTGAGTGCCGGGAGCCTGCCCAGGCACCGCCTGCACCCTCCGGACCCGGCGTGTCCAGTCACCGCGCTGGCACGTCCTGCTGCTCCTCGCATTCCTCCCCGATGGAATAGCTCAGCAGCAAAACAGCCCCGGTGAAGCAGGGCTTCAGCACAGGCTGCTTGGGGGTTGTGGCTACTGAGAAACATCCAGATTTAAACGTCTTGAAGGAGAGCTTTAGTCATTTTAAAACCTCAACCTTGAGGCAGAACCGACTTTCTGAAAAAGCTGGACAAAACCCTCTTTATTCAGAGTGAGTAAAGCCCCTGTAAAGCAGCCTCTCCTTGGAGAGTGTTTGTTCATGGCAGGGGAGGCCTGGAGCCCGAGTGGAGGGAGAGTGCACAGGGTGCAGAGGGTACGCCGTGGCTGCACATCAGGGCCAACCCACAGCCTGTGCTGGCAGCAGCCACTGTCCCCACCTTACCCTGCGCTTTGCTCCTCACTTCCCAGAGCCCACATCATGGGTGAAAGCAGAGCTGCTGTCAGAAAACCAGCCCCAGCAAACCCACAGACACCTGGGAATGGGGCAGGGGCAGGACCCTGAAGCAGGACCCCTGACAGGCTGCCTCTGACAGCCTCCTGGGCACTTCTGGGGCCAGGCACCCACAGCCACACACCCAGCCAGCAGACACACCCCAGAGCAGCTGCAAGCTGTCTCTTAACTGGGGACTCAACCTGGATGATCTCCAGCCTGGAAAACAAGGGGGATCAAATAGTCCTTCTGATCCACACTGCAGATTGAGCAGTGCTCAGGAACCTGCCCAGCTCTCCTCCCACTCTCCCACAGCAAATCCATCCCTGCAAAAGGCTGAGCTTCTTTAACGAGGCCATTCATTAACCAGCCAGGGTCAAGGTTGGACTTGGGCTTGCCTCAGTACTGCACAAGCCTCCTTGTTAGCCCTGTCAGGTTCTGAGTCGGTGCCCGCAGTATCACCCCAAGCTGCAAGAGGGACCAGCCTGCATGGGTGCATGGGTCTCTGTGGACATGCAGCATCCTTTCTGCAGCATGGAGCTCCTCATCTAGCTGAAATGCCTCCTGCTTTCCAATTGCCATGCAGAAAGGGCTCTGCTGGCAGGTGGAACACAGCTGATGCCCCCCGCAGGGGTTTGGGCTCCTTGCCTCCATGCTTGACCTCCAAAGAAGCAACACAGCTCAACTCACCTGGCTCTGCCCTCTGGCCCTGAGCAGGGAAGAGGAAGAGCTGTCCTGGCACATGGCAGCCTCGCTGGCAGGAGCAGCTCTGCCCTGCCCAGAACCCAGAGAAAATGGAGTGGGGTAGAGATGAAGCAGGCTGAAAATTGCAGGAACTAGGGGAACAATCACAGAGCTCCTCAGCTTTAACATCAAACTGGAGTTAATTACTCTCTTATGTGAATTCTCTTGGCTCTGCTTCTTTTTCTTTGGGCTTCTCACTTGTTTCCTACAAAGTCCTTAAGCAGAAATATTACCAGCTTTCATGCAAAAATCTTGTTTTAAATTATTTTTTATCAGCCAGAAAGAAGGGGAATGAAAAGTTCTCTCAAAATTTTTGTTTCCATTAAAATAATTTTTTTCCCTAACAAGGTCAGTTTTACAAGGTTATTTCAACTAGACGTAATCAATGGGATTGGAGGCTCCTTCTCCTCCTCCTCCTTATTCTTATTCTTATCTTGGTAGAAACTCTTTTATAACAGCCTAACCAAAGCTATCCCACAGTCCCTCCTCTGGTGCTGCCTTGTCCCTAGTGTGGGACAGCCCTGGCCAGCCCAGAGGTGCCTGCCCTCCATCCCCTCTGCTGCTGCGCCAGGCAGCCGGGCTGCAGAGCACCTCGGCAAGGATTGATCCCTGGCCACAGCTCCGTGCTGGATGCCCCAGAGGGAGCACGGGGGCAAGGAAGGGACACTCCGCTTGCAGCCCGGTCAAATTCCCGCGTCCCGTGGCCACCGGCTGCCCCCAAGCCCTCCGTGGCGGGGCCGGGGGCTGCTGACCATTTCTCTGCTGGTGATTAGATTGTTCACGGCTCTCGGGTTTGTTTGAATAAGCGCCTTTGTTCGGCGGAGCTTTCCCACGTCCCCCGCCCGCTCGGCAGTCGCGTGTCCCGAGCCACAGAGGAGCCCCGGCCGCCGCTCCCCAAGGAAAGTCCTGTTCGGAGCAAGACATCTGCGCCCGAGGGAACCTGCCAACATCTGCCACACTTTCTCCCTTTTCAACAGCCTTTCTTTCCCTCTTAAATACTGCAGGAACAGATGTTAAAAGTTGTTTTCTTTCTCCGGAGTGTGAAGCGCAGACTAATAGCAAAAAAAAAAAAAAAAAAAAAAAAAAAAAAAAAAAAAAAAAAAAAAAAAAAATTTTTTTTTTTTTTTGGAAAGCTCAGTTAAAAAAAGGAGGCTTTGTTTACAAAGGAGAATCCCCTTTTCAGTGAAACCTGGCAGTGGCAACGCAAAAGGAAAGCGGGAATTCGCAGAAAGCTCCTGTAATGCTCATTAGCATGGGGCTGTTGGGTCCCTGCAATCCCCGGCACAGATGTCAGCCTTGCCCAAAGCCAGGGCAGCTCTCCCGCCCGCACCCCCGCCTCCGAAATAAAGGCTTTTGCCGTGACTGAGAGGTGTAAAATAACTGTTTACAGCCGAAGCTGCTCTTCTTTTTCACTGCGGCGCTGTCTTACAAATGAACCTTGAAATGAGCTCGCTCGCAGCAGATGCCCGTGGGCAAGCCAAGGGCTCAGATGCCCGGCTGGGCTGGGCACGGGCTAGCTCTGGGCACCGGGGCCACCCCGCTGCCCGTGGCCTCCCCTGCCAGCCGTGTCCCCCTGGCCACCGCCTCGCCTGGTGGTCCCGGGGAACAGCCCCGGAGCTCGGGGCAGCTCGCAGGGCAAAGGGGGCAGGAGGGAGGGCAAGGCAGCAGCCACGAGCAGGGGTCAAGGAAGGAGAGAGGGCGAGGAAGGAGGTGCTGCCATCACAGACACTGAGAGAGCTTTCCTGGTGGCACCGGGGGCTGGCCAGCCTCCGGTGCACCAACAAGGAGGGCACACACTGCACTCTGCAGCAGTGCCAGCAGGCACGGGACACACTTTTCAGAGCTTTTGGGTAATTCTGGATTTGCTGACACCCCTGCCGTGCTCAGCTGGGCCAGGAGCTGAGGTGATCTCAGCTTCTCACTGCTGCCCTGAGTGCCTTGGGAAGGTGCTGCTCTCTGCACAAGGTGGAGGGAGATGGGCAGGCACTGCCAGCCTGGGCACAAAACACAGAGCGGGCTCTGTGCCCCCTGCCCCAGCCCAGCCCTGCCTCCTCCAGGCCGAGCTGCTGGAATCAGGTGGCTTCAGCTACACCTTTTATAAATATCAGCAACAATCCATTTCCTTGGACTGGAAAAAGCTTGGAAAACCAAAAGAGCCTTCACAGGTGAGGAGCCTGGGCTGTCAGATGTGAGGACCTCCTGCATGGGGGTGGTGGGATCTCCTTTTGCTGTCTCTGAAGACAGCACACCAGAGATAAGAATCCCACCCATTTACCTGACACAAAGGATAGGTTATGAACCTTCCCCTCCCAATCCTCCTCTCCCAGCACAACCCCAACTCATCCCAGGCTATTGCCAAAGTAGGGCACTTATAAAACCAAGGAACTGCACCCCAGCTCTGCATGTGACAGCCTCTGCCTGCCAGGTCCCATGATTGGGGACATGTTTTGGTGATGAGCCCAGGCAGCAGGGCGTGCAGACATGCTGCAAGTATGTTTGCATTGACACACAAGCAAACACACTCACACCCACACGGTGCTTGAGCAAGGAACAGCGTGATGTCCTCGCTGCTATCACTGGGAACATCCCCACCCAGAGCTGGGGGGGCAGAGGGCTCTGCAGCCACAGCACCATCTATCTTACAGATATGTTTCTTTGAAACACTTGTGGAGCAAATCTGTTCCTGTGGGAGTACTAAAGACCAGGGTACTTCAAGCCAAATTAAACCTATGCGGAGCCTGCATTGTGGAATGCTGATGTTATTTTTTATTTATTTGAATAAAAATATTTTTCCCAGGAGCTGGGAAATCACCCCAGTGCGTTGGGAGGGCTTACAGTGCTTCTGAACCTCTGCAGCTGCTTCCTCTCCACTTCAATAAGGTGACACATTTGACACCAATCCAAAGGGCTTCACCTGTGGGACTCAACAGGACACTGCCAAATCCTGGTCATTAGCAAAGCAGCTTCAGAAAGCAAATGCAAGGTCATGAAAACGCCTTCATACTCTCCCCCAAGCCAGGCAGAAGTGAGGAGGTATAAAGGTGTGTTCTCACCTCACACCAAGCCTCCTCAAAAAGCCCCTCATCCCCTGCCCCAGCACTCCAGAGCAGCAAACAGACAAACCCTCTTCCTCACATAAAAGGCGGGAAAAAACCCAAAGAAGTAAAGCTTCCACAGGACTAACTCACCTCTAGGTTTGTTAGCATCTTCAATACCGTGTAAATTTAATATTAAATTCTGCAGAGCAGCCAAAAACTAAAAGAGTTACATATTACCTACATCCACCCGGGTGCAACAGATAATTCAGGTTCCCAGGAGGTAAATAAAGTTCCCATGTTTTCCCTAGAGGATTTATGTGATGGAAACAACCTTCCTTCAGGTGTCTGCTGTCAACAGTTTTTAATCGATCATCATTTCCTTGTAATAAGAATCCCTGGGAGCAGGAACTCCTAGCTGAAGTACTCTATTATTAAATTAAGAGGCTGTTACAGTGATGTGAAACGACTGGGGTCAGGTTAGCAGGTAAAAATAGGCATAGCTTCAAGGAGATAGAGGAGAAAAAGATGAGTAGAAGGCATTTTCCCAGGTGTAATTCAACCGCTTCCCGGCTATTGTGTCCCTCCCTGGGAATCTGTGCAAATTGAACGAGGAGCCGTGCAAGCTGCTCCGAGCGCGCCCATTTTCCTCCCCTTCTTCCCGAACAAAGGATCCCTCCAAAGCCCAGCGTCGAAGGCTGGACATCTGTCGCCGTTTGGGGGGGCCGGCGTGGTCATTGAAAAGAAGCAGTGACCTGTCAGCTTTGATTGATGGCCACAAACCTCCGGGCTCGACCCCTCGTGTGGGAAAAGAAGTCCCGCCAAGGAAAGTTGCTTTTCAAATGCTAATTTGGGGTTATAAATACAGCCGAGGAGCAGCGGAGCAGCAAAGAGCCCATCTGGAAGGGGAGGGAGCCACTGCCCGAGCGCCTCCTTCCCTTCCCTTCCTTCCCTTCCCATCCCATCCCTTCCCATCCCGTCCTGCCGAGCCGGGCCGGCTGCCTGGACCAGGATGACGGCCACGGCCACCACAGGCACGCACAAGGTCGCCAGCACCAAGGAGGAGAGGAAGGTAAGTGTCCCCTGAGCTGGGCATGTCAGTGAGGGGTGCCGGGCCACTGCTTCCAGGACACAGGAAGGGGACAACACTTTTTCTCCCGTTAGAAAGATGTTTTCTCTGAATTTAACTCCTGTGGGTATTTTTCTGTTTCCTTTCTATGCCTCCTCTCTGTTTTGATCGGGGGAAATGAGTTTCTGTGTTTGAAAGGATTGGAAGTGGGAGAAGGGAGAGGTGATGCCACCTCAGGGATGGGCACACACTCCATCCACACCTTGTCCCTGCCGAGCACTGCATCGCCCTGTGCTGGCTTCACACAGGGAAGGGATCTCTGGCATTGCTGGACTGCAGCAGGGACAGGAAATTAAAATATCAACTGAGATTTTTCCTGCTCCTTCTCTTTGCCAGTTAAGGAAACCCCTCATTGAGCGGAAGCGAAGGGAAAGGATTAATAACTGCTTAGACCAGCTGAAGGAGACTGTTGTGGGCGCATTTCACCTGGATGTAAGTGCTCGTTTTATGCTGCTTTTTGTCCTTCTGCTGGTGGGAAATTGAGTTGTGGGGGGAGGAAGGGATATGCCTCATCTTTAGAGAAACTGGGCATGGTGCAAACTCCTCTTTGCCTCTAACTGCTGCATTCTTTCCCTATCAGCAGTCTAAACTGGAAAAAGCAGACATCCTGGAGATGACAGTGAAGCACCTCCAGAACATCCAGAGCAGCAAGATGATGGGTGAGTGCCCGGTCCCCTGCCCTGTGCCCGCTCCCTTACCCGATGCCAGCGGGCCTGATCCCCTGGCAGCCTGGCACAAGCGCCTTCCAGACCGCCCGGGCCCAGGCTGCCGCCGGCTCTGGCTTTCTCCACTAGATGGGGAGATGGAGCCGGGCACTGCTTAATCCGCGGAAGGCGTTTTCTCCTTCCAGAGCCCATTTCTGCCTTTTGGTGCAGTAGGGCACAGGGATCACCCCCTGCTCACCTTCCCCCCGCAAACAAAGCATCTCTAAAGCCCAGAGGCTTCAGCAGTGAGCACCCAGGTGACTGTCCCCCGCTCCCCCTTTGTCTCCTGTCCCGCACAGCCGACTCCAAGGTGGGTCTGGAGGCCCAGCAGAGGTACAGCACCGGCTACATCCAGTGCATGCACGAGGTGCACAACCTGCTGCTCACCTGCGAGTGGATGGACAAGAGCCTGGGGGCGCGCCTCTTGAACCACCTGCTCAAATCGCTGCCCCGCTCCGGGGAGGACACCTGCAAAGCAGCGCTCAGGTCCGGGAGCCCGTCCCAGCAGCCTCTCCCGACGCAGAGAAGTCCCCTGAGCCCTAAGGGCAGCGCTCGAGGCACAAACCCGTCACAGGAGCGCCTCTACCCTGCGGAGAACAAGCAAGCCTCCAAAAATTCCTTCCAGCTGCCCTCGCTGTCGCTTTTCAACCAGGTTGATGCTGCACCTCCCAGACAGGTTCTGCAGCCAAATTTTTCCCATAACAATCCAAGAATGGGGTCATTAGATATGTGGAGACCGTGGTAAAGTGCGTTTTCAATGTTTGTCCTAACCTTAGACACTCTTATGTATGTATCTTATAGATATGTTTCTTTAAAACACTTGTGGAGCAAATCTGTTCCTGTAGGTGTACTAAAGACCTGGGTACTTCAAGCCGAAGTAAACCTCTGTGTAGCCTGCATTGTAGAAGGCTGCTATTATTTTTTTTATTTATTTAATACATCTAAATTATTGTCTAGAATCCTCTCGTGCTCTTTAGTGTATAATAATGATATAGTTTTCTTGTCTGGCATTCTAAAATAATTAACTTTCTGTTAATAAAAATACAAGACAACAAGCAACAAACCTCTCTGGCATCAAATTTACCTTCAGATCTCACATAAGCCATTGAGATCCCTTTATTGGATAAAAGGGTAAGCAACTGCTTTTTATTTTTAATGTCATCCCTGTGCAGTGTAGGTGATTCCTGTTAAAATGCTGCAATTATGAGGAGGAAAAAAAAAAAAAAAAAGAAAAAAGAGAGAAGAAAAAAAGAGAGAGAAAAAGGGAGAGACTTGGTCTGGACTTTTTAGGCTGTTTAGAAATGCTCTCTGCTTTTGCTGTTCCGAGCCTGACATTTCTCTCACAAGCTTGTGAGTGTGTGTGTATATATATATATATATATATATATATATATATGTTACCTATAGTTATATTTAGGGATTTTTTTGTTTGTTTCCATAACTAAAAGTTCTAAATAAACCTTTTGAAGACAACGACTGACATTTCTCCCAGCCTTGTCCCGTGTGCTCTGAATAAAGAGTGTTTGAGCATCTGCTTTTATTTGCTTCTTCTTTCACAAACAGTTTTTCCTCGATACAGTTGAAAGGGCTGGTTTGGGGCTGCCCCTGACACCTTGTAGGAAAGCAGCGTTCCCCCCACACACAGACAGCCTTGCCTGGGTCACAGGAACACTTTAGAAGTTATGAAGGAAATAGGGAGTTGGATTTATCAGCCTGGATGGATGCTTTAGCTTTTACTGATAACTGAGTCACAAAGATCATCTAGAGGGCAGAGGGTGAAATTCCCTGCGAACTGGACCGAGGAGACTGGGACAAATCTGTTCACTTGCTGGCAACATTTGGTGCCCGTTTTTCATCTCAAAGGCAGTTAGAAGTTGCTCACAGCAGCAATAAAAGAGCAGGGAGCTCTTAAACAAACACGGAGCATACTAATGAACCGCCCGCAGTTCGGAGGGGCTCATTATGCAGCGAGATCCGTTGGATGAGGTGCTGAAGGAGTGAAAACCAGCACCTCCGGGTTTAGCATCTTTTCCTGGGAAGCCTTCCCTTTTATCCAGCCCTCTCCAAGTGCCATTAGGAGCAGTGCCATGAGGGTGGCAGGGGAAACAACTGGCCTACACCTGGCTGCAAGGAGGCAAGGCAGGTCAGACACCAGGTAAAGACACAGAATTGCACAGACATCAACCTCAGTTTCCACCCTCTGCTGAAAATGAAGACTTCTCCCTTTCCTGATGGGGCCCTTTGGAATGATCACCACTGTGAAAAACACATATCATCCTCATCCCACTGCAAAGCTCCAGAGGAGAGTAGGAGCTGGGGCCACCCCAAGCAAACCACGTCAGCAAAGCACACAGAATACTCATGGGGAGAGAAACCAATCAGGCAAACAAAACTGCAGAATCCTGCCAGAGAAAAGACATTAAAGATCTTCCCAGTTTACTGTCACAAATACAGCTGAGTTCAGATAGAAATCCATCCCATGAGAGCTCCCACAGCTGCACCCACCAGGGGAACCTCCACTTCACCCCAGTGTGACCAGCAAGGAGAGCAGCTCCCTACCCCAGAAGTGCTCTTGTACTTCTAAAAGATGTCAGCAATGCATCTCATGACACTTGTGGCCACCTTGTTGCTATGCTGGGAGAGACTCTGATGAAAATATTTTACTGCAGTTTGACAGCATCATCTTAAAAGCATACATTCCCTCTAAAAGCTATAAATCCCCAGTGACTGTAATTATTAGCTATGGTTACTGTGCTGAAAGGAGATCAGCAGGAAATATCTATTTCCCACTATCTATACTTGTTTATTTTGTGTCTTTGAAAATACTCTGTGGTTAGTGAGTTTATTATTTCCTGTTTCTAATCAGTAAGGGCTTTTTTCTGTTGTGGGTGTGGAGGGAAGGGTCACATCACAGCTGGTGAGAGAGTTTTAAAAATAGGAAAGTGAGACAGCAGTACTTGGCCAACAATCTCCAGCAACACTTTTAGTACACGGCACTCATTTTTCATTACCTTCATTTCAAACCAATGGTGACTTTATATGACCTCCTTGTCCTCTATCCAACCGGTACTGTGGGAATCCATTGTGAGTCACTAGTGTTCACTAGTTGGGAAGAACTTTTTGTAACCAATTTTTTTTAAAAAAAAAAAAAAAAAAAAAAAAAAGTTTCTTCAGAAAGCAAGAAACACATGAATTTCAGCTTCTAATTACATTTGACAAAGGAACTCCATTTTTACTTCAAATCCATCTGGTTTCACCAAAGCCAGGACTGCACAAGAGCAATAATACTTTGCTCTTCAATATAAGCACCTCTCCACTGACAACCCAAAAATGCATTGCCAGCTGCTCCCATCTTCTCCCCAGAAGAAGGAAGGGAGCAGCTCCTCCTGCCAGCTGGCCAGTGCAGAGTGGAGAGCACCAAAGGGCTGGGAACACAAACCCTGAGAGGAACCCCTGAGGGAGCTGGGGGTGCTCACCTGGAGAAAAGGAGACTCAGGGGTGCCCTCCTCACTCTGCACAGCTCCTGAAAGGTGCCTGTGCTCAGCTGGGGCTGGGCTCTTTCTCCAGGCAGCACTGACACAACCAGAGGACACAGCCTCAAGCTGTGCCAAGGGAAATTTAGGCTGGATATTAGGAAAAAAGTTTTTTACTGAAAGAGTGATAAAGTTCTGGATGGCCTGCCCAGGGAGGTGGTGGAGTCACCAACCCTGGGTGTGTTTAAAACAGAGTGGATGTGGCACTGGGTGCCAGGGTTTAGTTGAGGGGTTGGGGCTGGGCTGGACTCGATGATCTTGAAGGTCTCCTCCAGCCTGGTGGTTCTGTGATTCTGTGAATTCTGTCCTTGGCAGCTGCTGGTGGAAGCTGCCCCTCACTCACACAGGCTCTGGACACAGCAGCAGAGCCCAGACAAATGCTGCTCTCACATCTGCAGGAGGCAGCAGTGCCTGTGACCCTGGACTGCCAGAGGTGCCAGAACACAGCCCAGGGATGCAGCCCCCAGCACCTTCCAGGCTGCACCCCATTCCCAAGGCTCAGACAGGGTTTGCAGGCACACACACCTCACATGCAGGCTGAAAACAACCAGCAGCAGCACCCAGACCAGATTCCTGGGCTCAGGCATGGCCAGATAGACCTGTTTGCTGGATGCAGCACATCTCCCCAGCACACACAGGGCTGGGACAGCAGCTTTGTCCCTTGCCAAAGTGCTGTTCCAGGCATGTGTTTGTGAATAGAGAATTAAAAAGCAGAGATCAGTTGCTGTGTACACAGGGATGTGGGGAAGGCTGGACCCAAGCCTCAGGACCCTCACATGCCTTCAGTACAAAGCAATTACTGATTTTTATAGCAACATAAGCCCAGGTGGACAAAACACCCACATGTACAACAGTCCCCTTTATGGAAACTTCACTCCCAGACCTGCTCTCGTGCAAACCAAGAGGAAAACTCACACTTATTTCTCAGAAACAGGACCAAACCCTTTCCCACTAGGAAAGTACAGAGCTTCATCAGTATGTAAGAGAAACTGGGGCCCAGAGCTTCATCAGTGTGTAAGAGAAACTAGGGCCCTGCATGTTGTCTTCCCCATGACACACACAACCCTTGGGGCCTCTGAGCATCCCTGCCCTCTCCCTCACTCCTCCTCCCAGCCTGAGGGTCCCACAACCACCCTCAGTGACAAGGCCAAAATGTTTTAGAGATTTAGGAGTGGTGCTGAGCCCCTGCACATCACTACCTGAGTGGACTGAGCACAGGGCAGAAAAAGGGAATGTGAGCTGTATCCCCACTTTACCTCTTTGTTGAGGAACTTTGGCAACAAGGAGACTCTGTGCTGCCAGTGTGGCCTCTCCAGAGGGCCTGGAGGGGCTCCTGGTCCTCTGCACTCCCAACAAAACCTGGCCTTGCAGAACCCCATGCAAAAGCAACTCAAATGTTTTCAAACTGCTCTGCACCATGCTGCCATGGCTGTGGGTGCTTGCACTGGCAGAAGTGATCCTCTTGGCAGGAAAGTGAAAACAAACCCAGCACCAGCAGAACAGCAAAGACTTCACCTTCCCTTTATATATGCCATTATCCCACAGCTTTCAACGTGCACATTCCTGTCTGAGAGGGACATGCTCACATTTCATCTCATGAGAAGCAATGCTGTGTTGAGCACCTAACCCAAAGTCTGTCACATTTTTCAGAGCTTTCACATACTCATGAATAATGCGGCAGAAGCTGAAGCCAGCCTTGGATCTGTTCTGCACTGCTGAGATATTTAATCTCTAAGTCAAAGTCCTGGTGAGAACATGGCTGGAGGCATCACCACGGACCTACCAGAGCCTGGGAACACTTTGCTCCAAGGCTCTCCTATGGCTCCTGCATTAGGTAGCATAAATTGCATAAATCCTACCACATATTTGGAATTGAAAAGTGCATTAGAACATTTGCATCAAGTTTTCCACATCTAACACCACCAAGCAAATGGACTTCAATCAATCCCACATCTGCTGCCATAAAGAGATTGGGTCCTCTGGAAACAGCTCAAAGGGCTCTTCTTCAGGGCTGAAGGACTGTCCATTCTGCTCTGCAGAATGCCATTGAGGAGAAACAGGAATGATGTCTCCTCTCCAGGATCCTTTCCACGGAGGCCAGGGAAAATGGCAGCACAGAGGGTTTGGTGGCTATTGGGAAGCTCCTCAGCAGAGAATGCCTTGCTGGGGTAAGAGAAACCACTGCCAGGTTGGCTCTTCCTTTACTAGGAGCTCTTCCAAACCACTCCTGTCTGCCTCTCTCCCTGCCCAGCCTCCTCCTCCTCGTCCCCCTCCTCCATCACAGCAGCAGGAGTCTGCTGAAGGACAATTTCTCACTCCAACTGGCATAACCTGAAAGTGGCTAATTGGCAGCTCCAGAAGCACCTGCCCATGCCTGCACCATCTCTCGCTGCTCAAGCTGTTTCTCCTCCACACAGTGAGAAGAGCAAATGTTGGGCAGGATGGAGAAGGGAGGCAGGGGAGCCATGGCTGAGCTCCTTGGGACAGAGCAGCCCCAAAAACGAGGGCAGAGTATCCCTGTGTAGGAGCTGGGACTTTCCTGAGTCCCTCTGGACTGTGGGAAGAAACCACTCAGGAACAACCACATAACCTCAAACCTCTCTGTCCCCTGCCCTGCCCTCCTTAGCCTACGTGGGTATTAAAGTACAAAGCAAAGCACTTTAAAATATGTACTCTTCCCACTGGGGAGGCTGTGAGAACAAGCACTCCACATGGGATAGCAATCACATCACCTCATGTACTTCTCAAAAGTGCTGAGATGTTATTGTGATAGGTGTGATAGAAGAACAGCCTGGTCACTGAACACAACGAAAGCAACACCTGCACAGACAGGTTCTCCAAACCAGACACACTGCTGTCAAAACACTCTGGGCAAAAGCAGACCAGTGTCTCCCAGCATCTGCCATGGTTTGGCACTGCCCTCACAAACACACCTGTTAGAAAACCCCTGCAGGACCCAGGGTTTTGTCCTGCCTTCACCATCAGAACCCACAGAAAGAGCAGAGAGCACTTTCCAGCACAGAGCCAAGGCACCAGAGGAGACCCTGAGCTTAGCAGCACAGCTGACCTCACCAGAGCCTTGGCCTTGGTCAGTAGCCTCGTGGTTCTCCAGAGCAGGCACAGCTTCAGCAGCACAGAGTGGGGCAGCTGCTCTTGTTCTAGTCCTGACTCTCACCTCCACCTGCTCTGCACCTGAATTTTTCCAGCCTCCTGCTTGGGGTGATGACTATATTCATCTCAGAGATCTCTAGATGAAAAGCACCAGCAAGATGCCAGGGATTGCACAGATTAAAGAGATGAGGCGGGACTTGAAAAGCACCTCTCCAACCCACTGCCATATGAATCACTTCTCCACTGTCTTCCCAACTCCAGCACCGGCCTCTTCCCTGTCCCTCTGTGCAAACATTCCTTTGCTACCACTGGAGCCTTTCCCCCAGGGCAGGCAGTGCCTGGCCCAGCCTTCCCACTGCTCCCAGCCTTCTCCAAAGCTAATTCCCCACCAGGCATGGGATACCCAGCTGCTCTCCTGTCATTCTGCCCTTGTGCTGGCAATGGTGCTGTCAGCCCAGCTCTCCTACCTGACCCAAAGCGCCCAGACAGCTCACTCTGTGCACAGCCCCAGCCCTGCCTGAGCTCACCCCACCTGGGGCTGTGCCCCCCAGACCAGGCACTGCTTATCCTCCAACAGCAAACACAAAGGAATCATGCAAGCACCAAGCTGTGCTTGGGAAGATTAGTTTGTGGCTGGGAGATGCCTTGCTTTTGAGGAGTGACCCTCTTGTTCCTTTCCTGAGAGGCTTTTTCCCATCCTGGCCCTTATCAGCCAGCTGGGAGGGGATGTCCCCATCAGAGCAGCAGGCTCTGCCCCTCCTGCTGCAGGTGGTGCCTGGCCACTGCAGGCCCCAGTGATTCATGCAGGAAAGAGTGTGGGCTGAGATGATGCCCCAGCTTGACAGGGAGGAGCGGGAAGCTTTGGCACTGAGCCTGGAAAGAGCCGCTGTGTGTTCCAGCTGTTCCTCCAACAGCTGCAGGAAACTGGCCCTGCTCTGAGCCCTCACCTGCTGCTTCTGCTGCCCTGCCCAGGCCTGTGGCAGCTGGGGGACAGAGCCTGAAGGTGGTGAGCTTGGGAGTGCTCCTGGGGCTGTTCCCTGGCCCGGTTGCTCGGCCCAGTGCAGCACGGCCAGGGCACAGCAGCGGGCGAGGCGGCTGCAGCTCTGTCTCTACAGCAAAACACCTCCAGCTGCCAGCCTAGGGCCCCCCACACCCCGATCCCCTCCAGCAGAGGTGCTTTTACAGCTGCAGAAGGCAGCAGGGGCCTTCCCAAGGTGTCCCAGGATGACTGCAATTACTTTCCAGATCACAGGGACCCCAGGGAATATCCAGCATCTGTTCTGATGGAGGTCTCAGCAAGAAGAAGGGGAGGAAGAAAACCATTCTGGCCATTCTGTCAACACCTACTGTGTAAAACAGCAGCCAGTGTTCTCCTGATGGCGCATGCTGACCCACCACAAAGGGGGAACACTCACCCTCACCCTGGCAGAGCGAAGCCTGCAAACAGTCCAGCACAGGCCATGCTGCAGCTGCAGGACACGAGCGAGATGACCTGTGGAGCTGAACTTCAACACCCACTTGAGGCCACTGCTCACCGGGGGCTCAAGGTCACGTAAGCTCGAGGGCAGTGCCTACAAGAGCAGAGAACTGTGTGTGGTAGAGGAGATCACTTGGCTGAAGCAGTTGGTTCTGAGGTTCCTACACCTCCCGTGTGTGCCGCTTGAGGGTGGCACTTCCAGCTGGGCTGAATCTCCTGGAGCAAGCCCCTAGACATGCATGCTCTTCCCAGCTGCCCAGAGGACCAGCTGCTGCCTTCATCCTCCACATCCTCTTCCACAGCTGGAGAACATCTGGTGCAAGCTCAGGCAGAACTTCTGATCTGGTTTCCACCAGAATGAACCCAGTTTGTCTGCAAAAAACTGCACGCCAGCCCACGGAGCATGCAGAGAGTGAGGACAATTAGAAAATTTGCTTCAAAACCACATGGCTGCTCCAAAGTGAAACACCAGTAGAGTTAGAGCCTATGATCTCTCAACTCCCACTGCTTCTGGAGGGAAATATGGCTACCCCAGATGGAGCCTTAAGTGTTTCCATAAGCTTTTGGTTTCACGGCTTCAATCCTCGCCCCCAGGGGGGACTTTACACACCTTTCACCTTTCACGCAGCTGTCTGTGTCTGTCTCCAGCTGCTGGCACGCACATCAGAGGGGCCTCGCCCAGCGTGCAGACAGCTCTCCTGCCCTGAACCCGGGCGGGCAGCGCTCCAGCCCGCAGCGCTCCCGGGCACGGGAGGCAGGTCTGGGCAGGAGGGATCTGCCTGCCCAGGGCACACCCCTCCATGCAGGGCCACTGGCAAACAGTCCTGAGGTGGTTTTGGGTAGTGCCCACCTGCCATCAGCTGGCCGGGTCCCATGGCCCCCTCCACAGCTGTGCCCACGGCCAGGGAGCGTCCCCAGAGAGCAGGGACAGCTCCAGACAGCCATCAGCAAAACACCCCCGGCACAGGGGCCAGGGGGCTGCCCCTCACACAGACCAGCTGCTGCCAGCTTGAGAGAACAACATTCTCCAGCCACATGGAAAGTGCTGGTTGTAGGGGCTGCCGTCAGTGAAGATGACCAGCCAGGACAGCAGGCACACCTGCTGCGTGTTTTCCAGCAAGAGCAGCTTCACTCCAGCACCAAATCTCTGCCATTCCCAGCCAAAGGTCCTTCCACAGCTGGGACAGAAAGCACAGCAAAGTGAACAATAACCACCTCCTCAAAGGCAAGATGTCCTTGTCCCAGAGGTCTTTCATAGCTTCAACAATGCTCTTTTCAACCTTGTCACCTCTTCACAGGGAGGTAAAAGACTGAGGAGGAGTGGAGTCTTGCTGCCTCAGATCATGAAACATCTGTGGCTGAACTGTGTTCCAGACACCTTCAGTGCTGTGTGGTGCCTGGTGACTGTGCTTACCACTGCTGCCATCTGGTAAAATTCCTTCAGATATATGTGAAAACCCCTCTCAATAAATACGTGAAGGGAATACACACTCATTTTCAGGGACACCGCAGTAATTCAACAGCAGTTTCTTTGGCCCACCACATGTGCATGTGTATATACATAAATATATATACCTATATATGGGTGTGCATGCATTTAAACACACACATAAAGAAATATCTGTAAGACTTCTTGGGAAACAGAAAGATAAGGAGGCAGCAAAACATGAGGAGCCTAAAGCCAGTACACAAAATAATTGCTTCTCTGAGCGCCTCCCCACATTTTTCCACAATAAAGTCAACACCACTGAGGCAGAAGAACCAGCCCAAAGCAGCAGTGAAACTGCAACAGCAGAGCAGAGACAAACAACCACAGACAGGGAAGTAAAGTGCATAAGGCAAGCAGCAAATTGGCTTGTTCACACTGCCAACAGAGTCCCACTGTGGTGCTTTTTGGGAGTTCTGATTCCCAGGGGTTGTGAAGGAATCACAGCTCAGCTCCTGGTGTGCCCCTCAGACACAGGGCAGAGACAGGAAACTTCACCTTGGGTTTCCCAAGAGTTACTGCTCTCACAAAATGGTTTCCAAGATCATACAGCTTGTTTGCTGTGGAGAAGGGGCCTCCTTTTATTTCAGAGATGTGAGAACAAGAGAAACACCATTTTCAGGAAAAAGATGGATAGAAATGCTAATTATTTCCATGCTACTCTCTTTCTCTAGCTGCCTCAAAACCATCCGCTCCTCTTTAGCATCCCCCTCTCCCAAGCTCCAAAAAGGTAATTTCAGAAGGTTATTCCTAGAGACAGCATGGTGTGTGTACACTGAATGAAGGCTGCTCTGCATTCCTCCTGGGGAGATAAGGAGGTGAGGGGAGGAATTCTTTCCCCTGCGTGTCTGCGCATGACCCAGACCCAAAGAGCAGCAGTGTGCCACTGGCAGCTCCTCAGCAGATGACTCTCAAGTGTTTGAATGCAAGTCAGGGTGGCAGAAGTGGTCAGGCAGAAGGTTTTCCCCAAGCAGCTCGTTCAGACCTCCAAGGCACAGCCCCAGCTGAGGCTCCCTGCCTGCCTGGGGACCTGGGTTTTACACACAGCTCAGGCTGTGAGTGCTGGAATATCTCACTTTGGGGTGCCCTGAGGAAAATCCCCCAGCCTCAAGTGTGGGAGTGTGGGCACAGGCCCACAGCACATGCACACACTTCCCTGGCACGCTCTGCTGCAGGGGTGGGGAGCCCACCACACATTCCTGGTAGGAGCAGGGATCAGCCATGCCTTGCTCACAACACACTGGATACTGGCTTAGGCAGCAACACCCTCACTCATCTATTCCTGAGCCAGGAGATGCAGAGTATTGGCTGCCAATCAATTGATACACATCCAGCTCCTGCCACCTGCCCTTACCCCGTCCTGCTGGTGCAGCTATACTGGCAAAACTCCCCACCACAGCAAAATCCACCAGTGGCATCAACACATCAGACAAGCAAGATCAGCTTTGTTTACCCAGTGCTTTTATACTGGTATAACTGGAAGGGATTTTGCAGTGAAGCAGAATAATTAAAATCAAACAAAGAAACAAATCTTTGTCATCAATGTATGTTCTGTGCTGTGCAGCTGTTGGCAGTGTGAGGTGTCTGATTTGAGGTGCTCTGCAAAGCAGGCACAAAAGACTGTTTAATTACTGGTGAGAAACTCCCAACTCTGGGTGAAGTATATGTGGATTTCACTGTTCTTTGCCTGGGGTAAGCAATCAGAAATACTGTAGGCAGCTGGAAATGGAGGCAGAAGAGCAGAAGAGAGCTCTTAGCATGAGGCTTCACCCACCATTACTCTCAGACTGATGTAAGTGGCCTCTGGCCTGGAGACCTCTCTGAGCTGTGGGACACACCTGGGCAGGAGTGTTTGGTGTCTGTCAGCCAGGTCAGAGACTGGAATTTCCCCTGTTTGCTCCGTTCTCAAAATTCCTGTTACAAAACCAGAGCATAAGAATCACTTCAGATGAGAGCAGGAGCCCACCCAACACAGCATCCCATCTCTGATGGCCCAGGGAAAGAGTTAACAGGGTAAGCACAGGGTTGTCACTCCATAGCACAGCCTTATTTTGCTTTCTTTTTATGGTTTCCATTTGCAAATTGCCTAATTATAATGCCTGTACGTCGAAATCAGAATTAAGCAGGGCCAAAAAAATGAAGCTTGAGGAGAGCTGAATTTCAGAGAGCTGATGCTGAGGTTCTATTTTAAGTCCAGTCAGATTTAGGGCTGCCAATCAAAGGGTCACACTCGCCTTCAACGGCTGCAGTGCTGTGAGGGATTTCCTGATGCTAAGCACCAGGGCTTAGCTGCCCGTGTATCCCGCCAATGTATCAAATACCCAGCAGCTCAGGGCTCTTGTCTGCGGCACACAACAAAATATTTGCCCTAATCCCATTTTCCAAGGGCGGTGCAGCCTCGCAGTGTGGGAGATGCTCTCCAGAAGGTCCCGTCCCTGGTGTCCTTTGCTGGTCCCTGCACTCAGAGCCCAGGGTGGGGAGCCCGCAGGTGCTGGGGACTGTGGTGGCTCCGTGCTCTCCAGAGAGGTTTTTGGTCAGGCCAAAGGGGAAGAGGACGGGTGAGTCCGTGCATGGGTGCCCCTGGGAAGGGGCGAGCTCAGCCTGAGGTGGCTGCAGCACCCAGAGAGCAGCCGGGGCAGGGATCTCCCCACGTTTCCCTCTCCTCCCATAGCCTTGCCAGAAATTTTACAATTACTTTTATGAGTTTCCCCAAGGGAATAAAAAGATTAAGGCGTGAATAACAAAACCAGAGGCATGTGGAGTCTGGCCATGGCACGGGGACCAGCCCAGGCTCCCACCTGCACAAGGGGGGCTGCTTTGATGCCTGCAGCAGGAACTCCTGTTTGGATTACTGGAGACCATTTTCTCCAGGAATTTCACCACACCTCGTGTTCCCACCAAGCCATCCTCCATTGCAAACCTGACCCCAGACATGAGCACATCTCACCTTGTCTGCCCAGGGATTGCCAGCTTTTCTCAGCTCATGGTGCAGTGAGCAGCAGTGGCTATTCATTGAGAGAAAAGATGTCTTCAGAGCTGAGTTTTGGCAGCCCACCCCTTCCTCAGTCGAGGAGAATTTTGGATTCTGATCTGGTTCCAAAGTCTGCACAACCAATCCTTTTACCAGAGCCACAATTGCTCCACTGCCTACAACAACACAGCCAGTGGGTGAAACCCACCTTTCTGGGTGGTACCAAATTCATGTCAGGGGAACAGAGAGCTGCAGAGAAAGAGGTGAAGTGTCTCTGGAGGAGACACAGCACAGGCAGGCCAGGCGAGGAGAAACTCTATGTTGGTCTCTTGGAAATACCTCATTTCACACGTAACTTTGGAATGGAGGACCACCAAACCTGCTTTGAGGGGCCAGAAATATTGCATGTACATCACACCTGTGAGAAAAACAGGTACAGGAATGAGCTGCCATCGACAAAGACTGCCCTGTACAGGTTGTGCTCCACTTGGGAACAACCTGCTCTGAGTATCTCCACATCCCAACCTCAGAAATCAGAAATACCTGCCGAGGTTCTGAGCACAGGCAGCTCTTTCCAAACTGGGACTGGAAAGGGGAACCAGTCTGCGAAGCCTCTGCTCCAGCTCCCCATGCCCGCAGGGATGCGCTGGGAGCCGCAGCAGGGGCAGGGTGTGCAACACCTCCCTGCTGGGCTGTGAAAGCACAGTGCAGCCCGGGGCTCACCACAGCCACGGCTGCTGGGGACAGCATTCCAGGCTGCTGTGACAATCTATATTTATGGGAACACAATACCCACAGGAACACTCGGGGCCTGTTTCAGCTGGCGGAAACGGGGCAGCTCCTGCAGTGACACTCGACACAGGAGCGAGAGGATGCCAGCAGCACCTGCCCTGTGTTTGTACAGCACCACAGTTCAACAGCTGCTCCTGCGCCCCAGAGCCCCTGGGAGGTAAATGGACTGATGGAGGGTAACCCCAAACTCTCAGCACACACTCGCTATCATTGCTGGGCTCCGGAAAGGACAGGCGCGGGGGTTTGGAACAGGCTCCTAAACACTGATGCCCACAGGTACTTTCTTCTCTCAAAGCTGCATCTCTTCCTTCTTTCCTTCAAGTGTGTTGTTGCAAAAGCCTAGTGAAATTCTGAAATCATACTTGAACAAGCTCTAGGAAACAAAGCCACAACTTAGAAACAAATACCGATTGCAAGAGCAGTGGAGGCCTCTAACGGGCTGAGCAAAACCAAATTCCAGCCCAGGTGAGCTGCTGTGGGGCAGTGTGGGCACACACAGCCCTGGCTGGTGCCTGCAGAGAGCAGGAGCTGCTGTGGGTGGTGGAGGAGTTGCATGCAGATGTGATTCTGGTGTCTGATCTGGAGAAAGGAGACACACAGTAATTCAAGAACTGAGCAATGATCAGTTTCTCCCCCATCCTCCTTTGCACCCTGCATCAGGTGTGAGAGGCAAGCCTGCCAAGCACCAGACCCTCTCCTGGTTTCAGATGATCAAGGGGCCAGCTGCACAGGTACATTTAAAAAAAATGAGCAATAGACAGAAATGGCCCAGGTTTGCTCTGAGCAGATGGATTCTGCCAAGTCACAGCACACAGCACTTAATCCACACAAAGCCCTGCTAAATTTAGTGAACTAGACTCAGGCCAGGTAAAACTGATAAAAGACATCCCCCTGGGAGGCATGACCAACACTACCTGGGTTTCCATGGGACAACAGCTAATTTAAAACCAGAACTCCACCCAAAAATACCAAGATGATCTGCTGATTTCAGTGTGTACCTTCAGTGCAGTTTCAGCAGACATAGTTCACCAAGAAAAACTGGGATGAACTGAAAGAGAAAAAGTCAACACAAGGGTTCCATGAAGGGTAAAACCATCAGGCATCCGTAATGGTGTGGGGTTCCCTGCTGTTGGAACCCCAGTGTTGGTAGCAGAGCCCTGACCTGAGCACAGCAAAGCACCAAATGGTCCCACTTTGAAGCCAAGCTTAGAAAGCAGCTCATCTGTTGGCTTTTATTGTGCTGCTCTGACATGTGTGGTGAATTCCAGGTGGGGAATGTAACAGCAGGCAGGCCAGGAGTGCCTTGCTGGTGCTAAAGTTCAGGTGCAAGGGGTAGCCCACAATGAGAAGCCCTGTGGAGTTCCAGCCTGGGGTCACTGCTGAGTCACAGGGTTTGGGTGGTGCAGACACAAGGTGGGACAACTGGCAGCATTTGTCCCCTGTGGGGAGAAGATGGATTTTTAACCCAGATCTGGAGATGGTAAAAATTTACTAAAAACCAGCCATGTTTATTCCTGTTACCAGCTGGCTTGGCTGTTGAACTCCTTGAATGGGGTGTTGGTTGCAAGGAGGGGGAGTTGTGCAGCTTTGCCTTCCAGATGGAGCTCAGCAACCCAGACTCTCCATACCCATCCCCGCTCCACCTCACCCCAGAGGCTGGAAGGAGGAAAGGGCAAGGGAGGGGGATGTACACCAAGGAACATGGTGGCAGGAGCAGGACAGGAGCAGTGTACTTTGGTGGGTAGGGCACCAGCAGGGCTGGGTTGTTCCTACATCTGCCAGCTGTCAGCCGTGTGACTTTAGAGGAAGCTGTGTCATTTCTCCACCTAAGTCTTCCAGTCTGAACAAGAATTCAGATGACAGTGTTTGCAAACTAAAGAACAAAAGTCCTATACATAACAGGCCTACTCAGGCCCAAGTAACCTGTGTCTGCTGTATTCAGAAAATACAGTTTTCTTTGGCCACAGCTGGTCACACACATGTAAAACACAAAGGTGTGCATTGGTCTGTCAGTACTGGCAATACTACACCACTGATGTGTACAGTGTAGCAGAGAGCAGCACCCAAATAGGATGGAGAACCTAAAACTCCCTCATGCTACCCCAACAAGCAGGTGATCAGTGAGCAGCCACATAGTCTGGCTGCACGATTTGGGTCTGCTGCTGTGTCTCTGACAGGCAGTGACCTTAGGGACAGGCATCCCTGGAGGTTTTCCAGCAGCAGAGGCAGGCCCTGGCACAACAAATCAGTGACCAGTTCAGATCTGGCACTGTGGTGAGATGGCAGCTGAGACACTAGCAGGCAGGTGTTCACATCTGAAGCCACAAACGCAGGGAGGACACTCAGACCTTGCCCTTCCTGAGACAGACTGCATTGCCTGGGTCTCTCAGGGCACTGACCCACCCAGGCCAACACCACCTGCACTGACATAGCCCCAGAAGAGCTGCAGATGTGTCCCTGCTCTGCTGGAGTGAGGGCCGGGTGAAGCAGCAGGGAGTGCAGGGGGTGCCTGAAGGCAGCCAGGAGCGAGTGCACACCAAGCAGCTCAGCCAACACAGATCAATGGGCACTGCAATGGGAGGGCTCCACAGAGAGCCACGGTACACAGAAAGCTGCTGAAAGGAATGGAATGTGTGAGTGAGCAGCTTTCCCCAAGATATGATCTGAATCCACCTGGAGCAGCCCCAGCCAGATGTACCATCTGCTCAGAGCATCCCACAAGGACACGGCGGTCAGCGGTGTCAGGAGCAGCAGGCAGATCAAGGGCTGTTAATGCAGGGCATGTCCCTGAGCCAGCTGGCAGGAGACATCGTGGAAGACCTTCAAAAGGGCTGTCTAAGGACCATGCCTCCTGCTTGAGCCAGACTGGAACTTATCAGTGGCATCGTATATGCAGAGGTGTGACTGCCATGAGAATGCAGTGGCTCTCCAGAGGGGACAGAGTGACAGGATGGACAGACAGCAGCTGGCAGGTCACCCAATGGAAGAGAAGGCTGCTGTGAGACAGAAGAGGGGCCATTCCATCTCTCTGCTCTAACAAAGCAATCAAGCTGTACAGAAGCCCCGGCAGACGATAGGTTTCACAGGTACCATTGATACACTTGCAAGCAGAGGGCCACTCAGTCAGATGATCAGGCTACCAATGAATTCACATCACATTTCTGAAAGTTCACCTGCTTGGTGTGACCTCCAGGAGTTGCCACACAATGCAGGACACGGCCAATGCAAGCACACGGCTTGTGAGTAGTTCAGGGGTGTTGTCCTATCTCTGGAAGGTGCAGGTTACCTCTGCTTTTCTTTTCCTCTTGTCATCTCCTGCAACAACAGATGCTGTTTCTGAGAGCCTGTGGGCTGACAGTGCAGCTCCTCCTGGGCCTGTCACACAAAAGAGGCCATTGTGCTGCAGTGCCACAGCAAGGGGAGCACACAGGGCCAGCCAGCAGCGGGCTGGCACTGCCCACTGCTCTGAGCCTCACCCCCCTGCCCTGTGCTGCTGCCAGAACAGCTTTGGAGCATCACTCCCTCAGGAAACACCACACTCAGGTTGCTCAGCACTCTGCCCACCACTGCTCCTCAGGTGTCTGAGGCCCAGCAGGCAGAAGAGCAGCACATCCCTCCTGCTCACAGTCCCAGCACACAGCGATGGAATACACACCAGGGGTTTTCTTTGGCACCTCAGCATGCTCCACACACCAGGGCGCTTGTCTGAGGTAAAGGGGGAATCAGAGGGAGCTGTATTACAAACCCAGCTCCTGAAGGATTTGGAAAGCAGACAGGCATCAATGGGGAAGGTGAGAATTGTATCTCTTTTCTTTATGGGATGGTTATATCAGCAACAATACGGATGATGCCTGAAACAAGCAGCTCATGATGTGTTTGCTGTATCTTAGGAGTGAGATGAGCCAGTGCAAGAAAAACAAACAAGCAAACAAACAAGCAAGGGCTGGGGGCCAAGCAGGGCTAATTAGCACCGAGCAGCATTTGCCAGAAGAGCCTCCTGCTGAGCTACAGCTCCTGCTGGCAAGGGCAGCCACCAGTCTGCCCGGACAAATCACATCCCACAGCAGCTCCCGAGCAGCAGAGGGCTCTCCTGGGGTGCCCCTCCTGCTGACCCCAGGACACCCTCCACAGCACCCTGCAGGGCCAGCTGCCCTTCTTCTTCACCCCCCTGAGAAAAGGCCGTGTTGTGAAAACACACAGGCTGGAGAAGTGCAGTTCACTGGAGGACAAACCTCCTGTCACAATCTGGATTTTAAGAAAGAAATGTGGAAATTTTACAGGTCTTCCTGTAAAAAAAAGTCAGAGTGTCGTGAGCTGTCTGCAGCAGAGCCAGGGGACAGCGAGGTGGCTCAGTGCCACTGAGTGCAGCCCTGCAGAAAGGCTCAGCTGCACTACATCTTCATGCTTGGCTTGTTCAGCTGATCTCATTCATGTACAGAAACAAGGCAGGCTTTGGGAACGCAGTGTATTTGCTGTGCTTGAGGTGCGTTTTAAAAACCTGATTCCAAAGCATTAAAATTAAATAACTTGGCAGAGAGCCCATAGAAGAGACTGTATTTCAAGACTTACCAAGACACAAAGATGGATCATACAATTAGGCTGACAGTAAAATGCTGAACTTAATTATGACTTCAGCAATGATGACATATTTGTGATGATTAAGTTCAAGATCTGCAGATAACAGGACATGGATAAACTGCTGGGTTCCCTGGACTCCCTTTTTTACCCTCTTCCCCTCCTCTCCCCTGAGGAAAAAATCCTGCCACAAGCCTCAGTCAATTCTCTCCCAGTAATGTTCAACTTCTCCAGATAAATTTAACAAAGGAACAAGGAAGGAAAGAAAGTATGAGGAAATGAAGCTCATGTAAATTCTGTCAACATGGGCATCTGGGCTGAAGTGAGAGGTCCTGCAAGGGGGGATTTTCCTTTTGCTGTGATGCAGAGCCACAAAGGATGGGCACAAAGGAGAAAGGATCCAACCAGACGGCACAAAGCCCCAGGGAATCAGGCTTCACAACTCCCAGAGAAGCTCCCTAGGTGGCAAGTGCAGGAGGAGACTTTCTCCTGGAGGCTCACAGTACATCACAAAATATATTAAAGGTAGTTTCATGTCACCCCTCCTCTCTTTCACTGGCTACTTGTGTCACACAAACGCTAAGGACAGTGTTGTTGCTGCCCCAGGGTCTTCTGCACACACAGCACCAGGCCTGCTACTGCCCAGAAAACCTTGCCTTGCTTCTATTCCAAAATCCTTAGTGGGTTCAAGCAAAATTCCAGCCACCTTGACGTGCTAGAATAGCTCTCTCCCTCACACCCACTTCACGGTCAGGGGGCAAAAGTGATTCCTTTCCACATCTATTCCCCTTCCTGGACCAATAATCTTCATATGCAGATCATACTGCCCTGGGAAACTGGAGCAGACAGCCTCCATCTGGATCTGGGTTACTGTGTCAAATGAAAATCACCAGGCACTTTGATCCAAGAATTGTTGAAGACTCTGACAGCGTGCTGGTAGTCTTACCAGAGGGAACAGAGTGCCTGAAAAGCCTTTTGGAAGGGACCTGTGGAGGTCTCTATTCCAAACCTCCTTGAAGCACAGCCACTGCCAGCAGTAGGTCAGGGTGATCTGTAGCTCTATCTGACTGAGCCTCAAAGGCCACACTGGAGGGAGATTCCCTGACCTCTCTGGGCAACCTGTCCCAGTGCTGCACCATCTTCGTGGCAAAGAGGGTTTCCCAGTGCCTGATCTGAGCCTTGCAGCTGCATTGTGGGACCCCTTGGAGCTGTCACTGACGGGAAGGAAGAGCCTGACTCCAGCAGCTCTGTAACTGCACTTCCAGCAGCAGATTCCCCTCAGCTTCCTCCTGACCAGCCCAAACGAGCCCCTTTTCCCCAGGTCCTGACCACGTTGGCAGTTCCCTCCCGGACCCCTCCTCCTCCCACCCTGCACACTCTGGGCTCCCAGGATTGGGTGTTCCTGCAGTTGTCATTGCACAGATCCAGAGTCCTGCTCCAGCCCAGCACTCAGCATTTCTGGAGCTGTGAAGCAGCCTGGTGCCAGGCAGTCTGACATGGATAAATTCCATCCAGCAGGACCATGGAAGAGGTGTTACAGTGACCTGCTGAGCAGTTCAGGGTGAAAAAAGACCTTTCAATAGCTTACAGTAGTGAGCTGCTCAGTGTAAAACACGCGGCTCCAGGGTGCCAGCCCTGCTCAGGCTGCTGCTACAAATATTGAATGAGGTTTGTCCTGCCTTTCCCAGAGACTCACCCTACACCACCATGAGGCTCACCTTGCCTTGGGGGGGCCTCAGGTAGTGCCTCTGTCTGGAGAAGGAGCAGGAAACTGATTTGGAAGCTTTCAAGATTGCTTCCTCCTTCAGAGGAATTCAGTGCAAGCACCATTATTGAAGGAGCACAGAGGCAGAGCACACTCAGTAAATCATTCAGGTACCCTCCCCACATGGGCCTGAACTCAAACATTGTAAAGCCTCTTCCTGGGACCCAACACAAACAGAATAAAAGCAGCCTTGTAGCCAGGACACGAAACCAGAGTTTGCCTCTCTTAACCCCTAACCCACAGCCCATGCTCCCCTTCCCTTTTCTCTTTCACAATCCCAAGAGGTGAGTTTGTCTGGCCTAAAAGGAAAAATTGACAGCAAGTCTCATGCTTGATGCCAGACAGAGCTTGCCAAGAGACCCCAACAGCAGGGTAGCTCCTGTCCTGGTGCAAGCTGCCCAGGAGCCCTGTGTGTCCCCACACTCACGAGGTGGGCCAGGTCTGGATGGATGGATGAGTGCCTGTCTGAAGCCCTAAATCAGCACCAGGGGTTAGGTGTGTTTCATACACACCCACACAAGGTCTTCTGACAATTTCCAGATAGCTTCTTGGTAAGAATATGGATTTTCTAGGTCTCTCTTTCAAGAGACTTAGCTGTCTCACACTGTGTTTAAATGGTTGGTGGTTAGGTTCCTTCTCAGAGCTCAACTCTTTCTCTCTGTAACTCTTCTCTTCTATAAAAAGCAATAAGAAATAAATGACTACATAAAAACCAGAGTGTCATCATAATATAGGAACTTTACCTAGAAGAGAAAATCCTAGAAAACAGGAAGGATTCTAGGAGAGATGACTGGGTCAGCATAGCTGTGGGGAGATGCTGAAGGAAACCACAGGCTCCAGCACTTGCAGGACCTGCTAAACACAACTCACATGAGAGCCAAGAGAAACTCATGACAGCTTCTTCTACTTGCACTTTGAACTACATTTATCACCAGAGAGTTTCCCCAAAAAGCACCACACACTTTTGGCAGTATAGAGAAGACTAACGAATACGTGAGTGTCAGATGATTGAGGAAAAGCAGCAAAAGAGCAGGACTAGAACCTCCATGCATCTGTCTGAGCCAGCTTCAGAGGGTTTGGGAGGAAAAAAGGTGAAAATCCAAAGGCATTCAGGATGCTGCAGGATGCCACCAGGCAGAAGCACCTTCAGAAGCCATCCCCCACTGCCGTGTGTCACCTCCTGCCCTCCCGGGCTGATTGCTCCTCACAGAGGGACAGGAGGGCAGCAGTGGGGCAGGCACATCCCACCCAAGCAGAAGGGCTCTCCTCGGGGGGAGTGCTACACCAGGACCAAAGGTGCTGTCCCTTGCTGCAGGAGGAGCAGCAGCAGTGCCTGTGGGGATGCTCCCAGAGGATGCTGTGACCTGCTCGTGTCCCAGCAGCAGCACGCAGGCCTTGCACTGATATTGTGCTGCCCCAGGGGCTGGGCTGGGCTCCCACCCTGCAGCCCGCAGGCCCCTGCCATGCCCAGCCCTCACTCTAGGCCAGGCCCAGCTGCTCCCAGAGAGCTGCAGGAGGCAGCCCAGCCCTGCCTGCCCGGTCTGGCTGAACCTCAGGCACTGGCAGGCGGGGACTTGCAGCGCTGCCCTCGCTTTCCATAATGAGTGCCCAGAGGATCTGTTTACACCGACATCTGGGGTCAGGCCCGAGGGCTGGCCCCACCCAGCTTAAGCCTGCCTCAGAGCTTGTACTTGAAACCATCTGCTCCTTCCTTCCTGATCCTCCAGATGAGCTTCTCAAGGAATCAGCCCTGCCTCTCCCGGGCCTGTCTGCGATTACAGCTTAGAGACAGGCAGCGAGCTCTGCTCACACCAGGCCCTTGTGGGCTTGGTGCTGGCCAGCTGCTGGGGCCGGGGCTCCTTGGGGATGGCTTGAGCCCAGACACTCCGCACGGAGCTGTGCCACTAACAGGGTGATTTTCTTCACTGATCCTGAAGGCTGTCTAGAAAGTCTTGAAGGGCAAAGCTCAGGGAGGTGCCAGAGATGGCCAGCAAGGCAGGAGGAGCTGGAGGTACCACAGGGGATGTGTTGTTATCTCAAAAGTTCCAGTCCTTCTTGGTGATTTCTCATGGGCAGCTCCTCGCAGTACTAACTCCTTCTTCCTCACAGCACAGCCAACAAACTCTAATGCCCAAACTCTTATCCAGCCAACCTACTCTTTTATAATACCCATCCTAACTGGACCTAGCTGTGGCCTATTAAGGGCAGGCCTGCTCCTAATTCTTGGTAATTAGCACAGCTGTAACTCCTTAGGGGTGAGATTACCTTCATCATTGTCTCTATTCTCCTACATTCCATCCATCCATCCACAGAGCTGGCCAGCAGGGCAGGAGCTGGAGATGCCAGAGGGGATGGCCAGCAGGGCAGGAGCTGAGATGTCTCTATGGACCAGCTTCAGTGATTTCCCTTTAGGGCATGACACAATATTCCTAATGAAGTTTGTACTGTGTTTATACTCCTATAGGCCAGGGGCATTTTCTAGACCTCCTGGAGCAAGGACCACCTCCTCCAGCAGGTGCCCCTGGTGCCCCCTGTGACACTTAGGAAGCTGCTGGCCACAGCCCCAGAGCTCTTGCTCCCAGCTGAGGGCAGAGCTGTCAGATGAGCTTGCTGGGGGATCCAGGCAGCTCAGCAGCCCTGGGAACACCAGCTCTCACACAGCCCTGGCAGACTGCACAGCACTCCTCTGAAAGGGCTGCAGGGAAGGAAGCAAAGAATAGCCCAGCAGAGTTGCCCACATTCTCAGTTTGTACCTTGTTTTTCAGACCTGCCCTCTAATCGCAGTTTTAGGCCATGGATCATTGGGATTTTGATTTGCCCCACAATGTGCAACAGGCTTGAGTGGATCTAGTCCTACCACCCTGCTCAGAACCCCCTGTTTGTTCATGTGAGCAAACTTGGTGTTTGCTTTTCTATTAATTACGAGGACACAGAAGCTATGGCTGTGCTAAGAAATTTTTACTGGAGTTTATAGAACATTGAGTAATCCCCAGAAGCCAATAAAATGGCTTCACCCCCTAAACTAGCCATTTCAGAGTCCAGTTAAACTGGATCCTGAATTCATGCAGTAAATGAACCCCTTCTCAATATGCCCCATTAAATCAGGTGTGCTGCAAGGATAGTGCTGCCTTTTCTCCAGACTGAAAAAAAAAAAAAAAACAAACCCAAAACAAAAAACAAACAAACAAAATAAAGCACTTTTAATTCTCTGTAAAAAAATACCATGGTTTAATATGATCTCTTTTAAGAGACCCTGTCTCTTTTAAGTCACCCTGCAAAGCATTAATAGGAGCCTACATGGTGTTCCTGACTTTCCCTGGTTCCACTGTTCTTTCCTGAGTTTTTTTGCATCTGTGATTTGTGACTAGCCAGGTGAGCTGGCTGCAATGCCCTGTGCCTGCTGACACTGGCAGGGTCATGGGAGCAGCCCTCATTCCTTACAGATTTTGGAGGCACAGCACCTCAGAAGGTCCCTTCCATCACCACTCCACGTCAGCAGAAAGGTGAGTGGAAGCACTGAGCAGCCCCACGGGACCAAAAGCCAGCACATGGAAAACAGCAGGAGGACATTTGGCATTTTTCTGTAAGCACTTGAGTCCCACTAAAAAAAGACATGAAGAAAAATGAGGATCCAGGCAGAAAAATGACAGTCCAGGAGAACTGTGTTTCCCTCTGCCAGCTGCAATCCTGCATTGTGTTCCAGAGACCTTGTAGAGTTCGTGTTTCCCTGTGCTCAAGCTCCAGAGCAGTTTCTTAGTGCAAGCATTCAAAAAGATAATGCTCCTCTTCAAGTGTGCTAAGCTCCTCCAGAAGGGACAAATACATCAGGAGAGGAGGGAATGCAGCACTCCCCTGCTGGTTCAAAGCTGCCTGCTAAGCTTCCCTCACACAACCACCTCTCCACGCCTTCCAGCAGCACTTTAACCATGGTCCTCACCAAAATGGATGCAAGGAGCTCTTGCAGAGGCTTAGGGAACACAACCACGAGCATAAATTAAGTGAGCACTATGCCAAACAGATGAGCTGTGCTGGGCAGCAAGGCTAAAATCCACTCTAAACTCAGAGCGATTAAAAAACACCCTCTTCCACAGTACACAGCAGACCAAGCCCTCAGGTTCCTGGGTTACAGAATGTCACCTCCTCGAAGAAACACCAGCTTAGAGCTGGAGTATGGCACAGTTCGGACAAGATCCACAAATATCTGTTGCTGTGGCCATGCCCCATGTTGATGGATACCTCCAGAAAACACATCTGTTCCATCTGAGCCTTCCCCTGCAGCTGGATCAAACACAGTATTTGTGCAAAACACAAAATGGGGTGCCAAGACTCTCAGCTGGTCCCTGCTTCTAAAATATTTTGACATAGAAAAGACCAGTGTTTCTCAAAATTGACCACAAAATGTATTCTGTCGTGGCCAAAAAGGATCTCACAGACTTCCCCTAGGGAGCAGGACTTTTCCCCACCTATAGCCATGCATTTTGTGAAGTGAATGCAAACCTCTGAGGGACAGCGAAAGGTGGCACTTTCCAGAGCATTTCACAGAACACACAGGAGCAAAGTTCAGAGCCTGATTATGTACATGTTAATCTGATAAAAATAAAACCTGTGTCCTGTCAACAAATGTGGAGTGTCACAGACAGAGGTCAGGCTGGGAGTTACCCTGGGCACGCACTGCATGTCAGAGGAAATACTCTCTGAAGGGCACAGCCTTTAAAAGCTTTCAGCCCTCGTCAGAATTGTGTTTGAGGGCTTCAGTGCCTTCTCTGAAGCAAATGTACTTTAATGAGGATGCCTGTAAGGCATTTAGGAACTAATATAAATATCTTGCAGAGGAGGACTGTGATACATGCAGCCTTGTTGCAAACATAGCATAAAGCCTATGATGAAGACAGCCCCATGATAAAGATAACTTTCAATTACCAAAAATATTAGAGAAATCAAATACAAGAGGCTTCCCTGGAAACACGATGTTACTGCTCCCTGAAGCAACACAGGCAGACTCTGGGGGTTTTTTAATCCAGCTGAAAAAGCCCCTCTGTACTTGCTTCAGACAATTATTCTCACTCCCTGAAATACCTTCCACAAATGTAATGTGCCCGGGTGACGCTCTCTAACCTCAAGGGTACAGGATCCTGTCATGACAGACCACAGCTAAATGGCAGGAGCTGAAGCTTTCTGAGTTCAGGCTTCTTTTTGTAGGAGCCCAACAGGGTGACAAGGTAAGAAACGTGGCACAGAGGGTTTTGCTGGGGCAGTGCCCCCCGTGCACAGCACCAACCCATCCCTCACCCTTGGGGAGAGGCTCTGCTCTCCTCTCTGCTTGGTCAGTACAGCCCCTCACCACTTTTCCATTTGGAAATCACCACCTCTGAAATGGCAGAAAGTCAAAGTACCTCTGACAGAAGGCTGGGCCCATCTTCTCATGCAAAGGGGACCCCCAGCTTTCACAGGAACAAACACAGTCTTGGGTCTCTTCTGTGAATGGACATAAGACCCTTTTGAATGCTACTCATTAGTGTTTTGGCTAGCATGAACTGTTCCTCTGTGCCCCAGCTGATGAACACTAGCACTGCTGCCAAGTCTGCTGATAAATAAATAAGGATAGGAAAAGCCTTATGGTTTTTGAAAAGGGCAGCAGGAACTCACTGCTCAAGGCAGCAAACACAATTTGCAGTAACAAACAGACTGGAGTCCAAGAGCAGCTCAGTGCTGATATTCAACCCTCTTTTCCTCTTAAACATCAGCTATTAACAGCAGAGAAATCAATGGCACTGAGGGCAGCTAGGATCAAGCTGATGGGGATTGCTGCAGCCTTCCCCCAACAGCCTTCCTCATTTGCTCCATTTATCACCTACAGCCTCAGCTCTTCCAGCTCCAGCCTCACTCCTCTGCTCCTCGGCTCTGCAAGCAGGACTAATCTTCACCAGTGACAAGGCAAGAGACTAATTACAGTACACATTTCATTTGTGACTGGACCCCAGGGAGAGGAGGAGGGGGAAGAAAGCTTTTTGCTTACTCTGCCAGCCAAACAGTTTGTTTTTGTTAGTGCAGAAATAAGTCTGATGGCAGCCAACCGATGCCTAAGGAGCAGCTCACCCATTAACCTCGCATCCACAGCTCACACCCACCACCATTTATATGCACCATTAATATTTATAAGGATGACGTGTCTTTTTGACAGGAACTTGTGCCTCCAGTGACAACAGATGTTATACCATTTATGAAAGAAACTACTCAAGCATTTCCAATGGACCTTGTGCATGCTCATCATGTCTTTATCCCGTGCCCTCATTGTATTGTCCATGCTGAGCCTGGGTCACCTCCTGACTCCAGTCCAAGGCCATGCATGGCAGCACACTTGCCTGTAGAGTACTCAAAAATGTTTTGAGCTTCATTATGTCTCTGTGAATGCTCTTCTGGGAGCCAGAGACCTTCCAAATGCACCTGCCAACTCACACAGAAGCGTGTGAGGCCATGACGTGTCAGAAATAAGAATTTGCCACTTACCTGGGCCTCCAAAACACAAGGCACATAGCTGAGGCTGCAGGATGGCCTCCCACAGTTGCCTTTGCCACTGTCACCACAGCTGCATTAGTGCTCATGCATCATCTAGAAAGAATTAAAACCTGTTTTATAGGCTGTGCTATACTGCTCTACACACAGGCCTGCAGGAGAACACATACAGCAAGGATGCCATTATCTCTGCTAAAACACTGCTCCTTGGCTAAACTGCCATTTACAGCTTGTGTAGGAGCCTGTCTCTGGCAGGACAGAGCTCCCTAGTCTAGCAAAGATTAAACTCTCATCCTTCGTGCAGGAGGAAGCAGTGCCTGTACACATCCCCTCAGCAGGGAGCAGCATGGGCTTCACCTGGATGAAATATAGATGAGTAGATGGGTTCAGTGAAATCTTCAGGAACCACCACGCATGGACAAACACTGAGGTATTGGACAAGGTAACTAAGGAATGTTTTCTTTTACTAGATTGCAGTTGACATTTCCATTAAAATTCATGAGGTTACCATGATTCGCTTCACCTGATGCGATGGAACTTGTTTAAAGTAGCACAAAAATGTCACATTGTCCCTATGGGCTAGAGGAGATAGCCTGCAGTGACTCCCTCCTCCAGAATGGCAGCTCTAGTGATGCCCTGATATTTATGGCACATACATTTTTAATGCCCTGCACAAACAGCTCCAGCATTTGTCAACTCATTTGACCTGCAGCTTTTCAAAGAAAATACAAAAAGACATGCTGCAAAACAAGAGCCAGAAATATGTACAATGCCTTGCCATCAGCACCTGCCCAGTCAGAACAGAAGCAGGATGTTCCAGCCATGGCCAGCTCTCTCTGGCCGTTCTTAGCCAAGATTTGCTGCTCAAGTCTCCTCGTGCATCCTGAAGTGCTCACCTTGTGCCTCCAGCTCCTCAGTGCTCAAGAACTCACACTGAGGCTTCTGAGAGATCATTGCTGTTCAGCAGCCACCAGAGCCTCACCACCCAAGTCCTGACACATCTGAACCTCAGCTGGGGTGAATTCGGGAGCTCCTTCATGTCTCATTTCCCTGCATTAACAAAGCAGCACCTTGAACACAAGTTAGCTCTGACACACAGCTGGTACAAACACCTGCAGTGAAGAGGCCTGGCAGGTTTGGGGACTGCACACGCTTTACAGCAGTGTTAACCCCACTGTTTGAGCAGCCAATACATGAATATTTGTGTGGTTTGGTTTTAACCCTGCCAGCAGCCAGGCGCACCCATTTCCCCCCCACCCCCATTCTAGGAAAAGCTGAGCTTTCTCTGAAGAGAAAACAAGCTCACAAAGGTTTGGAGTTCATATTTTACCAGTAATTACATACATTGTGTGTTACTGCACATTTCCCAAATGTGTGTGTGCGTTTGTGTGTTTTTATACACCTCTGATGACCTTAGGTGCCTAGTTTTGCTTCAGAATGAAGATGGTCCTTCAAAATTGCACCCGTTACTTTGCTGCAGTTTGCATGCATACAATTGTGGTTTTCCCCTGCCATTTAGGTAGGCTAAGTACACATCAGCCAGACAGAGAATGGTAACTGGTGTCTCTGAGCCACCAGAGCCTCACCACCCAAGTCCTGACACATCTGAACCTCAGCTGGGGTGAATTCGGGAGCTCCTTCATGTCTCATTTCCCTGCATTAACAAAGCAGCACCTTGAACACAAGTTAGCTCTGACACACAGCTGGTACAACACCTGCAGTGAAGAGGCCTGGCAGGTTTGGGGACTGCACACGCTTTACAGCAGTGTTAACCCCACTGTTTGAGCAGCCAATACATGAATATTTGTGTGGTTTGGTTTTAACCCTGCCAGCAGCCAGGCGCACCCATTTCCCCCCCACCCCCATTCTAGGAAAAGCTGAGCTTTCTCTGAAGAGAAAACAAGCTCACAAAGGTTTGGAGTTCATATTTTACCAGTAATTACATACATTGTGTGTTACTGCACATTTCCCAAATGTGTGTGTGCGTTTGTGTGTTTTTATACACCTCTGATGACCTTAGGTGCCTAGTTTTGCTTCAGAATGAAGATGGTCCTTCAAAATTGCACCCGTTACTTTGCTGCAGTTTGCATGCATACAATTGTGGTTTTCCCCTGCCATTTAGGTAGGCTAAGTACAAATCAGCCAGAGAATGGTGACTGGTGTCTCTACTTAAATACAAAAGGTGTCTCTACTTAAATACAAAAATGTTCTGTATCTGGCCTGGTCCACAGCATTTCTGCTTAGCCAGCATTAATTATATCATTGAAAAGAATGAGCAGCTTGCCACATTGTGTCACACGGAGAATTCAGTGCATCAGAAGCAGAAGGACAGATTTAGACATCCAGCCCCCAGTACATCCCACTCTGCCCCTGCCTTCTGCAGGGAAACTTGTCACCACCTGAACAGACTGACAAAACCCAAGCATTGATGCTTCAACATAAAAGGAAAAAACACACCAGAAACACCTTTCTGAAAATAACACCTCCTGTCCACTGCGACACAAAGCGAAGAGTGGCCTGAGCTGAGGTCTCCAGCCAGGATACCCCACGGACTGGCCTTAGCCGCCGGCACTCCGTGCTGCCCTTGGGCAGGCAGTGCCGAGCCTCTCCATCCCAGCCTGCTCTCCTGTCGCACATGGATTGGCACGGAGCTTTACACGGCCCTTGGAAGGTGAACAGCAGCGTTAAGCAACAGCGGGGCTGCCAACCGTAAGGGCCAGCCCGGCCCTTCCCGGAGCTCGTTCCGGTACCCTGGGCCACACGGGACCGGCACCGGTCCAGGTGTGGCTCACGCCAGACCTCTCCGCAAGGAAAACCTCAGCACCACCGAGGCCAAAGGGCTTTCCGTGGCGAGACAAACCGGGACGGAGCCGGAGCAGGAGGGGAGCTCTGCCGGACACGGAGGGAGGCGAGCGAGCGGCTCCGCGCCGGTTCGAGCGGGGAACACGTCTCCCGTTTCCTCGGGCGGCAAAAATATGACATGCATTAGCGAGGAGAATAAAAGCAGGGAAACAAAGGAGCGGGAGCGAACACCTGTCGCTCTCCTCGGGGACGAGCCCTAATGCTTTTATTTGCCTCGGTCTGACGGGGGAACTGCAGCTGCCGACTGTCATCAGCATCAAGTTACCCGCACAAAGCTGCCGGCTCTTTCAGCCAGGGAGGCGGACGCGCCGGGGCCGGCACCGAGCTCTCCGGGCCCAGCTGCCCGTGGCCGGGGATGCGCTGCACCGCCGAGCAGCCGCGGTGCCCGCAAGCCACGGCCACAGCGAGCGCGTCCTGCCGGGCTGGACCCGCACCCTGGCCCGAGAGCCGCCCCATCCGCTGGCACGGGGCAGGACAAGAGCGGCTCCGTGGCCAGCTGTGCGTGCTTAGCCCCGCGGCTTCCCGGTCACGGCTCACAATGACTCCTGCAGGCCCAGGTCGGTGCTGACGCCCCGCCGGCAGCTGGCCGGCCCCACTGTGCCCTCCGTTCCACCAACACCCCAGCCGCACACACGGGTATTCTGAGGCTCTGAGCCCGTAACGGGCGCTGGGGCTTGGGGTCACTGGGGCTGAGAGACGGCGCAGCTGCCCCGCGGAGCCGCACACTGCCGGCGGGGGCACGGCCCGGCAAGGCACGGCCCGGCCCGGCACGCTCCCGCTCCGGGGCCGGGCCCAGCGCCGGGGCCGCTCCGCCCGCCCCGCCCCGCCGCAGACAAAGCGCGCGGTCGCCATTGGCCCGTTCGGCCAACGCTCGGCGCTGCCCGCGTGGCGCGGCCAATGGGCTCATTGACATGCAAATCACGGGGTATAAAAAGGGCGGCCCGGGGCGGGAGCGGAGGGAGCGGTGGAGCGGCGCGGCAATGGCGCCGGGCCGGGACCGCCCGCCGCACGGCGAGGGCTGCGCGGGGCCCCGCGGCGACCGGAGGGTGAGCGGCGGGGGGGCGCCCGGCCCGGCCCGCGCCTCACCCGCGCCCCTCTCTGTCCCCCGCGACGCAGGGGGCGGGCGGCGGCTCCTGGAGGCCAGCGAGCGCTTCGCCGCCGGGTACATCCAGTGCATGCACGAGGTGCACACCTTCGTCTCCAGCTGCCCCGGCATCGACGCCACCACGGCCGCTGAGCTGCTCAACCACCTGCTGGAGTCCATGCCCCTCAGCGAGGGCGGCTGCCCGGACTCGGTCACGGACATTGTGGGGGAGCCGGCCCTCGGCCCCTGGCCCGCCGGCGAGGCGCTGGCCCTGCCGGCCGGAGCCCGCCCGGGCCCGGCCCTGCCCGCCCCGGCTCTCTCGCCCTCCCCCAGCGAAGAGACCTGCTCCGACTCGGACGAGGCGGAGGCCGGGCCGGGCCAGACCCCCACGGACGGACTGGACGCGTCCCAGACGCAGGGCCGGCCCTCGCCCGGCTCGCCCAAATCCATGTGGAGACCCTGGTAACAGCGGAGTCAGCGCAGACCTGCCTGTGCGGAGGGCAGGGTGCCCCGCACACGCGTGTGGTGAGCGTCTGTGTGTGTGAGCGTCTGCCTGTGAACGTCTGTGTGTCTGCCTGTGAACGTCTGTGTGTCTGTGTGTCTGCCTGTGAGTGTCTGTGCAGCGCTGTGACTGCGGACTCGGGCACTGACGCTGTCACCCCCTGACAGCCTAATAGCGAACGCGTTAACATTTCATCCCTGTGCGTGTGTGGCGTTTTGTAACTTTGGGGGTTGCTCTTACGAGAGGATGGGGGGGAGGAGGGAAGTGATTTGTAGTAGCAAAGCTCTCTGGTGGAGAAAAAGCAGTTACTTTATAACCCTGTCTCTTTCTTCTTGGCCCTTAGAAGCGGCCCAAACACCGCTACCTTTTGAGAAAAAGCCCTTGTGCGTTTTGAATCACGATAGTTCGTTCCAGGAGAAGCTGGAGCTAAGTCTGCATGCACGGTTTCAAGTGTTCTAGTGATAGCACAGACCCCTGAAAGGTGTCTATACCTGATAGCAGTCTAAAGTCTCACCTTTAGGGAAGGGAGAGAAAACTAGAAACCTGGTGGAATTAGACATTTTAAAAAGATGTTGGTGGCAGGGTGCCTTTTAGAAATGAGTGTCTTTATGCACATTTTGCTTTTAGCACATTTGAGTTTATTGTGACTTTATGTATATTAGGGTGTCAAATGTGTTTTATTTTTAATCTTTAATAAAAAACCGCTGAATTCACAACGTGGCATATATTGTGTAACGTGTGTGTTTCTAACCGCTTTAAGAACATTAAAAATACAGCTCCCTCTTGTTGGCTCTTAACACCAATGTGTGTATATCATGGAAACAATGCTGGTAATTAAGCACTTAATTCTTGTGCTAAGCGTTGTTAACTTAGCTATTGCAATTCAAATATTTCTTTTGTTTAATTCTAGTTGACACTTAAGTTTATTGGATGAGCAAGGTCAGGCTGGCTGAGGTTGGTCCTAGGCCACAGAGTTTGGGGCTGGTTGGTCTGGATGCCAGTCTCAAGCCTGCTCTACTTGATCTGCCATCTGAAGGCGTTGCTCTCACATGCACAGCCCAACTTCAGAAGTGCTAGGCAAATCCTGTCCTGGGGCATAACTTCACAGGAGGGCGGGTTGCATTTTGGGTGGTTTTTTTTGTTGGTGGAGAGCAAAAAAAGACTCAATTGAATGGAGAGTGCAGTGGATTTGGAAGGTGTTCTTTAATGTTTCTGGGGGCTCAGAGGGGGACCCTCAGCATTCTTATCCTGGTTCTTGCTTTGGGGAGATGCCAGGTTATTTTTGCTGTGATAAAATACCCTTCAGAGAGCTGTCATTGTGAAGAGGAAAAAAAGGATTGTAAAGTGTCTTAATACGTGGAAGTTCCCAAACATAGAACAAGCAAGAAAGGAAGCAGCCCAACGACCAAGGGACTAGACATGTACCTTTGTTAATAACCACACAGAATAATAAAAATAGAAACTGGAGCACTGGCAAGGCCTTTCCTGTGTCGTTTTCTTTACCTGAGGTGGGTGCTCTTGTTCAGAGCTGTCCTTCACAATGTCTGGTCCTTCTCATCCCCTGTTGTGCTCAATTCCCTCTGGGCTGGAGGAGAGGGGCAAAGCCCAGCTGAGCCAGAGGAGGTGAGAGCCCTGCTGTAGTGCCCTTTCTGCTTTAGGGAGGGAGGTTGGGGTTTGAAGTGTAAATGGGGCCTGGGCCACTTGCACTAAAGCTAACACCCCACACCCCTGATGACCTCTGGGCCCGAGGCTGCGCCTCTCTAGCCCCAGCCCAAGTCCAGGTTTATTTTTATCGTTTCCCTCAGGTCTCACATCTTGCTTGATACATCACTCTCCCCTCTTGGCTCAGAGCTGCCTGTCGCTCCAAGGGCGGCTCACACACGGCCCCTCACCGTGGTGTGACCCTGTTCGGCCTGAGACTCACGTCCAGTGGCTGGAACAGCCCGGCTCCTGAACGTGACAGCAGCACTCAGACCCTGCCCGAGCTCAGTGGCTTCAGCAGTGACATGCAGGACTGATCCTGGCCCAGGCAGCCTCTCCACTGCTGCAGGAGCACCAGAGGCAGCTTGGCTTGGCTTCATCTCCATGGCCTGAAGATTCTCTGTTAGGGCTCTCTGTAATGCTCCCGCGAAAGCAAGTGCAAATCCTGACACTTTGGTGGCAGAAACACAGCCCAGAGTCAACACACAAGTGCCAGCTTTGGTTCAGCAGGGGCTGGGGGCTCGAAGCAGAGTCATCCCTGCCCAGCAGCCCTGCAGATGTGCTCAGCTTCCCTGTACTGCCCTTGGAGAGTGGGAGCCAAGGCAGGGAGCTGCTGCCTTTCCCACTCCTGCTTGTGCTGCTGCCCTTCTCAGAGCCAGGGGAGCCTTCCCGGGCGCATCCCGTGGCCTCTGCTGTAGGAAGAGCAGGCAGCAGGGCTTGAGGCCACCTGGACAGCTGCTCTCCCTGAGCTGGAGTGGTTGGGAGGAGCAGAGGGGTTCCAGCCCTTTCCCCCGAGCACTTACCTGTGCTGTACTGGCTGAAAAGAAAAGCCAGGTCAGAGCAGCACTATGAAGAGCTTCTCAATAGCGTCAAAAGCACTTTAGAAATGTGGTAGCAATAAGGCTTTTTTTTTTTTTTTTTTTTTTTTTTTTTTTAATCCACAAATTAGGTTCACAGAAAGTTTACATCCTCTGATTAGGTGTTGCTGGAATTGTCCATTTGCATTTCTGTACCTTACTGCAAAGGTGTCAAATCTGACACTTGCATGACAAAGGGAGGAAGAGGTGAGGATTTTGGGGGTGAGACTGGGGAAGGGGCAGTGTGGGGAAGGAAGGTTTCTAACAGCTCTGATGAAAAACCAGGGAAGCCTTTTCAAGCCCTTCTTTATAGAAACTGCATTTACTCTTTTTCATTCCAAAGTAATACAAACAGACCATCTGATCTGACAGTGCACTGCCTTGGAACAGGAGAGAGAGGCAGCACACTAACAGGTCTCCTCTCATTTGATATTCAGGTGGAGAATAATGGAAAGAAGGGCTCGTTTTCCCCTCTCTTTGCATGTCAGTCACACCTGTTACAGGGGAAAAATGCTCCTTGTTAGATCAGGTCATCTGGGAGGACTTGGAGTTCAAACCTCTTCCCAACCTCTTGGCAACATGTCCCAGGTCTTTTATCAGAGCCTCTGGCCAGGAGGCAAGATCAAGCTCTTAAATCACACCAATCAACTTGCATCGTCTTTCATCTCCCACTGGCGAGTATCCGGCAGCTCTCTGCAGTCTCCCTCTCCAAATAAATGTTTCAGTCTCCATTCCAGTTAAAGGCACAGAAGAATAAAACCAGCCCAGGCCTCGGCAGCAGGTCCAGGGGGTGCACAGACATCACACAGGAGATCTCTGCTAAGCAGGCACTTGGTTCCTGTCTGTAACACAGCTTACATTTTAAACCATCCAAGATGCTGCTGTTAGCAGAACAATATTAAAATGTCTCAAAAAAAGGAGGATTCTTTCCTCTGAGAAGTGATGGAGTGAGTGTTGCTGAATCCTGGCACCAAGAGCCTTGCCACATTATGGTAAACTCTGCTCAGATAACAGCCTCACAGCCCCAAGGGGCCATCCACACTTGGCAGCTCCAGCTGCTGGAGCCCAGTTTCAGGATTTCCCAGTTTTTTGCCCCTTGTCCAAGCGCAGCTCTGTACACACGCTCACAGCAGCAGCTCTCCAGTCCTGACTGCTCCCCACCCTGCACACACACACAGGTTTTACAGATCTGTGTCCAGCTGCTGGAGCGCTCCCAAACTTCTGTCCAAGCCACTTGTTCTTTTCTCTGGAGATGAAAACAGCTGGGCCAAGCAGCACATCTCCTGTCAGGTGTGCCTAGGCCATGGTCTGGGCCATCCCTGCTTAACCTGATACACACAAGGCAGTGTGGATAGGACTGGGAGTTATCTTAGTCTGAACAGACAGGTGTCTGCTAAGGAAGGCAGGAGCCTCCCCTGAAATGGAAAATGTAAACCCCCTCCCTACGAATTATTATAATTTTGAAATTAAGGGGCTCTCAGGCAAAGATAGAGGAGCAGGAATAACAGTTCTTTACTAGGTAAGAAAATTTTAAAAACCCAAAACCCAATGCAGTAATACAAAACCCAACACTGCCAGAGTCAGAACATGCCCTGGCCCCTGTGTGTCAGGGTGGTGGCACAGTCCCATCCCATGGGGGCTCAGCCCTCCTGCAGTGCCAGCTGTGGTTCTGCTGGAGCAGGGATCCTGCACAAGGCTGCAGTTTTCCTCTGGAGCTCCAGGGCTGCTGGAGATGGGCCTGCTCTCCCTCTGGGAATGCAGGGCAGGAGAAAGCTGCTCCTCTGGGAATGCAGTGGGCAAAGGCTGCTGTGCTGTTCCAGGCTCAGATTGTATCCAGGTAGGAATGCCTGGCTCCTGCCCTGGGCGGAGCATCTCCCCATGGGATGATGGAATTTCATCAGCCCTGCAGGGACACTCAGTGGCCATGAACAGCAGAGATCTGCTGGAGGGAGGATTGGCTGTGGAAGGGATAAAGAACACTGCCCAGTGAGCAGCAGAGAACTGCCCAGCTCTGACAGATGGGAATAGAACACACACTTACCTTTCAATCCAGGACAGGAGGGAAAAATCATCTTGATCCACAGAGGAGCACAATGGTTCCAAGGTCATATGGAAAAAGCAGGGATTCACAAACTAATCCAGCTGTCTTAACCAGAGGCCTGCCCTTCCTCTGCCTCCTAAGAGATTTCTTTTTCTTTCTGCATGAGATGCCCAGTTCCAAGTTGCATCCTCTAGCAAATTCCCACGTTCACAATCATCTGAATGAACAGTGTCTCTACATTGTCCACTTTGGGCCTCTCGGGCTTCTGCATGAGCTAAGCTAAAGGAAAAGCAAAGGGGAAAAACAGTCTCTCTCCTCCCAGGCGATTTTAGCTCCCTACACAACATTAGCATTTCATTATAGTTTTCAGCAAGTGAAATTCATTGCACTGCATTGTAAGGAGGTTAAAAAAAATATCCAAGCTGGTTCGTAAAACATTCAGACACAAAAATACATCTCAGAGCATGAGGCCTTGAGTTAATTTAGTTAAACAAGATGACGAGTGAGGGTGATTTGATTAGTTACACTGCCTATGTTGCATTACACAGATGTTCTATAGCTCACTTACCAGCTGAGGAATCATGGCTTCAAGAAGTCTTTTAATCCAATAAAGTAGAGCCTTAAGTGCCAAGACCTAGACAGTAGGTCCAGATTGTCTGACATGAGAAGGAAAAGGATTGAAATTAGACACCAGAAGAAGTAATGAATTTCCTTTCTTTTAATGTCAAGTGAGACAGAATATATTTCCAGAAGCAAATACAAGTTGCTTTGGTTACAAACAAAAACTACTTAGTAAAACAACAACATACAAGTAATTATATTAACTGATCCCTTCTGGCCTTGGATTTCTTAAGTGTAAAATTAACTCAATTTGTGGTTTTATAGTTTTTGCATTGGTCTCTGGCTAAAAAGTTACTTTTCTATTACTAGAAAGTAAGGAGAGCAGTTTTCTTTGTATCTGAGAAAGCTCAGACCCAAGGCATCTTCAAGCATGCATTCCCAGGCCAATTCAGGAATTGCACAGACTCAGTCACCCTCAGCTGAACTCTGCAGAGCTCCTGCACCATTTAAGTACAAAGCACAGCAGCCTAATTTAAAACCATCACCAGAGAGGCACAGCTTAAAGCATCTTTAAAACGATGTTCCTGTGTCCAGTGAGAGGGAAGGACATTTCTGGCATCCCCCAGAGCCTGTGTGCCACCCATGAGCTCCTGAGTGAGTTTCAGCTTCTCATGGCCCCCCTGGAAGCCTGGCGGTGTTTTGGGCTTTGTGCCATCCATGACTGACACACACACCCCAATAAAACCTCAGACTTCCAATCTTCCTACCCCAAAATAAGTTCACCAGCCTGTGCTGAGCAAAGTCACTATGAGAGCCCCTCCACTGTCACCATGCAGCAGGTTTTGTAATTAATGTTCCACAGAGTGAGCAAGGGGGGAAGCCCAGAGGAGACACATCAGCCCCACCAAACTCTGCCAGCAGTGGGAAGAGGCTGTCCACAGTAATTATATTAACTTATATATAATTAATTATATTAACATTAATTATATTAATACAGATTTCTGTATTCTTCCCACCAGGAACTGAATCACACAGGCTGGGCAAATTTGGGCCTGCCAATGTCACTTGGTGTTTACAGCCAGCCTCGGAGGTCTCATCACTCATGGCTGACCCCAGTACTGGTAATATCTGCCTACACACTTCCACTTTCCAAAAAACATGCACAGGTTCCTTCCCTGCTCAACAGATCCTCAGCAGATGCCTGCACAGTACCAGGAGCCTGAGACTACATTGCACACATAATCCTGGTCCTGATTCTCTCTTCATTCACAGAAGTTGATTAACTGGTCAGAAAATGAGTGAGCACACAGCTTTTTACCAAAATCTGGGGTTCTGGAGCAAATCTCTATTCCAGAAGAGAAGCTGCTGCTCTCCAAGCAGCTGCAAGCCTCCACTCATTAATCCCTCAGCTGAATCAGCATTTCTTACTAAGCCAACACATGCACTCAGTGAAGCCCAAGCCTCCTCAGGAGCCTCAGGGTACTTCTGCAGAGTGCCCAGGGTGTCCTTTGTTTCCCAGCAAGCTTTACATAAAGTGACAGAATCTGGAAAGCCCCTGAAGGTTCTTGGTCTCCAAGAGAAGGTTTTAGGACCCAAAGGGCACAAGCAGTCCCACATCACACCTGGTGGTGATGCCTCAGGGTGGCTACCTAAAACAGAGGCCAGATAAAATTAAGAGAATAAAGTGGGTGTTTATTAAAGGCCTTCAATAGATACACCCTGGGCAGTCACATCCTCCCAGAGGCTGCACCCAAGGTGGACAATGGGCACCAGTTTTTCAGACAGTTATAAGTTTGGTCCATTTACACATCAGGGGTTAATTCTCCAATTACAGCTTTAGCTAATGAAGTAATTGACTCCCAAGTTTGCTCCCCAATTCATTGTTTTTCACATCTCTTGGTGCCTGAGACAGTGAGCTGTCCTTGAGTTTCAGGTCCAGAGAGGAATTTTTTATCTGAATAAAACAGGAGAGCAGCAGCTGACAGGCTGTGGAGTTTGGAGTTGTGCACTAATGCTGTACAGGATCTGAAAAACAGAAAAGTTAAAATCCTGAGGCCTCAGTGGGCCTGGCTCCCCCAGCTGCACTGGTACCCCCAGTGACCAGAGCAATGACTCCCATCCTCACGGGCAGCGCCAGCGTCACCCCTGGCACAAAGCCCTGTGGCAGAGCAAAGCACAGCGCAACCCCTGAGCCCCTAAAGCTGCTCTGTGCTTACTCAGGATTCAGCTCCCAGCCCTGCTCCTCCCCAGCAGCACCACTCCTCTACTGCTGAAATCACAGTCTACTCCCCAAACCCCTTTAAAAAGAAAAGCAAACAGAAAACACCAACCAAATCCTTACCTGTCTGTGGCATTCACATTCTCTGGAAAATCCCTTCACCCAGGATTTTTCTCCTGGGAAGCTGAGAAGCCTCAGAGAAAAAGAAAAACAATTCTTATCTCATTTGCTTCTCCTGTGCTGTGCTCATGTGGAATGTGTTTGGAGATTGTTTACCCACAGGTGATTGTTCCACTGGATTCTGCTGTGAGTTGTTTTCACTCTTTGGCCAGTCAGGGCCAGGCTGTGTCAGGAAAGAGTCACCAGTTTCATTATTATCTTTTTAGCATTGAGTGTAAAGAATCATTTCTGTATTCTTTAGTATAGTATTCTTTAATATAATATAGCATTATAAAGTAATAAATTAGCCTTCTGAGAACATGGAGTCAGATTCATCATTCCTCCCTGCAAATCCTTACCGGTCGGCTTTTTGCTACAAGAACTGTCTGCATTGCCAGGGAGGACAGGCAGCAACATGTACCTGCTTGCTTTAACACCTTGGGATTTATTTGTGTTTTTTAAAAGATGCAACAAAAAAATTATGCTGATGTGCAAGTTGTTATAATGACAGCCAAGAACAGTTTGGTTTTGTTTAGTTCTATCAAGAGCTATAGTCTTGGTTTGAACAGACAGGTGTCTGCTAAGGAAGGCAGGAGCCTCCCCTGAAATAGAAAATGTAAACGCCCTCCCTCTGAATTATTATAATTTTGGAATTAGAAGGCTCTCAGGCAAATATATGGGAATAGGAATAACAGTTCTTTATTAGAAAAACTAAAAAAAACCAACCAAACAAACCAACCAAACAAACAAAACTGAAGAAAAACCAAACCAACCAAATGTAATAGTAAAAAAACCCAAAACAAACAAATTAAAAAAAAAAAAAAAAACCAAAAAAAAAAAAAAAAAAATGCAGGGCAGGAGAAAGCTGCTCCTCTGGGAATGCAGTGGGCAAAGGCTGCTGTGCTGTTCCAGGCTCAGATTGTATCCAGGTAGGAATGCCTGGCTCCTGCTCTGGGTGGAGCATCTCCCCATGGGATGATGGAATTTGATCAGCCCTGCAGGGACACTCAGTGGCCATGGACAGCAGAGATCTGCTGGAGGGAGGATTGGCTGTGGGACAGATAAAGAAAACTGCCCCATGAACAGCAGGGAACTGCCTCCCCTCTATCAAATGATAATGGAATAGCTCTATTTCTAACCTAAGACAGCTACACAAAGAAGGGAGAAGCATTCTCAGGGTTCCTTGGGGGAAAGGTGATAAAAGCAGAATTGACCAACAACTTCCATCTGTCGTTTGTGGGTTTATACAGTCACACACCAATTTACAGCTGTTACAGTCATTCATTTCACAGCACAGAAAGGCAAGGGCCAAAGGAAGAAGGGAAGGGGACCAGAGAACTCTTATTTAGGCTACAAGGGAGAACAAAACTGCGAGGCCAGAGCATCTGCTGACCTCTCAGAACTGTCAAATCTTCCCTAAATCAGAGCTCTTGCTGTCAGTCATTGCTGTTGAATCAAGCCAATGTTTTCTTGCACTTTAATTTGTATCATAGATAAAATTCAAGTAAGTACATTTGAAACGAGTAGAATCTTCTGAGTCTCTCAGGATGGAGCCTGCTGCCAGACACTCTTCCCTCCACTCTGCATTCAGGCAGTGTGAATTTAACTCCAGAATTACATTAGGGGAGAACTGCTCCTGCGTTTCCCAAGGCAGGAGTTTCACTGCCTAACTGGCCAATTCAGCTGAAAAAGCCTCCTCACATTTTACATTCTCAAGTCTCCTATAATTCACATATTATGAGACCCAGGTGTTACATGAAGAGCAAGTGTGGATGGGTGGATGACAGATGCATAAACTCTCCCTGTCCCCTTTGGTCACCCAGAGGGATTTGTGAAGTCCCACCCACCACTGAGCACTTCAGGGAAGGGCTCTCCTTGGCCAGCCTAGCCATGACCTCTCTAACTCAGCCACATACATGCATGTAAAATTAATAGATGCAAATGACATGGGCCAGATGGAAAATCAAATATGCAAACAAACATAATCCATGTCATGCAAAACAAGTAGATCAGGAAAGAAAAAAGTTACAAGCATTCTTGTAATATGTATTCATATTACAATACAATACAATGTATTCAAGCATTCTCTGGTTTGGCTGTGGGTTGTTGCTTCTTCCCCTCCCAAACAGAATGCTTGCATCCCTACTGCCTGCCCTGGGAAAAGGGATTCCTGCAGTGCTGGCAGCACCACGGGAATTCTCAGGTATTACCTCCCTCCTTGAACACACTGGAGCCTGTGCTAGGGACTTTCAGATCTTGTGGACACAAACAAGTGGGTTCTTTGCTGTGGCAGTCCCTCTGTCACTTTTGCAGAGCAGCAGCCACAGGCACTGAGCACACCTGTGACACCAGCTGTGACACCAGCTGTGACACCCAGCTGAGACACCTGTGACACCCGTGACACCAGCTGAGACACCCAGCTGAGACACCCAGCTGTGACACTGTGACACCCAGCTGTGACACCAGCTGAGACACCCAGCTGTGACACCCAGCTGAGACACCCAGCTCCTTGCCACGAGACACAGCAGTGCCTGCCCAGGCAGGAGGGCTTAGCTGTGGATCCCAGTTTGTCCCACCACAGCAGGGAAAACCCAGTTCGTGAGAAAATCTCCACTGAGTGTGCTGTCTGTTCCTTTCCTTCATTTCTTGGTGAGAAACCAAACCAAAACTGCTGCTCATACTGCATCCCCCAGAAAAGCACCAGAGTCCTGCAGGGGGATGGGGAGATTCAGTTTTCTGGCCCAAATGAAAAGATTTTGACCTCTGTTCCTTTTTAATGCTGAAACACATGAGCCTTCAAGCCTGCTGGAGTCTCAGCAATGGGCAGGGAGATGGGGACTGAGGAGAGGCAGAGCCCACCTGTGCTGGGGTTTGTTTTCTGCAGTGCCTGTAGCCATGGCATCCCAGCAGCTCCAAATCAAACACACCTCCCAGAGGAAGGGCTCCACTTCCCCTCTCCTTCCCCTGGAACAAAAGAGTATCATTTTATACATGTTTTGTACTTACTGGTTTTGTTCTCAGAGAACATTTGATATTAAGCAACTCTTCGGACAATGATATTTTAGACGTTTTTCTGAATAAATCTGCAAAGAGATTCAGGCAGCCCAGTTACTTATCTGGGGCTTGGTTTTCAAAGAACCCAAAATCTCAAGTGCCTGGACATACAGTTTTGATTTGACTCATGCTGCCTCAGAGTTCAGATCTGTATTGGTCTGACAGAGCACGCAGCCCTTCCTGGGGCTGGCTTCTGCAGCTCTAGCTTCTTTTGCCAAAAGCTCTAAACATCACTTTTCTCTGCCCTCCTCAAATGTTTTTTTTCTATTTTTTGTCTAGACACAGGGCAATTCCAACCTTCCCTGTTTTGACAGCTTTCCCATTTGTTGTGGTCACAGATTACAGGCCACACAGATTCAGCCCTCTGTCCTTCTTTTCTGCTTGTATTTTAACAACTCCTCACTTCCTTTCAATTAAACTGTTCCTAAAGGTCCAGACATCCTCAAGCCTCAAAAGCGATTAATCTTTGTTTCTTTCTCAAATTCTCTCTGACAAGGAACCCCTGTATCTCACCCAAAGAAAGAAAAATTGTGTTTTGCTGTTGATAAAACTGTTTTTTAAAAAGGTAGTGTTTAGCAGTTCCAAAGAGGCAGTGCCCTTTGGAGCTGTGTTATTGTCCTCTTCCTCCAATTCTTCCATGAAAGTCACAAACCAGAGTACAACAACCCAAATGTTCCAGGAGCAGCAAGCTGTCACCTCCTATATATAGCCCAGGTGTCACAGCTCAACCCCAGCCTTATCTAGCAGCCTGAGCAGCGCACAGACAACGCTTGGAAGGCAGGGGATACATTTAATTACAGCCTTTTACTCACGGGAAGTTTTGGCAAACAGCTTCAAGCCACCACTGTGTGTTAAAATCTGCAGAATTTGGGGAAGGCTCTTGCATCCCCACTCCTGGGAGCACCCTGCAGTGGTACACATTTCTCTCCTCTCAGCTGGAAGGCAAATTTTACATCTGACAGTTTTACAGGTGTTTTTTGGAAATGCTTGAGTAAGTGAGTTGGACTGTATGAATGAGCCAGGTGACAAATGCCACCTCCGTTTCCAGACCCTTCTCAGAGCAGGCCAGGAGTCAGTGCTGCGCTGCCCCCGATTTCCTGGCAGCTCCTTCAGCCAGCCAGGATTTGGGTACCAGGGCAGCCCAGCCTCCCCTGCGAGGCTGCAGCTTATCCCCCCTGAAGGCACCGCGGGCACTGAGCCACAACTTCTGAGCCTTTGGGCCTTTGGTCCTGCAAATCCTCCCAAAAAGATTCCACCTGCAGAGCCACCCTGCCAGGGTGAAGAGCGAGGGACAGCACCATAAACCTCACAGGCCTCTGAATGCTGAATGAGGTGGTGAAGGCAGCCACAGATCACCCCATCAAACTCATTCTGTCAGCGAGTGAAACCTGTACAACCATTTACAGTGTGCAGTCTGCTTCAATTTCTGTCATTCTGCCATGAAATCGGTGAGAGGCTATAAACGGTTTTCTCAAATTGAGATACAGACACCTTTATCCCACCTGTTAGCTGAGACTATCAGACAAGAAAAAAAAATTTAAAAACCAAACAAGCAAACAGTTTTTCCTTAAGAATCCAAGCCAGAAATCCCTGAAAATTCTAGTATTAAAATTTAAGACCTAAGCATCACCTCATAATGGTAGAGCACATACAGGGCAGGTGTTTTAGGGGGACTGGCAAGACTAATAAAACAATGTTGTTCATGTGTGCTCCTAATCAGGTCTTTATAGCTGAACTCCTTTAAATTCATGTAATGCAAAGTAATTATTACCAAGATAATAAGAAATTGACTGCCTGACTACATCCAAAGCTTTAGAAGCATTTACTGAAAGAGTTCGGTAACCATCTTTTTGTACACGAAAAGACAATGGAAGCTAAAGACAATGGAAGAATTTCCTGACTTTTTACACCATGTGGGAACACTTCAGTATTGCCACGTGACTTCAGCAGTTAAAAAATTTCAGCACAATTCTAAAATAAACATATTTATACTTGGATTTGTCTCTAAAAGGGAGGGAGGCAAAACATCTTCAAGGCAAGCAGGAGTGAACAGAAGTTGTGCTGCCTCAGGGATGGGGGGTTTAGGAAGAGGCAGGCACCCCCAGAAATCAGATCTGAGCAGAAGGCTCTGCCACCTTCCCTCCCAGCCCTGCTCTGAGCAGCTGGGACAAAGTCTGCCCTATTCACAGGCAGGCACAGCTCTTCAGAACACAAAAAAGGAGGAGGCTTGTCAAGACAACTGCATATAGACACTGGAAATAACTCCCGACGGCCACATTCCTGCCATTGTCACTGCTGCCCGCGCTGTGACATGCCATATGCTTTTTGAATGCAGGAATTGAAGATGCTGGCTCTGGCTCTGGCCCCGCTGGGAGCTCTGCACAGGCAGAACCGGGAGGCACAGGCAGAGCCGGGAGGCACAGGCAGAACCGGGAGGCACAGGCAGAGCCGGGAGGCACAGGCAGAGCCGGGAGGCACAGGCAGAACCTGGAGGCACAGGCAGAGCCGGGAGGCACAGGCAGAGCCCGGCGCTGGGGCTGCTGCTGAGCGCCCCCGGCACCCGAAATCCTCCTGCAGCCAGAGCCATGCCGGGGCATCCCGGGTTTCCATGCCTGGGTAGACGTGGATCTTTTTTCAACTCCGTTATTTCCTGGAGGGTGGTTTTTTTGTTGTTGTTGTTGTTGTTGTTGTGGTTTTTTTTTGTTTTTTTTTTTGTTTGGTTTTGTTTTGTTTTGTTTTAAAATTTCCCTTTTTGTTATTAATTGTCCTGAACAATAGTTTTTTTTTTTTTTTTTTTTTTTTTTTTTTTTTTTTTTTTTTTTTTTTTTTTTTTTTTTTTTTTTTTTTTTTTTTTTTTTAAGTAACTCGAAACCTCATTTAGTCTAAAGAGGAACAGAAACTACACTAGAAGATAGCTATTACACTGAGCAATGAAAAGTACAAAATGGTTCGCTTACATACCATTTTCAGTACCATTGATACTGAAATACACTGGTTGGTATAGTAAATTATGTGTGTTCTGTCACTGCAAGAGAAAAATAACATGATTTTATGTCCTAGAATCCTGTATTGCTGCAGAAATGGACTACGTATTTCAGGAGTCTAGAAGAAACAGTAGCTCTGCATTGCAGGTACCGCTCGGCACAAACTTGTTACTCTGCAATCGAATTAACCATTTTCATCAGAAACCCCTGGTTTTCACCAAATTTAGAAAGATAACCACAAAAGGGTAGTTTTCCAAAATGCGTGAGGACAGATCTGCTAGTATTCAAAACCGAGGCCGAGCGTTAAAGGAGTGAGAGAAGTTTATTAACGCAAGAACAAAGAAAGTCCTGAGCGCAAAGCATGTGCTCCCAACCAAACTGCAAACACTCGAACGCTGGAACAAAGGTGACAGCGAGCAGAAAGGACAGATGGCTCAGACAAATCGTGGGTGGAAATCCCGTGTGCCACCCACAGCACTCACCTGGGAGCTGGAAGAGCCGAGCCCACCCCGCCAGCGGCCCTGGGAGCCCGGGCAGGCTGGCACAGCCACGCAGCCAGCCCTGCTGCTTCCCACAGCCGAGCAAATTAAAGATTACAGCCACCCAGAGAAGCACATGTGCTGAATTCATCCAGCACGCTGTGCAGAAAGGCCACAGGTTCCTAGGGGAGTCAGCTGCTGACAACAGAAGGGAAAGCAGTAGACATTACCTTAGACAAGCAAGAGTCGGGGTTTCTAAATAGGAAAAGCACAGCCAATAAGTTCTTGGACAGAAGTAGAATTTTGGAAGCAGGCAGTGCAACAGCAACACAAGCTTGTTTACTTTTAGACCACTGTAACGATTTAAAGAGAGCAATAAATTCGCTATATCCTGTTTTACTACAGACTGTAAAGTGACAAGTACACCTTAACAAATCCTGGAATACCAGGAAATTTGAATCCACCCTTGTATTTGTCTCCAAAACAAAGGAAAACAAATGAAGTGCAAAGCAGCACACCCCCGTGGGGCTGAGGGCGCAGGGCTGCCCCAGCAAAGCTTTCAGCCCAGCTGCAGCAGGTTTTCCTGCTTTCCCCTCCGTGCACCGCACAGACAGCATTGTCCTGCCCTGGGCATCCCGGCACCTGCCCCACCGCTCGGGGCCTCTTTCACAGCTGAAAAGCATCTTCTCTCCAAGTGAGAGGCAAGGGCTCTCACACTCTGTGTTATCCGCTGAGGTTAAACACTATTCATGCGCTGCCACAGCAGCTTCTCAGCCTGCAGAAACCCTGGGGAGTGGAAGCTCACCACACACACACACAGAGCCTGGTGGAGCTCGCGTTTTGTCAGCAGATACCAGGAGGAATGCCCGTGATTAAGGGTTCAGTTGCCTCAGTTTCTACCCAGTGTTATGTTACTTTTCCACTTGGACAGCCTGGAGAAGTTTGGGTTTAGTTTGTTGTTCGTTTGGTATTTTGTTTCAATGAAGCAGAGACGCAGCTGTTACACACCCTGAAAATGAAGTCCTCTTCCACAGCCTCTGAGGAAAAGGAGTTTCTCAGCTGTTGCTTACCTTGTTCAATACCCTGAATAAATTTCTTAAGCTCCTAAGCACTTTTGATCAATTAAACAGTGGGATTTCTGGAAGTCACACCTGCAAACCTTATCTTCCTTCAAGTCATCTGTTTGTTACTTTGCCAGAAACATGCAACTTGTTTCATCATCTTCTTTTTTGGGTCAGAGGCTCGTCAATGCCTTGGGTTCTTTGCACCCTTCTTAGAGACAAAATAACCATCAAGGATCTTAATTCTCAGTAAGGACAGCCTTTTTTTTCACCTCTAAATTAATGCCAGCTGTTAAGTGGACTAAAAGCTGGGGCTTTCAGCAGTCTGTTTCCCTTTTCCAAGCAGAGCTTATGTTGGCATTCACTGTCGTTGGGCCAACAGCTCTTCAATATGAATTTTCTCATCATATTTGAAATTCAAGCCACAGAGCTTTCACTTCACATCAAATAATGTCATGGCAAACTCAACAGGCTCCAGTGTACAGAAAGCTGAATAAAGACAAACGGGTGGAAATGCTGCCAAAGATAATCCCAGGACACCAGTGACATCTAGGGGCTGCCGAGGTGGGAAAAACTCGGACAAAGGCTCCTCCCAACAGCTCCGCAGGGCCAGCCCCGGGCTCTGGGTGCTGCCAGAACCTCACCAAGGAGGAGTCTGTAAATACCTGAAGCCACGTTTAACTCACACTCTTATTAAACTGAAAATAAAATTACCAAAAGCAGAAACGAGTGTGAAACATTACCTGGTAGTTTATCCCACCAGCAGCACCTCAGTGCTCCCAATGTTCTTGTTATCCATTACCAGAACTTGCCTCCAAATGCCAGCCCCTCTGGGGGGGCACAGTGCTTCGGGTGGGTGACACTGGGGTTTGGAGCTCTGTCACAGCTCCACCAACACATCTCTCCTCTCTGCTGACCTGAGCAAGGAACTCGGGTGCTGTTAGGACAGAAGTGTTTTCAGACAGACACACAACTGCCCACAATTTTAGGGTTCATGCAGAGGACTGCCAAGGGCCCTATATAATATGCTCAACGAGCATGTTTTAAAATGCAAGTAAGTGCACAGCACCACCACTGTGCCCTTGGTGTGAAGGCAGTTCCCCTGTGTGCTGAACTGCCCTGTGGTACCCAACACCTCGATTGTGCAGCTTACAGGAGGATCTGGGTCCTTTACGACCAAACCAGCTTGCTCTATTTAAAGAATTCCACAAACCTCTTACAACACAGCCACGGAGAAAAAGAGTTAATGAAGGTCTCACAAGCTGAGTCCCTCCTGAACAGGAGTCCAAGTCCTGAGCTCCAGCTCTGCTCCACTCAGCAGAGAAGCAAACACCAACAGGGAAGCACTGCAGTTTGCAAAGTTTCAGCAATCTTCCAAGACAACACCTCACACCTCGACAGAAGACTGAAAATCACTGTACAGAGCAAACCCAAGGGGCACGACTGGAACTCTCTGCCCCAAGCCAGCCCTGTAGAAGCTCAGGGGCTGCACTGACACTGAACAAAGCCAAAAGCACTCCAGAGGTGTCTTCTGGCAGATCTGAACACAGAGCCTGGCTCCATGTGCTCATCCAGGAAATCTGCACATGACTTCAGAACAACTCAAAGATTCAATCTTCCATGGGACCACTAAACTCAGAGGTCAGAAAAGCTGGCAGCAATTTTACTCCAGGACAGGAAGGCAGAGCCAACATCACAGCAAGCTCTGGAGTCTGAAACACCAGCTCACATCCCATCAGTAAAGCACATATTCTGACTTCTTACTTGGAGTAGAAGCCTGAAGGAACAAAAAGGCAACTAAAAATATATCTGTTTTATTTACCAGTTTTCTAAAAAGCAAAGTCATAAAAATTAGTCACAAGTGGCAAAACCAAAATATATTGCACAGTGTACAGAAAACATTGTTGACATGTTGACAAAGTGTCATCACAAATAAATCATCTTACAACAGTTTGGAAAAATTACAGCTTCAGAATCTTATCTATAAATGGAGGCATGTAGATTTAAAGTTACAGGAAAATATTTTAATACCACCCTGTAAATGCAAACACTTTAAGGATGCAAGATTAAGTCCATAAGTAAGCACATCCACAAAATGCTCTAAATATACTTTTCTCTTCCTTTCACTAAGTTATGGTTACAAGATGGTCATTGAAAAAAAAATAATAAAAGAAATGAGGAGAAATAAAAAGAGACATGGGAAAAAAAAAAAAAAAAGCATGCTAAAGCAAAGAAGTTCAAAGTGGTTGAGAAGTCTTCGAAAATTATTTGTATAATGATGATGCACTCCTTTTATATAAAGCTTTTATTTTTCCCAAACGCTGGTCCATGTTTGTGTTTTCATGTAAAAATGAAATATATTTAGTATGTTGGTATAGCTGCACTGTTCCATTTATGATTCAAACATTTAATACATCGGACGTGAACACCAACACTGGAAAATTTCTCATTCACTTTGTATTTACAAATATTTACGTTTGACCTTGCTGAACTGTTAAAGACAGGCATCAGGTCTTGCTGGGTAGTGCTTCATTTAAAATACTTATTCATTCTTTAAGATTGTGATTCTGCTTGTTTCACAAGCTGACACACTTTGCTACCTGCAGAACCTGTCTCCAGTGCAAATTTTCCAATTGATAACTAGTTACTTGAAACAAATTATTTCTTCTGCTAAGCGAATACCAGTCACTTTTCCATGTTTTTGGTGCTAGATCTAACTTCACATCCTCTCTGTATAAAAAGATAAATATTTGTATAGAATGAAAATAACCTTAAATTTCAGGGAATAGAAATGTTATCCTACTAAAAAAGGAAATGCTTCCCATGAAAAATATTTTAAGACAAACATATCGAAGTTAAATTCAATTAACTTTCGTCACTTTTCACACCAAGATTAACAGCTGACACCGGGCAATGCAGCAACTAAACTGCTTTAAAGGACTGAATGAGCCCTTTAACTACCCAACACATCAACAGTTGTTCTCTCCCGTTCTCTTCCCACATCCAACAGACATAAACAGCACAGGAACATAAAGTACACACATTCCAGTCAATACAATCGCAGAGGCATTAAAATGAAATCTTCCACAGCAAAGGATTCCAGCCACGCTAAATTTGACATTATGTAAATCAAGTAGAGTGAGTCAACACTATTCTCAAAATAATTTCTTTTTTATAAGAACTATCTTCAAATGACAAGACACATCTAATTCTCTCTTGCCACATACAAATTTGATGTTTGTTTAGCCACATTGGAAAAACTGATGGCCAACCTCGTGGCAGAACACGTCAGCAATAAAGGTTAAAGTTACCCCAAGGTCTGTCTAACAGCCACTGGAGCGTGGCCAGTCATCCTCTGTGGTCTTAAGTTTTTAAAATCTTTAAGCATAAGGATTTCTTGAGTAAAAATTTCTCAGAAATTATGCTTCAAGGTAATGAACAGTTCATAGTTTTGCAGTGTCCATTTACATAAAAGGCTACAAAGTTGTCTGCAGTCCTCTGTACTTACACATCAACATGAGCTTTAATACCAGACCATCTTATAAAATCAGCTCAACGTTCCTCTTAGACAAGAGAAGCTCCTACATTCAAGACTAGAGGAGACAAACAAAGAGGATGGGATCAACTGGTATGAGAAGGGCAAGTCTGAATTGATTTCCTTGAAGGTTATTTCTTCTACTATGCTGGACCACTTCAAATATTAAGAACAATGCTAAAGAGCCACTAACAGAATTGCTCAACAATTTATGATGCTGAACCACCACCACCACCAAAAGGAGATTTGAAGAACCGTATGTATGTGAGATTTTCAGCACTTCTTAACCCACTCTACAAAAACAGTAGGCATCAATGAAAGTTTCTATAGTTTATAAAGAAATACTTGAGGCATGTAAGTGCAAAATGAGTCTTTTAAAGAAAAGCTATACCATCTTCAACAATGTCCTTACTGGGAAGAGATTGCCACCATTTAAAAAGAGATTCATTCACAAATGACTCTTCTAGAGCAAGAAAAACACATTTGCTTTTATGAACTGCATTCATCCAGCTGGATAAAAGATGAAAACCTTTGTGGATCCTTCACTATCGTTTTGAAGCAATTTTCAAAACAACAGGCTCAAAGGCTACGTTTGTTCTTCATTGACTTGATTCAGGGAAACCAAGTTGTTTTCTCCACTATCTTCAATCATTTCATTAAGGTCCATTTCATGGATTTCTTCATCATATGATGTATAAAAATTGCTCTGTATATTGTCCTCACAAAAAATACATTCCTAAAAAGCAAAAAGGAATAGAAGCACTCATAAGTAAAGTATTTCCAAGCAGCAGTCCACCTGCATGCAATCCTTGATTCCAAGAGAACCTTTCCACCTGTGCTGTAGCTGTATTTTACCCCACAACTTTTCCACAGCCCATGATTTTATAAAGTGCAATACATCAATGCAAGTCCACAGATCACAATGTGGGTGCTTGTAGGATCAGTGCTGTAGTGACATTAGCACCACAATTAGGATTCCACTGCAATTCCTTCACACTGACTTTTGAAACACTCATGTGCAAACAGAGCCTCTGTGTTTGACAGCTTTTGTGCAAAAAAAGGCCACAAATTATAGAAAGCTTAGGGAAAAGGAAATGCAATCAGGTATTTGTGTGTGAATAAGTAAAATACACACACAGCAAATGAAATTGCATGGATGCTTTGTTCTGTTGAGGTTTTTATTTTTATTTTTTCCTTTCAAGCCATTAAACTACTTAAAGGAATCATAATCCTGAGTGAGAAGTCTGATAGAAAAAAGGATCTGTATACTGCCATTCATTTTGCACTCTGAAAACAATGGGCATCCATTTCTGCACATGAAATAGAGATTTTTATGTAGTGAACTTTCTGCTATGTTGCTAAAGCATTTCAAACAGAGACACAGAAATTCAGAAAGAGGAAGGAAATTTCTTGTACTGTATTTACCTGTACTTCAATTTCCTCCATTGGAAAGAAGATTTATGCTAAATTGAATCAAGCTAGAAACCACTGCATAGAAGTTTGAATTTCTTTTTTTTTTTTCTATGCATAATTGACCAAGCTTTCATAGCAACAGGAAAGGAAGAGTCTAACACAGGCAGCTAATAATTTAAGCACTATTATACATGCAAAAGTAATTAACCCACTAAACTTACAGAATTAGCAACAGTTTTTGGCAGTCCACCTTGCTGAATCCATGGATGAACTTCAATAAGCTCTCTTTTTTGTTCTTCTGTAAATTTTGGCTGTAGTTTCTGCATTTGCTTTAATTTCTGCTTATCTTCCTTTAAAACTGTTTCCAAATCCCTAAAATAAAACGTATTTAGAAATTGAGCTTCATCAGTTTCTGGGCTTCATGCCTACGTGAGGTTACACAGTCAAATACTAACATTTTTAAAGACTAGTTTTGTTCCAGAATGTTATGCTTAGAAATCTTATATTGGAAGAAAATGAAATGTGATTACTCCAGCTGCTCCCTGCATTTGCAGACATCTCTGCTGGCTCATGTCTTTTCAAATCCCATCAGTGAGAAGAGTTTTCTTAGAGCAATTCAGGCAGCACCACCAGTGAAACGAGCAAAGCTCCAGTTTCCCTCTGCTGCTGATCCAAGCCCCCTTCAGTGGGAGGAGAACCCAAAGCAGACACTTGATGCACAGGAGACAAAGCAGGAGTAGTAAGATGTGTAAGATATGTTAAAGAAGGTCACCAAGAATGAACTAAACTTTAGAAAACAGCTCTATTCCAGCAGCCAAGATTCTCTCTCCCTCCAAATGCCCCACCTCCATTCAGGAACCTACAAAAACCATCCCACAGCAACATTCATAAGCTGTGTCCCTCTATAAAAGACAACAATAGAAAGCAAGCTCCAAGAAACCCAAAATAATTTCTTTTCCTTACAGGGTACCTGAGAACAGGCTGGATTTACACTTCACTTTGCACTCTGACAATGAGCTTCACTCTTCTTACCAAAATATCCTGCTCTTTGGCATGCTTTGCTGCTTTTATGGGCTACTGCAATTCCAACCTGAGACTGTCAACACTTCAGACTACAAAAACTGAGAAATGTCAAAGTATTTTTAAAACTAGAAAAAAAAAGCTAAAGTTCTTACAATGTATTTACTTTCCCCATCGTGCCTGTGCTTCTGTATTTTGAAAGCTTGTTTACCTTCCCTTTCAAAGCCCTGTCTTTACTGAAACCTCCACTTCTTCTCAGAACACCATTCACTGCTCCCAAGAAATATAAACAAGTAGGGAAAAAAATAATCCAGACTCGTCACCCCTTCTTTCCCTATATCTGCTCTTTGCTACTGAAGTAGTGAGGCTTTTAATTTTTTTTTAAAAAAGTTTATTTTATGAGAAGCCTTATGACTCTTACCTTCTAATTCCTTCTCCTATTTTATGTTGGAGAATGAACACATGGAAGTTAACAACTGAGAAAAAAAAATCCCCAAGTCCAAGAGCAGCATTCCACTGAATGTGGCATCTCAAGGACAAGAGCCAAGGACTGGAGATCTTCCAGGCCAGACCATGTCTAGATCTAAGCACATTCATCAGGGATTTCTGGGCAAGTAGTAACAAATCACTAACTATGGAACAGCTTCCAAAAAATACACACAGTTCATTTCAGCTCAGGAAATTGACCTAAAAATACCTAATAGCTAAAAAATAGCTAAACCTAATTAAACAATTTCTCCTTCTTGAGAAGTTCTTGTGTAGTGTACAAAACATATAAAGGAAGCAAGAATTTTTCTTGACACTGAGCTAAACATTAAAACCAGTTTATTTCTGCAGAGAGAGAGATTCCTATACATCTTTCCTGCTGAACATTCTGCCTCCCCTGAACAGAGGGTGTGTGAAGGGCTGTGCCACTGGCATTACCGGGAGGGGATCTGGTAAGTCATCATCACTGTGTCATCCGTGTTGGCCATCAGCAGCCAGATGGGATCCTGCAGCACATACTTGATGAAGTGCTCGCTTTCCTCCATTTCTGTCTTCATTTTGGTTTTATGGTGATTCTCTGAGGAATCAATGCTGCCAAAGTATTTGCTGGTGTGACTAGTTTCACTGCTACCTGTAAACAGAGATTTAACTTTTCATTACAGATTGTCCAATACATGGATTATCTCAGTATTTCTGAGTGTAGAGAAGATTAAAGAGAACTGAATGTATAAATACAACCACTACTCTACTTCTTTTTTTTTTTAAACAGGGGGAACTTCCACTCTTGAGTAACTGCATTAATCTTCTAAAAACTCAAATTCTTAAGTAGAGTCTCTATTAAATTTCAACAGAATAATTAAAAGTTTTAAATGAACATGAAGGACTATGGTCTTTTTATTATTCCTTTATACCTCCATAATATCTTAATGCCTGTTTTACACACACTTAGAAAAGGTTCTGTTCTGTAAATCAAGCACAACAGAAAAACTTTTGTGTAATGCAGTAAGAAAGAAATCAAGACTAAACTATGCAACAAGGAGTAAAGACAAAGCTTTTCACTTGCTGTTCATGGTGTTTGCAATCCCTCAAATTGCTCTGCAATGCCAGGAGGGTTCTGGCTGCCTGAGTTACCTGTTCTGCTCCCTGACATGCCACAGCCATTGGACCCAGAGCCCAGGGACTCAGCAGCTGCAGACACACCACTCCCTGAAGAGGCTGAGCCAGTGCCTGAACACGCATCCTCCTGCAGTAAAATGTCAAGCAGGACACTGGACATGGAGAGCTCATCGCTGTTTTGAGCATCCATTGGAGATTCAGCCTAGGGATGAGGAGAAAAAATAAAATGAAAAAACCCAAACACCAAAAATCAAAGCTATTTATTACTAAATGTAATAGCTTTGTTACTTTAAATTAATAAATTCTCAGAAATTATGCTTCAAGGTAATAAACAGTTCATAGTTTTGCAGTGTCCATTTAAATAAAAGGTTACAAAGTTGTCAGCACTTCTCTATATTTACATCAACATGTACTTTAACCCAAGACCATCTTACAAAATTAGCTCAACATTTCTCTCAGAAAAAAACTTTTCCTACATTCAAAACCAGATGAAACAAAGAGGATGGCATCAACTGGTATGAGAAGGGCATATGAGACAGGCTTTATTTATTAATACATTTATTACTAAATGTGATAGCTGTATTACTAATCATGTAAATGATTAGTAATAAATCCATTTCACTTCATATTCTAATATTCAAAGACAGTCACCAATAACATATGCCAAGGAATAATGAATGGACTGACAGGGCAGTAAGACCAACTGAATTTCTCTTCAAAAAATTAATAATATAATTTCATAAGAAAGTAAGTGCCCTGTTCACTTTGGGCAGCACTACTGTCCTGGCCAAATCAGATTTTACCCAAACCACTCACAACATACTAGCAATTTCTCCTACTGTAATCTACCTCAAAGGATTTGCAGCAACATCCCTCACTGTTCCACCTCCTCGAGATGAGAAGGAAAAGTGCCATTAAGAGTAGTAAGAAAATCTTCCCAGCTGCTTCCCAGGCAAGATCATTATTTGTATATTTTTAAGGGAAGTAGTATTAACCACACTAATTTTTAACCTAATCAAAACTTGACTGCAAGTCAGTTTGAAGATTAAATATTAGCAATTAACGCTGACAGAACTTAGCAAAACATGTAATAATGGAAAGAACTGACTTTACCCTGAACACATTCCTGAATAATGGAAGGAGGCAACCAAAAAAAGATACAGGATGCAGCTCCATCCCATCAGCATTTACAACTATACTCTATGGTGCCTTTAGAAAGCACAAATAATAGTTTACGTATATCTACCATGGAAACCTTTACAGACATATTATTCCATCTCAATTTATTTATTAGACTGATTTCTCAAACTGAAATGAGCCAGGAAATAAAAAAATCCTGAAGTTACCAAATAATTCAGCAGTTTTAGTGCAACAAACAAAACAAAAATAAAGTCATGGTCTGCAAGAAATGATGACTTCTTCATTTACTTTGGTTGTTTGTTTGTAAACACAGATGTGGTTTTAATTTAAATCAGCTTCTTTCAGAACACTTACAGACTGTTTTTCCCATCCACACAAATTCAGTAGCACAAAAGTTTTTGCTAAAAATAAAGTGTCCAACTATTTTAGTTTATTTCAGTGGTTTTCAATGGGCTTATCTATATTCTTATTTTCTTAAATGAAATGGAACAAAACTCTTCAGGGTACATTTCCAAGCTTCCTAGTGGTAACTTTAGAAGAACGATCAGGTAAATTTAATTTTTAAGGGTTGAGTCAATTCTAATGTTTGGACTTCACATTTTGTTCAGTTTGCTGAGGTCTGAATTTACCCGCTACACTGTGAGTCCAGCTCCAGGCATCCTATAACTTCTGCCTATTGCTGACAAGTTGCCCTGGAAGAGAAAGGACTGGAAACGCTGCAGCAGAGCCAGGAGAAGGGGCACGAGCCAGACTTACAGGTAAGGATTCCTTGCCGCTGCCGTTGTCTGCTGCGCTGATGTTGCCCATGGCTCCCTCCTCAGCCAGAGCTCCGTGTAAGCCCGCAGCTGCTCCGCTCTCCGCAGTTTTTGTGGTTTCTTCCAGCTGCAGGAGGTTGAGAGGAGAGCTGCACCTGGACTGGAACAGCGGTGGGGAAGCCTGGTCCTGAGGAGCCGGTGACTGCGGAGTGCAGGAACGGGAGGGGTCGTTGCGGGGCTCGGCCACCGGAGCCCTCTCAGTCTCTGCTGGGCCGTTGTACTGGAATGGCTGCGCCGGGAAAAACGCCTGCTGTGGGAAGGGGCTGGCCGTGGCAAAGGGGGGCTGTGGGGGGAACATCGTCTGTGAGGAGAAGGTGGGATGGGCAGGGAAGTTGGGCTGGCCGGGGTAAAGCGTTTGAGGTAAGTTATTGTTCATCTCCGGGTACATGTAGTTGGGCAGCACAAGAGCCACCACGGGGGTCATGAAGGGTGCAGAGAACTGGGATGGCCCCACAGGACAAGCGTTTGCAGAGTCTGGCAAGTGACTGAAGCCAGAGAGAGAAGTCTCGGGAGCCGGTGGCACCGCCCCTGCTGCTGGGAAAACGGGAAGAGAATAGGCGGGCATGACAGTGGGGAAGGACACTGCTGAGTAGCTGGCTTGGGACGTCTCTGATGGTGACCAGGCTGTGGCATTTAAACCCTGGAGGGGGAAGCGGTGGGGGAATTTAGCTCCAGAAGTTGTGCTGTCCGAAGATTCCTGCGGTTTAATGCGTTTCGATTTCCTGTTCTTTCCGCTTTTCTTCCAAGGCTGATCCGCTCCAGAAGTGGCGTTTCTTTGTCCACGGCCACCTGCAAAAGGAAAAGTTGTAAGAAAGGTTATAAAAATACAGCTATACAGGACCTGTAGAACTATTTAAATTTAAAAATTAAGATAAAAATCTGAAAAAAAAAATGCTTAGCGGTGTCTGACTTCTGTTCCAAGTCAAGACCAAAATGAGAACAAAGACAGATCGTATCAAGCACTTCTAAAAATGCCATCCAGAGCTCCTAGGCCTAATAAACAAAACAATTTCACTACTACTGCTAGTCTCTGCCATTTCCATCCTGCTGATCACATTATTACCTTAAAGGCAACCAGACAATTATCAGATTGTCTCACCAATTACACAACAGTGGAATGGGGAAAACTGGAAAACAAAGGAGCTGCAAACAAAACAAAACCACAAATCTGAACAAAAAACAGATGGCAAGACAGAAGGAAAAGAAAAGCATGGAAATACAAGCAGAGATACAGTAAAGCAAACATTCTAAAGCAGGTTTTTTTCTCCCTTGAGAGTAGATGCATGACAGTTCATAGTATAGAGAACAGACAAAAATCAAAATATTAGTTACTAAAATGTCCACTGCGACACTAAAAGCAGTATGCCACTTTAATCTTTTAACAAGATTTGTCAGAAATTTTTTCTGTGGGTTTTGAAAATAGCATGCAAATGTTACTGTTCACACTGGCCCCACAAACCCACTAAAAATGGAAATGCCCTTCCAACAGGATTTACTTTCTGTATAAATACAAGTTTTATGGTGAAAACTATTGCCATACCACGTTCAGCAGGCCGTCCTTTTGGTTTATCTTGTAAGTAGTAATTACAGTGCGATTGAAAAATATTAAATCTCTTTATTTCTTTGAATTTGTTCAAGAAGCTCTGCTCCTCTTTTTGTGTATGCACTGCAAGCACCTCCTTTGTAAGTCCCAGTTTTTTAAATGGCTCCTTCTCTTGATTTATGTGTGCAGAACTGGATGGAGGGGCAAGAAGTTGGCCATCTATGACTTCTGCTCCACTTGGACCATCTTCTATCATTTCTACAGGAAAAGAAGGCAAAATACTCAAGATGAAGCAAAGAAACCCCTGTACATGCATTTTTAAGGTATTACGATTCTGTAATAATTTTGCTGCAAGTTTAAGATTACACATTCCATCCCTATTTATTTCATTTCCTAAGACCATCTTGGCTGTAAGAAAATTTAAGTCATGAGCAGACATCAGCTGTTCACATGTCTGAAATTAATTTGAACTTGCTAGCACTTGCCATCTTGAAGAAAAAATATTAGCAAAATCCTACCTAATTCAGGTTGTGTTTTTTTGTCTCCAACGTGAACAATGGTGCTACTGTAGCTGCACTGACTGGTGAGAGACACAACACTTTCAGGCTTGCCAGGTAAAGCCAAAGATGTTAAGTGAGCACCAACCACTGGGGGACCACTTGATTTACCAGATGCCTTCAACACAGCAGGATCTGTTAAAAGAAATAAAGTTGCAGCTTACTGAACATAAACAAGAGCAAATTCAAGTTACATGCTGCTAGGGCTGCAGAACAGTAAAGGTCAAACTGTGCTTGACAAGACAAAAAGTGAACTTTTTACTTCATACATTCCAGGAATAGAATGACTGTGGAGCAACAAATGCAATCCTCTAAGCCCATATACAGCCAAACCAAACCTTTTCAATAAAGGATATTGTCCTCTTTTTCTGGTCTTCACTGTTCTTTCATGGCACAATTTTGGAAGAAATTTTCTAGCCTCTTCCAGCCCAAAAGTAAGTTGCCCCCAGCTCCCACAGTGTTGTACACAGATTCTTTCATTAGCTGGTTACTGTAAGAGCTTTGTTTTGAGCATCCAGCTATTTATAATTCTCTCCCCTGAAAGCTACACACAGTAATCCAGCAGAGGTCAGAGCAGTGCCTCACAAAACAGCATTAAAACATTCCTCCTCTCATAGGAATACTTCCATAACACATACTCAAGATCTAAAGTTTGCCTTTTTTCTGACTGGTGACTTCATCTGTCTCAGTTGCCAGTGCAGCAAAGAGCTGGTGACCCACATAATCTCCTGCTAACCAGAACCACAGAGACTCCAAATTACACCATTTCAATCCCTGCTGTAGGACTCTTTGTTCCTGGTCTACTGATACCTTCTAATTTGATTCTAAAAGCTGCATTGGAACTTCTTTCTGAAGCTCATCAAATAGCCAAGATCATTCCCACAACCAATTTTTGAACAACTCCACTGGACACTCTCCCTTCAGCCTCATTTTAGCGACAAGACAGAATGAGCAAATCTCTCATTTGCATGCAGTTCTTTACCAATCCCACAGTCCTTGGACTAACCAGTTACAAATCTTCATCTAGTGGCCCATCAAGACAAGGGACTATGTCCAAAGCTACATCTAAGGTCTAAAAAATTAACTGAATGTTTCTGCCTGCAGCAGACTTTTTAGACAGCTTGCCTCAGTAATCCCCAGCTTTTTGTCTTCATGGATGAACAATAGGTTCTAACATCTTACAAAACAGAACAGTCCAATGCTGCATTTTTCCTTCTCTGGTTCCTTTTTTTTTAAAGCAGAAAAGTAATATGCATATTTTTGTTGCAATTAATTAGCTGCTATGTTCTTCAGCTGATTGTTCTTACAAGTCCTAAATGTGAAATGAACTTTATAATGATTCAAGTCCTGAACTTCAAAATCCTACTGTGTTTTGCACAGTACAAATTAGTTTATTGCATCTACAATCCAGATATGCATATGCATATGATATTTTATGCATCAGTATTTTAATGGTAAGGAAGATATTAATGATGAAAGTTAAATCACCCACATCAAACATTGAGAAAGAAGCTATGAGGTCATGCCTAAGATACACTTGTCAATATTCTGCAAAGAAGTGGCATCCAACTGCCTGCCAGCAAAACCCAGCTATGAAAAAGCTGTGATGTAGTTACCTCCCAATGGCTGGATAGAATTATCAGCTGCTTTTTGTTCATGAACTCCAGAACTCAGTGATGCAACACTTGTTGAAGGCTCACATTTTCTTTTTGCTGTACCAGGCACATTACAACTCTCCAAGTACCTAAAATACAAAGATTTAGCAATATTAGACATTCTTGTCCTGTGTCCACAGGTCAAGAGTAATTTACTCACAGGTTGCTCACCTGATGACACTGTCCAAACAGCTGATCTGCTGATAGGAATACACAGGTTGTTCTTTCCAAGCCAGCTCTTCAGTAGCCACATTTTTTGGAGCAACTGTTCCTGCAGTATCCTTTCCCCCTACACCTTTCACCTGAGCACCAGCAGTATTCTGTTTTTCTGTGGAAAGAGATACTGCTATTATGCAACTAAGACATTAAATCCTTACAAACTCCCCTAAAACAACAGTAGTAAAGGTTTTTCATTTCTACACGTTTAGCAGGTCACAAATTAACCACTGTAATGCGCCAATAAATAAATAATATGTAAACATTTTCCTGTCTTTATGGGTGCTTGGAGTTATAAAGTTTAATTAGATATGGATCCAAAGGGAATAGACACTATGGCTGTAAGAGAATGTATATCATTAGGGTTGAAACACACACAGGATGAGGACAACTCTAGTGTCCACTTAAATTATTTCAAGACAACAGCTTTAGGCCACGTCTTAATTGTGTTACATCACTATTGATTCAATACAGCCAAATACAATATTTTCCTGGGCACAGCAGAGAGACACAGGACAATAAAATCTGAATTGATAAAATGCTGTCTTTATGCACTGAACAGAGCTCAACTAGAAAAAAGTCCTGCTGTCAAAAAAGCACCAAAGCACCAGCGACTAAGAACTGCTCATGTCTTACCTGCCAAAGACTCTTTCTTGTAGTCCAGTTTTGCTTTACTGTCAGTGAAAATATGCTGTCCTTTATTCTTGACCTTACGGGCATATTGACAAACCTCCTGAAAGCAGTTTGGGAAGAACAGTTATTTCAAAATTTTGACACAAAACATTATGCATAGTGATTCCTCAGTAGACTAAATCTAACCTCAGTTAATCTCTATCTTGCAATTAGTTTGATCACAGGAGAAATATGTATATATACAATTTTACTGTGCAGCTGCAGAAATTGGAAAGAGAAGAAATTTAAAGTATGTTTCCTGTAAACAATTACTCTGCATTTCTTTTAATCTGTTTGAATAACTTGGATAGGAAAATATAAAATATCCATTACAATGAGGACTTCAGGAAAAAAACAAATCTATCACTTGGTAAAAATACTAGAAGTCTAACCAAGCAGTGACTGGATGTTACAGAACTGGAGTGTAACAGCCTTCACTGTCTGTGGAAATAGTGAAGGAATGCCAGGCATCTATTTCCCTGTTAAATAAGAAATCCTGAGACTGCATCTACTTATTCCACCAGTGTTTAAGAACTGAAAGCCAGGAAAGTGACCACCTTGGCAAGAGCAGCAGTCTGCAAAGTCTGATCACAGAAGCACAAATCAGATCTGAGAGAATTAGCCTATAAGCAATAGAACTTATCAAGGAAATCTTCTGGCTTTCAGAATTAAACACAAAGTAAAGTTCTAAGCACAAACTATAAAATTGCTTTATTCCATTCAATTTATTTCGTTCTGTATAAATGCTGTATTTTTCCAACATGAAAAGCGATCAGGGTCAAGCTACCCCTTGGTTATGCAGGTATTACTGCATTTAATCTTCTTATTTTCATTTGGGAAAACAGTAATTACAGACTTTCCCCTTCCAAAAGAAACTGCTTTCACATATCTGGCTGGTTTTCCAAGAAACACAGCATGTAACACATAACAGACATTAGATTCAGTGAACACACTGCACAGGTTTAAATTCTCTATAACACTGGCTTTCATGTCTATCACTGATGCTTCAGTACCCTGAGGCTTCATCTACACCAGAAATGCTTATTCCCTCAGACAAAAGGGTTTTTCTACATTAAACAAAAAAAGAAAGATGGCACTTTCTTCATCCTTTCTCCTATTTCTAATTTGAAAACATTATTGTAAAAGTTAAAAATCTCCACGTAGTTTGTTTTGTGCCACATACTCGAATGAGAAAAATTAAAAACCTACTGGTTTATCCTTATGAGTGTCTTCATTATTATTTCCTGTGCTGTCACTGGAGGATGCCACACTCATCAGGTGCTCATGTGAACCATTGCTACCCAGACTTCCATAGCCACTGGATCCACTGTTGTGTACAGGCTGTTAACATAAATAAAAAAATAAAATATGTATGTATGTATAGTATGTATGTATACACACACCCCCCTCAGGACACCAGTAATTCCATGTCAGGAAAAGTGATTTTATTTTACACCGGGTTTTTTGTTGCTTTGTTTTTTTAGATTTTTTCTAGGTTTTTTTTTTGTCTGTTTGGTTGGGGTTTTTTGTTTGCTTGTTTTTGTTTTGGTTTGTTTTGTTGTGGTTTTTGGGCCTTCTTTTGTTTGTTCGTCTGGAGGACTCCACAACTACACGAAATTCTTAAGGTATCAACTGGAGCTTTAACATACTTCAGTAAGTCCTGTCTGGTACTCATGAATGCAAGGAGCCCCTAGGACTGTAGGCAACAGTACAGCAGAAGCAGCCAAAGACAATGTGACACCAAGACAAAGAGGCTCTCCCCAGCAGGACGGAGCAGGGAAGGAGCACAGCCCGGCTGTACCTGCAGTAGGAGCCGGTAGATCTGCTCCGTGATCTCCTGAACACTGGGGTGCAGGATCCTGTCCTCTGTGTAGTTGGGAGCAGCAAAGACATCTTCATTTAAGGGACCCCTGCACAAACCAAACACACACCAGCTCACTGCAAATGCAAGCGTTTCAACCACAGAGACCACATTTCAATTTACCACCCACATATCCTACACAGAATCTAATGCTTATTCTGTCCCCTCATCTTAAGGATCTCTATGTAAACCCAAAGGAAGGGAAAATAAAAATATTCTGACTTACGTCCTAACTTTGTGTCTCCCAATAATAAAAGAAACTTTTCGACTCCAGGGGTTGATGAAACTGGACCAGCTGGTGTCCATGGTGATATAATCTCCATTCCTAGTGCAAAACCTGATTGGTGAATAGTCAAAAGGCTGCCCTCCATACTGAAGAACTGCAATGAAGGATTCAAACAAATTTCAGATTAATGTTTGCGCAATTCCATGTAACAATTCAGGATTTTACAATGAACTGCACATTCATGAAGGGAATGGACACTCAATGTACTTCCTCTTTATGGAGGAAGATGACACTTGAGGGAGCAGATACTGGGTACACTGATACATTTAGAAATACTGAGCTACCAGAATAAACAGATCTTCATAATTTACTGGGCTATGGTCAAGAAAATCACCTTTAGAATACAACAAACTAAAGAAGGCTGAAGAAGTGACTTTACAAACTTTGCCACAATGACTATTATTTTCTTCTCCATGAAATAAGAAAGACTATCATGTAAGACATGACAACTTCTATCACACCATTCTCATACTTTAATACTTTTTAATTAATTTTGTAGATTTCATACTTTTATGAAATATTCATTTGTAGTCAATTTGTTTACAAATTGATATGTATGCTTCTTAGAAACTACAAAACTGAGTGATTTCTCATTTTCATGGATTTGCATTAAGAATCAAATTGTGCAGTAAAAGATTCAGTATTTACTTGTGGAAAAAAATCGAAGTCACAATTAAGTTTCTCCTACTGCTTGATAAGGTCTTTGTAGTCCTTATAAAGAAGTTAAAGAAAAAAAATTTATTTCTGCACAGTAAGAAGTTACATACTTTTTTTGTGAATTGCTAGCATTAAGGGTCTGTCGTTTGGGTGAAGATGCACCAAGACTGGTGTTCCTATTAAATCCTGAGGTAGGTATCCCAACAGAGGGACTGCTCTGGAGAAAGAAAGACAAAGAAAACATAATAGTAAAATCAAATAGAATAAATGTACATTTCATGTTTGAAATGTTTTCATTTTAAGCTTTCTTTGCTGCTTTTCCTGTGAAGAGAATGAATAATTTTAAGTTTACATTTGGTGAAAAAGCAGTGCCCAGTTAACAAGTCATACATCTAGGGCAAGGGAGGCTTTGTTTGTTTGTGGGGTGGTGGTTAGACCAAATCAAGGAGTCTGCTACAGCAGTTCTCGCTTGTCTCTCTTGCCTAACTTTAGAGGATAAATACTTACACCAATTTGAAAAGAGCATTAATGAAGTTTTACCAGATTAAACTCTCATGAAGGTAAATAGTACCCCAATCCCTTGGCTGGGAGCCATGGCTAAGGATCACAGGATTACCACAGCTGAACTAGCACCAGGGGAGCTGACCAGCACTCAAGACAACTTTCTCACAGGCAGGTGAAGAGTTCAGCTCAGAGGAGCTGCAAGGGAGCAAGCTTATTAACTAGAGAATAAAAAGCAACGGTACTGAATTCCTGCACGTTATCCATGACCACTTCTAGTGATGTGAAAAACTAATTTATGTGACAAAACAATTTTTATTGATCACTTCAAGCATTTGCATTAAGGATAAAGAGTGAAAGTTCACAAATACCAGTCTGCACCTTACCCTGAAGGTTAACCACTGCAAACGTGCTTTGGAAAAAAAAAATATACTAAGTCAACATTGCTCAGTGATGTTTAAGTTTCCAGATGCCAGCAAGTCCTCTTGTAAGCTCAAAATGCTTTACATCTTCGCCCAGCCCCACTTACTGCCAAAGGCCCAGGGAGATATGAGAGTATCTGAACAGCTTTAATGAACAATTCAGCCCCAGTGCACCAGACAGGGGATCTGGGTCAGGTAGGAACTCAAAACCATCATGCAGCAAATGCCTTCAACACTGCACTTTCAACAATCCTCTGGAATTACATCAGTTCCCCAAAACATCAAACATACCCTTCCAGCAAAGAGGCTGAGCAGAGAAAGTGGATAGCAACTAATGCTTTATTATCAAAGCAATTAGTTTAATAATCAGTCTTAAAAGCTTGTAGATGCTTGTAAGCAACAGAGCAGAAAGTGGCATGGAACTCATACCAAACCAGATCACTTTGACACATTGACATTTAGAAGTGCTGCCAAGTTCAAAGCACATGAGAAAAGTTGTGCTGCTAGAGGACTTTAAAATCTCAGACAACTCCAAATAACTTCAGCCAGGTCTTCATCAAGTAAGACATAAGAAGGTTTTGTTCAGCACTGCTCCTGTTTGCCACCTGCTTTATGAAGGTCAGGGATCTAGAATGTGAGACTGAGCTTGCCTGCTCTGACGAAAAGGAAGCTAAAAGATAATCCAGGAACTTCCCACACTGCTGGAAAGAGGAGTTACAAAAATGGAGTTAAATTTTCTTGATGGTGCCAGACAATAAAAGTACGGGCAATGGTCCCAGACTGGAGTCTGGAAAGCTGATGCTGGATGTTAGGAAAAGGTTTTTAACAGAGTAGAGCAGGTTTCCCATACAGACTGTGTCATCTCTGTCTCTGAAGGTTTTCAGGCATTACTGAGACAAGGCCACAGTTGACCTCAGCCAGGACTGGGCAAGGTTTCATTCCAAGCAAAAGGATGGAACCAAGACCTCCAGCAGCCCCTTCTAACCAGCCCTTCAGTGATCATATAATTCTGTATTTGAGAATGATATCTTGGCATCATTATGCTTCCTCATAATGAATAACTCATAAAAATTCAGAGGTTAAGTTAATAAATTAATTTTATAAATGCAAATACACGTGTGGCATAAGAATGGCTGATGAGGAGATGCTGCCAAGTTTCGTTTGTGTTTTATAGAATGACATTTAAAGTGCCAAAAAACATGAATAAGAAGTCTCTTTATATTATTATTGTAAGTTACACACGAAACTGCTTTAAATTAATTTACAAAGATCATTCCACTGTGAACTACTTACACCCATTAAACACATGAAGTATCAAATATATTAAGACAAATACATACAGGAATGATCCATTTAATTTCAAGAAAATATTTATTTTTACTTAACATACTCTGTGCAGAGATCGACCTGCAGAGTTCAGACAAATATGCATTTTTCCAACCCAAGAACACGTACTGATTACAGAAATTAACTTTATGCAAGTCAAGCAACGGTTTCAGGGTTATGTTATGAACAACACTCAGTCAACAGCAGGTGCCCAGTTGCACATTTTTAAATATTAAGACTGCTTTCTTTAAGAATCTCTTGCTTTGTGTAATTCCACCAAACCCTGGAGAGCTTTAGAGTAACAAACTGCATATGCATGTCTTGGTAAACATTTATCAGGCTGCCAATGCTCTCAGGAGTTAAATAATTAAAAGCAAAATCAACTATACAGTCACAAGAACAGAAATAAATGACACAGAGTCCTAATTTCGGGCCAAGATGCAATCAACCCTCACTGAAAGTGTTAGAAAATGGTATTTGAGAACAAGTGGTAACATCAAACTAACAGGAAAGAACCTTCCATAGGATTCACAAGGCAGGATTTACTGGACTTGCTGCACTCAAGCCCAAGAATAAGGGCAAGGCTCTCCACTCAGCAATTTTGCCATTTCTGTTAAAGGACTACTGGAGATCACTGAGCTGTGGATGCACAGAGGAACAGAAGCTTTGCACTGTGCTCTCAGCCTCCTTGTAAAGATAAACCCCCTCTGCAGCTGGCTTGAAGCATGTGTGGAAATGAAGGAGAGAGAAAAATCCATGAAGAAGACAGAACTACAGTGGATTAAGTACTTTTATGAATTTGAGCTGTTTAGAGGGACTGTATAAATCACAGCATGGAAAAACAGTTTGTCAGCATTACACCATCTATCCTACAGGAACTCAGCCACATCTGCCTCTCTACAGGTAAAACTGTCTCAGAAGTCAAGCAGTGTTCTTTTTACCTTGACTCCATCTTAGTCAAACATCACAATAACCTCCTTTCCCCAATCCCTCTCTCTTCTGCTGCATTTAAGAATTTTGCCAAGAATGAAGTATTTTTTTCAGAAACTAGAGTTCCACTCAAAAAATTCAACAGAATCTCAAAATTGTCCATTATACTCCTACTCTGTCTGAAGACATCCCCCCCATCTCAACTTCCAAAGAAAATTTTAGCATTCTTGGAATGCTTAAAAACAAATGGGAGAATCTCAGAAGTCAGATGTTACCACTTTAGCTAACTTAGTTTTTGCTAAGGAGAAAAAAAAATCACAATGAAGTGCCATATACAGCCCAAATATCAGAAACCATCAGAAAGAAAATATCAAGGAAAATGGAAAAGGAAGGGGAAAGCTAGTGTTTTAAACTCAGGAATAGGTGAATTCTCTTTTCAAGTCAAGTCCTCAAGGCTCAGGATTGTGTTTAATGTCTTTATCCATGATGTGGCCAAGGGGATGGAGAGCACCCTCCATCAGTTTGCAGACAACAGCAAACTGGGTGAGAGAGTTGATTCTCCCAGGGAGTAAGTGACAGGACAAGAGGAACTGGCCTCAGGGCAGGTTTAGAGTGGCTACTAGGAAACATTTCTTCATGGAAAGAGTTGTCAAGGAACAGGCTGCCCATGGAAGAGGTGCAGTCACCATCCCCAGATGTATTTAAAAATCTGCAGATGAGGCATTTAGGGACAGGGCTTAGCCCCCTTGATGATCTTAGAGATCTTTTGCAAGCTAAATGATTCTATGAAAGCTCAGTTTCGACCTCAGTTCCCAAGTCTTTGTAGATACATTAAGATCACAGGTGGCATTTTTGTTTCTAATTTAGAAATTAGAATTCTTTAGAATTCTTACCAGCTTTCATGACTGTCAAATCAATCAAGTCTTCAGCCAGTGTAATTTGAATTGTTTTTATATACCTTTTTTTTTTGAAGAGCTAATGTTGTATTCAAAAGCTGTACCTCGCTCTATACCTAGGCCAGCAGAGAGCAACAGCAGCATATTTGCTGAATCAAACTTAAAAAACCAAAAAACCCACACCTAAATGTCTCATACAGGTAATAACTGGCAGCACAGGAATTCTTTTGAACATGGGTTCATTGACTGAATTTATGTCCAGAATTTCCCAAGAGGGAAGGAAAGTGGAAGAACAAGTTGTTAGCAGGCACTTAAATACCAGTGTAAGGTGTTCTCATGCATAGTGAAAACGGGGGGATGTGCTTTTCTTAGGTTCAACACCCTTCAGTAGTTGCATAAGTTTTAACCCCCATATAGACACCCTAAATCCTGCAAAGACAGTGGATAAGTTGCTCATCAGTAAATTTAAAAAGAATTTTTGTAAGTTACCTTTCATCTACATCCTGAAACAAACAGGTCGGTGTGTGCGTAGTTGTAAAAATCCTTTTGTCAGGAGGAATTCTGGGCGCTGAGAGAAAAACAAAAGCACATTAGCAACTGGGGGTTTTACACACATAACACTCCAAGCTGCCACTCCAAAATCCTGGCTGAGAGCATACAGGAAAGCAGCAAGGACAGAGAATAGAAACTATTCTCTTTCATTTTAATGAAGCTTGAACACGTCTTACTTTTAGGAAAGCAAGCAAGTCTTTGTGCACTCATGAATTACCTTCATAACCAGAATGGACTTTTTCTGCAAGCAGCACACAGCAAAGCTGGTCTTCTGCTATTTCTGGATCTTGCACTTTGATAAGGTAGGGAGTCATCCGGAATGGGTGATAGCAAATCTCATTTTCACGCTCCTTTCCCGCACTAATAATTAAAGAGAGTTAATTATTTCAGCAGATTCATCTTACGCTGAATACAATTTTAATTTATCCATTGTATTTCCCTCATGACACAAGAACTGCATGTTAGCTACTAAAATAGCACCCAAGATCTTAGCTTGATTTTTTTTTTTTGGTGGAAGAGAATCTAATCTGATGGTATCCTTTGCATACCAACTTCCATAAAGATTGTGCTGTTCTCTCTACTGCCTGAAACAATAGCCACAACAGCATTACATGGAAGTCTGATAGAAAACCCAGCTCACACAATAAATTAAGTTACTTTGTTCTCCTTCAGAGGGATTAATTTACAGGGCTTTTTTATGAAGACTGCTATATCCCCTCAGTTAACACAAAGGTCATCTTTTAATCAATATTTATTCCAGTTTAGAAGCAGTGAAGACTCAATATCTAATAACAGATGTTTACTTAACCAGAATGCAAACACAGTAATGAAAACAACAACCATTTACACAGTGACCAAAGAAGAATCAGTTGTAATAAGTTTATAACAGCAGAGCTAAATAAAAGTAAAGCTGTGGAAACCAGTGTTAGTTGGACAAAAAATCTCTAGTAACACCAGCAGTACCTCTACAGTACATTCACTGCAACACTCTGGAGCTCTGCATTACCTCCAATTCATTTCAAGTTTATTCGTACCTCGATAATAAGTATTTATTTACTCCAGAAGTAATGAAATATTTGGATCCACAGTTTTTGCTTCAGAAATGATGCCAGAGAGGCAGTAAGCATCAAGAAATCAAATTGCACAAGAAAGAACATGAACTAACTTGCCAGCTTTTCCTAAATAATAAAAAAACCGCCTAAAACTAAAGAGAAGTGATTGGGGGGCAGAAAAAGAAGGAAGAAAAGCAAACCAAAGAATTGTGTCCTCTATTAACAGCAAAAGAGACAAGTCAAGTAACCCTTGAGTATCTTCCTAGGAGATACCGGAGATAAATTTGAATCACTGGTTTTTTAGAATGAAGAATACTGAAGCAGGTGCTGAACAGTTCTATTTACACGACCCAAAGGCTTTCCACTACAGGAGGAGATGCTGTACCACCTTCCTTTATGGCACAAAGGTCAATACTCAAAGGGATTAATTTCCAAGATGGAACTTCCCGAAATCAGTTCCGTTTTCTCTGTAGCTGCTACAGTTAATCAACTCAAGGATGTGCATGTGTTTTACTTTACCATCACATTATGAAAAAGCATGAAATGTTCAAAACATATGGTTCTTATAAAAGTCAAATACTTATGTAATGCTTGGTTTCATAACCAACACTAAGCTTTACAATATTGTCTTACCTGATGCGACAGAAAAAAGATTTCTCTTCCATGCAATCCTGGGTGGAAGACTCTAGAAATATTAAGAATATTTCATAACAAGTTACAAATTACTAGAAGATGATGATATTTAGTATAACAATTTTTCCTTAGATAATATATTTTTTTAAGATTAAGTTTTCCCTGAAGTCTCCATAAGCATTGGTGAAACAATAATTGGTTAAACATAAGCAACTAAATCTGAACATCACTCAGATTCTGAGGCTGGCATGTGAATCACAGCTCCTGGTTTATCAAGTCTTTTTCTTAAACATATCTAAACAGCTCTCCAGTTTGAGCTGCTTACTCTCATCAACTCTTTCACAGTACTTTATACCAATGACCAAAAATGTTTGGTTGCCTAGGACCCCAAATCTGACCACCAAATGCACTTCCTAGCACCCCTCCTCTCTTTTTCCTGAAGACCTCTTCTCATGTTTTAAGTTTATTTCTCTCCTTTTCCAGAGTAGCCACACACTGATTCTCAAGGGAAGCTCTGGCATTTCAAAGGGCCTCCAGTGCACAATGTTTTGGATATTCTATTGTTTGGCAGCTGATACATGAGAGAGTGTGCACACTTCTACTTACTGCATTTTTTACATTTGAAGCTGTACACAAATATAATAAAGAAGATGCTTCAAAAAAGCAAAAGCAAAAAAACTCCTGCCCAACTGAGTAATTAGGATTATACATAATTTACCACCGACTCTATTTTGAGCCAGAGGTTGCACTGGAGACCTCACAAGGTCCCTTTTGCCCTGCTTTATGTATGCATTGCTTAGCACGTGTTTACTGCTGATTGTTTTTTCAGATTAAATGCGGTTCACACCCTGGCTTTATTTCACAGATTTAGTATGCAGCAGATTGGAATTTCAAACATTCAGAGCAGACCTTGAATTTCAAGTGTTTAGTTGAAACTGTTGGCAGATATTTCTCAGTTACTAACAGCTGCAGGTACATGAGTAAAACAATCCTACCACAAACAAATATCAAGTGCCCTGAGACATCTGATCCTTCACCATTAATTATGCCTAATATAAATTTTTTTAAGGCTAGAAGAAGAGAGCTGTGATTACACTTGGTGAGTGCACAGTGATAACAGCTGAAATACCTTTTTCTACACCATAAGCAAGGTGTCTAGTATTCAAATCATAACCATTTTAAAAGGAAGGCAACAGAGTATTGTCCCCTTTACACTTGAGGAAGAGAAAATGTGAAGAAAAATGGTTTTCATTTGCTTGCTAGTACAAGTGGAAAGTAAATTCACCATCCAGCATGAATTCCTACTTTGTTTTCATTCATCATCTGACTGAAAGGAGAATAAGAACCGATAAATAATGACATTGAGAGGACTTTTAACCAAGAGACAAGTCTTGCTGATTTGTAGAACAGATTTGTACACCCCATGCTGTTCAGAGGTGTTCTAATAATGCCCCTGTGCTACACCCTCAAGAAGTGATGGGGAAGGGTGGAAGGACATTCAAAACCAGTCCAAGTATTTGCATTTACATGACTGCAAGAAGGTCAGAGAAGTATCTGCTGTTGAGCCCACTCACCAGCTCTATTGCAAATGTTCCATGATGGTAATCTGTATGGGGTGGTAGAAGTATAAAACACACTGACATCCTGAGGTGCCAAGAACTCCACAAATTTGGCATTTTTAAAATAGCCCCTCTTGCAGCGGAGAATAGAAGCAGCTTGATCAGAGATGTATAAAATTTTCCCAGTTATCAAAGAAACAGCTACAGCAAACATATCCTAAAGGAAAAAAATCTCAAATTATTTAGACTGTTTGAAACATTCTTCAGTGCAGCATATATTTCTGAGAAAAACATTTAAGATATAAAAACATTAGTAAGTTCAAAATGAGAATTAAGGACATTTAATGGTATTACAGATGTTGTTCAACACAATGAATCTGCTCATCAAGTAGACACAGAATATTTTTCAGTTATGTAGTAAGAATAATACACTACTGTTTACTGGGTTACAAGCTCTAAATATCATGGTCTACAGTTCTGTAATGCAGAATGAATTTATAAATTAAGAATTAATGACCTTCTAGCTATATAACTTCACATTTTCCCTGTGCTTGTTACAGACATGATTAACATGTATGAAATTCAGGCGTTTTTGAAAGGCTGTTTGTGTTAGCTGGTCCATCCACAAAAAGTGAAAAACGGGCTCTAAACCACTTGGTAAAAAATAATGAGTACACAGGTGGGAAGAAGTCCCACACACTTGTATTGTTTCTCTTCCTGCCACAGAGGAGCTCCCTGCGTCACAACCTCTAGTGCTGCATTCACAAACACTGCACAGGAACTGAAGAGCTGCCAGCAGAACACTGCTTTCACAAACAGATATTCACATTAATTGAACAATGTTTATGATATTTGGCTGAATTTCTCAGTTGTACTCTACACTTCCCATTTATTTCAACTTGTGGGCAGCCTTTACTATTCACAGATTCAACAAAACCCACCTACTTCAAGCTATGGAACATCCCCCACCATGGTCTTGTTTTAGAGAGTTCAGACTTCATACATTCAAACAGAAGTTTGTATGCTCAACAAAATAGTAGAAGGTAGTCTAATACATTTAGATGCCATTATTTTTTGAAGACTCCACAACTTATTCCTAAAATACTAGTAATATGGAAATAAATATAATTCAAAAAACCAGGTTATCATTTCAGTGCTAGAACTCCAGTGATGGTCCTAGCTGTTCTTGTCTCTATGAGAACACAGCACCACTGGACCCCACAGAAAGCCTGTACCAGTTGCAAAGACCAGACAAATCCTACAGAAAAGGACACAGTGATTCCAGTACTTTTGTCACTCTTCAGTCACACAAACACAAAACTGGTGAAACATCAAATAACCCTTAGTTATACAAATAAGCTGAAGTGATTCACCATGTGCCTCGACCAAAATTTGGAAAAAGTTAACTCTCCAACTTTTGCAAGTGCATTGCAATGAAACCTAATGGTGTCTCTCAGGGCTCTGTATCACATGGACACAGGGATGTCACACCAACACCTCCAGGCAGAAGGTACCATTCAGAAGATAACTGAGTTCAAGCCCACTTATATCCCACCTAACAACAGAAACACATTAGCAAAGTCTAAAAAGGCTCAGAGGTTCTCAACATCCCCTGGAAGGCAAAAGGCTTTGTGGCCTAGCTACCAACCCTTCCCTTGTAAGAAGGAGGCATGGCTAAGAATTCCAGTTCCAGGAAACATTTTCAGTACACACTGAGACTCAGGCCACCACACTCACCGCATTTTTCACGATGTATTCTGAGGTTATAGTCTCCACTTCTTCCACTGTGTAAGATGATACATTGAGACCAGCAGGTTGGGATTCATTAATCATCAACAACTGGTAATATTCCTCATTGGCTACATGAGAACAACAAACAATTTATAATCAGGATTATCAATAAACACCCAGCCCAGAAGGAGTAAATGGCAAAAATATTTTTTGGCATAAATGCACAAGTTGTGAAGTTGGCAGTTGGGAAATCTAGGCACTCTTCCAAATACATCATTTTCCCTGGTAGAGCTTCCTCATCAGTAACTCAAACAAAAGTACATCTCTTAATCTACCCATATATGAATGGTCATGTATTGTAGTCTGACAGTTCAAACAGTATGAAACTGTAAATTGTTTTCAAATCGATTTTCTAACTCAACCAAACAGCAGTAAAACATCAATCCTCTAGAGAGCTGCTTCAACTCCCAAAGGAACAAAAGTTAACAAAGCCAACAAATACGAACAACATGAAAATATCTGGTTAGGAAGGTTTTCAGCCATAGTACAGTTCTCTATGTAGAGCTATGTTTATTTAAACTCCTATTCTGAAAGTTTCACTTTAGCCAGGTTAGCATTATCTAGGCAGTATCATTACCTTTAACTTGTTTAATGCTTTTAAGGGCATATTTCAATGTTGTTAGGACACTGGATTTTCCTTTGACTCTCTTCTCAGAAGGAAGGTGAGCTTTCAGCTCCTGCAGTGTTTTCAGCAATTCCTTTTGTGTTTTGGCTTTAGTGGACTGCTCACTACTGTAAGACGAAAAACAAAAAACACAACATCACTTGAATGCTTGACGTGACACATCAATATCAGAGAAGCCCAAACGTACTCTGACTCTGGCACTTGTCACCCACATCAATTTCTATCACTAGCCTCATTAACTTTGCCAGTACTCACTCAGTATCAGTTCCAGAATTTAAAGAAATTCTTAGGTGACCATTTAAAATGAAATATTTACCACCACCTGGAATGTAATTGTAAAATGGACTCTGCAATAGTACATATGCCCAAGCACCACAGATTTTTTTTTTTTGCCACAGTCCCCCTCCTCCCTTTTTAGTGGTGTTTTCTTTAGCCCCTTTCAAAATCAAACTCAAAAATGCTAATGGACTCCAAAGGAGAGAAGCAGGAGGTCCATTCAAGTCTTCACCTCCTGTTCAATCAGGTTCTCTTAAGAAAGGTCCCTGAAAAGGGAATGGCAGTGGGAGAGCATCAAGTTAACAAAACAAATGGAGAAATCCTTTGAATACCGTATCCCACCTAAGCATGTCAACACTACATAAGACGAGGAAACTCTGACTAAATTTGTAAGAAAAAGAATCAGAGGAGGCTGGAGAGAGAAGCTGCATTCACAGGACTCAGGTGCATGTTCAGAAGAGCTGTCTCAGTGAAGAATGACAAACTGTACAGAGACTATTATTGCCAGTATCAGAAAGTTATCACCTTCCTTTTCAGTTCCTGGGACCTCTCCCCATTACTGAGAGGTGCTGATACAGTCACAAAGGAAGAGAAAAGGAGGAGAGGGAAGTGAGGGAGAGGGTAGCAAAGATGGATGGCAGATGGGAAGGAAGGAGTTTGCCTTGCCTTTCACATTGGAGATTTTAAAAGCTGATCTTCCACAATGATCAAGAGGATTATAAAGCTGCTCTTAAATCCTCCTGAAAAATTTTTCCCTTCCAAAGGAAGGTCTTCTCTTAACACTTGATTGTCATGGCTGATAATCTGTAAGAAGTTACCCTTGGCACTGCTGTGGAAACAATAGTCCTGGCAACTGCACTGCCTGACTGAAGCGGCCAGAAAAGCGGCTTCAGCTGCCAAGTAATTTTCAAGAGGATTTGTGAACATTTTTCTGAGAAGTTTTAAGAGCTTGAAAAGGTAGATAAATGATCTGACAGGTGTTGGGTGTATTTCACCAAAAATGCTTGCAAAGTGACAAAGCTGTACTAGAGAATACACATTGTTCTTGGTTCCATCACAATGCACTGTGAGACACGCAGCGTTCATTTACTCACTGGTCATTTTGTACCAAGAAATAATGGCAAGGGATCAAACAAAAGACTGTAGGACTCCCTTGGGAAACATTATGTTCATGCTGTGTATTAAAATCACGTGTACAATGTGGCTTGACAGCTTGGACTGCTGCAATCAAACAGGGCTTTGTTAACAGTTTCATAGAAGAACCCTTCATGCTGGCAGTAGGGAAAAAGAGAGAGGGAAGATTATGAAATAACTGAGCATACTGCTGGCTTGTACTGTCAGAGTATTGCTTCATGAGAGTGGTCAGATTCTTCTGCAAGGAAAAAAAACCTTTCCAAATTAGCCAACAGCAGCAGCAAATACAGAAGATGGACATTCTTGGAAAATAAGTTACACAACTCTAGAATGTTTTTCTAGAGAGCAGTAGCATCAGGCACAGCAGGCAGCCACAGGGAAGGTGTGACTCGCAGAGGACAGAATAAGCAAGTTTATAAAGCTAGGAGCTTTTCATTTTGCTTTTTGTAGACAGCAAACTGGAAAGGTACCTACAGATATTAAACTAGAGCTGTTGGTTGGCACTGATACTGAATGCAAACCCCAGTAGGGTACTCTGAAGTGTCTAAATATGAGCCTTCAAGCTACCAGGCTCTTCAAGGCTATCAGGGACAAAAGCAGAGTTCATACAGAGGGATTCATTCCTGCAGCTGGGGTTTGTGTATCATTTATCCTTGCACCCTGGGGCCTTGAATCCCAGCAAATGGCACACAGGAGAGGCAGGTGATACAGCTGCTGGACACCAGGAATAACACAGCTCAATGATGAATCCTGATGTTAACACACCACCAGGTCAGACTAAATTCTGAAGAGCAAAAAAATTCAAAGCTACAAAACCCCACCTTAACTAAAGCAATATTCAAAGGGACCCACAAAAAACCAAAATTACAGAGTTAAGCTACCAAATCAAAACAAAGTAACATGACTTCAAAGGTTACCACACAATTCGCATGGAACAGCAACAAAAAGCTCTAATTTAATCAAGTGGTTAATATGAGATGCTACTGATTATGGACAGGAAGAAATCAAAGACAGGATTTCTTGTGTAATCATCCAGGTTGAGGCAAAACAAAACAAAAACCCAAAATATGACATTATTTCGTTTTCAGCATTTAGGATATTACTGAAAAACATATGCCCATTAATTTACCTGCATCCACTGCTGGACTGATTGTGTTCAGAGTTTGCAATCATCAGACTAAACGCATTTGAGCTTGAACTAGTATAACAAAAATAGAAAAAGAAGTTGGTTACAAGAAGTTGGTTTACAAGAAAATAAATAAGGCAAGTTAAACACCCAATGATGAGAAGAAAGATACAAATTATGCTGGCAATGCAAACACCAACACCAGAGACCTTTACTTTAAGAATTACACTACATAATTTACACCACACGAGGGTACAACTTAAGCAGCACGCTCAGCTCCCTGGTGAAAATGCTTTATACCTTAGTTATTATTCAGAAATATTGATTCAAATGTAAAAAGTCTTTAGGGGCAAAAATAAAAGTGAAATGTATTTAGGAATAGCTACTACCTTTTATGACAATCTGAAGATTCCATGAGCATTGCTGAATCCTTCCCATTTTCATCAGATTCATGACCATGAGAATCATGCCCACTTGAATAGTTTTCATTTGTGTCATTCCCACTGGAGTCATTTCCACTGGAATCATTTCCACTGGAGCCACTGCTCATTTCAATATCTTCCTGAAGAACTTCATGAGAGTGTTCAGGCTTTGCTTGAATTTCTGAATCTTCAGCAATCATCTGGCTGTGGTCACTTGGAAGTCCAGAATAGTCACTCATCTTGAGCTGCTCTTTTAAGGAGAAGGACAGAGAAAGGTTTCCACTGATGCCAGGCTGCTGCTCAGGGTTCTGCTCCTCAGTGCCAGAGGAGAACCCCCAGAACTTGACAGAGTCCGTGGGACACTCATCAGAAACACTGCCAAGACCAAGAGCAAATCAAGCCATATTCAATTTTCCCTCTGTGTAAACTCTGTTTGGAAGTACAGATGCACAAATCTGAGGAGGAAGGGAAGGAAGAAAAAAAAAACCAATGTTCTTGTTTGCCTTGCTGACAAACTGGAATTTGCACTGACTGAAGAAAGCAAAAAATGACATGCATGGTTAATATATTCAGCATTTGAATGGTGAAATGTTTCAGTTAAATTGAAAATCTCACAGTGTTTGATCATGAAAAAGGTATTTATTTTTTAGTAAAAACCCACACATAAGAAAGTAAGTTGAATAAACATGGAAAAACTCCTGAAAAGTACACATATTCCCTTGTTTTCTACTTTCTTGCTTAATACTTGTCAGTATTGCTGCCTAGATTTGGATAATAGCTATTATGATTATCAGTGAAACCACTGCACTGCCATTCAGTTTACCTTGATAAAGGAAAAAACTATTCAGACATCAGAGCATTTCTTATTTGGTTTGGAGGTGATTTGGGTTGGTCTTCTGCATGTCTTTCTTATACAGAAGCCATGTAGGTGAGCAGACAGAACATACAGCAGGAACAAACACACAAACACACCTAATCACCACCACCAAAAATTCTGAGGCATTAATGACCCTGAGAATAATTTTATCTACTGATTACCACTAATTTGGGGGGTATGATAAAAATTGCTTGGAAAAGTAAGCTTAAAACAACAACAACAAAAAAAACCAAAACAAAACAAACAAGAACAAAAAAACAAACAAAAACAAAACAAAAAAAACAAAACAAACAAATAAAAAAACAACACCACCATATCCCTGCTTTTAAAACAAATTCTGATGCACCAGGCTCAAATCAGAGTGCATGCAAAGGTGAATCAAGGGCAGACCAATACTGAACTACCATCAAAAGAGAAGTACTGGAGAGCAGTTCAACTTTATTTATCTTTTAAAAAGATCATATTTAATCTGACTCACATCCTCATCCATTTCAGCAACTCATAGACAACAACAGTGTAGAACTATGAACTAAGATTCTTTGTTGAGAATCTCTGTTGTTTTCAAGACAACAGAACCACATGTATTCCCTCCTCTTTGTTCCTTTAAAATATTCAATATTACAATTAACTAAAAAACTTGGACCAGAATAACAGTGAATAAAATAAATTAACAACCAAGTTTTGTTAATATTAACTACAGCAGCTTTGTCTTAAACACAAATAAATAAATATTTAGGTATTTAAGAAAAGACTGTAATGGAAAACATTCACAACAGTAATTTAAAACACACCATGATTCAACTCCCCTCAAAGCAACACCACATGGCAGCTATTTTCTTACCCTCCTAATTGATGTTTTTCTAGGCATTTTACATCTATTTTGAATTTTCCAGAAAACACTACTTGGCTTCTCATTTGGTCAAAATAATATGCAAGATAGCTGCTTTCACTTAAAAGTACAGTTTAAGGACACTTACGCTATCAGTAATGGTATAAAGATATAAATAATTTTCTTTCCTTACAAGTTCATTCACAAGTGAATTATGGGTGAATACTTATAGGTGTATATAATTCACAAGTGAATTATATTATTATGGGTGATAACAGAAAAAATGCCTTTCAGTAGAGCAAAAGATACTTTTTCCTTCTGCAGGTATTCTCTTCAGGTATTTTAATGCAGACAAAACAGACCTCCTGTGATGCTGCTGTATTGAACACTATACCCAGGCACTGAATTACCCCTCAGGAGTTCTGACAGTTTTTTCCTGGACTAAGGTTAACCACTTCTGTCTTGAAAATTACATAACCAGAGCATGGGATAAAAGAGTATTTACTGTGAGATGAAACTGTAGGGTTATGTCACAATGGCACATTCTCTAGTGGCCAATGATTAACCGGGTCAGATAGCTCTTCTCTGATTTCACCTCTGTGCCAGAAGGAGCTGACACTTCCCGTGCCCTCCTGGGGACATTGAGCGAAGCTTCGTGGCTCTGGCACTGTGTGTGCCCAGGGCTGTCCAGCAGGGCCCAGGGCTGCAGGGACAGGCTGAGCCCAGCCAGCCTGCCTGGCTGTGACAGGGACCAAAACCACCCCGGAGCCAGCATGGAACATGGCACAGGAACTCCTGCATGGACAAACCTCCTGGCACTGCACAGGGGAGGAGTGCTCTATAAATGGGTCAGATTGAGCCCTTTTCTGAGCCAGAGATGGGACAACTGAGAGGGGTTTTAAACACTTTTATTCCATTTTCAGTCTCATGTGAAGGGTGAAACAATACAGGTGTTGTAATTCATACCGTCACAATCAGAAGTCAACTATTTCCTAACTACAATACACTGTAAGTGTTTCTTGGCCTATCAGCTTTAGTCACACCATGCTGTAGATGCCTTAGAGCCAATCCTCTAAAATCACTTCTCATGAGTCCTGCTACAATGCATCATTCATAGTTCTATTTCTCTAAAGTATTTAGTCTTATTTGTAAGACCATCTTGCAGAATTCTCTACAAATTCATTTCCCACATAAATGTGTTGATCCATTTGCACCCAGGGGATGCTCTTCCCACTGCTGTGTAAATCAGAGCACGTCTGCTGAAGTAACTGCAGCCACTTTCAAAAACCATTTCCCACATGTCATTTAATATTTCTCAGAGGACACCGAGGTTGTAAAGCTCTATGGAGAGTTCCAAGAGTTAAGGTAATTAACCCCATCATGATTCATTCAAATGAAGCTTTAAGAAAAAAGGCACTCACAGCATCACCTTAAAGGAGGCCTGAGGTGTACAAATGTAAGGCAAGATCTACAATTTCTCATCCTATACTCTGTACCCAACTTTGGAGTTTCTTTCTGTTTCCCTGAGAAAATGCTACTTAGAAAGAGCTTTAGAAACATAAGAAAAAATACTGCCACAATCAAAACACCACTATCTGTTATGAAATCATAAGTTTTCTTTAGAGATAGGAGAAAAGACCTCTCATAAAATATAAAACTAAAAAAACCCCAACTTTGGGCTGCTATATTTACTCCTATAAAGAAAACTATGTAAATCACTACTGATAGGTTTATAAGCATGAACTACCAAAGACAGACTCTCAGAATAGCCCTAAATTCTCTGAAGGCAATTAGCCCAATATAGCAGTAATGCAGTATTAGTAAAATTGTGCTATTTATAGGAAGAGCAATGATTGTGCCACAGCTTTCCTACTCTGACGTGTGTATTTTGTGGTTGAGTTTTTAGGCACAAGAAACCTCTTCTCCTGAATTCTGATGCCAGAGAGGATTACATGTGCTGTAGTATTTCCAGCCATGAGAACTGTTCACAAATACTTTTTTGACACAACTGTTCCTAGGAAAATTATTTTCCCAAAGTATTTTCTGTAATCTTTGGAAGTCTAAGAGGCAATGAAAATGTGCCATAGCTACCACGTAGAGTCTTACGGTTTGAAATTCTGAGTTGTTAAACCACTGGTGAGTAATTTTTCCACCTCCAAATATCATCTATTGTCTCATCTCCTCCCTTCTTTCCATGACACCCAGGCTAGCTTCTGCCAGGTATTTGTAGGAAACTTCAGCAGTGTTTCCTTAGGTGGGAAAGAATTCTTCCCAAAATAAATAAATACATCGTATGCTATCCAATAACTTTTGAGGAATTTCCTGTAACTCTTGAAACAAGAGTTCATTGATTCAATAACAGTCAAGCTTTTAGGGTTTTGAAAAGCATTTTTATTTTAAGCAATGAGTACAAATTAAGAGAGTCACCAACAGAGAAGAAATGGATACCAACCCTTAGGAGATACCAGGTGATTTTTTTCCTCTTGATACCTGGCAGAAACGTGTGTCAAGAAGCAATTCAGTTGTGTTACTTCTGGTTCTAACTAACAACATGCCAGAACTTCTGCAGCTTTGTCCACACCTAATAACTACATTATGTGATCCAAACTGTAGTCACTAAAGACAATCAAACCAGAAAAAAAAAAGAGTATTTGAGTAATGGAGAAAACAGAAAACACAAGGTTGTTATCTTTAAAGGTTTGTTTCAAAAAGAACTGGCTCAGCTTGAGCTGGAATGGTTTTCTTAGGCAGGACTGGAAGATTAATGTCACTGAAAGTCAGTCTTGCACAAAATTTCTTCAGTTTCAAAATCTCAGAAGCCTCAGTGCCAGAGGCACATACCAGAGTAAGGAATACAGGAAGAGTAAAGAGGAAGGATGAAGAAAAATATTATGATAAACTTGCAAGAGCTTCTGAAGAAAGGGAAGCCTTTCTAAAACAAGACTTTACCTATTTGGGGGAATCTTGGTGCTTTTTAAATTTATAATATGCTGTTAATATCTGCTCTAACTCTGGAGACATTTTCTTAGAAGAGATAGGAGTAACTGTGAAAAAAGCTCAGGCTGGCAATAACCCTCCACCATGCTCTGCAATTTAGATAAGAAGTGATGCAGCTGGCCAGACTTCACCCTGAGCAGAGAAAGAGCTTTAAGTGGAACATCTGCATGCAGACACCAGCACTGTGCGAACACTTCAGGAGCACAGACGGTCAGACAGCACAAAGAGATTCATTATCTTTGCAACCAATCTCAGGGAAAATGACATAATAAATTGCACACATTCATCCCACTCATATGCTTGAATAAATGCCCAATCACTAACCAAACAACACTGGAAGGCAAAAGCTTGCATGTTTTCCCGGTTTGAGGTTCTCTCTTGTTACCAGTTTGAGGAAGGTAATTACATCCCATACCAAGTTCAGTAAGCATCTCAACATGGAAACACAAAGAGCTCTTTTAGGTTTGACATTGAAAGAAGCCAGGTTTTTCTTTATTTTTTGCTCTATCTTCTAAACTTTTAAGCATGTATATTTTGACTCTATAAATAAAAACTTAAAAAAAAATTTAACTGGCACCAGCTAAGCTTCATTTTACAGCAACTGCCTCACAAAAACCCATTCTATTGCCTCTGGCAAAGACTAGTGCTCCCTAAGACCGTGATGCAGTGTGAAAGGCACCATAATTCCACTGAGCACTAAGGACAAACACAGGCATTGATTTGCCAGGTTAGATATGCAGCAAAGGTCTTCTGGTTATTCATTACCTACAGTTGCTCCTTTATTCTGCAGTAAGACAAAGGAAACAGCCTGAACTTGAACACCTCCAAAAAACCACCCCAAAATATGTATGGACAAATGCTGAAAGAAGTAATTGAGCTTGTTTTTGAAAAACACCCTTAAGAAGGGTTGTAGAACACCAAGGAGGCAGATTTCTTCTGAAACAGTAACTTTAAACCCAAAAATCTTGTTTCAGCAGAGATCTGGTTACATTCAGAGAACAGATTTTTCCAGATTTCTTTTCACACAAAAACTATCACGTTTAGTACTGGCAGATAAAGGATGAGAAACGAACAATCCAGAGACAAAATTATCCAATTAAAGAACCAAGTAAGAGGCAAACATCTCATGATTTGAGTCTAAATTCGCAACTACTAGCAACTTACCAATGCTCTCAGTATTTCCAAAAAAGCAAGAGCCACACTACGTTTTATGCCTATAGACATATAAATATTCAGGTACTCTTAACTGTACTAGAACCTGTGGGAGACATTCCTAATGGTCAGGATTAAATTTTATTGAAGATCTTGTCAACAAGAAGGACTTCCAAATGTCTTCTGGATTTTTGCTTTGCAAAATGATAAAAGTTTTCTTATTTAGATGACAAATAACTAGCAAGGGTTTAGTCAGATCATGCAACTCTAGATATGATTGAAAATTAACATCTACAATGAATGCATTCTCTCTGTGCAATTAGACAATAATTAAATGCTTGGTAGTCTAAAAACGTTAAGAGAAAATGTTGGAAAACAAGCAATAATCCAAGAAGTGACCTGTTCAACTATGCAGCTTCAACACTGAGAGCTTTGTGTTTTCCTGGCAAGAACAACTAACAGAATACCTTCACTAGGACTTTTCTAGGAAGGGGGAAAGAAAAGATGTCAATATTCTCAGATTATAGGAAACAATAACAAAGATGCTCAATAATTTCTTGCAAGATCTTTTTAGTAAAAAAAAGAAAAGGAACTTTTTTACTAGATTACTTAACTCACTCCAAGTAATCATGAACAAGTTTTGCTCTTTTTCTAAACAAGCAATGAGATGGCAGTGTTAATAAAATTACCAACATCTGGCATACCACAAAGTCTCCCATAAAATTTGAATTTCACAATATTCATTTTGCAACTTTTTGATCAGGATTTGCCTTTCAGCTCAAGAAAATCTTGAGCACAAGACTCTTATTTTCATTATAAGGGTCATCTTCATTAACCACTGCTTTCAGCTGCCACTTTACAAAGGGAACTGATCAAGACACAGCCTTGTTCCAGAACCATCTGAGTGCCACCCTGAATTTATAGCAGCAACTACACAGGAAGAAGTCAGCATCAGATCAGGGCCCTGGCCTCCACAGTGAAGATGCTTCCAACCAGATTGTTTCCTCACTGAAAAAAACTCAAATCTGAATTTAGGAATAAGTATGATTTAAGGCTAAAAAATATTTTAGGTTCAAATAAGGTAACTCCCCATTTATATCCAAAATATTATTCTGAATGAGTACATATATATAACTGAAACCCCAGTTTAAAGATAACAACATAGAACAATATATTTTCTGCATAAGCTCTAGAGGAGCAGGAGGGGAAGCATCTTTCTACTAGCATGAATCATAATAATTATGTTTCTTACCTGTTTTTTCTACGAAAAGGTGGCAATAAGTGTTTATCAAGCTCCCTCCCAGCTAGCATCAAAAGCATGAAGTGCCTAGGTCCAGAGTCTCCCACATGCATTTAATTCTTGTCTCATCCTCTTCTACTGGAAATCTTTGACCATTACAGAGTCCGGACACCTCTATAACTATAAAATATAAAAGAAATACCTGGGCCCCCCAACAGTGTCCTCTTCAAACAGATACCAGAGAGATGCTCACAGCTATGTCACTCCTATGCAGATAAATGGTGGTTAAACATGAAACTGTCATACAGCAGAGGAAGAAGACACACATTTGCATTTTAAACACTTTTGCTCTGAAATAAGGTCTTAAAGAGTTTTAAAGTAATAACATGTTTTGCACTAGACAAAATAACCCTTAGGATTCACAATCAGAGTGGTACCACACTGTGTACAGTCTGCATGGGTTGACACAGCCACTGGGAGCACAGGGCTGGCCTCCCAAAAGGGCACAGAGCCAAATGCTTGATGTGGTCAGCAGGAGCTCCAAGTGCTCATCGAGTTTTGGTTGAAATATAATTTTATGGCTCTCTGTCACAGTGGGATTGGTAAGAGCATTAAAGATTTTACCAGGCAGTTATAAAATTTCAGTTCACATAATGACTGAGATCAAAAGAGCCTTCTGGAGGTACCTTGTCCAACTCCCTGCTCAGGCAGGAGCAGGCTGCTCAGGACCACCAAGAGATGACTTTTGGCTATCTCCAAAAATGGATATTCCATAGTCTCTCTGGGCAATCTGTTCCAGTGCTCACTCCCTCCCACAGTAAAAAAGTGTTTCTTTATGGTCAGAAGTCTGTACTAACAAAGCCTATTAACATTATTATTCTTCCTAAAAAAAGTTTCTCAAGAGAGATGCTGGGAATTTTGATGAAAAACAAAATAACTGAAAGTTCTTCTAGGAAATCTAGGAAACTAAGTCTGTTGGTGCACGCCACTGCCGTGTGGCACAAATAAATGGCAGAATAAAAATCAGAAGTTCAGAAGACCAACATTTGTGTGGCAGACAATTACATCATTCCAAGTGCTTCATCTGAATACGCAGAAGAAATGTTTGGAACAGTGTTCAAATCCCAAGCTAACCACTCTGGAAGACAGCCCATGCTAACATGCCTTAATTTAACATGCTGCACGCCTACCGACTGTTGAAAGTACACTTGTGTTGGCCAGACTAAAGGAAGAATTTATTCACAACATTCCGTCCTGCATGACGTGAAGCCAGTACAAGTTCTAAAATACTCATGATACAAATCGTATGCACTGGTTCTTTAAATGTTTTGCTTCTGTTTTTATCATAAACTGATAATATAGGATTTAAATTATAGGCTTTATCTCTGGCCACAAGAAGCATTAGAAATTGCCGTAGCCAGAACTACTTGCAGATTTCACAGTTTTTAGCCTGAACATTGGAAATGGTATTTCTGGTCATTTCTGGAATGTCTTTCAGCACCAATTAAATCTTTGTTTAAAGACAGCTCTTGCAATTCCTTTACACTAATTCGATTGCCTGTAAAATTTCAATTAAAAAAAGTTAAAAAGGTTTTCAAAAGTCTAAGTTTGAAGATATACTCACAGTGGCAGCATGTACCATTTTAATTGTGCATCATATTGGTTTCATGTATTTAACACATTTAAGAAGACATTAAAACATTAAGAAAGAATAGTCCTTGTAAACTACTAAAAATTATCATGATAAGCCTTTTTACAATTTAATGGCAAGTTAGACAAATCTACACCAACAGAATTTTTATCTGAAACAAAATGCCTAGTTTGAATGACTTGTATTAAACAATTAGAACAGAATCAGAGGCAGCCAATTTTACCTGTTTTCTATTATTTTTCAGAGGAAATGTACAGGTGATTGAGTATGCCCAAGTCCCAAAATGCTACAGGAGTTATCTACAGACTGCATCTCCACTAAAGTGTTTTCCACAGAAGGAAGTCTAATTTGTTCAGTTCCCAAAGAACACAGAACTTGTGACATTTCCTCATTTTCTTCCATACTGACATATCTCTATTCCAAGCACAGAAGACTTCAAACACTATAAAGGAGTGAAAACCCTGCTGTAGGAACACACCTGTGATATGGGAGGCAAACCAAACTGAAGCAGGTTCACTTTCTGCAGAGAACTGAAGTCACACCTGCAGCATTGAGAAGAGTCAGCTGTTAGAACCTATTCAGATCACATTTTCCAGCCATAGAAAAAAGGACTGTTTGGGGGTTTTTCTCAATTATTTAGACTAAACAGACCCAAAATCTCAGTTACAATTCCATCTGTATTGCAATATTACAGTACTATCCAGATCAGCTGTGTTTCCTGTCTAGGGCTAGTACTGTGCCATCATCAGTTCACATTTAATGAAAGCACATTATAAATTTTCTTCACATCACAGATTACATTCCTCCACCATACTTCTTTAATTATGTTTCCTTTTTTTGCTCCAATAGCAATCAACTTTGTTTTTAAAGCAGAGCACGACTGACCAAAAAATACTGTTGGAAGCTATAATTTGCTTTTTTAAATTTAAGTTTAGGAGCATAACATTTTCCCTTTTCTTCCTGAGCTATCATCCTGATTATCTAAGTAACAGTAGGTACTTGGTTTTCTGGACCCCAAAATTTTCCTCATAATTCAAAGTTCCTTACCACCTGCAAGAGCAATCCAAAAAATGGAAGCTATCAATAAACACCTACACAAAAAACACTGCAGATGCAGCACTTGATGCTGACACTGCACTAAATTCCAGTTTCATAAAGATTTAGAGAAGCCACAGCATTTCCATGTACTTCATGATTTGTGCAACAGGTCTTTGGAAATGTAAAGCCCTGAAGATCCTTATTTTTGGCATTCTGACACTACATTTCAAAGGAAGTACACAAAAAAGCAGTAACAAAATCACAGAGACACCTCCCGGGTACCCGCCCAGGTCCAGAGTCATTAAGAGACAACTGATATCACAAATCACTTTTATGGGTGCAGCATAAAACACTCACCTCAATGAATGTATTAATCATGGTCTTTCCAAATCTCAAAGTGTCATCAATATATTCCTATTAAAAAAAAAAAATCAAGTTTTGTAAGCAAGGTAAAAATTTATTATAAAGGATAAATCAAATCCATTTCATAATGCAAAAGAAGTCAAACCATGCAAGATATGTCTTCTACAGGTGAAGAACAATTATAAAGACTACAAATACAAGATGAGAGGAAATGCAACAAAATTTTACTGATAAAAGTATTTATTATTGTAACCTAACTTCTAAATTGATTCCTTGAGCAACGCCCAGAATAATTACCCACTGAAGTCTGTTCCCTTTATAAATGTAAGAAACCACCCCAAATTCTCATTTCTGCCAGACCAGAAATAAAGCTCATTTTACCCTTTCAGGTAGGTATTCCTTGTGCTGTTAAACCTCCCACCTGTGCTCAAGACTCCATAGTGAATTTGAACTGATCATCCCTGAGAACAAATAGAAACTGTCTCTCAAATTTGTTCTTTCACCTTGAATAAGAGACTTGGCCTAGAGCCAAGTTCAATTGCCAACATGTTGGGTATTTGCTATTAAAAAAAAAAAGCAGCATGGGCTGAGACATCTTCTAAAGACACTAAACACCATCTCCTTCACATGCTCCATGCTGATTTCTAGACATTCTTTTTTCCAGCTTCTAGTCTTAACAAAAGGTGCCTTCTTAAAGGTATGCAACATTATTTGTAAGCAGTGTGAATTTTAAAAAACACCTTATTTTCTTTGTAACCAGAAAATGCCATTGTCTTCCGAAGTGGAACTGGAGCTACAATTAAGCACAACATCAATAATCAGAACTCTAAATTTGCATGTCAACTCTTGCTCCTTTTGAAAAAAATAAGAAAAAATTATACATTTGAGGTTGCCAAGTGTTGTCACACAAAAGATTGAAAAAATATGATTTTCCCCCATGCAGCCATATATTTCACCTTTATTATAGGTGAAACTAGATTTAAAAGTATCTCAATACCATACATCACCTTTAGTATTTGTTGACATCCCCATTAAGCAGTAGCATATCTACTACTCCTTTAAGAAAAAGGACATACTTTTACCACATTTACTGTAGTTCCAGGTTAATGCTGCTCTTTAGACATTGCTGTGGTTCACAGCCTGTTCAAAATTTCAGCCAGAATCAAAGTCCCCTTCTGGAAGATGCTGTGCCAAATAAATTCTTGTCCCCATCGCATCAATAATCCACTCCAAAAAGTGCAGCAAGCTAACAAACACCATGTACCTGTCCTAGGAGTTGGATGTATTTGTACTGAAATAAGAGCTCAAGTCACAGGAGAACCATGGCAGAGATGTAATTGAAATCAAGTAAGTGCTTTTATACACTGAAGATCTTTGTACAATTAAAGAATCTAAGCAGAAACATGAAAGAACATGTAATAAGGTCAAGCACAAAAACTGTACTAAGATACAAAAGCTGCAAGGAATAAGGAGGCTAGGAAGTGAAACCAAGAAAAAAGACAAGTACTAGACATCCTCACCACTTCATCTTGTTTCCCTAAGCTTCAATTACAATAAATTGCAGCTGTTATTTAACAGTGAATTGCCTCTGTTTCAGGACAGAAGGTTAGAAAGGCCATGTAGCTTTGGTTCTACTTTTTAAAAGTCAGTTCTACTTTAAAAAAAAGCCATCTATGCAAAGAAACCTCTGCCCATCTCTATTCTACCTATAGGGAAAATCAAGTGTTAAGAATTACCATGGTATGCTCAAAAACAGGTGGAAGCAAAACTAAAGTCTTTCCCAGACATTTTGGCATGCAGATGAAGTTTCTTTCCCAGCACCAAATCCTGTCAGGATCAACACCAGTACTGCTTGTACTGAACTTCTGCAGCCTGCTCACACCATCTGTAGAATCTCCTCATCCTCCTGCCCCAAAAAATGCTTTCTGTGTATTTCAGTCCACTCATGTAAACAGCATGTTGAGTCACTACCCCTTCAGCATCCTCAATAAAATTTTCCTTCCTATTGGGAGAAAATTAAAGAAGAATTAAAATGATATTCCATGTTTATAGATGCTGAGGAAGGTAAATTTAACGTCACTTCTGATTGTGTTCTACGAGCAAAGTTGCCTAAATTGGACTACCAAAAAACACCAGAGAACTCATAAGGTTCCTCCAGGACTACTACACACTACATCAACAGCAGATCACCAGCAGCTGAGAACATCCGTATAAAACATTCGTGACTTCATAAAAACTTTCATACACACAAATTCTCCTAACCCCCCTTTCATATGCGGATAAGCAGGAGAAACGTGCACTTCAGAACCACTGCCTGGGCAGCTCACAAGCGGCCCAGTGAATTACTGCTGTCCCTGGGTAACTCCTCACGGGGGACAGAGGACCAAGAAAGAGCTGCAGCCATTCAGACCAAGACCCCATCCACCCTGGCAGATACAGAGACACAGAGCAGAGGCCCAGAGCCTGCCCGTGTCCCGGCAGCGCTGGCGGGCGGAGGACGAGCAGGCTGCAGGAGCGTGCCCGGGGATGTGCTAAGCCACTTAGAGCAGCCGATCCCGGCATGGACACCCAGGCATGCGGGGTCCCATGTGCTCGCTGCCTGCCTACTCCACAGGGCTGGCTCCCGGCAGCACCGCGGAACGCGCTCACACCACCGCAGAGACCGCCACTCGCTACACACACTCGGATCACCCCCCACCCCTCTCATTCTGGTCTTCTCCGCCACACAAAAGCAGCCTGGGACCGCAAGAAATTCCAGCAAGAGATAGCAAAACCATCACCCTCCGAACTGTGGGTTTGATTGCTGCCTTCTCTTTTCCCATGTCCTTTAAACATACTTTACAGAAAGAAGTCTAAGAAGAAACACCCTCATCCCCTCACAAACAAAGCTCCAAGTGTCAGAAGGCAGAGCTCGGCAAGCAAAGGCAATGTAGCTTTGGTTCTACTTTTAAAAGTCAGTTCTACTTAAAAAAGACCTTCTTCGCTAGCAACCAACAATATTCCAGTCTCACCCCACAGCAGGGGTTAAGTTTAAGGCACCAGTTGAAGCAGGAAAGCAGACAGACCCTTTTTACACAGGACACAAAAACAGCAGCAGCATTACTTCCAATACCAGCACTTTCTGCATCCAACTTCATCCATAACCAAAAGAATAAGTAAAAGAATAAGTAAAAGCCCTTTACATCTTTAGAGTAATACAACAACATCACAAAAAATAATATGGGTATTAATTGACTCCTTAGCTTGTCAAGCACTGAACAGCAAAGTTAACATAATGAATATTTAAGCACTTTAAAACTTGCACTATAGGGATGTAACTGAATGTGGAATGCAGTAAAACAATCCAGTTTAACATCCCAATAACCCACCATCCTTACAGAGGAATTCTAGGCCATGCAATCAAAACTGGAGACAAAAATTCCTTTTCAGAAACACCTGATTATCTGGTAATTATGATGTGGTAATGTTATAATACAGTGTCTACAGGACACTCATGCCAGCTATTACACAAGGCCTTGCTAAGAACATGACGTTCCTTTTAACATAGGCCAACCATAGCAACCCTATGGAAAACACTACAGTTGATCTAGACTAGTGATAATTTACTTGTTCTACTGGCTACCAGTAATCTTCTTGCTTTTAAACCACAACAAATATACCTCATCCCATGGTAACTTGCTCATTTCCTTATTCTTTGAGGGGTGATTTTTTTTTTTAATGCAGTAAAAGATTTTTTTTTTTAATGCAGTAAATAATATTCTAATACTGTAAAGATGTTAGAGAAATAAGGGTGTGGCATGAACCCAGGAAAAAGAAAACTGTTTATCAGTCTGTATCTAAGCCAAACACTTCCTGGTCATAATAAACGTCTGAAGTAGAAGAAACATCCAGAACTCTACTGCCAATCACTTTCCCCACTTCATTCTGTCCTCATACTTTGAGACTAAACTCCATCAACATCTCAGTTTACTAGAAAAGCTTATTACTGTAAAGAGCGTATTGTTCAGGGAGAGGCTCAAGTAAGTTTATCAAGTAAACTGTGTTGTTACATACTTTAATCTCATGACTAGAGGAAGAAAAAGCAGAGAAGGTATTATGCCAAGAATATGCTACCTCTTTAATGCCTCTCTGTGGAAATCGAAAATGAGTAACAGTAAACTGTAAAAGTAAAAATTACTTGGATTTTCACTGACAGAATTTGTTTGCTAAAACAAATATAGGGAATCTATAACAACTCCCACCAATGGACAAATAAAAATTCCAGCAAAAGCAGGCAGTCTTTGAATTACAAATGAAACAAAAAAACCTGTCAAATCTGAAGAAGTGCACAAAAGGCAAAAACCTGCTTTCCATTCTTTTGCCTTCTGAACTACATCAAGCCAAACCACTTCTTCACGGGACAGACCATCCTCTTCCACTGTGGTGAAAGACATTTATGACACACTGCAGTGTTTGACATTTATGACACCCAACTACAATACCTTCCTTCTGCCTTGAAATACACACTTGAAATGTCCAAAACCTCACCAAAACCTGAAAGTTTGGTAGACTTTTTTTCTTCTACTCCAGGCCAAAGGCCATCTCTTTTCCTCTATGTGCTGCCAGTGAGGTGAGCAACCTCCACAGTCCAGAATCAGGACTCCACACCTCAGAACAGTGTCGTCATCACAAGACTAACATCTAGCTTTGTATGGAGCAAGGACACAGTCCAGTCCTTCAGTGAAACTGCCTCACTTTGCAGAAATAATGCAAGTTTCAAAGACAAAGGGAAAACAGAAAGATCATAAAAGCACTCAAACGCTTGCAAGCATAAGCAAGAAGGAACTTGATGTTATAGTGCAACAATGTGGGCACTCTCCCTAACACCAATCACACTGTGGCTGAAACAATACTGGCAACTTGGAAGGTTTTCTCACCATACTAATCAGGTTTTTACTTCTGACTTGACAGATACTCTTACCACTAGAATCATTAGAGAATTCCCACTTTTTTCCCTTTACTCATGATAGTTATTCAATCTCAGATGTCCAAGATAATAAATCTCAAAGTCTTGCATTTGGAAAAGAAAGATGTGAGGTTACAAGGAAGATGGAGAAAGACTTCTTATCAGGGCATGTGGTGACAGGATGAAAGGCAGTGGTTTGAAACTGCAAGAGGGTAGTTTTAGATGGGACATATGGATGAAACAGTTGGACTTAAGGATCCCAGAGGTCTTTTCCATACTTAAGGAATCTGTTTCTTTGATCCAAATCAATGCACTGTCTCAGCCAAGTTACTTTTTCACTGGAATACACTTGCAAAGCACTGCAGTTTCTAAGTACCTGAGACCTCCTTGGAGGCCTTTTTCCTATGGTACAGAGAGAAATGCTGTCCCTTTATGAAAATGCTTACCCTATTGTGAAAAGTCAAATGTAAAGCGTCAGCTTGACTGTTACCATGCTGCTCACCCTATTTGCATGAAACTGTACTTACATAAAGCGTTTTGTAATCATGCGTGTAATACTATGCACCTAATGCGAACAGCAGCACAACCACACCGTCTCAAGGAACAGACTGTCCTTACCACTATAGGCAACACAAAAAGCAAACGGACATCACCTGTTGCCTACTCTACCTGTAGCTCACACATCTCAGCGGCGCTGAGATTCTGTTACTCATTGCCCCAGAGTTCCTGCCGTGGAGCGGCCCGCCCGGCCGGTGGGACCCAGCTCGGTCCCCCCGCGGTGCCGCTCAGCGCCCCGGGACACGCGTGCTCTCGGCCGGTTCCCCCCGCTCCCTGCTCGCCCGCTCCGCGCCCCCTGGCACAGACGTGGCCGCAGCCCGCGGCCGGCAGAGCGGAGCCCCGCCGGGGAACCGGGTCCGGCCCCGCCGCCGCCTCCTCCGCCGCTCCGGGCCAGGGCCATCGCCGCCCCCTCTGCGCCCCTGCCCGGCCGCAGGCGGCCGTCCCTCGGAGAGCCCAGCTGCCGTCCCGGCCCCGCTGGGGGTGTCTGTGCCCCCACTCCCGAACGCTCTCCTCGTCCAAGGCGGGCGGGGGCCGTGCCGCGTTCAGCCCCGCACCCCGCCCCGGGGAGCGACTCACAGCCGGCCGCCGCTTCCCTCGCTGCGGTTTCACGGGGAGCGGGGGGGGGGGGCGTGTCACAGCCGCCCTTCTGAGGGAGCCCCACACGCCCCCTCCCCGGCGGGCCGGGGCCGGCAGCGGGACGGACCCCGCGGCACAGGAGCGACCCGCGAGCGCATCGTCCCGGCAACGGCAGAGCCCCGGCGCGAGGGTTATGTAACCTCGGCCCGGCGGGCGGGGGAGGCGGGAGAGCCCCTATGCCCCCCGCGGCCGCCGCTCGCCGCCCCCTCCCGCCGCTCCCCACGGGTCCCCCAGCCCCTTCAGGCCGCGGGGAGCGCGCCNNNCGCCCCGCCCGCGCTCCCATTGGCCGCGGCCGCGTGACGCCAGCGGGACGCGCGGGCGGGGGCGGGGCGCGGGCCACTGCCATTGGCCGCTCGGGCCGCCGCTCACTTTACATAAGCCTCACGTGTGGCACCATGTTTCCACCGACAGCCGCGGCCGCCTCCCGAGCCTGCCCCACCGCCGGCCCGCCCCTCCCCCGCGCCGCCGCCACCACCGAGGCGCACTCACCGCCGGCCCCTGCGCCGCCTCCCGCCGAAGCCGCGGTAGCTCCGTTCGCCTCCACCCGCGCCCCCCGCCACCGCCGCTACGGGACCGCCGTGCCGGGGAGGGTGGATTGGGGGGCAGCGGTCACGTGACGCCCCCAGGGAGAGCGGCTCCGCCCCCGCCCGCTCGGAGCCGCGCGTGACGTGTCGTGCGCGCGCGCGGGCAGAGACCGTTGGCGGGTGGGGCGCGCGCGCCTGGCCTGGCCGGGGCGCCTCAGCGCAGCTCGGCCCGGCCTGAGGGCCGCGGGAGGGCCCCGCGCTCCCGGACAGCGCCCGGGCCCTCGCAGGCGGCACCGCCGCCCTCGGGGGTCACCCTGCCGGCGTTCGGTTCGCTTACATAAGGCAGCAGCGCCCGTAGCCCGTTTCCTGGTGCTGCCGCCCGCGCTGGGTGCACGCCCTGAAGTTTCGAAAGTGCCCCCGCGCATTGTTCAGGAGGCGCCGGGTCACAAAGCAAAGGGCAGCGCAGGAGAGCGTAGCGCTGCAGCTCTCTCCCGAACCGGCCGGCAGCATCGGTCTGAACAACTACAACAGTGATTAAACTAAGAATTTCCGAGCTCTTAAACGTATATACTGTTCTCGGCAACAGTATTTCCGCGCGGTAACACGTTACCATGTGATTGCTTTCAATTCTGACTGTTCAGAAAAGTTTTTCATATTTATTAAAAGCATATTTCCCCTTTCTGTTCAAGCCAAACACTCAGAGACCATTGACATTTCCCTGCTCACAGTAAGGAAGCATTTAGTGAATTGTTGTACGTTGGTCACACAGGGGTTCTCTCAGGCCCCTGCACCACCCATCCTACACCGGTGAGAGAGCCTGAGAGTTCAGTGAGATATCACCCAATAACCCATCGCTGAGCACTTCGGCCTGCTCCAGCCTCCGCATCTTCCGAGGCCAAGCAGAGCAATCAGTCGCTGAGAAATTCATGTTACTTTATGCATGTTCTGAGCTTCCTCTGTCTCCACCATGGTAGATGGCTTTGCAAAGACAGGACAGAGAATGTGCCAAAGCCACATTCAGGCTGACAGCGTTTTACACTCACTGCATGCATAGGATGAAACACAGGACAGCCATCAGGGCTTCCACTGTTTATCTGCAGAATGAGGTTAATGCCGCTTCCCTCCCTCACTGCGGTGTTAAGGATAAGTCCATTAGGTGCACAGATATTTATGCTCTGACTGTTACAGAAACGGCCTGTGAGTAAAGGACTGTGGAGTATTTAACTGCTGGACAGGAGAGGGGGTGGGCAGCGGAAGCATTAGGACCAGATTCTGCAGCTGGATTTGTTGCAATGCACAAGTCAGCTTACCAGGATACCATTCTTAGGTTGCACTCCTCTGAGGAGTCTAATTTTAAGATTAATCCTAATTAGGTAGTCTTTGTGTAGTTTGGTCAACTCGTTGTTTGTAGGCCTTCACATCCAGAATTTTACTGTCTTTTTGTAAGTTCTCTGCTTTAGGGTTAAAGGGATGTAGAATAATATTCTTGGTTTCTATGGCATGTTGTTTTTCATGTTACATGCCAAAAATATCTGTCCTTGGCTGAGTGCTAAGGGCTGTGGTCTCTTACCATGGACTCCAACTAAGGCACTTCAACCAAAGCAAAGCCTTGAGATCCACACTGTCCCCTACGCCATCAGATTACAAATATGAGAAGGATGGCAAACCATGGCATTGTGTTAGAGCCAAATGAGTTCCCAGGACACACATTCCCCACTGCAGCAGGACATGCCAGTCCTGGTAGAAGAGTAACTCCCACCACCACAAACAGCTGGTTCCTTTCCCACCCTGGTAACTACCAGAGGCATTACTTGAGTTCTGCATATTTTAAAAGGATATTAATCAGTTGTTTCAGTCAAGCTTATGGGAATAACTTTGAAGTTCTATTCATACCATCTTTTAGTAGTTACAGCTTTATATTTAATGTACCAAAACCCAGGGTAAGCTGTATTACTCAGAATGTGATTATGAACCCTGAACAAGTTCAGTCCAAATTCTGCAAATTGGCACAAGAGAAATCATGTGTGTAGATAAAAATTATTCCGGAGACCTCCAATTTCAAATAACAAGAGTGCAGGTACATGGCTTCTAAAGGAGTGAATATTGCTATTGACTCATCTACTAAGAAACAAAGCAAAATAAAGTTATTGCAAAATTTTACAAGTCCAACACGTTTGTTTTTTGAATGTCACTTCGTCTGCTAGGCAGGAGTAAAATACGTATACGCACACACAAATGGTTCTAAAGAACATAAAGCTTGTAAGAAAAGCATTAAAATGCTCGGGGTTTTTTTTCCCAGCTTTGTTTATTTTGTGCGAGCGCGTGTTCAGCTGTACTCTCGGAGCGCGGCAGAACACATGGCGGCCGTGCCCAGCGAGCCCTTTGCGCGCCGGGCACACCGGGCCCCGCGGCGGCGCTGCCCCAGAGAGGAGGGCTCGGCTCCCGGCGCTGCCGCCCCGCGCCCGGGGCTCGGCTCCCTCGTGCGGCCTCGCCGGGAAAGCGCTGCTCCTTGGGGCCTTTCGGGGTGTCCCGCTGCTTCTCACACTTACTGCAGCAGATTTTTAGCCACACACGCAAATGCTGAACCTTTTCCCAGCATGATAAAAAGTAGAATTTTTGCTTAACTGAAGCAATTCAGACAGTTCTGATAAGCAGCGATGTATTGACAGTACCTACATTTTTAAAGGGGAAAAATCCAAGCCTTTCAATATGGAAAAATAATTATTTGAGACCACCTGAAAAACTACCTGAGGACTGCTTGCTTGGATTTGCTAAGGAAATAAGGCTCCTCTTTTTTTAATAACTGTGCTTCCCTAGCCACTTGTAGAAGTTGCCTGTTCAAAGATACTCCACAGCACTGACGGAACTGTGTATTATTAAAAAAACCCAATCAATACTTTACAGCTGGAGCCCACGTCTAATTCTTCATTTCCTAGGTCTAATTACTCACCATTTACAGTGATGCTGACAGGCATTGATTCTTGCAAAGATCCGGAAAGGCTTTTTTTGCTAATGAGCAAAAGTCGTCACTCTTACTCTCTGTACAGACAAAGGAGAACGAAAGGAAAAAACCCACTTTGCTCATTACCAGTAAATATATGGACAGGTTTTTCTGAAAGAATTGGAGAGTGAAGGAATAAACTAACAAATAAACAGCAATATCATACAGTTTTGAAAATACTTTGATTAAAATGTAAAGGAATATAAAAACACGATAAAGAATTTCAACTCAAGCAGCAAGCTCCTGATACATGCTCCACTTCAAAAGTCCTTTGCACAAGTGTCTGCTTGTCTCCAGACAGAAAACCTTTGCTAACAACTTCTGAGGAATGTAGGTTTTCATTCTGTCCCTATTCTTACTGTTTTCTAACTATTCTCATTAAATTCAGTTTCTGTTGGCAAATGTAGTGTAATTTTATATTCCAAATAGCTTGAAAAGTGACCCATGAAGGAGCCCTGAATTGTTCTTTTAGAAGAATACAAATGGAAGGGAGTGTATCTCCCCACTGTACCTCCATGCGCTTATCCCCAAGCCCATGAGCATGGTTTTAGAAGCAAACAGCTCAGAGCACTCCAGGTCTGAGAACCTGCTGTTTAGTGTGTATTAGCAACTCATTTTCTGCAGTCAGCCTCACAGAAGCCTGAATGAAGAGAGCTTGACTTCACCGTGATGAAAAGGGGTTTAAAGCTTCCTGCATAACTCAGAGAGTGATAGTTTGTGATTTCACGGTCTGCCTAAGGTGATCAAAGTCCTTACACATCCACCAAAAGGAACAGTCCTACCACCTCCACTGAGTTAAAAATCAGTGATTATGCAACTGTACTGTTAGTTAGGTTAGGAAACCAACTTGACTGAAAATATCCCATGAAAGAAGTTTTTGGTTGGATTACATCACAGCTGTGGGAGCACAAAAGCCAAACCAAAACAGGATCAAAGAACATATTTTGAGCTGGAGTGAGGATCCAAGACCAAGAGGAACATCAAATTACAGAGTCAGGCACTTAAAATGAAATTTGCATGTCATTACATTAACGTAAGAGAACTAATAAGAGATGCCAAGCAGGAAAGTGCATCCTTGTTCTTGCCTACTGTGTTGGATTTATACATCCTCTTCTGCCCTGAAAGAAAGTGATTACATCAGGTTGGGCTTCACCATTCAAAAGCATCCAGACATTTATGCCAAAGACAGCTTTCACAGCATTTCTGACCTGATCTAACATTTCACTTCCATCAAGGGGTTGGCACCACTGCCACCAAGTACTCATGGCTATGTGGTCTTGACTGTTCCTTTTCCCACTCTGCTACTTCCTTGGCCCCTCAGTGAGCCAGCTCCAGTTGTTAATCTCTCAGAAAGCTCCCTGGGTTTGTTTCCTGTCTGTAAGCTGCTGAATATTCCTTGGTGAGAAAGTACATTCCCAAGTCCGGATATGGCATGGACAGGGCAGTGAAAAGCTCTTTTAAAGGCAATGAGGCTGCAGAAGATATTTCCACAGCTTTTGATACCTGAGGTGCACTCCTCTCTGGATTACATGTGCCCATATTTAGCAGGTGTTCTTGAGACACCCAAATTCTTCAACAGACACCTGGGTACCCAGGCCCAGGACATGGTGCTGGACCTGTACCACAGTGTATTCCAACCCTTGCCTCCCCACTGGTTCCTACTGCCCACTCTTTGCATTGATTTAAACTCTGCATTTGCTGACCAGAGTCAGTTTACTGCCCTCCATCATGTCTGTGATCTGCTTTTGGGCTCACAGCTGCAGAGTGGAATGTTACCAATCTCCTACAGAAAGACATACTTTCCTTTACAAACAGAGTAAGGGTAGAGAGACAACATGTGGGTACTGACTTGCCTACCAGTGAGCATTTATGCAATTTTTATTAAATAATCATTACATAAAGTGTTGGATTAGGTCTTGGCATGGGATTGCAGCTGGACTCACGCACAGGTACACTGACAATCACTGTGCCAGGGAGTCGTGCTGCTGCTCTCAGCTGCTGGGAATTGAGGCACCTTTCCTCCTTACCTTGTTTTAATTTTTAACAAATATGATAGCGTTAACAGACTATAACAGAAACATTTGTAAGAAACGGGATGCTAAGTGGCAAACTAGCTAGAATGTGGCGCAGCAGAGCGACTGCCCTCCCTGTCACTGTCACAGGCCTGACTCCAGCCAGACGCTCAGCCACCCCTTCCACAGCAGTGCTAATTATAGACCGGTGATTTGTACTCGTTGAGGAAGGAAGAGCCAAATTTTAAATGGGAAAGAGTGTCTTTCTGTGTAATTCTGGAGAGTATCTCTTAATTGAAAACACTTCATTTTCAGATTGGATTTCCCATTCCTCCTCTGTGTCAATTAATTTTCCGGCTTTCGTTGACACTTGAGCTGTTTTGAACTGCTCGTTGCTGCTACTGAAGTCAGCGGAAGCTTGGGTTTGTTTTCAGGAGAGGGTGTTTAGTGACTGCCAGAGTTTGCTTCAGGAAGAAAACCTGATGTACCTGGCCACACTACTGAAAACAAAGCAGGGATTTTAATAACCAGGCATTGCAAAAGTCCCTTGTACTAAGTGAATTAGAGAGACTGCAGTAAACAAATTTTTACAGATGCTATCAATAAATAGAAGTTTCTGATAAGCGATCAGAAATTCTTTTGTTTAATTCTAATCAATTAGACAGCTACTTTGCCCACTGTCATTGAAACATAGAGCCAGGGGGCAAAGGATTGATACAAAGTGTATTTGGATAAATCTCTTTGATATAAACAGCTTTGGCAATTGCTCAAGAGAGTGACTAAACCAAAGGGGGCAGAAATCTTTCCCATCTTTGTGGATTATCTGGTATTTAATTGGTATGAGCTTAACTACTCTATGTAGTTAACTACTATGAGTCCTTTACTAAGTGCAGCTCTGGGCACAAAATCATCAACTACCTCATTTCCTGAGTGTAAAATTTCTTGAGAATTATGTGGCTAGAATATTCTTGGGATTTCTTCCTATCTGTCAGTAGACAATACATTTAAAATTACCATGTGAATAGGGAGAAGCAGACAAAATCAAAACGATCACATGAGCCTTTTTTACACAAGAAACTCACTAAAATACAGTACTCATTACAATAATGAGACATATTCTATCCACTTATAACATGTCATACTTCATTAGCAGTAGAAGAACTCTGGAATTCAATGCTTTTGTTGTGTAACTTCACAATAAAAAAAAAAAAAAATTAAACAATAGTTTAAGTTAGTGAATAGAAAAAATAAAAACCCAAACCAAACCATACCCTTACATTTCTTAGAGGAGAATGGTTAAAGGACATTTTTTAAAAAAGCAGGAATCAGTAATCCTAAGTTATATTAGCTAATTGTTGTTTCTTAGAGGAAAGGCTGTGCTACAGGAAAGCAAAGGAACTATATTTGAGAACAGTGGAGTAGCTAGAATAAAACAGAGAGATGAAAGAAATCTTACCTTGCCAAAAGAGCCAAGTTGTGAGATATGCCTTCCATACACATTTATAAAAACGCTGCTCATGGTTTCTTTGGGTCTGGATAGAAAACTAAGTGATCATTAGGGTGTCTTTCTTTCTAGTGTCTAGAAAACATATCCAGCCACCTTTCATTCCTTTTATTGATATGGGTAATTTACAGTTATCACTTTGTTTCCCCAGCCCTGCTCTCCTACTGTGCATTACCCACCAGCTGTGGTCGGTAACAATGCTGGTAGCTTTTGCTGCCTTCATTTAACACTAAAGAAAGCAGTGCTTAGTTGGAAACTGATTCCTCTCATGCAGTGACAGCAGTCTGGGTCTTTGTAAAGTGATCACAGTGCAAGGAAGACTTGGGGCAGCCTTAGAGCACATCTGCATTGCAGTGGCAGCCTGCGAGGGCATATCCAAGTCAGCTTTGAAGTAGTGGCACTCCCTGGACAGGACAGAGCTGGGGGGATGGAAAGCCCAGCCTAGGAGCCAAGGAGTGCTGAATCTTGGAGCCATGGTGCCAGAGCCCTGCTCCAGCTGGGGAGCACGCAGCAGTGTAGGCAGGCTGCAGTGCTGCTGCTGCCCCCCTAACTCTTGGTGCCTTGAAGTTTGCTGAAGTGTTTCCTTGTGTGTTCCCCACTCATGGCACTTCTAGAACGAGGAGAATTTTCCCCTCTAGAAAGACTTTGCACCTTCACTGTGCTGGTTTCCCTATAGTCCTATCTGGGATTCCCTACCAAGAGTTACCTAACTCAAGTTAAGAGGAGGGTTAAAAGCAAAGAGGTGTTTTAATTTAAACTTCACAGCTCATATGTAAAGACTGGGCTAATCTACTTCAGCTGTGGCTTGGCCTAGTCAGAGAGGATGCTGTCCTACTCTTCAAGGCACTTTAGAAAGCAAACAAAAAAGGGAATACTTTTAAAATGATAGATTTTGGACTTCACTAGAACCTAATAATCAGTGAATCAACTTTTCTTGTCATACACTGACTTACTACTGAGAAAACATCTCCTCAAGTTCTAAAATGCAATTAAAGCTCATTATGTCCCTATCTATAAGCTATTACCTCACTATAAACTTGATCATTAGAACTTGGACTCAGGTCCCTCAGAAGTACAAATCAGTGCCCAAGACGAGAGATGTGGCACTTCCCACATCATGAGGCCCTTACACCACACCTCAAATTGTGAGATGGAGAATCTTGCAATTCACACTGAGTTAATGTTAAATGCCAATTACAGAAACCAAATCTATTTGAATGAAGTTTTTCCCAGCCACACGTTGGATGACAGTACAATGGATTGTATAGGGAAACTATTAAAAAAACATATTTGAAAATTGCCCTGGGCCCATTCAAGCACAGCCACTGCTACTGAGGTGAATGCATTCCCTTGTTTCCAATTTGGGATGCCACGGCAATCCTGTAGTATCAGTCCACTACAACCAAAGTGAAACAATAGGAGAAGACCTAGTATGAGGACTTGTGTATTCCACGTTCAAAAATTACGTTACTATTTGCATACTTTAATAGCTTCATCTGAAACAAAGCCTCAGTTCCCCTTATATAATCAAGATCTTTTCTTTGTTGTCAATGGCACTGGGGGAGTTAAGATTTTATAATACCAAAAACATTTTACAAATAAAGCTCTACTTTTCAAAGTTTACCCTGATATATTGTAATTTCTATTGTCTACTTTGTTAAAAACTTTTATCAAAGTGATAATTGATTTATTGCAAGGTGGAAAAGCAAAAGCATACCAGGAATGAATTTCTTAGCTCACTGTTAAGAAAACTAAGTGTGAAAGTTGAACACTCTTGTATGTGAAGTTACACAACCAAGCTTTGATGGTCAAATTAGACACAAATCTCCTTATTTTCAGAATCCTGTTCTCATCTGAACACCATCATTATCACAATCATGGATGATGGTCTCTGCAGCACACCAACATTTAGTATTTTTAAAGCTTTTTTGTTTTAGATCCAGAACACAGAACCATTCATTCCTTAGTAATGACTGCTGTTGTAAGTATTGGCATGTCCATATCTGCTGCTGGGGGTGATTGCAGTGTGGGAGCTGGGACACCACCAGAGAAGAGGGAATTATTGTGGAGCTCTTGTTTCAGACGTGCTTCTGCAGCACAGGAAGGGGTGTGTGAGAACACTGCGCAGAGCTCGCTGAAGAACTCTTTGTTCTCCCTTCAGTTGTACTTTACTGACTTTGGAGAAACCAGTTATTAAAAAGGAAGGTAGGGAATGTTCTTAACTGAGTCATGTTTGTTCTGTGACTGTCAGACTGCATCCACAACTGGTTCAGTAGCTCCATTCAGCTGGTGAGGTCATTCCCATGCAGCACATGACACAGGGAGCCTTTGTACAGCTGCAGGCAACGTGCTTCACATTGGCCCGGGACTTTGGAGATGCTGATGGAGGGATCAACAGGTGCTTCATGTCGATGCAGAGTTTTCTGATGCTTGCAAGAACACAGGACAGGCCCAAAACACACAAGAAACTCAAAGCCTTTCATTTGAAGACTAAGGTGCATTTATATTTTATACTTGTTTTTAAACAAGAGCTGAAAGATTCTATTAATGACAAACAAGACAACAACATGATCAGTCAACTCGAGCGGTGCCACAACAGAGAATGTCAATGTGTAGGAAGCAGCCCTGGAAGTGTCAGGATAATGCAAAGATGGCTTAGCCAAAATGTGCAATTTTTGTGGCTAGACATAAATAATGTGATTACTTTTTTCCATAGAGAAAGTGGGGAAATTAAGAGTTATTGAACTTGCTTGAGAAGTAATAGCTATTGTAGACAAGAGGGAGAACAACATTTTGTTCAGCACCATGAGACAGAGAACAGGTGGGATGAAGCAGAGAGGAAGAATGAGACAATGACAAACACACCAAAAAAATGCAGTTATGTTTGAAAACACTTGAGAAATTTGAAGCCTCGGCTAAAGAAACTGATGTACAAGAGAGGAAAAAGAGTTCTGAAAAACTATTAAAATGAATGCCAGTTACAGCAGAATGGCTAACCCAAGGGGTGGACAATGCAGTTTAATCCCATACAGATAAATTGGGACCAAATTTATTTTGCATTTGAGATTGAGTCTGACCCTCTTAGCCTATGTTGTATCATGTGTGAAATAAATTCATTAGAGCAGTGAGTGGTGACTGAGAGCCCCTGCTGTCACAGTGCAGTGCTGCCTGCACTGACTGCCCCTGTTTGACATTCTCAGGCTGGCACCATGGGGTGATTGTGGCTCTGCCCTCTGGATGCCTCCTGACACCAGCAGAATCACTTCAGGGAGCTGCAGCAGGCAGCTGGCTGCACTGCTGGACAGCTGAAACCAATAAATATGGTGCTTTTTGCTCTTTGGGGTTTTTCCCTCCATTAAGGCAGTTTTAAAATCAAGACAACATTTCTTTTTAAATATTTACTTATTTATCTATGGGGAAAGAAAGTTTCAAGACATCCTGCTTTCTGGCATTGCAGATGTGTATTGATGTGCCCACCCTTGTCAGGGTATTTTGAGGGGCAGAGGTGGTTCTGCAGATCTCTACAGAAGGCTCCCAGAGACTACTGTGGGCTGCAAAGAGAAAACAATCAGGAATAGAAGCTGCTAGTTTGAATGGATTGAATTTTGACTCCTCCCTCATGTCTGGGCCAAATAGGAGCAGACAGGTTACATGCTGATGAGGTCCTTTTTAATGGTTATGTGCCTTTTGCTTCCTCTCTTTTCCAGGCTCCATGATGTGTTCTACAAGGCTGGAGAAGTGTTCAGCTGCACTTAACTGTGTATTAATGACCCAAAGGCCATTTTTAATAAAGTCCAGACACAGGGATACCTGGTCTTAATGGCATCAGAAGACACTTCAATACCCTACATGAGAGCTGATCAATCTACATGTAGGCAAGGGAAGCCCATAATGGGCACAGCACCACCACTTACACAGCCAAGCTTGGCTTTCTCACTCCATACAGTTTCAAATTCCAGGCTCAGCTGCAGAAGAAGATGTGGGCTGGCTCTGTCTATGCTAAAGACAGGCCTTGAGGATACTTGTGCTTACAGCTATACAAAGATGCCTTTTCTCCTCAACAAAGACTCTGTTTTTTTCCATCTAGCTGCCATCCCTAGGCATCCTGAAAGAATATTATTTCTAACAGGCATTCAGAGTGAACAGAGATGCCTGAGTAGTCAAGAAATGCCCAGCTGGTGAATGCAGTAGGTAAGTTTTACTTTTGGTATAAAAAAACCTCTGTGGGAAGAAAATGTCACGTAAGCTGTGAGACTTTTGAGTAAAACAAAAGACTGAAATGAAACTGTTAGGTGATTTGATAGGCAGTCTCGGGTCACCTGGCTGCCATCTGGCTGGGCACTGCATGTATCAACAGGATTTGCTTTGGTGATAAAGGCAGGAGAATTTGGATCAAATTAATTGTTGAGGATATTGCTTGCTATTGATTCAACAAGGATAATTTTGTTGGTCCTAAACTATAGAGGTAAGAAAAAGAGATTAAAAGACGCAGCAGGTGTAACAGGATGATTAGGATGAGTGCCATGGAGACTGAAGGGTTAAGGCAATTGTGAGAAATTCTATGGTGGTAGTAAGATATGTCAGGTTTCTTCAATACAGACACCAAAACATTTGTGCCACCATGTACAGCATTTGGCAAACCTTAACTCAGGCAGAGAACTGAGAACTGCAATGCTCAGAAGAGATGGAACTGGCAAATGTGCAGGCAGGGACTGTCAGGATGCTCAGGGAGGACACGGGCAGTTGAACTGAAGGAAAACAGCAAACAAAAGAGGAAGAACTATACATTGTGCCTAGATAGGAAGCAGAGCAATAAAAAGAGGTTTTGAGCCAGCTCAGAGATGAAGCTCAGATCGAGCTTTCTAGAGGACTGAAGCATGCCAAGAGCATGTGTGGTAAGAAATGATGACTGATAAGCAGGTAAAAGGATAGCAAAACTAATCCAGACACTTCCTGGTGATAAAATGATTGAACTTTGCCACTGAAACTTATAGGTGTCTTCAGAGTCAGACATTAAAAGGAGATTAAAAATATTCTTTGCCAGGGCAATGTGTGCATTGTAATTACTGGTTTACATTCCCAGATCCTCAGTCACTATTAACCCCAGTGTTCCTTGGTGCATGATGGTTTTTCCTTTCTGCATCCTACCCAAAATTGAACTGACTCACTGGACAGTCTGATCTGAGAGAAGGAATTCCTCCTCATCTCCTTGGTTGTTTGACTCAAACGGGTGAGAATTTTTTGTTTTCTCTCTTCTGTACCTTTCTTGGATCATTAGAGAGGAAGTTTAACAAAACCTGGATTGGTGCAGGGGTCATCTAGGCAGTTCTTTCAGTGCACTGTCCATATGGATCACTACAGATTACATCAGAGAAGCATGCACTGGATAGTTTTGGGGAGCCTTTCCAGCTCCTGCTGTAACTGGACTGTGGAGCAGCTGTTTTCTAGGCTGAGCCAGGAGAGCTGTAAATAGCTTGATGTTGTATTGTACATTTTCTAGTAAAAAGAGCAACCTGCCAGTCATTTGGTAAGTACTAGAAGTCAAATTATCCAACCCACTGACTACGTTCTGCAGAGTAAATCTGCATTATGGCCAACAAGATGTAGAAACACCAGGCCTTGCTTGCCTTGGTAAAGCAGTCAGCCAACAGCTGTTAAATTGTAATTACACTATTCAGATGATAAGGGAGAAGACAAGGGTGTTATTTCTGCAGAATAATTCCAAAAACTGCCCCTTAAAAGTGTAATAGCTCAGTGCCAGGAAATTCCCCTAGTAAAATGTACTGGTTATGGTTACCACAGCCTGGCAAGAGCTTTTGATGATAGCTGCCCAACCACAGGCAGTGTTACAAGGTTATGTTCCTCTAGATTAGAAACTCCTGGAAAAGCAAAAAAAGCTGCCTTGGCTCCACAGTAGTTACCACTGCCTTGCTCTCTTTCATATGGAACTTGAGCAGTTTACCAACTTTTCTTCTCAGATTGCAGTTTTGACCATCATTAGTCATGTGAGACATTAAAAAAAAAACAAACCAAAAACTGTCAGGAACACTTAGAAGCACTTATTGATTCACTTATCTTCAGGTACTTCAGCTTACAAAGCAAAGTGTACAGGCAGTCACTTCAAGGATTGTTTTGTCTTTGAACTGTTTGTATTGACTTTCCAAAGCATGTGCATGTCCCAAGAGCTCATCAGCCCACATAATTTAATAACCCCTAGGAAGCAGTTCTTCTTTCTGCTCCCTGAACTGCCATGAATTATGCAAATCTATCTGACCAGGATGAAAGATTTTTCATGTAATCTTACTGATTCTTCCATATCCACCTAAATATCTCCATAATTTTAAACATAACTTCATTTTCACTTGGTTTTATCATCTACTAGAATTCTATGTAAGCTCAAAAGTCAGAAATTGGGATTTTTTTCAATAAAGCTGAGCTAATTACGCAACCTTGCTGTAAGAGCACTAGTGGAGCATCAGCCCATTGTACTCCCTTAATAAGCCTCACTTTGGCTTTGATCAGTTTCCTGTGTCCTTTAATATCGTGTTCACATGCACCAGTCAACATAATTCACTTTCTCTCTTTATCCTTATTTGCTATTTCACACAGACCAGAATGTGCAATGTATCAAATCAGTGATTGCTTTGTCTCCTTTTAGACTCAAAAGTGTCCCCAGTTGATTGTCAGGTGCACTGAGTTACCAAGGACAAATCTATAGTTTTGCTAATAAAGAACCTTCATTTAAAAAGGCATCTTGACATTACCTGGGATTGGGATGGGGAGAGACAATAATATGCCTTTTATGTGTTCTGAGATCATTTGCAACAAAATTGGAGAAGTTGAACAATGCCCCCAATGCATTGAAGGTGTGGAGCTACCTGAGAGTTACTGTGAAGCTTATGCAATTTAAAATTTAGGTGTAGGCACTAGGAAGGGGAGAAAAGCAGCTTCCAACCCTTGTCCCTTCAAAGGGCTTAATTGCTCATTAGAAATAACCATGGCAACAGTTACCATGCCCCATTAATCCATCACACAAGTGGCCAGCACCGCACCAGCTGCTTCAAGTTAAGGCAGGAGAGGACCCTGCAAGAGTCTGTATTCCCCTCGCTGAAAAATCCTTCCTTTTTCTTCTAAAATCTGTCCAATGTACACCAAACTAGTGAACTAACAGTATTTCATAGCATTGAACTCCCCGAGTTCACCATGACCTGTTAAAATGAAAACCCATGTTACCATTAAGAAAATTAAGAATATGGTCAAATGCACTAAACACATTTTCTCATCTGCTCCTAGTCACCATTTGTTAATGTTTTGTACAGGGTTCATTACTGTTTATACAACAGAAGTGCTTTTTTTTTTATTTTCTGTTACAGTGAACATGTAAAAACTCAGTGTGAATTAGAAAATCTTCATTTCTAGAAGTCTCTAGTACTTAACACAGAGAGGGAATGAAAGCTGAAGCTGCTGAACTGTCCTTAAGCTGTGTGTATTGGGAACAGAATGATACAAACTCAAACTTCTTAAAACAAGATTTATTGGCACAAACATACATGTTACAAATGTCTACGATACTCTTGGAAAATATGTTCACCACCTCAAAAAAATCACTGTTCACAGAAAAAGTACAGTAATATCAAACTTTGTAAGTCATCACAATTTCAGCATCAAAATACATGCATTTTATCATTTATAAATGAAATTCCACTGACCTCCAGGTAAAGCACTTTAAGAAATGTCCTGGTCTCCACAACATTATTTTTTCCTCTCCAGATAGTTCCAATAAGGTGCAAATGGGTTGTTTTCTGTAGAGGCACAAATCACAGCTCCTTGCTCGGTACAGCTGAGTCTCTGAGGTGAGAGATGCTGTTCTCAGCACAGACTTTCAGGCCCTTTCTGAGTGTGTTACTACAGAGCTTAACACCACTGTGTGGCCTTTAAAAGAATGCAACTAGAGATTTGGTCTGGAGTTTGGGCTTTTAAAAGGACAACTGAAAACTTATTTCTGATTGTTCCCATTACAGGAAGTAAAGCTTGAAAAATCACAAGGAAAGAGGTAGAAGAAAGGTTTTTATTTTGCACTGCCATTCCATCAGCATTTGAAACAGATGTGGCATTGCCAAGGATACTTTTGAGGAGAAAGTAACCTCAGTAAATCCTCTTCTTTCTTTGGTGCCAGTCTAGTAACTTAGCAGCCCCTCAAGATTTTGTCACTGACCTCAGACAATACAGAACAAGACTTCAGCAGATGTCCTGACCCTGATTCTGTGCCTATTCCAGTTTCAGAGCCAGAGAAGCTTCACACACAAACACACACAGGGGAGAGAATGCTCTGATGCCCTCAGCATGATCACATCTGCCTCAGTCCAATGGCAACAAGAAAGAAAGAAAATTTCTTGATGTCAGTGGAAAGTCTTTGAAAACAGGGGCTTTGCACTTAATTTCACTAGATCTGAATTTGATTCCAATCAGATCAGTGCACAACAGAACAAAAAGGCAAAACCATAAACCAGATGCACTCACCAAGGTGTTTCCTGCACTTTTATCAGCCTCAGTAGGGCATTGAACATACCCAATGACAGAATTTGTTGTGGAGCCATGGGCCTTGGAGATTTTCAAACCTCGTCAAGACAACACCCGTGCAACCTGCCCCAACCTCAAAGACAGCCCTGCCTCGAGCAGGACATTGAACAGGCAACCCCAGCAGGCCTTTTCTCCCTAATTTTTTATCATTCAAAGGAAAGGTTTTTCTTCTTCTGAATTGGCCACACCAGACCTGGATTTAGAAAGGAAAAACGAGGGGTTTTTTGCTGCGTTAAACAGAAACCAGAAATTCAGTCTGCTTAGGCACACGTTGAAGTCACTTCCAGGCCTGGCCATGCCTTGCTGCTCACCCCAGGCTGGTGAGACACTGCAGTGCTGAACTGATTACACAGACACCTCCAGAGGCTGCTCTTCTGTGTTAACACTCAAGCATAAGTCATTAAGGAAAATACTAATTAGCTGGCTATGAACTCATTTCCTGCAATGAGCATAACAAGTTTATAATAAGAATTCATATATTGCCTCTTAGAGGACTTTTTTATGCTGCAAAGCAAACTAAAGGTTGCTCACAGTAGACAGTGGCTGTTTCATCTCTTTCCTACTTGGAAGGAGAACATCTCACCCAAATGGCAAATGCCTGTCTACATATATAAGCACTTCCTTTGGAAAGGGGAAGGAAAAAAGAATAGGACTTGTCAAATAAAACTTTAACCTCTACACACTTGGTGCATCCCCCTCAGAATGTATTTTTGCAGCAGACAAAGCATGTTTTAAGTCCTGCTCTTGAGTAGGAGGTGCTAATTTCTAATCTTTCAGTGATGCTGATAAACCTCATGTGAGCAATATTTTACCACGTTTGTGGTTGGGGGAGAGAGGATGTTTCATTTACAAAAATAATTATGTTTTTCATGACAAGTAGTGGGCTATCTGTAACATTTTATTGTGCAGACCTGTGAGTGTGTCATAGCAATATTAGCATTTTACTGTCTGGGGAAAAAGTAGATGGAACATAGACTGAAGTTAGCTTTTCCAATGAGGAAAAAAAATATTCTTTCATCTATAGTTAAGCTTTGGAAACTAATTATTTGACTATTTTTATAGCTGCTAATTGCTTAAATAATACGTAAATAAGTAATGGTTAAACTTTATGCCCATAGTCTTTACCATACATTTCTACTTTTATTCATAATAATTTTTCCCTTTGGGTTTCATGAAAGCCTGAACTTGCATTATTTAGTAGCTTGCTAGTGGCATGGTAGTCACTCCAATCACTGAATTTTTGGTTCCAGCCAAGACTACTTTCATTAATAAAGAAATGTTAGCAAACTTTCAGATCAATACTATAAATATTAATAGCTAAACTTCAAAAAAAAATTATGCATTGTGCATGTATGAATTTGTAGGTCCATTATATGCACTATCTCTATCCTTGTTCTTACAAAGAAAATAACTGCAGCTGCCATTATTTAGTTTTACTTTAAACAAACCTGCAATGTATCAGGGATAGAAACTGATTTAATTCTTTCAAACTTTTCCTCACAAAAAGCTCAGACCACCACCATGTGTTCACATATATATGACAGGAAGGTAATGGATTCAACAAAGAGATTTTTTTATCCTCACCTTAGGCCATATACAGGTGGACAAGCACAGGAACCGGAGTGGATTGAGAGTAACCAAAATAATCATGCTGTCAAAAAGATTCCATGACTGAGCCCAAACTGCTCTAGGACCGGTGGACAAGCACAGGAACTGGAGTGGATTGAGAGTAACCAAAATAATCATGGTGTGTCAAAAAGATTCCATGACTGAACCCAAACTGCTCTAGGACAAAGTGGGCATTCAGGCTGGATCTTTGCTGCCCCAGGCATTCTGAAATCCCAATTTGACTGAAGTCCTTGAGCACTGCTGCAGCTGCCAGCAGCCCCATGTCTGGGGCTAGAACACCCCAAAAAGTGCTCTCTGCAAGGAATGCTGCACCATCCTTCCTGCATCCATCCTGCATTGTCCAGGAAAACCACTGCCATCTGTCATAGTTCATTTTAAGTATTTGAATTTAATAGACAAGCACTGCTTAATTTTAATATAAAAAGGGTTCTCTTAGGTAGAGCCACTTAAAGAAAGGATTTTACTGAATGTTAGCGATATTTCACTTGCACCATTTCCCAATTTATATTGTGACTACCACAATATCCTTATTTACTGTTTCCTTTCCAACAAAATGAATGAAATTACTGTTACAAAAACTGTTAAATAAATTTAATTAAACTTCCAATGCTACAATTTAAGGTAGTGTAGCAAAAATGCTATTATTTAGCCTTTTTTTGTATCCCATAATTTTGAAGCAAATGGAGACCCAGGAGCCTTGTTCTGCCCCAGGTGTGGCTGACCAGGGAGGGGAGGTTTGAGGGGAGCTGAGTGTTGTAGGAGGAGGTTCTGCTTCAGCCAAGGCCACCTGAGCTCTGGCTGAGGGCAGCAGTGACAGTGTGGCAGAAGGCAGGGAGTCAGCCCAGAGGGCAGAACAGCCCCAAAATTCTGTGCTCCAAATACACTACACTCCAAAACCACAACAGCTTTCTAAGAGAACAGAAAGAGACTTGAAGAATAATGGATAAGCCAGACACTGTGAGAAGAGCTAAAGAATGGAGAAGGTTTTTTTCATAGTAGTCGTTGTTGTTCTCTGATATTTTCTCTTTGAGAACAAGTACTTTGCCCTTTTAAACTTACAGCACATGGCTTTTTTGGTTGAATAGAGTGTTACGTGCAAACCACGAGGCTGTATTCATGTTTTGAAGAGGTGCAGGTTCTGGTTTTTGCTATGGAGAGCTAGCAGATGTGATACACTCATGACAGAATGAGGTTACTGCAGGAGTGACTCATTGTTGAATAATCAAGTGTTTACTCCACCAAAACTGCATGTAACCAGACTGCCACAGTTTTCCTGCTTTATTATAAGATGTAGCTTTTAAATGTCAGTGCATCAGGAAGGAAGGTAAACTCCTTGGGTGGCTCAGATCTCTTTGTATGCATGTGTTTAAAGGCAGAGAACTTAGGGTTCTCAATGGAGAAGAAAAACTACTGAGCACATCAATTGAGACACACATTAATCAGCTGAGGAAAGGAAATTAACTGGAGAGGAAAACCAAATCCTTTCCTGAAGTATTTCTGAAGTTGACCACATGGAGAAAGAACAACAGGTGTGAGGTTCTGGTTTGGTTGTTTCATACATCCCAATCTAGTATCCCTCCTGACAATAGTGTTACCATTTGAGAAATCTTCAGCCAATAATTTCTCTAGCTACAATTCATTTTTTTCAAACTACCTTCTTCAGCCTTTTGATTTTTCTTTTAAAGAAGCTAATTTGAGGATGCTTGTGCTTTCTCTGGCTCAAATGTATCTTGTCCAGCAACAGGGACCTAAATCAGGTGAGGAAGAACTGGTTGGAAGAGCATCTCAGTCTTCTGACGAGACAGAGGGCCCAAAGGTTATGATCTGTTATGGGTCTAAAGTTCAGGTCAGGATGCAAATCCAGATCAAAGAGACTTTGAGACCTTTCTCTAATACTCACTGTGTACATTGGGAGGGAGCCCAGTGCCTTATGTGGCTGCTGGTTCAGCCCCTTCCTTGTTTAAAGGGCAGGAGGAGCAGGGCTGAGAGATAAATCCTGGATCATATCCAAGTGCTCCCTAGGTTATTTGTGAAGGTCTCCCACCAACATGCAATCAAGGTGCTCTCTTAAAAAAAATACCCAGATCATGCATATTCCTTCTCTGTGGATAATCTCCCACGGAATAGAGAAAATTCACTCTGTGAAAGCATGAAAGAGTTGAGATCGAGCTTCTGAAAGTTCCTCAAGTTTGAATTTCCCATGGTCAATGCCCTTCTGGGAAACAGACATCACCATTTTGCAGGTGTGCTGTAATATTGATGTCAAGTCAAGAACTTGGTCTTAAGAGCTAAAATCCATTGTATTCAGACAAGAAGTAGTGCAGCTGCTCATAAATTTAAAGTTAGGTGAAGCCTTATCACAGGAGCAGTGACAGAAACCATGGAATTTTAAAAGGTCTTGCTACCCAGACAAAAGCATAGCAGATTGAGGCTGTTCTAATTAATTCCTTGCACAATCAATAATGTCCTGATCTTCCATCACTGTTTAAGTCACTTATTGCAGATGACTATATAAAAAGAAAAAAAGCCAAATATTTTACTTGCCTGAATTGTTCCTGGGGGTAACATCCTGCAGGTTCCAACTGAATGAAAATGCCAGCTTTAGAAGTCCGACTGATTACATTTCTAAATCACCCCTTGTCTTACAGACCCTAGGTTACATTCAGAATCTTTATCAGATTCACTCATCCTCCTTCTAATAGTATTGGATTAGGTTGAACTCTCTTGGATTGACTGTGCTGTTATGTAATGCTGTCAAGTGAAAATCAGGTCAAGTACCTTGTTAGGGCTTCCACACTAAGTTTTCCTGCCAAGTTCTGTGCAACACTGGTTTTGTGTTTAAAGCCACATCTGTGTTTTTGGGTTTAAAGCCACATCTGTGTTTGTGGGTTTAAAAAACATCTGTGTCACTGCAACGTGAGCTAATTTGAAAGTGTAACGCCCAAGCAGGACCTCAGTAGCCTGTTGATGGGTGCAAGCAACACTTGTCCAAGCTCAGAAGCTGATGTAGGATTGCTGACAAGATCACTGAGAAGCCAAGCAGCAGCCATGGTACAGGCATTGAGCAGCTGTTAACCCCTTCCTTTCACCTGTGCTGTGTGTGAAGGGCACCTCCTGCTGTACAGCCTCCAGAAAGCAGAGGAGGAGCTTCTGGTAAGGATGGAATATGCAGGTCTCAAACAATGTCTAATTCTGGATAAAGCTATCAAAAGCATTGCTTCCAGCCAGAAGAGGCCTCAGTTTGGTCCCCAAGGTGGCAGTCAGCCACGGCCCTGCAGTCCCCTGAGGGCTTGCCAGGGGTCACTAAAGGAAGCCCTTTTGTGATGTTTTACCAGCCCAGGGGAAGAGCCCAGGCAGTATCAGTGGCACAGAGCAGGAGCTGAAATTCTAATTGGTGGTGACGGAACAAGAATGATTTAACCATTGTATGGAAAATCCACAGGCAGGCAGTTGTAACTGCACTGACATTTCAAACGCAGAGTGGAAGGCAATCAATCCTGGCTCCAACGCAAACGAGAGCTCCAACTGTGCTTATACAGATTGTGCTCTGCAGCAGCCTGCACGGACGTGAGAGATGCTGTTGCACAATCTATGACCCTGAACAGTCCTGCGTTACCGTGTTCTCCTGGCTGAAGGTTTAACCCTCTGCAACAGCAGCTGAGCTCTGTGCATCAGGGCAAGACACATTTGTTCATGCTCCCTGGGCAGAATTTGAAAGATTACATGGCTTATCTCACCAATTACAACCAAACACCACAGCACAAGCAGTAGCAAACATTGAGCATTCATGAGCAACCGTGGGCCAATAACTTTGAAAAGTTCAACACATTAATTTACCATATTTCATCACCACACAGGAGGAAATAGGAGGAAACATTCTACAACCCACTAGAAGGCAGATTTCTTAACTCTTCCTCGCAAATTCTCACTTATATTTAGCAGTCATCCCCATTAGTTACAATTTTGAGAGAGAATGGGTCCACATTCCACAAAGAGCAGTTTCTGTTCTCCACTCTCACCTAAAGGTGAGATTTGATTTTGATTATTAACTTGCTTGAACTACATTAGCTGGGAGGATGTGAGCTTTGCATCCTTGTAGCACTTCCACTGCAGTTTCATGCGGGAGCTTTGTGTGTTTGTAGCTAGAGGATTCAAACTCTTTAATGTGCATTTGCACTCCTATCAGCTGAGTATCAGTTCAGCCTCCCAGAGGAGAAGGAACATGTGTATTAAGGCTCAGTATCAGCATTTCACCTTCCTGATTGCACCACCTCCAGCAAAAGCTGTCTTCATCTCATGAGTGTGTTCAGCAGAGAAGCCCTGAGAGGACACCACGCCCAGCACGGGTATGGGTGGCAGGTCCCACTCTCAGCAGGTAATTCCTTCATATCAGATATCCAGTTACCTTAGCAGTTTAAAAAGGCTCCTGAAGTTGGATGGCTCATTTCTCTCCCAGTGAAAGCTCATTTATACACAGTTGTGTCACCTCACAGAGTCAGGACTTTCATCCCTGCTATATTTTTGTCTAGCCCAGGAGGATTTCTGAATTGTTTGTGTTCTCACACAGTGAAGGACTGAAGTGATCAGGGCATACCAGGGAGTCCAGGATCACATCAGTAACTTTGAGTATTCAGCCGCATAAAGGCTGGGGCCACTTATGACTTAATGATATGAAGTAGTACAGGTAACTATAAAGTGATAAATATTCAGGGAAAAAATGCAACTGGAACCTTTTAATAAATGATCATTACTTTTTCTCTCTGCAAAATTCTACTTCAGCACAATTTATATATAGATTCACAGCAACAAACTGGTCAGGCTCTCATTTTTTTTTACTCTAAAAACATGCAAGACAAATACTCCACAGTGGGAATATTTACACTACTATTATCACTGTTTCAATTCCCTAGTTAAATTGCAGACAAAAAACCCCAACCCATCAAACTATTTTTTTTAAATTCTGTGAATTCTTTTCAGAAATTCTGAAGGAGTTATCCTGAAAAGACCCTTTTCTGAATTTTCTGGCTCAAAATTTGATTCATTCATTTTTAGTTTGGTCAAGGATGATTAAACTATTCACTGTTTTAAAAAGAAAAACAACAAATTCACAAAAGCATAAAGAACTTTCTCTCAAGCCACAATATATAATTTCTTTGAATTACATCAAATGTTAGTTTAAATTAATTGAGTATAATAGGTATCTCAGATGAGCACTTTACAAAGATTACACTATAGTCTATGAACTATCCACATGCACAAATTAAAATGTATATTTTTAAAGCCTATTAACACCACTACTTTGAACAGTGTTTCTGTTCTTTCCTCTTCTCCAGGAAAGCTTTGCTAGGCACCCTTCCCTTTCTCAGCCTCTCCCCATGTTCCCCTCTGCCTTCTTCCTGATTTTTGAACCATCCTGGCAGTGGGGACCATTTCTGCAAACTGCTGCAGAGGCAGCTCCCTCCACAGAGCTGGGCAGCCACAGACATCACCAACGCTGCTCACAGGCTTCAGGTCAGGGCCTAATTATCGGGATTAGCATCCAAGAGGTGTCCCATGAAACCTGACAAAAGGTGCCTCGAGTTTTCAGCGACAGACTGTACCCGAGTCATTGGTGATGCTTGCATCACCACTTCTGCTTTTCACTTGGCTCTTTCAGGACTGTGCTGGCTAATGCTTTTTGGCTGTCACACAGGTTTTTTTTTTCCTTTCTGGCTTTCATATTGAGGCCATCTTGGTTGTTCAGAACACCAAGAGGTTTTTTCCATAAGGAAAAAGATGAAATCCATAAAAGATGATAAACCAGTCTGAATTTTCTGTGGACAATGTTTTTAGACTTGGATTCTACATCTAACCTCAAAGAAATCTGTGTTTGGTTGGCTAAACTGAAATATGATATCTTACATAAATACTTAGAGGTATCACTCTCTTCAATGGGAGTAACAGATACATCTGAAAATGGATTTTGCCATCCAACTTTAGGAGCTCAGATTGAGAATTTTGGTCCTAATGTTTGCTGCAACCTTAGATTTGGGTCCAATCCACCTGGCAGTGTCCCTTTAAACAGGAGCTTCCCCACAGCTGCATTCTCTGGTTCTGAGATGTTTTAGGATGCTTTTCATATACTACAGTTTCTGAAGGTCAGTGCGTACACATCTTAAGACACAGTGATTAGACAGTGTATGGAACTACTTGGCAGTATTTAGCTGGTACAGTTTCTTGTGGAAACAACAGAATTCCAAAATACACCACACTGAATGCTTATGGGTTATTACAAGCAAAAATCCCAAGACACCGGGAATTAAAAAGCGGAGTTCAACAAAGGAACACTGATATCATCGGTTGATATGAACAAAGGTGTGCCAAGTCTTCCTTCTCTGCTTTTTCAAGTGGAGAAATAAACTGGGAAATGAAGCAGAAGGAAAGAAAGATTAAAAAAAGAGACAAACCCAGGAATTATTACAGTTTCTGTTGTGTTTTATCTCACAGCAGTGTGTGGTGTCAGAGGACTGCAAACATCCTTAGCCCATCCTAGCTAAAGGAGCGTGATGTGTCCGGCACACAGTATTCCTTCCTGGCAGACACGGGCATGCTCCTCCTGTGTCCAAGGGAATTTGGAGGGGAAACTGGAGTAGAAAGCAGGGGAGACTGTGGCGCAGAAGGCAGAAAGGGCAGGGACTGACAGTGACGTTAGCTGCTGTCCCCAGCCCCAGCAAAGCCGTGTGCTGTACTGCATCCTGCTGCAGGCAGCTCGGGCCGTGCAGCACCCACGGCCGCTGCCTGCTCTGAGGGATGGCTCAGTTTGTCTGCACCCACAGCCAGCCCCGTGGAGGGCATGGCCTGGTTCCCACTCAAATCAGACTGGAAAATCCATGCAGGCCTTGTCTAACAGCTCTTGGATGCTTGATGTCTATGGCATTTAAACATATACTTGAAAGCTACTGTAAATAACCAGCATTGAATTAAATATACAAGGTCCTTCCTGAAGCTGCAACCTTTAGGCACTTATCACAGAGGAATCAAATAGACTGGGAAAATAATTTGAACAACAGGTACACTCAAATCTCACTGACCTGGTACTGGATCTCACTGTGGTGAGCCGCGGCCTGGGTTGAAAAATGTGACACTCATGTTTGTGATTAAATACTCTAAACTCAACTTAACCCACGTCAAACCTACACTGGCTTTTTTTATTCCTTTTTTTTTTTTTTTTTTTTTTTTTTTTTCTTTTTTAATTTAGCAGAACAGACCTTCAGCATTTTAAACCAGGAGTGAAACAATGTTCTTACTTACATATGTTTCACACTAAACTTCCATGGAGGAGATATGAACTATCTTGACCACTTTTTACTTTCTTAAAACTCACATAATGCTCAGTGAGTAACCCAGCAATTAGTTGAGTGGCTGCACATCTTCTTTTGTCTGGTTGCTGCACAAGGCCTGGTCTTTCTCTTGAGTACTCAGTTAATATAGTTAAATTAATATCTAACCATTTCCCATTCTTGCTGTATCAGTGTTACGAAACCCTGGAATTATTCTGGGTCACTCTGGTGCTAGCATTCATAAGGCTAATAAACTGTCACATGTATCTCATTCCTTTTAGTCATGTTTACAGGTGATCCTGCAAGCTTTCTTTACAGGAGCAACAGAGGAAAATGGAAACATGCTGAGTGTCAGGCATGTAACTTGAGAGCTGGGAATTAGCTCACATCCACAGTCTGGCCTTCTGGTGAATCTCTTCTGGGTTACTACCTGCTTTGTGTATCTGAAGAAATCTCCCTTTCAGGAGTTAATGCCATATTACAGTTATGTCACCTAACAGCTGTTGCTAACACAGGGTTACATAAATGAAATGTTCAGTTCCTGTCATTACAAGGTCCCTGAGTCCCAACCAGCACGACTGCTATTATTCATTCATAGCTAACTTCCCACAACAACTGAGTGGAACGAGATGATCTTTTGAGAAAAGAAGTCAGTGAGACTTTGGGCCATCTTTTAACAACATTTGGGCATTTGAGGTGCAAAATGATCTTCAGAAACACTGACATCTCAAATTCTAGCTGATATGGTAGAAACCAGGCACCTACATGCTTTTAAAAAATTCATCAGATGCCTGTTTGCCTGTGTGCCTTCACCCTCTTTTTATAGGCATGAAGTATTTCAGGAATTACTGTTCTTAGTAGAAAACGCTGGGACTGTGGCAGTCATCATACTGAAAGGAAGATCTCTGAGACTGCATAAAAATTTATTTAAAACATAAAAAGGGAGAACTTTTAATCCTAGGGAAAGTTATGTAACATGCTAATGTTAAAAACATTAAATGTCAACAAATTCTGCCAATATGTGTCCAGGGAGTTTGCAGTAATTCTCGCTATAAAAGCATATCACTAGAAGGGAAATTTCACAAATTAATCAGTTTAAATATTTTATATCCATTTTTTGTTGCTTTGTTTTTTAATGTATCAGCCATTCTTCAGTCACAAGCTATTGAGATCATAAATAAAAGAGAAAATTAATTACTCACTTATAATTATAATGAGAATGACTGCACATACTACACCGAGGATGATCATCATCTGTAAAAAGAGAAGATATAAGAAAGAAAGAGAAAGTCAGGTTTTCATGTGAGAGACATTAACCCCTCAATTTTTTTGCTTTTACTTAGTGACTCATTCCTCACACTTTTAACTCTTGCAAAGACTTACTGCAACAGACTTGCTAAGGCCCCAGATTTATTGCTGGTTTTCAAATCAACAATGGACAGAGCCTCTTGTTAAAGCTGGCCAGTTTGTCACCAACCTCAACCATTCCCAGCAGCAAAGAAAAACTCAATTTTCAAAGTAAAACAGCTCCCGTGGCTGGGTTCACACGTGGCCAGGTACCACTTTACACCAGAGTCACCTCATCCCTTCTCCCCACGTTCTGAAGTCAGTGAGGAGGCAGCTGGAGCTGCCAAAGCCCAGCAGCTGTTTGTGCTGCTGCTGGTGAGATAGGAAGCCCAAGTTAGCCAGGACAGTCGCCAGGACAGTCACCAGGACAGTCGCCAGCAGGTTCTCCTGGAAACAGCTCAGTGCAGAGGAGGCTGCTCCCCCAGGCAGAGGCAGCTGTGCACAGCCCACAGCAGCAGGGAGCTGCCTCAGAGCCCCCTGAGACTCCCTGGAAGCTGATGAGCCCTCCAGGGAGGCTGCAGCCCAGTTGCTGTTATTACCCCAGTGAGCAGAAAGAATGAAAAACCACAAACGTGGGCATGTCAAATCAAGGCCTTCATTCCTCCTAACACGAGGACAGAGCCAGCCATTGGCTTGCAGGAGATTATTTTTTAATTTCTTCCCTCTCTTTGCAGAGTTGGGAGCCAGAGGAAGGACAGGGGGATTGTTTGTCAGGAGAAAGCAGGAAGGGATGATGAGGAAAGGAGAGTGAGGGCAGGTTTGAAGGCCTAGGGTAGTGCAGGTCACTGTGGTGACTGCAGCCACATGGGTGAACCTAGCTCAAAATCCGTGCTTGTAGCTCCCAAAAGCCCTGCTTCCTGCACTTCTAGACATATCAGTTGAGCAACAGCTAAAAGAGGTCCAGAGGACCTGCTCAGCTGAATTTCTAATGTTGACCCTTTTATTTCTGGAGTGTTTTTACATGTAATTTACCCAGAATATTGTGTCTTGCTTTACATTTCATAGCACTGTGGATTGAAGAGACAAAGCAGACAAGGGGTAGTGAGGGATACATGTGGAGCTCCCCCTTGGGAGCCACTGGTTTTATTTGGGTGGACATTAGTGGTCAGCAGGAAAGTTGGTGTTGAAAAATGGAAATGAAGCTGAACTTTTGGCACATGGTGGTGGTGCATGAGCAGGAAGAAGCAAAGACATGAGTCTTAGAAGAATAAGAGGAGATGAAGTTTCTGGGTCCAAAATCCACAAATGCTGGAGAAGGTCTGAAAAGCAAAGTAGAGTGAGGTTCACTCTGCTCTTGGGAAAGGATTAGACTTTGGAGACAGCAGAGAACGCAGCTGGTTGATCAAAGTCCTGCTCTGTCCTAACCAGCCCCTGTTCATAAGAGACTGTCATTTTCTCCCTTCTCACAGCAGTTCGCAGAACCCAGTTTTGGGTATTTTTTACGGTTTACCATCCTGAAGAAAAATCAAATCAATGATTCCCACAAGGAAAAAGCTTCTCTTCCCCCACTGCTAGAATTCACTGCATCTGATCAGGTTTTTTAGTTCCTACAGAGAACTGACACGAATTGACATGGAATGCTTTCCCATCCCTATCTGAAGGCACTGGGAAAGCATCAGAAATTGTATTTACATTTTATATACTGCAGAAATTATGGGTTCTGGTAAAGATCAAAGTTGCTTGACTTCTGGAGCCTCGAGGTCAAGGCACCTCTTTCTCACCTTGACGAGAAGAGATGACTCAGAGGTGCCATCCTGCAGGCAAAGTCCCACTAAATGCAAGTGAAAGCAATTCCTGCCCTGAAGTGATTCCGAACAAGGATTTATATTCCTTACCTTGCAATTTTTCCACCAGTATTTCCTCTTCAGCTTGGCTGCACTGGTCTCAAACTGTGAGGCACCTGCTTGCAACGCATCTGCCCGGTTGTCGAGCTCAGACAGCTTCTGGTCCCTTTCCAGCACCTTGTCCACGTTCATCCTCATGATGTCCACCACCTGTGAAGGCACAGACACACCTGAGACCCCTCCCACAGCAAAGCTGAGGGGTCCATCTGGTCACATCCTGGAGTGTCACACCTCATCCTAAACCCAGCTGTGGGAATGAGAAAAACAGAGACTTCCACAGACACAGGAGGGTTTGATCTGCAGTCCTAGGAGAAGCTTGGATTGATGTGAAAATAAAGTACACAGACATTAGGCAGGAAAATAATAAATTTATGTTTTTGCAGTTGTAAGTAAGAATATGCCTTAAGTAAGTGGGAAACTGCATTTGATAAGACGGTGAAGGATTTACAGTGGAGGGGTGTGGTTGTATAGAGCAGCTAAGAGTTTAGAGGTTATAACAGAAGCATTTGTGTGCCTGTGAGACAGACCCCCATGGGTAAAAGTAACCACAGTGCAGCAAAATTAAGTAAAGGCGATAGGTTAGAAAAGCAAAACAAACTTTATGGCAACTGTCCATTGGATCAGAAAGTTCGATATTGCTTTGTAATGAAGAACTTGTGACCACTTTGAGCTATGGCTGACTGCTTGCTCCTCTAAACTCTGACAGCCTCTGAGACTGATGTTTATCTGAGCAATAAATCGTTCTCAGCCCCAGAATAGTCCCTTCATTGAAAGCAGTGACAGTGACACCCAGCCTTTTGCCATGTGGCGTGTGATGGCATTCCCTGGGCACTGCCTCCAAACCCCAGCTGTGGAAACGCCTCAGTGAGCTACACTGTGCTGGATGCCCTTCAAGGCAGAAAATAAAGAGACCTCATGAAACACCACAGTCAGTTTCATTACAGTTTTTGATTTCTTTTATACAGATACAAAAACCTGATGAAGATCTCTACAGCACAGTTTGATTGACATCACTAAGAACAAGCCATTATTTTCCTTCCACATTTAATACCTTCCTTACCTGAAGCAGAGGAAGCAGACAGATAAAGGCCACTCTAAAGGGAACTGTATGCATTTCCTTACCAAAGCGTGTCCTCATTCTGCAGATCACTTGGACAAGATGACATCTCAGCCATGACCTGAAGTCCTGCTTGGGAGTGGAGGAGGAGAACGTTTCACCTGAGCAAATTCAGCCCAAAGAGCAGCAGAGAGCTCAGGCTCATTGCACAGCCAGGACACAACAGGCAGGGGCTGTTCATGCATTTATTTTGTAATTGTCCAAGGTGAAAATCCTCTTCTAGCAAGCCAACAACCAAGTGGGAATCCTGCAGAAAGTCACCACTAACGCAAATGTCAGACAGTGTCACGATCTCTGTAAAGTCGTGTCCAATTTTTCTAGCAGCAAATGAGGCTGATGGTCTGTTAATTCTCCTACTCTATAATTCTATGTTATACCTATTTAATAAAATTTAACTATTACCTGCAAAAATCCAGAATTATTTCAAGGATACATTATTCAAATCCAGCGAGAGGAAATTGGTAGTGAAAGAATCTTTAACTGGCAGAAGGGCTCAAAAGATTTGTTTCACTTGTCTACCAAACCTAAACCAAAATGAAACATTTTGGTCAATCCAAATTTTCTTACTTTCTTTTCCAAACCAAAAACCTTCCAAGCACTTAACTTCATGTAAAACAATGCTAATTTTTTTTAAATTATTAATTTCTCAGCTAGTAATTGGTTGAATTTTATCTTGCTGCAATGATTTGTAGTAAAAACTATAAACTATTTGAAAATGCTGAAATAAAATATTGTTTCCTACTCATTCTCTTAGTTTTTTGGGGTTTTGCTCAGAGTTTTTTGTTTGTTTGTGGGCTTGTTTGCTTGTTTTTTTTGGTTTTTTTTGTTTGTTTCATTTTCGTTGGTTGGTTGGTTTTTAGTTGGTTTTTTGTGTGTGTTTCTGGGGGGTTTTGGGTTGTTTTGTTTCGGTTTTTTTAGCTTGTTTTTGTTTTGGGGTTTTTTTGGGGTGGGGTTTTTTTTTAGTTTTGCTGGGGGTTTTTTATTTGGTATAAAGTATTTGGTATATTTATTTGATATTTGGTTTTTTAAAAATTAGTTTTGGTTTTTTGTTTCGTGTTTGTTTGTTTCCCCAGAACTACTTACTGAATCTAACCTGCCTGCAGTGTACACTTGCCCAGGCGAGATTTCATTTTTGTCGAACAGATCAATGTTTGCCGGGGCCTTACAAAACAAGCCCGACGGTGTCCGCAGGAACCGAGGCGGCCCCACAGAGGAGCGGCCCCACAGAGGGACGGCCCCACAGAGCGGCGGCCCCACAGAGCGGCGGCCCCACAGAGGGGCGGCCCCACAGAGGGGCGGCCCCACAGAGCGGCGGCCCCACAGAGGGGCGGCCCCACAGAGCGGCGGCCCCACAGAGCGACGGCCCCACAGAGCGGCGGCCCCACAGAGGGACGGCCCCACAGAGCGGCGGCCCCACAGAGGGGCGGCCCCACAGAGCGGCGGCCCCACAGAGGGGCGGCCCCACAGGAGCGGCCGGAGCGCGCGCGGGCAGCGGCGCAGGCGCAGAGCGGCGGCCGGGCCCAGCCCCGCGCGGCCGGGCTCTGCTGCCCCCTGCGGGCCGCGCCCGGAGAAACCAGCCGGGAGCCGGGACAGGGCCGGGCACGGCTCGGGGAAAGCCACGCGTGAGCGATGAAAGGCGTTTTACTGCCGTGTTTAATGAGTATCTTTGTGGTAGTGGTGCCTCAGGATTTCAGCTTTTCTGTTTTTCAGATCCTGTACTGCGTTAGCGCACAACTCCAAACTCCACAGCCTGTCAGCTGCTGCTCTCCCTTCTATTCAGACACAGCAATTCCTCTCCAGGCCTGAAAATCAAGGACACCTCACTGCCTCAGGCCCCAGAAAGTACAAACAAAAGTGAATTGGGGATAAATGACTTCATTACCTGAAGCTGTAATTGGAGGATTAACCCTTGATATGTAAGTGGATCAAACTTATAATTGTCTGAAAAACTGGTGCCCATTGTCCACCTCGGGTGTAGCCTCTGGGAGGCTTTTGCTGCCCAAGGTGTAACTATTGGAGGTCTTTAATAAATACCCACTTTATTCTCTGGATGTTGTCTGGCCTCTGTTCCAGGTAGCCCCTCCAAGGCGTCAGTACAACAATTCATCAAGGTGCAATGTGCCAAAATGCACACACACAGCAGATCATGCATATAAATGTATAGACCTTGCAAATTAGCATATCTAACAAAGATGCCTCAATGAGAGGCTTAAATGAATGGCCTGACATCTCCCTATTCTAAAGTATTCCCCCTCAGAGGGGCCTAATTTTTGTTTGTAAGATATGTTTCAGAGGGGACCTTGGTATCTTGAGATAGCATGAGGCTTTCCAGTCCCCAGCTGTAAGGCTTTTAAGATGTTTGGCCTTCTGGCCTAGCAAAACACCAGGATTGTGTTAAGATACTAAGTTTTAAAAATTACAAATATACATGTTAAGGGTATTGAGAACATATAAAAGGTATATAAAAAGAAAAAGTAAAAAAAAAACCATCATGGCATCATGACCCATGGGTTTTCATGGGTCTGAGTGAACAGTCAGAATACAGAGTATCTTAAACACAAAGCAGGGGTTCACTACCCTCACTGATGCCATCTCTACTGATCTACTTGAAGAGCCCTATGTATCTGACAGACACCACTCATTTTAAGATAATAAATGGCAATTTTTATCATCTTTTAGGGACAGCTACTTTTGCTGTCATTCACATAAACAATTACAGGACCTTTATGATGTAACATGTTCAGGACAAGAAGTTAATTTCATTATTCTGACCAAAGACAAAAGTTAAAATGTAACATTCCTTCCCCGCTGGAAGAGGAAATAAAGATAGAACCTAGTCTAGACATTTCTGCAGCCAGAGGATGTTGTGAACACATCTGAGCACCAACAATGGGAAGAACAGAAAGTCACTGTTCCAGATTTTCAATAAAGAAAAGCTTCTCAAAAAGACAAAGCCCATTTTGACAGGTGCATTTAACTCATCTTAAGAAATGCATTTCAGTTGGTTATTTTGAGGTCTTCTCTACTATCTTTAAAGCGTGCCCAAAGCTTTTGAAAATAGAGGCCTTTAGGCATGGAAGTACATATTTTTCTAATGAGTATTTTATCAAATTGGCATTTAAGAATCACACAAGCTCTGTGCACTTCAGCACAGACAGTAAGCAATGAGTTACTTCAGCCTTGGGAAGGGTTTACAATATTCCTTCCTCAGCAGCCAGCACACAAATGCACACAGCAGGTGTGTGAGGATGCCACAGCTGCTGCTTGCTGTCCTCCTGCTACACCCAGGGCAGTGGTGTGCTCACTATTCCCATTCCCAGAGCAGCTGCAGGGACCCTGGCAGCACAAGAATTTAAGAAGCCAAGCTGAAACAGGCACATGGTCCCCCAAGATCAAGAAAAGAGTGGGGATTTGTTAAAGATGCTGCTATGACATCATGTGTGGGTGCCTTTCTTTGGGAATAAATTGGGATGATTAATCAATAGAGCTCTTGCTAATGAACGCCGCCCTCCGTGGCTCAGTTCTGCTGGTTTTAGTCTCTCTGGGAGAAGCTGACAGTCTTCTGTCTCTGTGAAACACTCTGAGAAATTAGCATCTAACCTTTAGGAGTGCCGAACACACTAAAGGGCTGCTTCCACTATGACATCTCTCCTAAGCAGGCTGGCTGGGAGGAATTCCTGAACTGGCAGCAATGCCCACATTTAATCTGCAGAGCTGTTCCTGGTGCAGGGATGTTTATATGCAGGATCTCTCTTCACTGTCTGCCTCCTCTGGTAAATGCCATGTCCTGGACCCGGTGCCTTCAGAGGAGCAGGAGCTGCACAAGGGGGAACCAAGCAGAGCGGCACCTTGTGCTGAGCACTCACCTCGTCCACCTGGGCCTGTGTCTGCTGCAGCCTCTTGTTGCTGGACACGTTGGTGGCAGGGGGGGGCCCTGCAGCCCCTGCAGCCCCTGTGGGACCCTGGGCAGATGCTGGAACAGACCTAGGGCAGAACAGAGAACCCGAGTGACCAAACCATCTTGACTTGTTCACGACCCCTTTTCTGGAACTCGTGAAAAGTACCCTTCTCTTCAAAGAACTTTTGAAGTTTCAAAGTACCTTCTTCTTCTTCAAAGACCTTTTCCATTGTTTCAATCCCTGTTTTCCATTCCTGGATCACAACCTTATTGTTCCATTCTGTCAGACAATACTATTTTCTGACCCAGAGATGAGACAACTGAGAGGGATTTTAAACACTTTTATTCCATTTTCAGTCTCATGGGAAGGGTGAGACAATATAGATGTTACAATTCATGCCACCACAATCAGAAGCCAACTATTTTTAAATTACAAAACACTACAAGCCTTTCTTGGCCTGTCAGCTTCTAGCCACACCATGCTGTAGAGGCCTTAAAGCCAATAATTTAAAATTACCCCTCATGGGTCCCACTACAATGCATTTTTCATAGTTCTATTTCTCCAAAGTATCAAGTCTTTTTTGTAAGGCCATCCTTTGAAACTTGTTTCTAGTTCCATTTCTCTTTCAACAATTTCTGTCCTATTCTATGGCATTTCTAAGTCAGCATTTCTTATCTCAAGGTTTGTGTACAGAGGCGTGCTATGTGAGCCTTCTGTCAAGTTTTGAAAATTTTCTACAATTCTACTTCTCACAACATTCCTTCTCATACCACAATCAGTTTTTACCCTATTTATTGATTGGACTTTACCAAACTCTTCCACCTCCCTTGCTGCATTTTTAAATGGCAAACAATTCAGATTATCTACCCTAAGTTAGGCCAAGGCCAAACTGATCACAGGCCTGACTAGCAGGGCAGAACTTATGTCCCACCAAGGAAACCCACTGTGCTCTGGGTACTGTGTGTTAATGAGATATACAATACTATTATATATTATATATCTCATTATACAAGATAGATAATAAAGGAGATGGACTGTGACCCCCTCAATGTGCTGAGTGAAGCACTGCCCTGCTCCTCGTGTTTGCACCTCACGAAGCAAAGAGAAAGAAAGAAACAATCAGAAGCAGGAGGAGATCACATCCATCACAAACAGGAGAGAGGAGCACGAAACAGAGGAGGAAGTGGGGGTGAGAACTGCACACAGCAAGGGGTCAGCCATCTCTGGCACCAGCAGAGCTGCCCCTCCCCAGTCCTGGTCCCTGAAGCCCCACCAGGGCAGCTGCAGCACATCCACAGTCCCTGCAGGAGTCCTGGCAGCACTGCTGTGAGCAGAGCCCTGACCTGCTGCACAGCAGCTCCTCACCTTCAGCACTGCCTTCTCCAGCCTGCTCTGGAACAAAGCACAAGACAGAGCATCCTGAAAACCCAACAGCAGACCTGCTCTGCCTCAGAGTGAGAGTTTCTGCAGGCAAATCACCCCACCAGCCTGAGCAGGGTCCCTGAGCCTCAGCCAGTCATCCCTCACACCCACTCTCTACCCTGTGAAACCTACTCTTCCAAGGGACCCCTCTCACTGCTCCCCACAGGGAAACAAAACCTTCCTCAAGCTGCAGAGGAAATCCCTGAGCATGTGAACTGAAAAATATCACAAATCCCACTCATGCATTACCAATGCCTTCCCACAGTGACAGACGGAGAGAACACAGTGTTTCTCTGTGAATCATTCCCCTCTACATCCTGGGCTCTGATTAATGCTGCTGGAATTATGGCCTCATTAATAAACTGTCAAAATGCCTGGGGGCACTGAAGTTAGCTCCCCAAAGGTGCCTTCAGCTGCAAACTTCAGTTTGACAGCTTTGCCTGAGGGCTGAGGTCCCTGTGGACAGCACTGGCCCCCAGAAGCTCCCGGACCTGCAGCACTGCTGTGGCTCACACCTCACTCTTCAGCCGGGGGTGGCAATGTCATTAGCAAGCTTGAGCTGAAAGCGCAGAAATTGAACCATCCTACTTGCTCATCCTTTGAGGACCTCAAGGCCACTACTACAAACATTAAAAGCAGAGGCTGCTGCCACCTGCCAAGGAAGCACTCCATCGATGGCTACGGGCCAGCATCCCAACAGGATTTATTCTGAGTTGTCACAAAGGATCAGAATCTGACTATAATGTACATCACACACAACTCAAAACAAGATCTCCCTGGGGCATCAACAGCCTCAAAGGAGATCCTGGTACAACAACAACAGAGCTAAAATGAAAATTATAAAACTTCTTTGCAGTTAAGGAAGTAAACAGACATTTTCCCAATCAACAAAAGCAGATTTTTTTTTCCCGTGGAAACAGTGTCACTACTACAAACATCAGGAGAGCTCCTCTCTTGAGTTATGCACTGTTGGAATCCCAGAGACTACAGAAGAGGAGTATGTGAGAAGAGTTTTCCCCTGCCACATGTTTTTCTGTAAGCAGAGCTTATAAATTCAGTGAAGTTCTTGGTCAGAGCTATGAGATAACTCCAGATTTGGAGCTCTGCCATGCACCTTTTCTGCCTAGTAATTCTCATTTTCTTTCTGCAGCTCCCAAGCTGTCCTTAAAATGACTTGACATACAGTAGACACTTTCAAGGTTGTTCTCTTCTAGCATTCTTGCTGCCATCTAATTTGGTTTCAGCTGCATTTTCTGGGGCTTCTCTGCTCCCTGCACAAGGCAGGAAATGATGGGAAGGATGGATGTTTTTACACTTGCCCTGACATCCAGCAGGAGTTACTGCAACCACCAAAGAGAGGTGACAATCTTTATGCTCAGGCACAGCAAGCTCATAATTAGCATACTTAATTAATGACCTAAAATCTAATCCAAGCTTTCTGGTAAAGAAGGGAGCTGAAGACCTGCATCACTTGAAAGCACAGACATTCTCTGCAATATCACAGAGCAAAAATTCTGGGATTGAAGTCCAGCCTACATTTACATCATTCTTCCTGCGTTTACATAATTCTCCTTTTATTGCCTCTGTACCATGTTTTATCAGCTTATAATTTCTCAGAAGTGTTATTCAAAGAAATTTATGCAAAAAATATTAGCTCTATGTTGTAGAAGCTTCCTTTTGAAATGCATGAAGCATCACAACTTTAAAGTATAACTTCTCATGGTCTGGCATGATTTTGGGGAACTACAAAGAATGCAAAATCCATATAAAAGCTCCATCGTTAGACCCCTAGCCATCAGACTTGTGTACTTTTTTTTAGGAAAAGAAAAAAATCGCCATTGGTGCTGAGAACTGCCATTCCCAAGAACAAGTCAAATTCATTTTGAAAGAGGAACAAAATTCTGTTATTGTTGGTGAAAAATGGTACAAATCCCTAGCAATACTCTGAAATGGCAGCCACCCTGTGCCATCAGAGCACAGGCAGATTTGGATCAGGAAGCACAGAAGCAGCCCAGCAGACTGAAAGCACTGCAGGCTCTGTGTTTGCAGCCACCTTGGAAGAAAGGTCCGGGGACTTTCTGAGTGATTCAGCAAAATGGTCTCAGCTGACTCAGACATCCTCAGCTCTCCCAGTTGGGCCTGAAACTGGTGGTCAAATTCACGACTGAGAGATTTGTCATCTCACTGAGATGTTTTGGAAGCAACTTCCAGTTTAGATCTGACAATCAAAGGCATCTGCAACTCTTAATTGAAAGAGAATTGGAGATATCCAGTGTTACTGTTTTGCATTTCAGCACTGGCTGAAAAAGCACTAAGTATGATTGTGTGTCTAATATTTTGGGAAACCATCTGACACACACTTTCATTTTTGTTCATATGTGTGAGCTACACAGCAGAATTTTTTCCCTTAGTCAGGCTAGGGAAGGGAGAGGCAAATACCAGGAGGATGCCAGGCCACCACTGTGCCTTGGTACAGTTGACGTGAGGACCTCCAAGGCTGCTTTCAGCATCTTTGACCCATCCAAAGTGCTTTTCAAAGCCTCCAACTACAGGACCTAATCCCTTCAAAGGCTTTGTCCTCACAACACTGCTCCAAGCTAAGGGAAGCTGTTATCCCACACATGGCTGGGAACAGGTACAGCGGGATGAAGGGGCTTCTCCACGGCACAGAAAGGCTGGGGCAGAGCAGCCCAGCTCTTCACTGTCCTCCTCCTGCTCCTGCCCAACTCTGACTCCAGTCAGAGCTCACAACCTATTTCTAGCAGCAGGAGTTATTGTCTATTTAAACAGCGAGAAACACAGCTGAAGCTGTGCACATGGGAAGTGAGAATCACCTCAGACAGCTTCAGGGGGTGTCAGCTGGCAGAGCTCAGGGGAGGGGCAGGGAGTGTGCATCAATGCAGCAGATCTGATTCATGATCCCTACCAAAAATGAAAGGAATTTTTGAAGAACCCCAGTCTGAGTCCACTTTCCTCAAACCCTTTCCCCGTTGTTCAAATAAAACAAAATTGCACTGCCTCTCTTCCCTTTTTCCCTTTTTAATTTTTGTTTTGTTTTGTTTTGGTTTTGTTTTTTACTGTTCAGGTATGATATTTGTGTAGTACATATTTACTGCTGTAACTTACACATATTTAAGACACTTTTTCCACGTGGACCCCTTCAAAAGGCACCCACCCATTTGGGCTTTGCTGTGGGAGCAGTCTGACAGTCTGTGGTTTCAAAGGCATTTGGAAAATACACCACAAACACCCCTTTGTTTAACTGCAAAGTAAATCAGAACTCTGCCATAGCTTTGTACTCTTGAGATTTAACTCTAAAACAATTATTAAAATTAGCTACAAATGCACATTTATACACTATTTTAGTGCATGTCAGTGAAGATTCTGGCCCAAGGAGCAGCTGAAGAAACGAACCCATCTCACATTGTCCCTGGTGCAGGGAATGTTCATCTGGGAATTGGGATGCACTGGGAAGCTTTGAGGCACGAGGGTCTCTAAGGGAATAAAGGAGCTCAATAGCCCTGGGGGTTTGCTGTTAGTTTTGGGCTTGCCTTGTTTATTCCTACACAGTAACAGCTAAACCAATTTTTCCACTGATATTTTGCAGGGAGGGACTTGTACTGACTGTGGCTGGAGATTTCTGCATCCTGGAGGAATTTGCAGGTTTCCAGTTTTGTGGCAATCTGATGTGTTAATCCCGCATGGGATTTTATTTCTGCATGAGCTCAGTTTAGCCAAGCCTAGCTGGAAAAGCTTTTTTACCAGTCAGAGGGGCCATGTGAGGTTTGGCACAACCCTAATAAAACCCAGTCTGAGAAACAGAGCAGACTCAAATTCTGTGCTCCTCTATTCAGGTGTTACTGCAATCAGACAGCCCAATGAAGGCAGGAATGATGCATCTGACTCCATGTTCTCAGAAGGCTAATTTATTACTTTATTATGCTATATTATATTAAAGAATACTATACTATACTAAAGAGAACAGAAAATATACTTACAGATGGCTAAAAAGATAAAAATGAAACTCGTGACTCTCTCCAGAGCCCTGACACAGCCTGGCCCTGATTGACCAAAGAGTGAAAACAACTCACAGCAGAATCCAATGGAACAATCACCTGTGGGGAAATACTCTCCAAACACACTCCAAAACAGCAAAACACAGGAGAAGCAAATGAGATAAGAATTGTTTTCTTTTTCTCTGAGGCCTCTCACTGCTTTTGAGCTTCCCAAGAGAAAAACCCTGGGCGAAGGAATTTTTTCAGAGAATGTAAATGCCACAAGGTGTCACCTCTCAAAGGACTGATATTTAAAGTCCTTAAGATTTTAAGATTCTGAGCCTTCAGACTCAAGTCCTGAGCTGAACAAACTTAACAACAGCATGGGCCCACCACAGCTGTGGGAGGACAGTCATGTTTCTCCTTGTGTCCAGAAAAGAGACATTAATTATCCACCCCAGCACTTGCCACCAATTTTTTTTTGTTTGTTTTCCCACAGTGAAATGGGATAGTGTCAAAAATGGCAGGTCCTGTTACTCTTTGAAAACCACACACTAATTCTGTCACTAAAGGGGCAGAGACACTTCTAGAACCCCCATAAAATTAAGTGTTCTTCAGGTTCTCATTCCTCTTACAAGCAGGTAATGATGTTCTCTGCCTGCAGGGTGAGAGGGCTCTCCAAAAGACAGCCCTGCCTGGAGACCATCACCTCCCACTTCTGAGATGCTCTCAGTGGGGTAATTTGCTTTTCAGTTCAGCTGCCCACTAACTGTATTTCAGATTTCTAGCTCATCTTTCCCCCCACCCCAGTTACTAACCAGCCTATTTTAATAAGCTAGGTTTATCCTTGTTTTCATTCTACTCATCTCACTTCTGCAGGGGAACCAAAAAAAGCTGCTCAATGGGAGTAAAGAAAGCCATATCAAAAAACTGGTTAGGCTGGGGAGATAACAGCTGACTGACAGAGGAATATCACTGCTGGGCTAGTGGCCATCTGCAGACTGTGGCTGCAGGCACTTCCAGACTACAGAAAGATATTTTCAGCCCTCTGAGATCTCTAGAATTAGCCCCCAACAAGAGCAAAGAGGCTCCCTTCACTTCCAAGGGAAGCATCAATGGATGAACAGAAATTTGCTCTTCATTGTCCTTTTTTTTTCTATCTGAGCCCTTCAGTATTCAGTAAAAATGTGACTATTGACACGTAAATAGCTACAAACTTAGACTAATTCCTTTCCAGGACTACCAAGTTTCAAATTATTCCTCATGCTATCTGCAATAACTGTATAATGAGTGATAGTGACTTGGTGGTAGAACAAAACCCCAGGTATAAATGAATCAGCATTCGAGATGTCTTAATTTTGGTAAGAAAGTTCTGCTTTGAACACAGCTCTGTTCTCAAATGTGCTTTTCATGTAGTACCAACAATATTCTACAAGGACTCTCCCTTATTACCAAATATTTACTCTGATCACCAGCCAAAGGATAATACTCTGCATTTAATGTCCTGGGAACACATTTAATTAAATATTCCCACTAGTTTATTATGACTGCATTAACCATCTGGTGCATTAAATATGCACACAGAGGAAAAGGAGAGGAACCCTAAGACATCATCTTTAATTTGATAAACATTTGTTAGGTTAGTAATGACCAACTGATTTATCTTCTCCAGTATCTTCTACTCAAGCCAAATGAATGCTGCTTACAAACTTTAAGGATTAGAGGAAATTTTGATCTACAGTGATATTTTAAAGAACATTCTTTCATCATGTTAAGCCCTTGGATTTACATACCTGCACCTTGGAAATTTTTTCATAAACACTCTTTGCTATCTGTGTTATGGCTGTGAGGTTCTTGTGTTTCCTTTCCTACCAATAACAGAGAAATATTTTTGCCACGTCTTCATTTCTAACATCTGTAATGTTGTATTAATTTAGAAACACTTCAATTTCTGGACACTTTGCTGCTGGATACAATAACAAGGCAGCTCTCAATCTCTGTCCACATGGTTCAGCAGTACAGAATTAATGCAGGTTACTGATGGGGAACCTTTAAGCCATGCCTTTAGACCCCACTTGAGCAGTCCCATCTTCACATCTGCAGATTTATGCACTTACATGCAGAGCACTGAAAAAAGCCCAAACCAACTCTAAAGTAAATCTCCTTTTGTGGTAATTTCCACAGACTGACCTCTGACTTCAGCCAATTTTAGTCCCATGCTATGTGATTTTTCTTAGAAAAGGATTAATTCTCATTGGCTGGTACAAAGCCAATTGTAATTTTTATACTAAATGAGATTTAGTTTCATTAGAGAATGAAAGCAAATACAGGTGTAAGCAATAATAACAAATCTTTCTCTTAATATTTATAGAGATATTAACATTATATTGTAAGGAGAGACAAATGTAATTCATGGTTTTCTACATTTTGCTTGTTTAAATTTATAATTTGCTTAATTTGCATCAGGCTGCATTCAGATAGAAATTTGTTTAGTAAAACATATAGAAAATCATTTCTGTGATATGTTCATAACAGTGAATAACTAAAATCTATCTTCAGTGCAATGTCTACAGAGAAGAGCACCAAAACACTGTATTGCACTAAAGTCAGCTTTCAGAAGGAAGTGTTATCTCCAGTTCCTAGGCAGTACTGATTGCACCTTCTATTAATTCTTACAAGGTTTCAGAATTGGCAGGTTTCAGGCTCCTGTAATAATTTCTCTTCACCAGCTGAAATAATACAAACTTCTTTTTTTTTTTTTTCCTTTTTAATTTTTTAATGCTTTTCATTTTGTTAACTTTGAGTTATCTGGATGAAGATGTGGGCTAAAGGCAATAAAACTGGCACAAAGATCAGGTCTGTGATCTAATTTTCTCTCAAAATGGTTACTATTCCAATACAGATGACATCTAGTGTATGTAAATGAACAAACAGTTACAAAAACCCCAGAATTTTCTTTTACCAAAGTTCCTTGTGCTCCATTGGCCCCATCAGTTTCGTTAGTGTGGTTCATTTGAGCTGAAGTGGCCCTTAAATCCCTTTGGTACTTCAGCACCTCCAGCTCTGTCCTGCACACTGAGGTTACACCCCTGGCAAAAGAGCTCAAACACTGAACATTACAGGAAGAGGTGCACTTTTCTCCCTAGAAAACTTTATTAAAGGAATTTTAGTTTATAAATAGGAAAGTGCTTTTACTGGGCATAAGAAGACACAACCCCCCTCAGCTACAGTGACAAAACCCCAACAAAGCAAAACAAGAGATTTGGCAGAGAGGTCAAATCCTGGATAACACTGGATAAATAAAAGTAAAATAAATAAAATAAATAAATAAATAAATCCTGGATAACACAAAGCCTTTCTTTTCCTTGCCCTAAGTTACTGATGTGAAATTAGGGAAAGAAAAAGCTGATTGCAAACACCCAACGTTGGATTAAAGCATAAATCACCAAAGTAGAGCAGGCTGCGAGAGAGAGGAAGCCTAACAGAACAAAGCTTTACTCAGAGCCTTGGTAAGACACCTCTGAAACAAAGCAAGAGTAAAACAATAAATGAGTCACTGTCATTGCTGCCATTTCTTACTGGAAGCTGAGAAATGCAATCTGCCTCGATAACAAACTATAGGGCAAAGACATAAATAGCAAACATGTTGCTAGAGAAACGTTTCCAAAAATCAAAACTCTAAAGCTGGAGCAGATTTGAAGGAGCCCAGGGAGGCTGAACACCCTGGTGTGGACTGGCAGACATCCCAGACTCACAAAGCTGGAAGGAGAAGCTCCAGAGCAGTCCCGGAGGACACAGCTCGGCTCTAAGCACAGCTGTGTGTCACTTGTACAGTGACGGGTGCCACAGGTGTCCCCTCTACAGTGATGGGTGTCACAGGTGTCACCTGCAAGTGACAGGTGTCACGTCACAGGTGTCACCTCTACAGTGACAGGTGTCACAGGTGTCACCTGCAAAATTACAGGTGTCATAGGTGTCCCCTCTACAGTGACAGGTGTCACAGGCGTCACCCATACAGTAACAGGTGTCACAGGTGACACCTGCATAGTGACAGGTGTCACAGGTGTCACCTCTACAGTGACAGGTGTCACAGGCGTCACCCATACAGTAACAGGCGTCACAGGTGACACCTGCATAGTGACAGGTGTCACAGGTGTCACCTGGAAAATTACAGGTGTCATAGGTGTCCCCTCTACAGTGACAGGTGTCACAGGCGTCACCCATACAGTAACAGGCGTCACAGGTGACACCTGCATAGTGACAGGTGTCACAGGTGTCACCTGGAAAATTACAGGTGTCATAGGTGTCCCCTCTACAGTGACAGGTGTCACAGGCGTCACCCATACAGTAACAGGCGTCACAGGTGACACCTGCATAGTGACAGGTGTCACAGGTGTCACCTGGAAAATTACAGGTGTCATAGGTGTCCCCTCTACAGTGACAGGTGTCACAGGCGTCACCCATACAGTAACAGGCGTCACAGGTGACACCTGCATAGTGACAGGTGTCACAGGTGTCACCTGCAAGTGACAGGTGTCACGTCACAGGTGTCACCTCTACAGTGATGGGTGTCACAGGTGTCACCTGTACAGTGACAGGTGTTACCTGTACAGCGACAGGTGTCACAGGTGTCACTGCACAGTGACAGGTGTCACAGTGTCACCGTGACACCTGCATAGTGACAGGTGTCACAGGTGTTACCTGTACAGTAACAGGTATCACCGGTGTCACCTGTACAGTGACAAGTGTCACAGGTATCCCCTATACGGTGACAGGTGTTACCTGTACAGTGACAGGTGTCACAGGTGTCCCCTGTACAGTGACAGGTGTCACAGGTGTCACATGTACAGTGACAGGTGTCACCTGCACAGTGACAGGTGTTACCCATACAGTAACAGGTGTCAGAGGTGTCACTGTACAGTGACAGGTGTCACAGATGTCACCTGTACAGTGACAGGTGTCACAGGTGTCACTGCACAGTGATGGGTGTCACAGGTGTCCCCTGTACAGTGACAGCTGTCACAGGTGTCACTGCACAGTGACAGGTGTCAGAGGTGTCACTGCACAGTGACGGGTGTCACAGGTGTCCCCTGTACAGTGACAGGTGTCACAGGTGTCACTGCACAGTGACAGGTGTCACTGCACAGTGACGGGTGTCACAGGTGTCCCCTGTACAGTGAAAGTGTCACAGGTGGCACCTGCACAGTGACAGGTGTCACAGGTGTCACTGCACAGTGACAGGTGTCACTGCACAGTGACGGGTGTCACAGGTGTCCCCTGTACAGTGACAGGTGTCACAGGTGTCACTGCACAGTGACAGGTGTCCCCTGTACAGTGACGGGTGTCACAGGTGTCTCCCCTACAGTGACAGGTGTCACAGGTGTCACTGCACAGTCACAGGTGTTACAGGTGTCACTGTACAGTGACAGGTGTCAGAGGTGGCACTGCACAGTGACAGGTGTCACAGGTGCTTGTCCCCTGCAAAGCTCCCGTCTCTGACGTGTCCCCAGGCTGCACAGCCCCGTTCCTGTGGTGCAGAGCAGTGGGGCCATTCCCCGTTTCCAGCTCCCCAAGGAGAGCCAGGCGCAGCTGGCAGGGCAGGCTTGGCTCAGCACCCCCTGCAGCCAGGGAAAGCCTGTACAGTGACAGGTGTCACAGGTGTCACTGCACAGTCACAGGTGTTACAGGTGTCACTGTACAGTGACAGGTGTCAGAGGTGGCACTGCACAGTGACAGGTGTCACAGGTGTCACTGCACAGTCACAGGTGTTACAGGTGTCACTGTACAGTGACAGGTGTCAGAGGTGGCACTGCACAGTGACAGGTGTCACAGGTGCTTGTCCCCTGCAAAGCTCCCGTCTCTGACGTGTCCCCAGGCTGCACAGCCCCGTTCCTGTGGTGCAGAGCAGTGGGGCCATTCCCCGTTTCCAGCTCCCCAAGGAGAGCCAGGCGCAGCTGGCAGGGCAGGCTTGGCTCAGCACCCCCTGCAGCCAGGGAAAGTGAACCCTGACACAGCCAGGAAGGCTCTCAAAGCAGTGCTGAGCTTGATCAGCTTTCCTTGCTTTTAAGCAATGTTTTCTTAAGAGTGAAGGATGTTTTTTCTGCCTGTCTTTTAAGAGATTCAGCTTAAAACCCAGGAGGCTTTGGGGCTTCCCATTTTCCTGCACATCACTTCCCAGCATTGCTGATTTAGAACTAAATTTTAGAATAAAAGAATTTTAGAATTTCTGCATTTTAGAAATCAATCAACTCTTAACATGGTTTTTGTTTGTTTGTTTTTAAAGTCACAGAAACAACAAAACAGCTGAAAGAAAGTCACAGTTCCATCAGCAGTGAAGAGTTTTTCTAGCCTATGTATTTGCCACTGCTCTTCAGTGGCATTTTCATCACAGCTAAACTTCACAGGGTAATTACCACCTCTACTTGTATTAAAGCTTAATTATCAGGAGGCTTGTTAAGTTTAAATCTTGTCTAACTACTTGGCCAAGAAAACTGCATTGAATATTTTATCCCACCTATTCATTACTTAAACAGCAGTCTGTGCAAGTGTCAGAGAACAGCACAGGGATCTGTACAGAGAGCCAAACTCTCACCCTCATTTCTCCCAAAATGTCATATCTTCAGTTCCTGAAGAGCTTCCGTGAAGCACAGCTATAATTTACAAGTGCCTATCACAGGGGCTGCACCTTCCCACAGTGTTATATTCACACACAATGTCCCTTCTTCCCAGTTTCAACATCCATCAGTTCCTAAAACTGGATTTCATTTAACCAATGAAATATGTTAAAGCAATAAAGGGTAACTTCTCATTTGAAGTTCACATTGAATTAAAAGAACCTCTCCAAAACAACAGAATGTTTTGAATAAAACTAAGCCAGAGCTTTAAAGACCCTTTAAAAAAAAGATTTTTGAGATTATTTGGCCAAATAAATAGCATTAAAACTAATGTAAATTCATTAAATACAGAAAATTATGAACTTTATTGAAACTTCAAATATGCAAAATAAGATTGGTCTATATCATTACAGCCACCTCTCCTGAACTCCCCATCCTTATGGGATCCCCCAGCGCCTTGTGGTTTCTCCTTAGGCTAAGCTCCCACCTTTATTTTACCATCTCTCTTGCCCTCCAACTCTGATTTTTTAATGATCCTCTTTGCTTTACAAAGAGACCACGTTTAAATCCCTTTTCCAGAAGCCTGGGGTGGTTTCTGGAGCTAACAGGCACACTCTGTGGATCAATGCTGTGAACATCTGCAAAATGCCGCAGTCCAGGAACCGAACTTCAGTTCTGCTTTTCTTCCCCAGTACATCCATAAACACCTACTAATTCAGCAGAGACCACTTTACTCTGCTTGTATCTTTCAGGTTTGTTACATTGCAGACTCTGCCTTTTGCTATTTGTGAAAATGCCCAAACATTTTCATGCCTGAAAATCCCCAGTGTGTTGCAGCATCACAAGCCCTTGGGGGTCTCCGGGAAATGGAAAGAGTCTCCTCCCTGCCTGCTGAGGGAGCATTTCTACTTTGCTTTCCATTCCTCTGAAACTCGAAAGTTAATTACTTGTACAATACTTCAAAAGTAACCACTTGTTTCTCATATCCTTCTTTGGAAATAAAAACTCCTCGGGATTGATAAGGAACATTTGAGATTAAATTTACACTGTAAAAGTCAAACATAGCCCCTCCAGAACTTTACACTAATTTTTTTTTTTTTTTGAAAACAAATCAAATCATATCAAATTGAATCCCATAGCTTCCTGAAACACTCTTGGAACCCCAAGAATTAGAGTTCCTGGGTTTTGTGAAATTGGATTTTTGTGTTCATTTTAAATGCATGGGAAGGAATGAGTCAAAAAATGTTTCTCCCTATCGCCCTGTGTATAAGAATCAAAACTTTTTGTACAATCACACTTCTGGCAACCTTTCTAAATCCAGTAATGCAACTGCCATCAGGAATGTTTTTAGTTTATAAAGATCAAGCCTGAGCCTTTTCGTGGCTGGAGTTTTTAACTAAAATATTCTTTTTAGGATAGGTATGTATGTGATAATTTTGATAATAATTGTATTAATCATGATACCTTTCAATGTGAGCAGAGATTAATTTACAAGGCCATTAATTTATAAGGCCATTTGGTCGAAAGGATAGGGAGAGATGTTGGAATGCTGGGGGACACAAGGCAGTTGATGGACTTTGGACCTGTTAATGTAAGAGATTTGATAACAGGATGCCTTGGCAAAAGCAAACACAACTTTGAAAATTAGACCTAGACTGCAAGAAGATAAAATCAGACAGGTTTACCAGAAAAAGAAAATCCCATTAACCTCTGCAAGCAAGAGATGCTGTTATATGCACAAGTTTGTGATTTTAACCTAATCTTTTTAGTACACATTACTAGTCCCCCGAAACAGTACATAAGTTCTGTATCCCACAATAAAATTGGATTCTGATCACTGAGTCAGTCTCCCCATCTCTCTCCATCACTGACAAAGACCCAATAAAAATTTGAATTCTCCATGTTATTCAAGTGACAAGAAGAACTGGTGACAATCATACCTGGGACAAACAACACGTTTACAATTGACCATAAACTCCTGTTTATATAAACAGAGCAGAAGTCAGATGACTCCTTCTTTGGAAATAAAAACTCCTCGGGATTGATAAGGAACATTTGAGATTAAATTTACACTGTAAAAGTCAAACATAGCCCCTCCAGAACTTTACACTAATTTTTTTTTTTTTTTGAAAACAAATCAAATCATATCAAATTGAATCCCATAGCTTCCTGAAACACTCTTGGAACCCCAAGAATTAGAGTTCCTGGGTTTTGTGAAATTGGATTTTTGTGTTCATTTTAAATGCATGGGAAGGAATGAGTCAAAAAATGTTTCTCCCTATCGCCCTGTGTATAAGAATCAAAACTTTTTGTACAATCACACTTCTGGCAACCTTTCTAAATCCAGTAATGCAACTGCCATCAGGAATGTTTTTAGTTTATAAAGATCAAGCCTGAGCCTTTTCGTGGCTGGAGTTTTTAACTAAAATATTCTTTTTAGGATAGGTATGTATGTGATAATTTTGATAATAATTGTATTAATCATGATACCTTTCAATGTGAGCAGAGATTAATTTACAAGGCCATTAATTTATAAGGCCATTTGGTCGAAAGGATAGGGAGAGATGTTGGAATGCTGGGGGACACAAGGCAGATGATGGACTTTGGACCTGTTAATGTAAGAGATTTGATAACAGGATGCCTTGGCAAAAGCAAACACAACTTTGAAAATTAGACCTAGACTGCAAGAAGATAAAATCAGACAGGTTTACCAGAAAAAGAAAATCCCATTAACCTCTGCAAGCAAGAGATGCTGTTATATGCACAAGTTTGTGATTTTAACCTAATCTTTTTAGTACACATTACTAGTCCCCCGAAACAGTACATAAGTTCTGTATCCCACAATAAAATTGGATTCTGATCACTGAGTCAGTCTCCCCATCTCTCTCCATCACTGACAAAGACCCAATAAAAATTTGAATTCTCCATGTTATTCAAGTGACAAGAAGAACTGGTGACAATCATACCTGGGACAAACAACACGTTTACAATTGACCATAAACTCCTGTTTATATAAACAGAGCAGAAGTCAGATGACTGAAACATTCCCATAGTTGGCATTCCCTGCCCTCAAAGCTGCTCCTCAAGCTCTCTCAGTCTTTCCATCTGCTGCATCCCTTGAAGGGCAAAGTGTTACCTGCTGCTACTACAATTCTGATGCAGATACGCACTTTAAATGTTATTAATGCATTTTATTTCCATAAAAATAAATAACTTTGTACTGCTATCTCAGCTATGTATTAGGAATTACACCCACCTGTCCACAACAAATTCAGCCTACCTACAAAGGTAGGTATTTCAATGCACTGACAGAGTTATTATTTTTTTATTACTATTCCTTTTTGGCCTCTGTGTCCTTGTGAAGAGCACTCATCACCCTGGGGCAGTGCTGTGGTGTGGGCTCCAGACTCACAGTGCTACTGGGAGTCATGTGCATGGGATGCCTTTTAGAATGCCTAAAGGATTTCAGCTTTTCTATTTTTCAAATCCTGTACTGATTAGTGCATAACTCCAGACTCCATACACAGTGTTATTTACTTCACATTTTGATCAGGCAAAACAATTCCTCTGGGCCTGAGATCCAAGGACACCCTACAGCCTCAGAACACAAAAAGTACAAACAAAAGTGATTTGGGGGATGCAAACTGGGGGTAAATGACTTCATTAGCTGAAGCTGTAATTATAGAATTAACCCCTGGTATGTAAATGGACCAAACTTAGAATTGTCTGAAAATCTGGTGCCCATTGTCCAAATCCCATTAACCTCTGCAAGCAAGAGATGCTGTTATATGCACAAGTTTGTGATTTTAACCTAATCTTTTTAGTACACATTACTAGTCCCCCGAAACAGTACATAAGTTCTGTATCCCACAATAAAATTGGATTCTGATCACTGAGTCAGTCTCCCCATCTCTCTCCATCACTGACAAAGACCCAATAAAAATTTGAATTCTCCATGTTATTCAAGTGACAAGAAGAACTGGTGACAATCATACCTGGGACAAACAACACGTTTACAATTGACCATAAACTCCTGTTTATATAAACAGAGCAGAAGTCAGATGACTGAAACATTCCCATAGTTGGCATTCCCTGCCCTCAAAGCTGCTCCTCAAGCTCTCTCAGTCTTTCCATCTGCTGCATCCCTTGAAGGGCAAAGTGTTACCTGCTGCTACTACAATTCTGATGCAGATACGCACTTTAAATGTTATTAATGCATTTTATTTCCATAAAAATAAATAACTTTGTACTGCTATCTCAGCTATGTATTAGGAATTACACCCACCTGTCCACAACAAATTCAGCCTACCTACAAAGGTAGGTATTTCAATGCACTGACAGAGTTATTATTTTTTTATTACTATTCCTTTTTGGCCTCTGTTTCCTTTTGCAGAGCACTCATCACCCTGGGGCAGTGCTGTGGTGTGGGCTCCAGACTCACAGTGCTACTGGGAGTCATGTGCATGGGATGCCTTTTAGAATGCCTAAAGGATTTCAGCTTTTCTATTTTTCAAATCCTGTACTGATTAGTGCATAACTCCAGACTCCATACACAGTGTTATTTACTTCACATTTTGATCAGGCAAAACAATTCCTCTGGGCCTGAGATCCAAGGACACCCTACAGCCTCAGAACACAAAAAGTACAAACAAAAGTGATTTGGGGGATGCAAACTGGGGGTAAATGACTTCATTAGCTGAAGCTGTAATTATAGAATTAACCCCTGGTATGTAAATGGACCAAACTTAGAATTGTCTGAAAATCTGGTGCCCATTGTCCACCTTGGGTGCAGCCTCTGGGAGGCTCTGACTGCCCAAGGTGTGGCTGTGGAAGGCCTTTAATAAACACCCACTTTATTCTGTGAACCTTGTCTGGCCTCTGCTCTAGGCAGCCACCCCAAGCCCCATTTGGCACACCCAATGCCAGGCAAACAGAGAAAAGAATTTGCAGGGCTGGAGCCAGTTCCCTAGGTAACCAAGAGATGTTTTAAAAGGGAAAGTGGTAATAAGTAAATAAATGCACACAATAAAGGCCCACACACATGACTAACTTTCCTAGATACCACAGACAATAGAGGGGCAGAACATGGAAATTCATGGATTTGTGAAGAAACAGATAAATTTCTCCCCAGTGAGATGGTTAAATAATACCCTCATTCACAAGTTCCTTGTGGTGCCTGGAGGGGCTACCTAGAACAGAGGCTAGACAAGATTAAGAGAATAAAGTGGGTGTTTATTGAAGGCCTTCAATTGTTGTTGTTGAGTAAGAAATGATAAGACTTAATAGAAGGCTGATTGGTATAATGTGTTGTATATTTGGAATTGTTCTTTTTTATAAGTTGTTTTGATCTAGGTGGATTTGATTGGTTATTTAGTTAATACTTGATTGGTTAATTAACAAGATGCTTTTCTTATAAATAATCTTGGAGAAAAACAAGAAAACAGAGAGTAGGAAAATAACACCTGCAGGCTGTTTATACTACTAAGCTATTATTGTTTATTTTTTACTCCTTAAAGTCTCTCAGGCTGATCCTGGGAAAACTTATCTGGTTTTCTCACTCTCTGACCAGGCTGTCACATCCACATTCATCAGCCACGCCTTGGGCAGTCACACACCAGTTTTTCAGACAATTATAAGTTTGGTCCATTTACACATCAGGGGTTAATTCTATAATTACAGCTTCAGCTAATGAAGTAATTTATCCCCTGTTTGCACCCCCCAATTCACTTTTGTTTGTACTTTTTGTGTTCTGAGGCTGTAGGGTGTCCTTGGGTTCCAGGCCCAGAGGAATTGTTCTGTCTGACCAAAATGTGAAGGCAGTAACTAACACTGTGTATGGAGATTGCAGTTATGCACTAATGCAGTGCAGGATCTGAAAAACAGAAAAGCTGAAATCCTGAGGCCTCACTGTGCAGGCAGGCAGGAGCACTCTGCACCCAGCCCTCTCCCCTTCCCTCACCGTGGCTTTCCCAAGCCTCACATACAACCAGCTCCGAGCAGCAGGAGGTTGGCAGAGCACACTCCCTCCCCTTGGCCGATATTCTGCACACAGAGCTCAGTCACCTGTCAGCGCTCAGCCCCGCGCACCCAGAAAGCCAACACGGTCACTGAAAGCAGCAAAGCTTCACAGCTGAGGAGTGTTTTAAAAGGATCCAGCTGTCAGCCCCACCTTGAACTCTCTCAGAGGGATGGTGCTGGCCCAGGAAGGCACTGCTCCCTGCCGATGCCCAGCTGACACATGGCAGCAAGCATTTCACACCAATAAGGCACCTTAAAGGTAATTAAACAATAGATTACTATTGGAAGAGTAAAAGAAAAACCCTAGATTTTTTTAGATGGCAATAGGAAATCATTAGGCTTTGGACTGATAGTAAAAATTTTGGAACCTAACCACGCAAGGTCAGTCAGTTCCCAATGTAAGATTAACGATTGTAAGATTGTGGAATGTACGATTTTGGCATAACTGGGAGTCTTTCTGGCTCTGAATTCCCATCTGAATGAGGTGGGTTTTTTTTGTTTTTTGGTTTTTTGTTTTTTTTTTTTTTTTTTTTGTTTTTTTTTTTTTTGTTTTGGTTTTTTTTCTTCTCCCCCTAGGACAACAACAGAAAAGGGAAAATTGCTATCCCAAGGGACTGGAGAGGCCACCTTGGCCACCCCCTGGTCTCCAGGGGTGACCGAGTGGTGCTCCAGACGTGACCAGGCTTGCTGCCCCTGCCTTGCCTGTCCCTCTCCCCAGCAGGATTTGTGTTGGGCATTTGGAGGCTGACTGAGCACTTTTAACTCACCCAGGCTCCTGAGGCACCACAGACATTAACCCTTGCAGGGATGCTCTGCAGGGGCCAGAGTCCCCAGTGAGGTGCCCAAAATGCACCCACAGCATTTCATCTCCTGCAATCTGGAACCAGCAGGGAGACCACAGTACCCAGAAAATAACTCTGACCTGTGAGTACAGGGAAATCTTGGTGCCTGCATGAAAACCTTAAAATCAAGTCCTTTATTTTATCCATGGAGCCCTAGAGTGACTGAATATCCATGGAGGAATTCAGTACAGAAATGAACACAAGTAATTCTCCTTGCTAGAATTTCCTTGCTATAATCTTCCCTGGATAAAGTTGTACCTTGATAGAAACCACACCTGTTCTGAAGAAGTGTCTATGAAATCATTGGCAAAGTACATTTTAACCTGTTCTGTGCCCCCTCTCTTTATAGCTGCTTTGACTCAATTCCCTGGTCTTAATTAGAACTAAATTGTTAAAAATAAATTAATAGTGTACTCATCAAAATCTTGAAATTTGCAGTCTGTGACCTGCTGCCTGTAAATATTTAAATTATTTAACTAAGGCAAGTGTTATCAGAAAGACAAACTACAGGGTTATTGGGAAAATAGATTTTGAAGTCAGAATCCAGCATTCAAATGGAGGAGAAAATAACAGAACTAGCCCAGCCTAGATGAACAGACCACATTTCCATTTTTACAATGAGGTTACAAATAAAAACAACCAACAGCTTGTGAGTAATCCACTAAATAGAAGTTCCCAGAGATTACTTTCAAACTATTTAAAAAAAAAAAAAATTAGATTGTCAGATTACCATAGGCAATTCTGAATTAAAAAGTTAAATAATAAACTGTGAAGCATTCCCTTCAAAATCATAGAAGTTACTAGCACAAGAGTTTGTTAGGCTACTTAAGAACCTGAAGTAATTCTACAAATATGTAATCATGGATATATGTGCATGTGTACCTCAAAACCAGAAACCATCAGAGCTCAAGGAGATGTCAGACATTAGATTATTCTCCAGTCTAGCAAACAAAGCCACAATGATCTAGGATTAGTGGGTTATCAATTTAAATGGCTAAATGAAGGCTAAATTTCAATTTTAAAAAATTGAACATCAACACACTAGTCCCTGCTGTAATTCAAAAACTTGTAGAGGCTTAAAAAACTAAACTGTGAAATAATCTATCTACACAACACAATAAATCAGGATTTAATGGCATTTTGGCCTTAGTCTGTGTTCCAAGCTGCAGTTCCTTCGAAAAAAATCAATTTCTAGCTGAACTGATTTGATTTTTATCAATAGCTGCTGAATTAAATTCAGACGAACTACATATTTGGTAATTATGCTAATCTCTCCACACCGCTACACCCAGGTTATTCAAGTAAATGAAAAGTAATCTGTAACCTGCAGAAAAACCCTCTAATTTTGTTAACAATCTCACCTCCTGGATGGTTGCTGGTTTTGGAGGCTTTGTTTTGCTCACACACTGTTTATGCAGTCACTGCACACTAAGAGAATCCTTCAGGAGTGAAAAGAGCAGCATTCCCTCTCCAGTAATGAGCCAATAATCCCCACAGTCTCACCAACACCATCCAGCCAAGCAGGGGTAAAGCAAATTATCTTTTACTCCGTGCTCACACAGGGGAGCAAACATGAGGAGAAAAACAGGATCCAAAAACTTGTTTTATCAATGGAAAAACTCTCCAGTTTCCCACTCCTCTCTTGCATTCTGCTGTGACCTGCTCTGGATCAAGCTGTCCCAAATTCCCAGTTTTCCCCCAGTAAGTCTCCTGAGGAATCAGGACCTCACAAATGTTAGAACAAATATTAGAAATACTAGAAGTGACTGCACAGCATCGCAGCTTTCTAACAGCAAATGCAAGTTCTCTTGAGTTGCAACGATTTTGTTGCACTCACAGGTTGCATCAGGTGCAATGCACCCAGGTGGATTTATAGCAATACTTCCAGGAGCTTCAAACCAGCATAAAAGAACAGTTTGGAAATGGTTTTTGATATTTTGACACCCCATAACAACCCTTTATGGCAACTCTCCAGAGAACCTGCAGCTTGCTTCCACATGCAGCCTTCCTGAGCAGCTCCAGAAGGAGAAGGAGCCTTCTGACACCTTTTGCTAAACATTTTAAATGAAGATTTTTACTTACATTTCATGAGATTCAATAGATTTCAATGGCCTAGTTTTCTGAAAAAGATTCTTGTTCAGAAGTTTGTAGTACCACTTTGTACTGGGGTTTTTTGTTGCTGTTTTGGTGCTTTGTTTGGGGTTTTTTGAGGTTTTTTTTGTCTGTTTTGGATTTTTTTTTTGTTGTTATTTTATTTTTTTTTTCCCTCTGGTTGTTTTGTTTTGAAAGAACTTCAACTCAGCCTTCAATCTCAAACATGCAGAGTTTTACATCAGGGATTAATTACAGACATTATGTAACTCCCCACCCGATGGTTTGTGCAGGTAGTTCAGAGATTTTGCTTGAATTCAGTAGGATTACTGTCCTCCCATCACAGAGGGAAAGGGGCTAATCTGACACAGGTATTTTCCTGCTGAGAAATGCCTTGATGAATTGCTTTTAACCAGAAGAACTTTCCAATCATGTAAATTCAGAGCATTGTCAGTGAGTTGGCCTGAATCACACATCTTTGGTTTAACTCATGCCGAAACACTGACAGCAATTCCAGCACCCTGACATCTCCTTAAGGAAGCAATTATAGTAAAATATTACTGTCTCAACTCCAAAGTCCATCAGGCAATGTCCAAGGGGCTTTTTAACAGTGGCTGCAGCTCCATCTCACCCCTTCAACCTCCTCTGCTGCAGCTGGAGACACAGCCAGCGTGCAAAAGGAAAGAATATTTTCATTTGGTTATCGTTTGTCCGTCAGTTTGCTTGGAAATGAAATGCATCAAAGCAGGACAAATACTCAATCCACTGGCTTATTTATTTATAGAACAAACTCCCATGGTTTATTATCACACTTTTTCACTTTGCATTAATTTCTGCCTTTTTTTGTGGCTAGGGTCCCCTAGGAGCTGTTATTGATACTGAGCCTTATCCCTTCTCCTGGTCTAAAATGAGACTTCCTCCATTTATCCCCTGCTTTATGATGTTATAATTGTCAGCAAAAAGAACCTTTGTTGCTGTCCTATGAAGTGTTTCATGAGGAACTAAACCAGTAAAGCCTGGCTACATAAAGCTATTGCTCTGTTATTCTTCTGCATTCAGTCACTCAGCTGCCCTGAATGAAACAACAACATGAAAAATGTGGGGTGATTTGAAAGTACAAATAAAAGAAGCCACCACTAATGTTCACATTGATCTCAGTTCAGAAGAAAATTAAAAATGCTTTCCTGAAAATCCAGATATATGGCCACTGAATATGCAGCCCAAACACATTTGCATTGAGAAAGATCCTACTGGAAAAGCACGATGGAACAATTCAATTCTAAATACTCCAAGTACTTTGACTCTTCTTACAGAAGTCAATGCCAATGGAGTTCCATTTCCACCACACAGCAAAACAGGAGCCAAAGGATGTTTATTGGTTAATATGTAGGCAGGTACATGCTCTTGTGATCAGTTTGATGACAGGTTTTAGGAGTTTAATATTGAATTCATTTTCTAACAACTCTTTCAAAATCATACACTTGGGGGTACACATGAAAACATGTACAGACACCAACTGATTAACATAATGGATCTTTAGATTCTGTAATTTAGCATTAACGAGCCACGGATTACTGATTTTCTTCCAGCCTTATGGACATCAGTCACTATTGCACTTGTTTCCATTGGTTTTTAAAATCTCTTAAGCATTTTAAAATCCCTAGGGAAAAAAGAAGTGGGTAGCTCATACACAAGAGATCTTTCATTAGGAAAAAAAGAAAAGTTGGGGCTTCAGAGTCACTTCTCTTTGTAGCAGCTGAAGATCTGCCTCAGAATTTATCCAGCAAAATACCAATATTCAAGCACTGTTATGAAGAGCTTTGTGATTTTTTTCAGAGCTTGTAATTGGGTGAAAGATAAGTAACATGTGCCTTTTGCAACAAGTTTAGAGGTTTACAGATGAGTAAATTAGCTTAAAAAATCAATTCAGGATTTCCTTTAAATTTTATCTATTACTGCCTGCTGGAGTTTGTTGTCTAAATTGAACAAATATTTCTGAGTTATTTATTACAAAGAGTATTGGCTGCGAAATCTGCCCCTCATTCAGTGCTTGGGTATTGCACACTGCATTTTCTCCTGTTACATTCATAATCCAGACAGCCCAAATGTATTTCACCCCAGAGTTCATTTATTAGGAGGGGAAAACCCTCACCCCTCACCCTGGGTAAGGCTTGCACATTACATTTTTAACTTGTAAATGTCTACTTCTCAACAAGATCAGCCAGAGAGTAAGTGTGCTTCTGCAATTCGTCCTTTAAAGTGAGATTTATAGAGAGATTCCCAATATTGCTTGGTTTGTAATCTTTGGATTTACTGAATTGCCATCTAGTTAGGCACAAGTTCTGAGCAATGAGCCACCCTGACTCAGAGTATCTAGAATGCAGATAAAAATCTCTTGTTTTTTTAGCTCATTGTAGGGACAGGGAGCATCTCCCCAGTATTTGTACATGATCAAGGAGAGCAGAGACTCTGAACTCTCCTCTTATACGAAACAATAACAGCTTTAATGTTGGTCTGATGCTCCTTTCAAGCAAAAATGGAAATGAAAGGAGCACCCAAAGCTCTATCTCAGCCACACTAATCCTGTGAAAGCAGTGACTCACCTAGTAATGGCTTTCCATAAATTAGGCAGCTAAAAATGGGTAGGAAGCATGAAACCATTCACAGTTCCTGTAGTGTAAATTCTCTCACTGCATGTGAAGAAAATCCATGGCAGTGAAAATAAGAGATGAAGGTGTCAGCACTCGTCATGTTTAAATGTGCTGTTAATAATTCACATCTTCATCCCTTGGAGCCCAAGGCTTTGGAATGAATCACTCTATTTCTTTCCTCAAATGAAAACTGAGTTGCTGTTGCTTTCTAATCCCATATGTTTTCTTCCCAACTATGAGAAGAGAAGAAGCCAAGGTGGCCAAATGTGTTGTTCAAAGTGGAACAATGATGTGAGAAAGGAATGATGATTTTTCAATATGTCCACAGATAATTCTTGCTTTTATCCCACCTTTTATTTTATGCTACCTCCTGCAGCAGCACTGTGTGTGCTGTCACCTTCCACCCTCCACACTGCCACGGACACAGCTGATGGTAAAAGTGACAAAAAGTGACAAAAGTGACCCAAAAGGAAAGCCACTCAGTGAAACTGGAAGAGCTGCAGGAGGAGGAGTCACTGCATCTCTGGGAGCAGCACTCCCTGGTATCTGTTGCTCCTGGTCTGGCAGGAACACTGTGCCAAAGGCTGCCCCTGGGATTGCTGCTCTGTACAGGTGTACAGGTGCACCAGGGTCAAATAAAGGTTGAAAACCCTTAAAGGTTGAAAACTGAAATTTTAGGACTGGTATCTAAACTTAGCTCTGAACTAAGATAGCATGGTTATACAAAAAGAAAAAAAAAGGCAAAAAACAAAAACAAAACACCCAAAAACACAACCAAAAAGTGGTGCCAGACACAACAAGGTGCACAATTTTCTCATAACACAGGAAGGACTGTAACAGAGCATCCCAGAAAAGGCAGGGACAGCATGGCCTCACACCGGGAGCTGGCAAAGGCCTTGGTACTCTGACAGTTCCTGACATACTGCCTCAGTCACTCCATAGCCCCGGGCAATTACTCCTGTGAAATTCTGCTGGCATATCAAGAATTCTGAATATCAAATGTTCAGCTCAAGGTCTCTTATCTTCTCATTTCCAGAGCAATAACATCTCTCATCAAAACCATTTGTTCTATCCAGCCCAGCCTTGCTGCATCTACTTCCCATAACTTCTTGGGGTTTGTTTATACCTTGCCAAACTAAACAAGACCTTGAGAGAATAGAAGATAGCAGTGCTTTGCTATTAAAGGCTGAATTTTGCACTCATGTTGCTCCATTTCTTCTGGACTATGCACCCACTGAGATCTATTCCTTTATGCAATTCCTTCTGGTCATGGGGACAGAAGAGCGATTGTTCTTGCAGTTGCTCTTGTTTTCACACAAGGGAAAATTGCTAGTTTAAAGTAAAACTGTCTAACCAAAAGAAAGGCTTGGAATTTTATTTTTAATTTAGTTAAATGTTTTTCATTCCAAGTTGCCTGTGAGCTGGAAGCAACAAATCCTCCATCAGTTTAGGCACTTCTTAGAAGAGCAGAGGAGCACCCACAAAGCACAGGCAGTGCTAACGAGGAGCCAGGGCTTGGATTTTCCAGGGCCTTCAACTTCCTCTCTTCCCATCTGGTGACAACACCCCTCCCAGAGCACATGGCCACAGGCACAGCACTGAATGGGCTGTGCTGAGGAAGTGCACCCCGGTTTTGTTCAGCCCTCCATCCGACCATCAACACAGAGGTGACACACGTAAATCAACTCACAGCGACCCTTCCTTAGGCTCGCCGTACAAATGTGCTCCTTTAGCCAAAGAAACTTCTGCAGACAGACAGACAGACAAGAGAGGCAGGTTGTTTCTTAAAAACTGAAAAGGCAAACGAGGAATGGACCCAAGATAGAGGGCAAGCAGGTGTTGCTGAGAGCACTGAGTGCTGCTCAGGCAGGACTGCCAACAAAGGAAACCACCGGCAGGTTGGTGGGGATGCTCAAAGGCTTGGAGCAATAAACCAGAGGGGCGAGCAGGAGGCTCCGAGTGGCTGAGTGTCTCTCAGGAAATCCAGCACTCTGCACTTAGGGCAGCTGAGGCTCCTGGCTCAGGTGAAGCCTGGCACAGAGCCTGGCACCGGTGCTTTGTGCCGGGGCTCAGGGAAGGAGGGGATAGAGACAGGACAATGCGGGGACAATGAGCTCTGCTCAGCCCCAGCCGTGGGCAAAGCCACGGATCTCAGCTCCTGGGGCATGTCAAAGGCCTGATTCCCTCTGCTGCTGCTGGCAGGGAGATCCCTGAGGCTGCCTGCTGCCCAGCCTCAGCCCCGTGCCCGCGGGCTGGGACGGGCGGGCGAGGCTGGGGACACCTCCAGCAGGGCAGGTGACCTCTGCTGACATAACCTGAACCCAAGCTTTCTCCCAGAGCTCTTCACCCACCAACATCTCCTCGCTCACCAGACAGACTTCTGCCTGTCTTTCTGGGATAAGCTCCATGAGGTTTCTGACCCCGGCAGGACCTGCCCAGACTATCAAAGTGACTTATTGAAGAGTTATTACAATTATGGCAGTCTCTTGTCAGCCTGTCAGGACCTGTTTGCAGCGCAGGGTGCATTAGCACTGCCATAGAGCAGGAATTGAGGACTGCAGCTCCAAGGTTATTTTGACACCACAGAAGTGGAGGCTGCACCAGACAGGAAAAAAGTCCCAATTCCCTCTAACAACCCTTTAGCTACAGCATATAATCTCAAGTACTTAGCCAGCTATCTAATAACCCTTTATCTCCAACAAAAAACCATAGTCCTTCCTATTCCCCTCTTTTATGTTTGAACTAACTGTTTTCTCCAGGTGTTTCTTTACCTTGTCATAATCCATTACCTTCATATGCTTTGATCTTTCCATAGGGAATTTATTTTCTCTCTTCAAAGATCTTTTCTAGTCAGAAGATGTTTTCCCCAGTCCACACGCTCTGTTCCATTCAGATGTCCCAGCATGATGGTTATTTTTCCCTGACTTTTTACATTTATTTTTTTTAATTTACGAACCTTTAAGAACTCACATTTTAAATTAGAACCAAGCCAGGAAAGTTTATTCCTGATGACACAAGATGTGGCCTCTGATGAAAAATCTAAAAGACACACATTTTTCACACACTGCTGGAGCAAATTCACTTCACAGAAGGTTTTGTGAGGCAAAATAGTTACAGGAGAGCAAAGGCATTCAAAGGTCAGTCCCAGATCAACATTTGTATTCTGAAGGAAAATAAGCCATAAAATATATTCTATACATTTGCCTTAGTTTTCCAAGGAGACTTTAATGCTTCTTTGGTTCATTTGTCAATGTTTGTATTTGTAAATCTGTGCAGTGCTGAGGTTGCCAGTGTTGCAAGAATCAATTTGCTTTACTTACATGTATGTGACAGACTGGGGACAAACAGAAAGAGAAAGGTGCTGGATGCATCCTCTTCCACCTAGTATGGTACTGCATTACTATAGCCCAGGATTTTCTTCTTCTATGAACAGGGACAGGTCCTGTGCAGTCAGGGGCCACCCATTTCCTTCTGTGAAATAAATTCTCCATTTCTCTGATGCTGTAGGCACAAACTTAAAACAATTGTTCCTGCTTTGTTGCCGTTAGACTTGCTACTAATGATCCCTCCACATGGAGAGGGTGAGCACCAGCAGCACATCCTGGGTACAGCAAAGCAGCCCTGGGCCCACCCTTCCCAAAAAAAAAAAAAAAAAATTGGAGATGAGGCCCCAAAACCAAAATGTTAAATTCCAGCATTTAAATTTGTCAAATAACTTCTCAATTGCAGATATTCTGAACAACAAACAAAACAAGCTGCCTGTCCCAAAACAAGCCACCTGATGCACACACAGAGGAAAAACACCAGCCTCTCAGGGCTTTATTTCTAAAGATGGAACAAAACTCTGAATTGTCAAACAGAACATGCTTGAAATCATAATGCTCATATGTAAAATAGCTCTGGCACAGCATCATGGAAAATTCTGAATTGAGCTTTCTTTGTACACATTTGCACAAAGCAACTGTCATTATAAATAGCAGCAATTTGAAAAAAAATATCTGCGTGCTCCTGGGCAGAGGTGTTTGTTCCTGTGCTGAATATCTTCTCACCTCAAATCTCACATTTCTTGTGGAGTGTTAATATCTTCTCTTAATCCTTGTAAGGTCAACTTGTCTTTGTGATCTCTGAGCTATGCACCCTGAGCATTTGTCTGGACACGCCCAAGAGCAAGTTCTGTGTAAAATCTATGTAAAAAAATCACATAGATATTTAGAAATACAAAATACACCACAAGTAAAAGTAAAGGCTTTAAGGAAAAGTAAAGGTTTCTCAAGAAGAACCCTGCTTTGGTCATGGCAGTACCTATAAGGAGTTCCCAGCTCCAAACAAGCCCCCACTGCTTGGGCAATGGTTTAATAACTGAAGATAAACAAAGTCCTTTTCTTTTTTCTTCTTTTCCCCTCGTTCTGCTTTGCAGACAGAAGGCAGAGAGCAGTAATTTCATCCCCTGTACAAGAGAGAGGCAGAGTGATTTCTGGCCATCCCAGCCAGTCTGTCCTCGTGTCCTCCTCACCAGCAGCAATCTCTTCTAAGCCCAAAGCCTGTGGTCCTGACCCAGCCCTGCTGCAGGGCTGAGGGACACACGTGGGCAGCAAAGGTATGGGCCAGGTAAAGCTCCTGCATCCAGAGATTTATCCTGGTTTTGATTTCAGCAGGGCAGAAGTCCTGTTTCCCCCACGGCTCGTGTTCAGCTGTGCTGGAGAGCTCTCTGACAGAAAGGACAACCACCCCTCCACCTCTGCACGCACACACAGGAACAGCTGGAGTCCCCCACGTCCTCCAGGAAGCCTGGACAGGGACAAAGCTCTGCTTGGAATGCCAGGTCTCCATGCCGAGAGAGAGCTGTGCAGCTGGGCCAGCTGGGAGCTCACGGCTCCTCTCGCGCGCCTCAAACAAACGCTGCGGCACACGTGGTGCTCTCACCTGGGAGGTGAGGGCAAGGGAAAAGAAGCCTTGTCCATCATGACAATTCTCAGCCTTCTGTGCTGCTCCCAAAAAAAAAAAAAAAGGATTTACCAGGTTGGAGCTTGTCAGAACAGAAAATGCAAAGGCTTTTCAGAAATTCAGAAGTTCTGTAAGAAAGAGTCGAGGCCCTCACCTCAATCCCTCACATATTCTAAATTAATTTTCTTCTGACCCCAGCCCACATCCAGTCTGTTCTGTTATGAAAGAAGGAGCAGAGTTTGCCTAGTTTATTCTCTCCAAGAGACAGCCAAGAAGAATAAATGCAGATTATTCTACTTTGACCAAATTAAAGGAAATTGTAGCTCAGAGCAGAGGGATTCCCTTTGTTCATCTGACAACACAGAGGAATTACTGCAGCCCTGTCTCCTGTCACCACTGACAGGCTGCTGGATGTGTTTCTGTTGCTACTCCTTCATCATTTACCTGCAAAACCCCATCAGCAGCCTGCACAATCACTTTCAAAGCAAAAACAAAGACCACAAAAATCAACGTAAGCCACTGCAAAAAAATCCCTTCCACCAGAGGAGTTTTACAAACGGTTACATGTACCCAAACAGGGAAGCACAAACACTCTGCACCGCTTTGAGGAAACAGCTGCCTTTGCTGTAAACACACAAGGAATACTAGAACAGACCCAGAGACAAGCACCAGCACCAAAGGACCAAAAAAAAAAAAAGTGAAGTTTTAAATTAAACGAACATTTGGCCACACACAAAGGAAAAAAAAAAAAAAAAAAAAAGAAAAAAAAAAGTGAAGGTTTAAATTAAACGAACATTTGGCCTATCACTTTTTAGGGTTTGTTAAGTGTCCAATATTTTGCAATATTTGGGGATTTTTCATGTTCACTCAGCAAAGGAATGCTTAATTCATTGGAAGTTAACTTCTAAAGTGCTCTTTGCTACTTTTTGAATGTTTCCCTTCCCATTGTGCAATGGTACTGCAGCACCCCAGAGGGAAAGCCCCTTGTACAGAAGGATTTCGCTCCAGCTGAGCCTGATCCAGCCAGCAGCCATGCTGGGTTTGCCTTCCACACAGACGTGACCTGCTTGACCCCCCTTCCCTCTTCTGCTAGCACTTCATCCAAGGGGCTCCAGGACCTGCAGGCACCCAGTGCCAGCAGCTGTGTGACTGCTGGATTCTCCCACTGGATTCCTGCAGATTCCTCCAAGACCACGGTGAGTTACTGAGGAATCCTGGTGTCCCTTGGTCACTGCCAGCACACAGGAATGGGGGTTCTGGGGAGGACTCTGCTCTGTGCCTTCCCTGTTTCCCTCCCCAAGGTGCAGCCCTCTCCTGATTCAGACACACAAACACTTGGAGTTGTTCTTCTGCCCAAATATTTCGTGTTTGGCTGTAATTGTTATGTTTTACTCCAAGTCCTTTTTCCTGCATGGCAGGTTTCACCTTCCAGGTGCTCCTGGAACAGGAAGGGCTGGTACAGGCAGATCAGGACTCAGGCTTTATTTCCAAAGCTGGGCTGGCGAAGGAGCTCTTGGGCAAACAGTTCTCTGGGAGTCAGCAACAAGGAAAACACCAACTTGCATAGTGCCTAACTGGCTTTGCCAGGTGGGGGTTAAACAAGAAAAGCACCTGTCAGCTGTGATTTCTGTTAGGAGATCATTCTACTGCTAAGACATCTCAGTCAGCACAGAACTTAATCAAATCTGCTCATTCTCCCCTAGAGTCAAGTGCATAAAAGTGATTGTCACTGCAAGGGCAGTGAACGAGCTGAAGGAAAGGTCTGTGCTTTAACATTTCTGCTGCTGCTGAAGCCACAGATCAGTCACAGAGATGAAATACAGGAGAACACATCTCTTCATGTACAGGCAGCAATGGAGACTGACGTGCACAATGTGATTCCTGCCAGCGTGCCAAGACATGTGGGGCACATTCTGCCTTCCCATTCCCTCCCCCCATCTCCCTAAAATGTTCAATGCAAAGTAAAAAGCACCAAGGTGTTAAGTGACTTGAAATATTTGTGTATTTGTATCATCTAGTAAACAAAGTTGCTGAAAAATGTCATTGGTGATCTTCACACGTGTGTGGGAGAGCAGCTCAGCTGTCAGGGAATGACTGTACAGCTCCCTGCTGGAAAGGAGAAGTCAAACACTCCACAAGCAGACTTTTAGAGCCTGGTGGGATCTCTGCTAAACGCTAGGGATACCCAGGCTGTCAGCGGCTTCCAGGATATCTGCTGATTCATCCTGGCAGTGCCCACCCCAGAGGGCTGTCCCAGGTGCCAATCTGCAGAAAAGCTCCAGCCACAGCTCTGACACCAGCTCAGCAAATCCTGCCTTCAAACCCGGGGTGAGCCCGTGGGACAGAGATCATCACCAACCCCGTCACCTCCTGAGTGCAGGAAACACCCAGAGCCAGAGCCTTCTGGAAGGGCTGTTCTGTCACTCAGTGCCCCTGGGATGTTTTTGCTGCTATGGATTAAAGCTCTTTGTTCCTTCCCTTCCCCTTTCCCACCTGAATTGCACACGGTGACAGGTGCTGGCTGCAGAAGTGGGCATTGCTGCAGGTGTGTGAAGGGAGCCTGTCAGAGCTAGCAGCAAACCCAGCTGCAGATCAGAAAGCTTCCCACGAGTCAGCCTGAAAAGAGTGAGGAGAGAGGGCACGAGAGAGTTTTGTCCCTTCCTTTAGTGCTGTTCAGGATCACTAACAGCAGTAAGGAATGTACAGGCATAGAATCCCCCTCCAAAATCCAAAATAATGTACAGAACACTGACCCATGCATCAGTGTGTGTACCAGCTGGTGGGGGCCAGCAGAGCAGGTCTGTGCTTGCCAGCAGCAGTGCCCTGTGCCATGCTGCAGCACGCTGTCATTAAGGCCCTGCACATGGCAGTCATTAGCAGATAGACAGGAGCTACTTTTGTATCTGAATTCAAATGAACAAATGCCATTTCTAACCATTAATCTCCTGTAGTAGGTTAAAAAGTGGGTTTAGGGATAATTAATGATTTTCATAATTTCTAGGAAAGCTTTATCAGGATCCTTACATTTCTAAAATGCTGACACATCACATGATCCAGGACCTCAGTGTCTGAAAAATCACTGAGTACATCACAGCACCCCCAGCACCCCTGCCTTTCTGTGTGTGCAGGGGGATGCTGAGAAGCCAGGCAGGCAGGTCCCAAGACCTTTCCTTCACGGAGGCACAGCTGCCCTTACACAGGCACTCGGGGTGGATCACTCGCTGGGAGGGCTCAGAGATTGATCCAGCAAGAAATGCAGTTTGCATGGGAATCTTATCCTGCAGAGGTACACAAAATCTAGTATGAGGAAGGAGATCTGGAGAGGCAGGGAAGGTGTTGGGCTAGGGATCCATCCAGCTTCTGATGATGCCTTAAGTTTTTGGCTATTTTTCAGATCCTGTACTGCATTAGTGCATAACTCCAAACTCCATACACAGTGTTAGTTACTGCCTTCACATTTTGGTCAGACAGAACAATTCCTCTGGGGCTGGAACCCAAGGACACCCTACAGCCTCAGGCTCTGAAAAGTACAAACAAAAGTGAATTGGGGGAGCAAATTGGGGGTAACTTCAAAGAGCCCACAATGCAGGCTTTTCTGCCCAATTACAAAACATCACCCAAACCCATGAAGAAGGAAGAAGAAGCATGAAGAAGAAACCCAGGACAACACTCTGTGCCCTCCGTCTTGCTTCCATCCACAACATACTAAAAATCCCAAAACCTAAATTTCTCTCCAGGTGATACACCTACACTACTCTCTATAATCTATTTCACACTTTTGTGGATTCCAGTCTATCTTGAAGTCTAGGAAACTTTCTCCGTGAATGAGGGTCAAAGTCAGTGCTCCCCTGGGGGTCAGGGCACCCCAGGGCAGACAGAGAAATATTCCCAGTGCCCTGGGGTTCCACAGTAAATTACTTCATTAGCTGAAGCTCTAATTGGAGAATTAACCCCTGATGTGTAAATGGACCAAACTTAGAATTACCTGAAAACTGGTGCCCATTGTCCAGCTTGGGTGTAGCCCCTGGGAGGCTGTGACTGCCCAGGGTGAACCTGTTTGAAGGCCTTTAACAAACACCCTCTTTAGCTCTGCCCAGCCTCTGTTCTAGGTAGCCACCCCAAGGCATCACCCCTGCCCTGGCCAGCACCACTCCCTGCCTGCTGTGAGCATCTCCTCTCATCCTGGCAGGGAGAGCTCCTTCTCCTCTGGTATGGCTCTGAACACCCCCACTTACTAAAAGCACTTTTGGTTTATTAAACTGATCACTCTGCTCTACTGAGGCAGCACTTACAGGGGAGCAGCAGGATGGCTTTTCCCAGACTCTCAGGGTCTTGGGAGACGCTTGCAGAGAGCTGGGAGCTGGCACCGAGCTGGAGAAGCCTGCACTGAAGATGAGAGATGAGAAAGCTCACTTGCAGAGAATCTGGGTTTTGTTCTCTGTGGGAAGAACACAAATTTTTGCATTCAAGACAAATTTAATAATGCATTCCAGTGATCTGCATTTTTCCAAGCTCCTACATTCCCTCCCTTCCTGAATACCATGTTTTCCTGTTCTACCAGAGGGATTTCTGTGGCATCCACTGCCAATGGGTTGAAAATCAAAGTTATCATGGATGAAACATCAGGATCTTGAATGTTTGGGAAACAGCCAAACGTTAGTTTAATTAACTCCAACATACTCAATTATGACTGACCTTTTCAAACAGAGCCAGAGAAGCACTGAGGTTGGAAGCAACCTCTGGAGATTATCTAGTGCAACCATCTGTTCAAAGCAGAGCCCATTAGATGGACTTGCTCAGGACACCATCCAGTCAGACCTTTCATTATCTCCCAAAACAATTCTCAAAACATCTCTCCTCAACACAGACATTGCAAGAAGTCCTTCAAGAAGTTGTTTCAAACCAAATTTTCCAACTTCATTTCCTTGAATGCAAAGAAGTGTTTTGATAATTTTGTAACAACGTATTTTCCAGAATAGGAAATAAGAAAAAACACTTTTGTTACAATGACTGCATTTTTAATATTGTTCACTTTTCAAATTTCAATTGTCAATTAAAAATTTAAAATTTCAATATATAAATTCCCACCTGGATCTTGTGTAAGCATCTTAAAAGAAAACCAGCACCTCTCCAGTACCAAGCACTGAGTTCAATACAACACTACCACTGTGTGTCTCTTCTCTTCAGCTCCTTTCCAGATCACGTAGGGAGTTGTGGAAACGCTGTGGACAATTTTTGCCTGCTCAGACTGCAGCACATGGAGACCACTGGGTAGGACAGGACCCATCAGAGCCCCTGGGGTGTTCTCCCCTCCCAGCAGCTCTGCTTCCATCTCCAGCTGCTGGCAAAGGCTGCTGCAATTCTGTGTGGTTCCCACAGGTTTTGGAGTAATGGAACCTCCATTTGGGAACACAGCATAGACCCCTCACAAACACAAACTTTCAGCTCCCTGGTGCTTCCCAACATGCAGTGCCCACATGCTGGAAAGCATCACCACACATCTCCTGGCTCACACTGAAAGTGCACTGAGTGCAGTGAGAGAGGTGAGAAAGATGAGAATGTACTGTAAGAAAAATCAAAAACCAAACTAAACAAAACACAACTCCTGAAATGTTATGGGGTTTATCTTCTAAAAGGTGATCATAGGAGAATCTCTACTTTCCAGAAGAGCTCTCTTTTGATGCTGTGATACTGAGTCCAGGTGTAAGTTAAAACACAGGATAAATTAAATTTTTCTCTCATTTATTCTGAAATATAAGTACTTTTATTTTTCTTATTAAATTTTTCACCTGAAAAGATCAAGGAACTGGATCACATCATTCAGATTATTTGGTCAGAAACCTCCATTCTAAATATATCACCCAGTACAGAAGCAGCAATAGAACTGCAACCAACAAAACACTTGCAAAGGTACAGACAGCTCTATTTCAATGAGTTACTCACTAATTTACACTGAAAAAACATGAGGCTGTCACAGCTGAGCAGTTGAAAAAACCCCACCTTGCAATCACTTGATGCTTCTGCAGTGAATAATGCAAAGGGGTTTAGAGTGCTCAACCACAGACTCGGGAAAAAGGAATTGCATCATTAGAGAAAGCCAGGCCGGTTAATTGCAGGTAATGGCCACGAATAATGACAGCAGAGAGTGCTGAATGACGTAGGAGAGAGCACATTCTCCCTCGGAGCTGTAACTGCTTACAGCAGACAGTCTGGTCAGCCTGAGCCCGCTGGTGCCTGCCTGTGCTGCTCCTGCTGCAGCTGGGCACCCTTGGTGAGGCTCCCAGGGAGCAGCTCCCGGGGGCTCTGCACCCACAAACCGTGCCAGAGGAGCACACCGGTGTGCAGGATTTCTGATTTCTCTGTCTGGTGATTAATGACTCGAATGCACAGTACTAATGGTTGTTGGACTGGCTGCTCCCTCTTTTTTCCTGCCTTCCATCCTTTTTCCCTGGATGTGGCCACTTGGTAGAAAGCCCAGCAGCAGTCAAGGAGAGGGAGGACATGGAAGCCATTCCTCTCCTCCCCTCAGCCTGTTCATCCCCCACCCAGGAACATTCTCTACACACCTGCACACAAACGTGGCTTTGCCTGGTGCTCCACAGCCTGATCACTGATTCTTCAGGAAGACATTAATTATGGAAATAGTTCCTGAAGAAGGAGAAGTGTTCCTTTGCCAGACCAATTCATCTGCTGCTGCAGCCACTCTCAGTGTCCTGTGAGTCACTCCACAGCTGGAGCTATCTGTGAGAAATGCTGGGAGTCAAGGGGAACAAGCTGTGGTGATGCACAGCAGAACGAAGGAGAGCTAAGGAAAGTGACCTCCAAACTACATGTATTTGGGTATCATCTGCTTCCTATTAGCCTGTTGGGAAGAATGTTTATTAGAACACATAATACTTGCATAATACTGTACTTGTCACATATCCTTCCCATTAGCTCCCTTTCTGAGATTACTTCCTTGGCTGAGCCCTCAAGACACCACACAGTTTGATCTCTACACTTCCAAACACTCATCACCCAAACATCCAAAAGATTTATGACCTACTTGGGCCACCCTTACTTCTAAGGGCAAGCTGAGTGTATCAGGAACAACACTTCATGTGAGCTGGAAGCATTTATTTCTATCGCAATACATGAAGCTGATCTGTCTGCATGACGCCACGTGAGAGCAAGTCAGGGAAGCCAGCAATGAATGAAACACCTGAATCCCCCTGGTGATGTCTCCAGGCAGCAGACTAAGCAGCAGCTCCTACTCCTCACACCCTGACTTCAAGGCTCTTCCCAAGAGCTGTGAGCCTCAGAAGCAGCACAGGGGTCAGGACAGAACTGTGCTGAGAATGGGGCGCTTCCCACTTCTCAACATCCTTCTCCAATGCACACAGCCCTGCTGCTCTGGGAACAGCCTGGTTATTTTCACTGCAAGCTCCTAGATGAGAAGAGCAGCTCCACAGCCATGGTTGTGTGAAGCAGTCTCAAGCCCTCAGTCCCTCTGGCTGGCTGCAGCAGGAGGCAGAATTCCAGCAAATGTCACTCCTGACCTTGGCTGGCTCTGAGGCTGCTGGCCACCAGGTATGAAACCCTGAGAGCTCCAGGGGACTCTCATCCTCCTGCACACTGGATCCACAGAGCTCTTTGGAACACATTTCTGAGGGAACACAGACCCAGCGTGGACCACGCTGAAGGTGTATCCCTCCATTTCGTGCTTGTTGGACCTTCCCAGGACATGCCCTGGCTGAATGCACTTCTGTAAGGCACTGAACTCCCTGCAAACAGCGGATCAGGACTGTGAAGAGGATTATACTCAATGGTTTCTCTCTGCTGATTAGTACAAGAAAAGGGCAGGGAGATTTTGACAAGGTTTATAAAATGATGCCCACAAAAGCAGGGCTAAATACTGCTCTACAAACAACAGGAGACAATAGTCATGGCATTCTTCTCAGAGAAACCAAACAGACATTCAACCAGAACAGACTCACTGCTACTGCTGGAACCATTTTAATCCCACCCATCCCCTCCCTGCTGCTCTAAAACAGGCACAAGAATAATTTCTTTAAGAAGCTCTAACTGCTGCCTGGGGAAGGAGAGCGGATTTTGCCCCGGGGGAGCCAGGTGCTTTGCTGCTGTCTCACAGATGGTGTCCCCTGCAATGGAGCCCTTGGTACTGCATTAATGCAATCAGAGGCACCCTGCAGTCTGGTCACTGACCTGGCTGAACAGCAGATGACATGATGCCTTGAGCTGCTATTGTGTGGAATTACCCATGGAGCTGTGACCATTGTAAACGAGACAAAACCACCACTTCACCCTCTGCTCTTGGCCTGTTTTCCAGCAAGGAACAAAGCCCAGGAGCACCTCAACTCTGAGCACCATTTTGTCCTTCACTGCTTCTCACAGCTCCTCCAAAGGAGTTTGTGTGCTCTTCCTCACACCTGGAACTACTTTCCCAGCTTTACTGGCAGGTCTAACCTTTCTCTGTTCTTGCTTTAAATACCTTTTCTGTCCTTCTCCTTTCATTTCACTTCATTGCTGTAACAGCTTCCCCTCCTCTGCCTGCATAAAGGTGGAAGTTGTGTTACCTGAATGGATCTCACTGCCCTGGGTGCTCACTGGGAGAGGCCACGGGGACAGATTCCCACGTGACATGGATCATGCACCTCTGCTGGGGGGACACACAACCACGGGTCACAGAAAACATGGTGAATAAGGAACACTGTTCTCTGGTTTCCAAAACAAGAGTGAGATCAGGCAGAACCTGCTCCGTGTCAGCTCCAAACCAACAGGGAGCTGCTTCCACACACTGCAGAGCTCCTCACCCCAGGACACTGCAAACTGAGCAACTGGACACCTTACTGAGAGAACAAAGCCCACCAGGAGAAAGGAAATACAAAGAAACATGACATACAAAGAACTCCCCCGAGGCTCAGACGTTCCCCAAGCTGGAGACCTTTTCCTAAGCTGGAAACTGCGAAAGCATCCTGGGAATAGCTCAGCACAGCCCTGTACCTTCCCTGAGCAAACCCTGCAAGCTGCTGCAGGAGACAGCACAGGGCTGGGTGGGGCTGGCACCTGGCCCAGGGCACATCTTTATCCCAGCAGTGAAGTCAGAGCACCGTGAGTGTCACTGCAGGTCTGGACAGGCACAGGAGGAGCCCAGCACTCCCACAGGTGGCACAGCAGGAGAAGGGACCTGCAGAGAGCATTTGGTGCTCAGCAGCAGCTGGCTCTGATAGCCAGGCAAGCCCAGCTACTGCTGCAAGGCAGGAGCCAACCCACACTCACCTCTGGGGTTCATCAGCAGCCCAGCATGACATCCTTGGACATGTTCAAAGGAAAGGTTTCATTACAATGTCTGGCAGCGAAACAGAAGCCAGCTGACACTGCCAATGACAAGGTGCTCGTTTGTCTTGGTTTTCTTTCAATTATCAAACTGAAAGTCCATTTGGCTAAATTAGACAAAAACTGCTTTCCCATTTTCCTCTAATTTTTGTCTCATTCAGTCTGATGTAAAGCCCCTACAGAAGAAGTATGACCAAGTTATATCAGTATCACCCTTTCTACTTCATTTACAAATAGTCTCATAAAAACCTACCTGCACCAAGACTGAAACACGCACAGGTTATGTTAAACATCATCTGATTATTGCTTAGCGTCAGAACAGCTCAGATTGTACAAAACTGCAGAAGCAAACTCATATATTAATCATTGAAGAACAGCTCACGTACAAATAAAAGGGTTTGATGTCATCATCTGGCTCAACAGAAACACAGCCAGGAAACAGCAGCCTACCATGAACTGGCTTTAACTGGCAGGCTTCGGTGTTTGCATAAAGAATCTTCTATCAGAAAGTGGCTTTTTTGAATTCCAGGGAGTTCCTTGCTTTAGAAGTATTTTGGACAACACGAACAAAAGCTTCTTGTCTGAGATATTATATAGGAAACAGCATTAAAGACAAAAGCTAACATTTCAGAATATGTGATTGCAGACTCTATTTTGAAAATGTCTCCTGAAGAACAGTTGGTTTTTGGAAATATTTTTAAAGCAATTTAATCACAGATTTCCAAGACAGGCTGCACTCCTCATGTTCCCTGAATCAACCAAGTTCCAGTTCTTACAGGATCACCCAGTACGAGCACAAATGACTGTCTGTTTGACACATCTTCCTGGGCTCTCCCTTAAGGGTCACTGGGAATGAGCAATGAATTGAGGCACTAGTAAAATGATGCATTCAGCTGCCTGAGTCCTTTTGTGAAAGAAAAGGGGTCTGATCAATTCCTATTTACCTCAGCACACTTCTGGTTTCAGGATGGACTTCAGGGGTTTCATCGCTGCCTAGCAGAGAACACTAATGCTTCCATTAATGCTCCATGTGAAAACTTGGAACAGTATTCGGAGAGATAGGAACAAGAAGGAACAGATGACTTTCAAGCACTGCTGACAGGAAGCCATTGGCACTGGAGAAGGTGAGGCTGCCCTGATCAGACAGCAGCCGTCTGCGAGAGCATTTCATTAAACACGGAACACAAACAGGACCCGTGTGCCGCGGAGCGGCAGCGCTGGTGACTCATGCTATTGAACCACCCTGCCTCGAACCTGTTGAAGATCTTGGCCCAGCCTTCCCTTTTCAGCACGAATCCGACTAGAAAGGTGGCAGAAACCCGCGGGCTGTTGGACAAACACGGAGAGAGCCCATCCGTGCGCTCAGGTGCAGCAGCAGCAGCAGCGGTGGGTCGGACGGGCGGTGCTGCCGCAGCTCCGAGCGCGGCACCTGCCGAGCCCCCGCCCTGGCAGCCGCGTCCGTGCCCATCCCCGGCCGTGTCCCTCCCCGGCCGTGCCCATCCCCGGCCGTGTCCCTCCACGGCCGTGTCCATCCCCAGTCATTGTCCATCCCCCGGCCCGTGTCCATCCCCGGCCGTTTCCATCCCCAGTCATTGTCCATCCCCCGGCCGTTTCCATCCCCGGCCGTGGCCACCCCCGGTCCGTGTCCATCCCCCGGTCCGTGTCCATCCCCGGCCGCGTCCGTGTCCATCCCCCGGCCCATGTCCATCCCCCGCTCCATGTCCGCCCCCGGCGGCAGCAGCGGCCCCGGAGCGCTGCGGGAGGGCCAGCAGGGTGCCCGGCTCCCCGCAGCCCTCCGGCGGTACTCACATGGCGAGCGGGGGGCGAGCGGGCTGCGCTGGCTCCCTCTCCAGCAAAGATGGCTTTCGGCTCCGCGCCTGCCGCCAGCCGGCTCCTACAGTGGCAGGCACTGTTGTGGGGAGAGGAGGGGAAGGCACCGGCTACTGAGCATGCCTGCGCCTCGCATCACGGGCGGGGAGCAGGGCGAGGCTGGGAGCGCCCCTGCACACGCTGCTGCCCGCGGCCGCGGTCCCGCAGCCAGTCAAACCAGGTATGTGGGTAAGGCAAGTAGCTTTGCTAGGTACCTGGACCTCAAATCTTGGGGTGCCTGTTGGGAGTAAAGTGCAACAGTGTCATCAGATCAAATCTATGTTTTCTGATGTGGAAATCTAAGAAAAGGTGAATTGTTCCTCAAAGCAATAGGCAAAAGCACCACAGCTACTGGGGGTGAGCAAGGCATCAATCTCCATTTCTCAGCTTGTTATCAACCAGCAGTATTTTAATGCAGAATGTCGTCAGGGAATGTGACATCACCCACAGCACAGACATCAGGACACTCAGCTATTGCCCGAATCCAGGCTCGAGTGTTACCACAGCCTGATTCAGGTGTAAGCCATGGGCTCTCAGCTCAGAAGGGACCCAGCTCCTTGGGGAACTATGGAACTCTCAGTGACAGTCACAGGAACCCCTCTCCCTTCTCCTCTGCTGCCTGTGAGCTTGCTCACTGCATTAGAGACTCCTCATTCCTCCTGCCACTGCATTCTGCCTCTTGTGCTGGAGCCAATTATCTGCATAAATTAATAAATGTCACTTTGGGCAGCACTTCGAGCCTTAGGTTTTTTGCTCACATATCACACTCATGAGAGCTTAGCCATAGAAACTTTTCCTGAAGGAAGTAGAAAACACTTCAAACTGTATTTTCTCTATGTAAAGATGGAGTTTCAACCAATTGGTACACGCTGATGACAATCAGGAGATTCCCAACTACCTTCAAGCTTTATCCACCCACAGATTACTCAGCTCAGCACTTCTCATCTGGAATTCCTCCATAACTCCTCCCTCCAGAGGAGAGTTCACTTTTCAGACATCCTAGACAAAGATACATTTATATCATATATTATATATATGATCGTTTATATGATAGATTTATATGATTATTTGTGTGATGCCACAGCAGCACCCACACTCAGGCTGGCACCAACACAAGCACCACCTGCTACCAGCGACATTCTCACCTTCATCTTCAAATCCAAGCCACACCTGAATATTGAGAAAGTGATAAGTCATGCCTAGCTTGTGAGGCCAGGAGCTTCTGGGACAGAGAGACCTTCCACCAGACCTGTCTGCCCTTCTGTGGTCTCACTTCCAGTCATTATTACATGGAGGGTAGAACAAGTGCTGGTGCTAGATGTCTCAAAAAAAAAAACAAACAAACAAAAAAAAAAAACACAAAAAAAAAAAACAACAACAACAAAAAAAAAAAAACCAAAAAAAAAAACCCAACAAAAAACCAAAAATTAAAAAAAATAATAAATTAAAAAAAAAAAAACAGAAAACCCCCAAAACCAAGCCAACAAAAAAAAAAAAAAAAAAAAAAAAAAAAAAAAAAAAAAGGAAACAAAAAAAACCCACCAAACCAAAAAATCAAAAAACTGGAAGACTCCAAACCCAACCTATTGAAATGTTTTATTATACAAACTATCCAGAGCAAATGATACAGTGTTTGTGATGACCCCACGGTAGCTTTTTCCTGATTGAAGGGGAACAGAAAATACCCACACAAGCATAAAGGTGAAATGGCAGTCAGGAAAGTTAGAAATCAGAAATTAGCAGAAGTGTTCCACTACAGGGAAAATACCTCAGACCTTGTGAGCACCGGGCAGAATGAGCTGAAGCTGCAACAGTGCCCCACATCATCTGGCCATGACTTCCTCCAGAGCAGTACCAGAGAGTTCTCTAAACCAAATTAAACACCATCATTGCACAGCTGCTAAAAATAGAATTTCCTACCAGCTAATGAAGGCATCACCATTCCAGTCCAAGAAGGCTCACGATCCTGAGGAAAATCCACAGCTGATCTGGGGGACATTTCCTTCAGCCCCACGTTCCGTGGAGTTTGCAGACTGCCATTAAAGGCCACCAAAGCCTCTGGTGTTAGAAGAGATGCAGAGACACCCTGTGGTGGCAAGACTAATACGACCAGAATGAGTTCAAACAACTTAAATTTCATTTAAGTCACAGAACTGAATCAGAAAATCTGCATCCTGGCGACACAGAGAAATTGTTCCCCGGTTGCTGTTCAGGTACTTTCCTCTCTCCAGACCTCCTTTCCTGTCTGGCATCTTTTGCTCTGTCTGTTTGCATTGCCATGAAGATTTTCCCTCTTATTCTGCTTGGTATGATAACAACAGCAGGATCAGGGCTGGGGCAGTTGCAGGGATGGCTATGGAAATGCTCCACTTCTGGAAAATAACTTCCTACATCTTCAGCCTGCCCCTCTTGGGTATGGAAAACAATCAGGCTGCTTTGCAAACTGTTGGGGCTTTACCCCATCCATAATCTATATTTTGTTCTGAAGCAAAGATTCGTCAGTGAGGGCAGCTTCAGAGCCACCAATGCTGCTGAGGATGTTCCAGAATGAAAGCCACCAACAACCATCACCAGTGGAAATCAGTTCTGCATCTGGAGCCTTGCAGGTGCTAGAGATTGCTTACAATTATCTAGGGAGCACCTGGAGACAGAACACTGAGGCTCTGAGAATGTTCTGTACTGCTGTTACATGACCTTCACCTGAGGGAAACGTATTTGCTCATGGATCTGCAAGGAGGATCCCCACTCAGAACGGTCTCCATGTAGTCCATAGGTTATGGAGTGCCCACACAACAGAGTAAATCTCAGGGCCAGCCACAGTAACACTGGTACTGGTTACTGTGGCTCACAAAACAAAACACCATTAGTGCTAAATAAGAAAGGTGAGAGCAGTTAATTGGTTTATAGAAAGCAATGGTAATTAAGTTTCACGAGATTTAAGCAGAAAAGAAAAGGAAGGCAAATAAATCAATTATTCAAATGCTGCATTTTCACATCTGATCTGGAATGCATTTAAACAAAGTACAGAAGGAATTCTCCCTAAATCATCACAACTTATGCCACTGGAAACTCAGCACAGCCAGACAAACTCATCTTTAAAAGAGAAATTAAACACCATACATGTGCAAAGTACAATTTTCCAGAAACTATTGTCAGAAAGGATTAAGAAAAGATCTGTTCTAAGTATCTTCAATCCTTCGTCACCAAGTTCTACATGTTTATTTTAAATGGCTTGTTTTCTTCTCTTGACTTTTTAGAAGAGTGGAATTGGTGGTAAATGACCCAGCCTTTGCAGCTCACTTCCCAGAGGTAAGGCAGATGCCTGCCTCCCCAGTTGCTGCCTTTATTAGCCACAGGGGGTCTGTTCTGCAGAGCTTCACCTCAGCACCACTGCTTGCCTAAAATGGGTCTTGCCTTTGCAATTATTTTGTCACAAATGAAAACCTCAAGTCTGTATTTGTGGGGTGTGTAATTTTCTTTCATTCACAACTTCTATTTGTTCCTTCACAGCATATTAGTGCTTTAGTGATAATTTCCTTTTACAGGTCACTGGAGCATTTGTAATTTCTCTCATAAATTGTCTTTTCTGACATTTCTCTGAGAGATCCAAGTTCAAGTTACCTGGGTTCTGTTAAAACCCTGGATGGCTCATTACCAAGCCTGAGTAGCAAGGTGTGATGCTCTGTCCTCCTTCAAGGGATTTACAGTTCCTTGTTAACTGTGTATTAATGGATAATTTTGAAAACTTTGCAGCTGTGATCCTGCCAAGCATTTGCACAGTGAGGCCCAGTCCCTCCTGCCTGTGTGTGTCCCTGTGGTAAAAACCGGGTACAGGGAACTCTGCTTCAAAGTCTGTGAGGGGCTGAGGAGGGAAGAGAAGAAGAGTAAAAGAAGAAAAGTTAAAAATGGTTGCCAATTTTGTTTTTAAGCCTATGAGCATCGTGTGGTTTGATTTAGAAGATTTGTGGGAAATATTTGTAGCAGGCTGGAACGAAACAGACAGAGGAGGGGGGAGCATGACCCTCCGAGTCAAGCAACCAAAAGTTAATATAATTACCAAATGTGAAATGTGGAGCAGAGGGACTAATTCGATCAGAGAGGCCAAGGGGATAATTCTTGGAGACAAAGCATTGCAATGCGGAAATGCGGGCTAATCAGCCGCTTTATCAAAAGAAAAAGGAAACAATTTGGAAGGCTAAACTAAAATCCCCAGTTGGTTCTTCATCTTTTCAGGAGTCTGTTTTTGCCTAGCAGCGTTTGTTCCATCTCACATTTGTTCCACTGCCCCTGGTCCCTGCACAGAGCTGTTTTCCTGGCTCCTGGCTCTTCGCTTGTGTCAAACGACCGGACCCACCTCTGCTCCCGGTTTAAGGAACTGCTCGGTCATGAAAGACAGCATGCAGAGGGAAATATTCATTCTAGTCAATGTCCAAGCCTACTTTCCATAATCATCTGGAATAGAGCAAGACTATCCAGAGTCACTTTGTGCCTGCAGGATTTCTCAGAGCAGGTATTTGCCTCATCTGCTGGAAAGCAGCTGCTCAGTGATCTCCACTGAACTCCTGCGTGCCTGGGTCCCTCTCAGGTCTGTAGAGCAGCAGATCCAGACTTCACCAGCTACAACCCAGCAAAGCAGAGGTTTTCAGATTCAGACTTCTGCTTCCAGCTAAGCAGGTGCTGCTGGCATGACAGATAAAACGAGCTGGCACAAGGGAAAGAAGGAACTGACAGAAGAAAGCACAGGAGAGGGGAAGCACGGCCAAAAAAAGCGAGAGCGGCTCTTCAAGAAGAGATTTTCTCGACTGAGCCTCTTCTCTGGGCCTCCCAAAAATAAATTGTAAGTACATCCAAGATTATATTTTGCATACATTTACAAAAAAGAAATTTTGTGAGTATTTCCAGAGCAGCTTTGGAAGAGCCACAGACACCTTGTCACCTCTGATTTAACTGTTTCACAAACGAGGAAACAGAGGCTAATTGAACAACTTGAGCTAAAAACTATGAAGTCACTGGCAGCACTAGAGATGAAATTAATTTCTCCAAGTCTTGTGTGTCTGTATGTTTATCTTATATCCACTTCCCTATGCCTCGAGCAAGAGATTAGCAGGGGCAGCATCTTTCTCCAGGTACACACCAGCACTGCCACTGGGACAAACCCACTGTTTCCAGCAGTAATTAAAAAAAATAAATTAAAAATTACTTTGTTGCACCAGAGCTGTAACTCTGCAGCACAATGGAAAATGTCAATGCACGGGCAGCAGCAAAAATCACTGTTCAGCAAAGTTAATGACACTAGGTTTCTGAAAATTCCTAATTAATGTCTGCGTTCCTGCAATAGTGCCTTTATATTTACTCTTTCCAGTTAGAAGGAGAAAAAGGAAAATGAAACAAAAAGACAAACAAATAATAACAATTAATTTTTTTAACCAAAGTAAGCAAAGGCAAAGGTTACTTTGAGCTTACTGCTTTATGGATGTATTTGTTTTGAGTTATCATTATCATTCTTATGGGATTTGAAATTCTCTTCTTGGGTCTTTCTCCCTGGTATTATTCTTCCTTAACATGAAATATACTGAGTGTATGCTAAGATCAAGGAGGGCCTTCCAAAAAGTGTCTTTTCTCATCCAAGAGCTGTTTTCCCTACAGATCTCCTCAAAGGAGTCTGTCTTTGGTAATTATCATGAAATTACTGTCTTAGCAGGAAGTGCACGCAAGTCTCCACAATTACTCAGCTAACTGCATTAGCCTTGATAGCTGCAGCAGCTGGTTGCAGGCTCCACAGAAGATTAAAATACACTAGCAAGAAATGAACCCGAGAGCCAGATTTTTCCCTCAGACTGATCTAATTGCAGCACAATTAATACCAAGGGCTTGGTTTGGGGATTTTTCTTGCTGCACTGCTGAGGAACTGGACAAGAAACATAGTCAAACATCCAAGAAGTAAATTACTGCTGTGAAATGTTCTCTGTTGTTCATCATTTCACTGAAGAGTGCATCTAGGAGGCAAATACAATTGAAACAGTAAACTTCTGTTTTCTGAATATTGATCCTTATTTGTAAGTGATAAATATGGATTTTCCCCAGTTTGACCTAAAAGAAAAAAGAAAAGTCAAAAGTTGAACAGTAATCTAGTAACCTCCCATGGTACTCCCTTGTTAGTGGAGAGAGTCAGCCTCCAGAGTTTACTGGATCTATTCCCACAGACACACTGCATGGCAGTGGGTTTTAAAGGCATCAGGGCTTACAGACCTTCCACAGTGGTGCAGCCAGACCAGATCATCTCTGCAGTCAGCACTGATTCATGAGCTCTGTGAGGGATTGTGTAGGTAGAAAGAAGAGTACATAATTTGATCAGGAGAGCTTTCCTCTCAGCTCTTCCATCTCTGGCCAAGGCCAGTGCAATTGGCCAGTGCTGGCTCTCTGGCCAGCATTGGTGTGCATTGCTGGTGCACACAAGTGGGACAAGAACCTTTGTGATGGTGTAGGGGAGCATGGAGTCAGACCCAGAGCTCTGTGGACTTTGTCTTTGTGCAAACACATGAGGTTCATGCCACAATCATGCACAGAAGAGTTGCACATTGAAGCTCCTATCGCATTAGCTGATGCCACTCCTTCATGGTTTTGTTTAAATTATGAGAATCTTTTAATAATTCTGTGCTCTAAAACTAATGCCTTGTCACTGCCACCACAGCAGCAGAGCCAGACTCTCCTTTTTGCTGCCCATCCCTGCTTTTCCAGGTGGCCACACGGCACCCACTCACAGGGTGTCACAGGTACAGCCTCTGGAAGGGTTGAGAAATCAAATGATTTATGAACTCACTAATTCTTCTGCAGTCCGAACCCATCCAGGAGTGCACGGGCTGAGCTTGTCACCTCTCTGGGTGCCTGTGGTACCGTGCCACCTGTCTGTGTGGCACCGTGTCACCTGTCTGTGTGCCTGTGGCACCGTGTCACCTGTCTGTGTGGCACCGTGTCACCTGTCTGTGTGGCACTGTGCCACCTGTCTGTGTGCCTGTGGCACCGTGTCACCTGTCTGTGTGGCACCGTGTCCCCTGTCTGTGTGCCTGTGGCACCGTGTCACCTGTCTGTGTGCCGGTTGCAGCCCGCAGGGAAGGAGCCCGCTGGCAGAGGACAAGCGGAGGTGCTGGCACAGGAGAGGCGGCAGGCGGCCGCAGGAGGAGCCGTGCCCGCAGCCGCAGCTCGGGGCCCCGCGGCGCTCCGGGAGGATGTGTCCGAGCTGCGAGATCCTGCTCTGCCGGCCCTGCGGGACCCTGCACTCGCAGCGCGGCTTCATCGCCCACAGCCTGCTCGACCACTACGACAGCGCAACGCTGCGCTGCTGAGCGCCCTGCGGGGCACGGGAGCTCTGGGGCCCGAGCGCATGCCAAAGCCAAAGGTGGATCCATCGGGATGAGGATCCCGGCCCGAGCGCATGCCAAAGCCAAAGGTGGATCCATCGGGATCAGGGATCCCAGCCCGAGCGCATGCCAAAGCCAAAGGTGGATCCATTGGGATGAGGATCCCGGCCCCGAGCGCATGCCAAAGCCAAAGGTGGATCCATCGGGATGAGGATCCCGGCCCGAGAGCAGGCCAAAGCCAAAGCAGGCTCCATCAGGGTGAGGGATCCCGGCCCGAGCGCATGCCAAAGCCAAAGGTGGATCCATCGGGATGAGGATCCCGGCCCCGAGCGCATGCCAAAGCCAAAGCTGGATCCATCAGGGTGAGGGATCCCGGCCCGAGCGCATGCCAAAGCCAAAGCTGGATCCATCGGGATGAGGGATCCTGGCCCAGCAGCAGCCCCACGCAGCTGCAGCCACCCCGCAGTTCACTGCACGCATCACTCATTTAACCAGCACAAACCCCGTAAACAGAGCTGCAACCTAAATATTTCTCAGCTGTTAAGGACAGGGAATTGTTTCAGAAATATTCTCCAGAGCCTTCTTTCTCCTCTCAAGGAAACAAAGATTATCCCATTGAGCAGCAAATGCTAGCGTGACGATTTCAGGCAGAGCCACTTGCGATGTCTTTGTTTGCTTCAGTGTTGTTTGTGGTCTGGAATATTAAACGCTTTATTTTTAAATTAACAACTACAGAGATGCAACTTTATGGGGGAAAGGGGCTTCTAAAAGCTGTCTTGGCCAGAAGGATTGCAGCACACATCCCAATTCCCTCCTAGAATTTGCAAACTTTCACGTTTTCAAAATCTCACTTGTGATCCTGCACCTTGCCTTAAAAAGAGCAACAACAATCACAACTCACAAAGTATTTAAGACTCCTTTGAGCTCTTAAAGCCTGACCTGTATTTTCAAGCAGTTCTTCAAGCAGTGCAGTACAGCTCCAGACACCAGGCCAAGGCTCTGGGGCAGGGGTCGGTGGCATTAAGCTCCAGGTGTACCAAAGACTTTACCACAGTGGAATTCCCAAGCACAGGTGAGGGGTGGAATTAGCCTCGGGAACAGATGGTCCCAAGTCTAGCAGCATGCACTTTTCCTCCCATGCCAAGGGGCACACATCTATGTGCAGGATCAATTCCTTGCTCTTTGGTAGGGAAGAGGCTAAACAGACTTAGTCTCCCACAGCCGTTAATATTAAGGGTTCTTTTATTTAGCCAAGCAGAAGAACACAGGCTGGGACGTTTGGACCTTCGTTTGATCTCTCCTTTTCCAAAATTCCAAAGTAACAAGTCCACAGGGAAAAGGTCTCTATGACCTTCCCACTCCTCTTTTGGAGCTGTTCCATTTTTGTTCAAATGAATATCTGGTAAGGTGACTGGAATCCAGATTTTTTTTCCTATCCCTAGGGAATACTTGGCTATGACATCTATTCTTGTGGTTTGTTTCCAGCTTCCCAGGAAAAGGGTTTCAGCAAGAGGAGTTCAGAGACCCATATACAACATTCTGTGCCCCAGAGTATCCTGAACAACAGCGCTCAGCTTCCTTTGTGGAATGTCAGACACTCAATGCTCCTCATGCAAGAGGTACAGAGACCATTTCAGAAACCAGACTGAGCTGCTGAAAGCTCCCAGGGCAAAGCCCATTAGGAATTTCATGCAGGAGAAAGCTGTAGGCAGGACTCACAAACTGGAATGAACCACTGCCAAGTTCCTCCTTTCTGCCCACACTTCACTGGTTCTGTACATTGCCAACAAGTGCCCAGACTTCCTGCCCAAATGCAGACTTCTAAAGCCAGAAATAAGATCTTACAAACACCCTTGTGCTACAAGGGCCTTAATCCCTCCAAAACCACGTTTCCATGGTGCTTGATTGTCACTGCTGCTCATTTTCAAAAGCCAACCAGGACCTGGCAAGCCAGAATTAACTTTCACATTTCTCTGGGACTGCTATTTCTAAACTGGGACCCTTTACAGCTCTCCCAAGAGTAAGCCATACCACTACTTTAAGAAATATAACTTCAACCCCATTCCTCATCATCAAGCAATCCAGAGGAGACTTCTCCAGAGAATCACCTGAGGAAGAGCAGGGTGACAGACTGAATGAAGGACTAGCTCATCACAACAGCATTACTTTAAATCGTTCAGTCTCATACAGTGAAATGAGTTCAAATAGGTCACAAATGAGCCTTTATCCAAGTGTTCCAGAAGGGACAAAACAAGAAAGTTCTCTCAGCATCTGCCTGGTAGGATTTCCTGTGTGGCTTGCTGAAGGACACAACAAGCTCCTCAGGTGGGTCATGAGGCTGGAAAAGCACCCTAGGAGCAGCAGTGTGCAAACTGAGCTCCCTGAGCACAGCAGCTCCCTCCTGTCCCCGATGAATGCTGCTGTGCTGTGCTGTGCTGGCTGAAGGACAGCTGCCAACACGGGCAGAGTGAACCAATGCTCCTGGCAGGACCACCTCTCCTCCCCTCCATCAGCATGGAGTCATGCTTGGGGAGAGTAACAACACTTCTGTTATGCACTGAGGCAGCACCAACAGTTTTGTACTTGATTTCTCAGCAGCTGGTGAATTACTGCACCTTGCCTGCACTGGCTACCAAAGCCTGCTGCAGAGACCTGCTTGGTGCTGAGCCTGCTGCAGAGACCTGCTTGGGGCTGTGTTGGCTGCAGAGACCTGCTTGGTGCTGTGCTTGCTGCAGAGACCTGCTTGGGGCTGTGTTGGCTGCAGAGACCTGCTTGGGGCTGTGTTGGCTGCAGAGACCTGCTTGGGGCTGTGTTGGCTGCAGAGACCTGCTTGGGGCTGTGTTGGCTGCAGAGACCTGCTTGGGGCTGTGTTGGCTGTAGAGACCTGCTTGGGGCTGTGTTTGCTCCTACCACACCCAGGTTCATGTGTGTCCATGGAGGTCAGGCAGTAGAATCACACCTTGAGCTTAGCCTGGCTTTAATCTCATCAGCCTCACCATCCCTTTTGTCTCCACAATCCCCAGAGCCCTGTGCAAACAGTGAAGCCCAACAGCAGCGGGGCACTGTCCCCTCACATGGCAGCACCTACTGACACTTGTGCACCAGAACAGCTCTGCTCCCTCAGCTCTTGGAGTGTCATGCCAGACAAGTCATTTTTTAAATTATTACATCTCAGCAGAGGATTTTGGACTTAGATTTTAAAGCTGGCTCAGACACATAATTACACTAATACAGTATATTGTGAAAGAATAATAATAGAAATACTGATTACACATTTAAAAGATGTAGGCTTGAAACCATCCTACAGAATAAAGCTACAATATAGCCTGACATATCAATTATTAAGAGCCTCTACTATTTAATTATCTGATTTCAATAGCTCTGGGAGATTAAAGAGGAACATTGGACTCTTTTATATGAAATACAGGAATGGGCTCTGTCCAAGGCATTTGCTGGAATGTGACTGACTTGACAACCAACACCACCCCACTGCCAAAAGAACCAATACAAGCACGAGAGGGAAAGGAAGCAGCTCCACAGCTGAGGGGCAAATGCATGGGAGCTCCTTCCCTGGAAATCCCACACAGGACAAGCAGGAGTGTGAAAGCAGCAGTTGTCACCGTTTGTCACAAAATAAATGATTCAAGGTAGAAAGCAAACCCATCAAGTAATCCTGCAATCAGTAATAAACCAGAACAAATGAAGATCATTTACACACTGTATATACCAAATTTCAGCCGTGGTTTTTAAAGCAGCCCAAGCAGCTTTCCCCTCTGCCAGATACAATGAAGGCCTTGAGACGGAAAAGTCATTTTTCCAGTGGACATATACAAAAAATGGCAATTAACATAAGACCATGTGAACTGAAGATTCAACACAAAATCTTTAAATTCTCTTATTATAATCTAACCATTTGATGACTTCTGAATTCAGAAACTGGTCTAAAATATGTTCCAAATCAGCCCAAATTAACTTACCAATTTAGTATTAGAGCTGGATATTGTGAGGAAAGTACAGAAATAATCAATGGACTGATGTGCCAAAATCCAGCCTTCTCTTGAATGACAGTGTCAAAGTCTCCTTTGACTTTCCACAAAGCAGTTCATTTGTTTATTTGTTTTCTGAATGAAAGTCTGCATGCCACAGGCTGTAGCAAGTATGATGAAAACCAGGGAAAGTGGTGATCTTTTTACTAATACAATTCAGCAAACCAGGACTCTGCTCAAAACTTAACATGCAGGCATCACAAGATCAGCTTTGGTGCCCCGGTAAATGCTGCTTCCTGCCAGGTTCAGCCCTGATGGGTCAGCCTGGGAAACACTGCTGTGATATGGGGTCTCTTCTCAGCTATTTGAAGATCAATTCACAGGAGGAAACCACTTCATTGTCTTTGCTGCCAAACACAAAAATAGACCATTTAACTCGGCTCTTTCTTTTCCCATTCTTGTTAATTAATTGCCAAAAGTAAACATAGAGAAGGTAAAGACAAGCAAACACAACACATCCATTGAAGAGCTATCAACAAACACAAACACTGAGCAGAAGCAGTATTTCCCAATCCCCTCTAAATATTCCTCCAGGAACAGAGGCAACGGGATTTTCTCACCATCTCAAGTACTTCTATAACCTGCGTTAAAGTCGCATCCAAAATCCCCCCAACCACCCAAAACCTCTTGAGTCAGTGCAGTGCCCCGGTGGTGCTGGAGGCAGGGAAGGTGCTGCTGCACCTGCAGCTCACAGCTCTCACCTGCAGTGGTGCAGAGGGGAGCCTGGGGCACAGCCTTGAGTCCCACGGGATGCCGGGGCTGGCACAGGGCACCCAGCTGCCCTCGGAGCTGTGGAAGTAAAGGAAATGGAGATGCCAGTGCGCTCCCTCCTGCCAGAGCCCGTCCACACCAGCCCCAGGCAGCCAAGGGGCACTCACCAACTTCATCTCAAAGTCCTGGAAAAGCTGATGTCTCCCTCAGCAAGGCCAGAGATGTCCAAGTGCTCTGTCTCACAGAACAACAGAAGGTGTCCAGGAACGGTTCCTTATGCAAAGTCACATGCTGTGAATTACCTGAGGATGTCATTACTTTTTGCAGAGCTGTCACCTGCATTGCAGTTTCTTTCTAACTTTCTTTCTGCTATAGAAATAATAGTAATTTTAAAAAGGACATGGCACACTTGAAATGCTACTATGTTGTATATAAAAAAAACAGCCCTAAACCAAACAAAACCAACCCACGTTAACATTTGTTACTTTTAGAATATTCTAGAAGTCTTTTCAGAGCGATGAGCCCATAGGGTGAGGAGAAAAGAATCAATGCCCACAGAACTGACTCCAGGTAAGTTCTTAACCTCTAAAATAAACACAGAAACCCCAAAGCAACAAAAACAAAACACTCTCAACAAAGTAAAACCTACTTTAATTAAATTCATACATCATCCAGCATTTCTATGCAGAACAACTGTTTAGTCAAAAAGTAAATAGATATGTTTAATTCTCTTTCAAATGTCCACAAGAATCAAGAGCTACCAGTGCTCCTTGGAGAACGGGCAGTAGTTAAACCTCTCTTGCTGATGTTCAGGAACACTTTGTTACATCTTTTAACCAGCAGTTCCCTATTGCACATAACAAATTTCCTCTCCATTTAAGCACCTAAAAGCCTGGTACCTCATTAAATAAATTAAAACAAATCCAGTTTCTTCAGCAACCATCTTCAACATATATATCTCAGTAAAGCAACATTCCTGCAAGCTTTTAATAAATAGAAAGAGAAGATCAGTGACTGCATTGGTGTTCGGTGGAATGATCTTTCCCCATAAACTCTTGCTTCTCCAACCAGTTGGGGTTTTTGGTATGTATGCTTTAAAAAATCACTTTGTTTTGTACATTTAATGAAAACATCCCTTACATAGGTCAGTACATTTCACAGGGAAGGACTGATCTGAGGCAGGAATTTCAGTGTAAGGCTGGAGGAGCTTCTTGCTGGAATCAAACAAAATTATGCCTCTCTGGGAGCTGAAGGCAAAGCCCCAGAGGCTGAGTGGGAGACTGTAACCAGCGAGGGATTCTCAGGCATCTTTGGAATTGGCCTAACCTTCCTCATTCTGAAGGGCTTCTTTTGTGTGTTAAGTCCGAGGAACAAAGCTGTGCAACCCTGAACATCTGGATGCTGCATCACAGCTGTCAGGCCTCCCCCAGCCTCCACAGCCCCACCCTTCCCTCGGCAGCAGCACAGACGCCAAGCAGCTCCCTGCAGTACAGTGACACCATGGTTGCTATTTACAGTAGAATTAATGCATCTGTGCCAGGAGGGCAGAGGTCATATGAAAAATATACACAATACACTCATTTTTTAGCCAGATTAGGATATATATAAAAAAATTTACTCTTCAAGTCCTAACTTTAAACAAAGAACAGTTCTGTCAGAGGTCTTCAAACCTCCCGAGGATAAGTTAGAGCACATTACCCTAACATATAAAAACAAATATTTACACCTCCATGAAGTACCAAAGAATTTTTAAAAATGCCTCGTAGCTCTCAGCGTGCAAAGTCAGCAGGAACTGATTATCCAGGATGTTCACTAACTGTAGAGACAGTCTTGGAGTCAAGCATTGACAAGCAGAGTGCAAAAGACTCAGAAATTATTTCGGTCCATTTGTTTTCACTGTTGTTTCCTTTCTTGTTTTGGATCATTTCATAGAATCACAGAATGTGCTGAGCTGGAAGGGACCCATCAGGGTCAGAGTCCAACTGCTGGCCCTGTGTGGGGCTCCCCAAGAACCACCCTGTGCCTGAGAGCGTTGTCCCAGCGCTTCCTGAAGTTTGATTGGTCCATACCACAGAAACCCTTTACAAACACTTATCAAAGTAACCTTCAGCTTAGTGCAAATGCCAGAATCTCCTAGGACCTGTAATCCTTTCTGACAGTGTGAGCCATCCAGTTCACTTTAGTAGTCCAACTTTCCCGCAGAGCTTCATCAAACTTTTGCTTGAACTGTTTTAGTGCTTCTTCCTCACTCTTCCCTAAGGCCAGGGAGTCCTAAGGCAACAGGGAAACAAGGACTGTCAGGAATTTTAAAATGCATAGTTAAAGCCTCCTTTACCTTTCAACACAAGCCACAGTGTGTTTTGTTCTCCTTTGACACTTTTTGTGCTTACTACTCATTGAGCAATATATCAATTGGTTTAAATAATAAATCATCCTGGGTTTAAAGATAAAACTGAAAGAGAATGAGGCAAATAATTTTCACCTTTCCAGGTCTATGCTTGTGCATGAGCCAAGATGTAAAATACCCCTGTGGTGACTCCATTTAAGATGCACAGATCCTGAACTTATCCTCTGAGCACTAGGCCTGACTAAAGACCTCGTCCTATAGAGCTGAAAAAGAAAACTTCAAGGACTGTGTGAAAATCTTCATAGAAATGAAAAACAGTGAAAATGTATTAATCTTGGAATCAAAAAACCACATCCTGGAAAAATGCTGAGTCCTGCTGAGCTGTAGCTCTTACTGTACCTTGAGATACTGGATGTCCTTGACAGAGGTGAGCTCTGGCAGCCCTGCAGTCAGCATCAGTGCAAAGAGGGTAATAAATAGGTTGCCGTGCTTGCGCAGGATCAGGTAGGCTTCCTCACAATACTGCCGGAACCTGTGTGAGTGAGCGAGGAGAACAGCAGGGAGATCACACACTGGGAATGTCTGCAACTGCTGTCTGCTTAACTGCTATCTGCAATCTGTTATCTGTCTGACAAACACAGACTGCGCAACACAGCACAGAGAGACAGGGATGCCTGCAGAACCTGTTTGTGCATTCCCACAGACACATCCCACGTCTCTCCAGCGAGCCCTCAGTACGAAACATCGCCAGCTGCTCTTCAGAAAGAACAAAAGTGCCAGAGATGGTCCCACCTCCCTGAGAATTTGTTAGGTGAAGTTCCCTGATGATCCCACAGGGTGGGCTACAGTGGAAAAGCCAAAGCTCTATTGCAGTCCCTCTAATCTCTGTCATTTCTAATTCCTTCCATGGTCAAAACCGAGCCAGCTTCCAGGGCTCGTGGATCACGAGCATGTGGCTCCTTGTGGCCAAGCATCCAAGCGAGGCCATCACGGGGCAGCACAGTGAACCTGCCCTGGTGGACAGGAAGGGCAGGAGGGAGCCTCCTCCTAAGGGCAGTGCTTGAACAACAGTCTGGCAGCCCTGCCTGGAGGCCAGAGCTGCTGCAGGCAGAGCTGAGCCCAGCAGAACCTGCCACCTCCTGCTGCGGGAGATCAACTGCAGAGCTGCAGCTTCTGGTTCTGAAGTCATCTGTGGACATTCCAGCTCAGGGAGAGCAGTAGATAGCCCTGTAAATACATGCTGGCACATTTCCACACAAGTGCAAATAAGCAAACCAGCCCCAGTTATCTCAATTACAAATAGACCAAAGTAACACTCACCGACCAAATTTTTCAGTGTTCCCTGTTTTTCCTTGTTGAATAACATGAATGAAGTCATAGGTGAGTATGAAAGGTACCCGTTCCCTTTTAATTCCAAACTTGGACTTGAAGTTTCCAAGAATATGCCCAAAATCTATATGAAAGAGCTAAAAAAAAACCAAAACCAATCAAACAAACAAACAAACAACAAACAACAACAAAAAGTGAAAAATAATCTCTCCAGTGAAATGTGTCACTTCTCTAATATCTCTACAGGATGCAGGTATCAAGAACAGTTAACTCCTAATGTGACTCTCCAAAACCTGTGGTTTCAACCCTTTGGGAGTATTTGGTCCTAAACCACTTCAAGATTTAAAGTCAGTAATAACATCCATACATTTCTGGGTGACCACTGCAGCAAAAGATTCTCTCGGGTTTAAGATGCTGCTGCCACAGAGAGACAGCTTGGTGGCAGCATCAGACAAAAATGAGCCCAAGGATGAGCCCATGAGGCTGAATATCATCACATCCAAGGCCTTCCCACACAAGGACAGAGGCAAAGGGAGCAGAGCTGAGTTAATCTGAAGGACCCTGTGGAAGCTTCCCCATGTTAGAATTGAGATTAAGGGCATTCCAGCTTTCTTCTAGGAAGTACAAACTTAAAAAGAATACTGCAAAATGTCTGTAAAACTCTCCATTTTATAACCCTTGCTGATTTTCTAGGAAGAATAATTTCAATTAAATCAGACAAGTTACATTATAGGGTAACAATTAAGAAAGGACATGTCTAGGAGCCCCCCCAGGTTCTGAGTGCACAGCATTGTGCTGGTGCTGGGTTCCACACTGAGCATTTCTGCAAGGCTGAGCTGCACAGACTCACTACAGAGAAACCACACTGCTCCAAAATGCAGTTTGTGGATTTTTAAGGGTGGTCTTTTGCAAGATACCCTAAGACCACTTTTATTCAATGAATCTGAACCACCATAAGGCTTCTTGGATGTTCTGTAAAAACTCTGCAGAACAGTCTCTCTCCATACAGAATTGCTGATGGACCAGGCTGTGCTCTGTCTTTCACCCAACATTACATTTCCTTTCCTTGAAGCTCTCTCCAACCCTCAGTGAACCACAGACATCGGTTCTAACCATGTGTGCCTTTCTTTTCATCAAGACACCAAAGAAATTACAAGTTCTCAAGAGAACTCTTCCACACCAAGGTCACCAAAGGCATTCTACCTACAGAAAGAATTTTTACCTGCCCATTTTTCCTGACCATGATATTGTCACTGTGTCTGTCACCAATTCCCAGCACATACGTAGCTACACAGTAGCCAGCACAAGACAGAGTAAATTCTTCAATGGCTCGATCCAAGTCCTCTCTGTAACCACAGAGAAAATTGTATTAGTGCACACTGTTGGAATTCATGTTATGCTTTGGCCTCAAAAAGGATTTTTGCTTGTTTAAACCAGAAGTACATTAGGATGCTGCAAAACCAGAATTACTTGAGAAAAAAATACTGTCAAGGTAGCTGTGGAGATCAAGCAGATGGAAGGCAACATCAAGGCTTAAGACCCATCTAGTTTCCTTGGGTTTGTTTGTGCTGCCAAATTTAATATAACTTACTCAACAGCACACAGCCAAAATGCTGCAAATGCCAGGCCCAAGGGTACCATGAATCTCAGGCAGAATTTGACATGCTAGAAAAACAATTAGCAAGAAACCACACCTTCCTTCAGAGTGAAAGAGAAACTTCAGAGGAATTTTGTATCTTACACTATAGCTGAGAGAAGAAGTGTAGAAATTACCCTAAATTGTATTCCTTCAGCCAGTTCAAGAGCGCGTCCTTGTTGAAGGCAGCAGCTGCAGCAACGTTGCTGCTGTTTAACTGAATGTCAGCAATGGTTTCTGAGCTAGAAACAGCCTCAATGAGGCCAGAGTGATCTCCAGTTGCTAAACAGCCATAGGGCAGTATCCTGCAAGGAAACACAGAACCATGTCAGAACCTAAAACTGTAAAATGCTTCTTTAGTGTATTCATGTTTGGAGATGGCTGAATGCTCATGTGAACAGTAAACTCTCAAGGGGTAATATACAGGAATTGCTTGTAAAGGTTAAAGACCAGCAATACATTTTAAACTGTTCATTTTTCCTATTTTGTATATAGATACACAGAAGAGAGACACTTTAAAAAGCTTAATTTTTCCTTTTTACTGGAACCGAGTTTCTTGTAACTTCCCAGGACGAGCCACAGAGGGAGCCCTGTGCCTGCATTTGTGAATTCCTGCCCGGACAGACCCTGACCTGCTCCAGTTCATTACCCATAAATTATTGCTGGAAATACAAAAGAGCATCTTATCCTTTTCCACCATCTTCCCACTTCAAAGGAAAATGCTATAAGTCCTTCTTAATATTAACATAAAGAATGTTTTCCAGCTCATACTAAACTGAAGTACAGAAACCTAATGGAAAACAGGAATACATCTCTTAACTGGCTTGGTAACTCAGAACACACCTGTGCATTCACACACTGTGACCAGTGAAAATACCTCTTACCATGTCAGTGCATTACAGTGAGACACAGTTAAAGATAAAAATCAAGCAGAGATGTGCATAAATATCTTTTCCCAATACATTTCCTCCCTCCAGATGCTTAAAAAGCTAAACAGAATGGCAACACCCCATGAGATGGGAGCTCAGCATTTGCAAGGGAAACTTACAGCAAACATTTCAAAGGCAATGCATCACAAATTGAGCTGTCTGCTCTTGTGCCAGGCAGCCCAGGCCAAGAATATAATCTCAGTTGTGGTCATGGTCCATGGCTAAGAGAATGAATACCAACAAAAGTCTACACTGCAGCACACAGGTATAGACCAGCACTCACTGACTACAGAGCTGTATAAAACAACTGCAGGACATGAAAATTGATGTGTGTACTACCTTCAGACACAGACACACACACACACACACATATGTATAAAGCTTCACTGCTGATGAAGCTGTAATTAGTATTTAGATATAAAACTATATATATTTATATACATATATATATATATATATATATATATAAACTTTAACATAAGATATTAAATTTAATAGCTACAAAGCATAACCACATCTCTTAACTGACACAGCCTATTATTCCAAGCCATGGAAGAAAAATAAATAAAATTCCTTACAAAATTAAACACAACTTTTTTGCCTTATAGCTATCAGGGAACTGAGCAGTTCTCCACCAAAGGAATAACACAACTGGAGTGGTGCAAGTGCTGATGCCTTGGAGTGGCTACCTAGAACAGAGGCTGGACAAGATTAAGAGAATAAAGTGGGTGTTTATTGAAGGCCCTCAATACCACCCTGGGCAGTCACAGCCTCCCAGAGGCTGCACCCAAGATGGACAATGGGCACCAGTTTTTCCGACAATTCTAAGTTTGGTCCATTTACATACCAGGGGTTAATCCTCCAATTACAGCTTCAGCTAATGAAGTCATTTACTCCCAGTTTGCTCCCCCAATTCATTTTTGTTTGTACTTTTGGGGCCTGAGACAGTAAAGTATCCTTGGATCTCAGGTCCAGAGGAATTGTTTTGTCTGACCAAAATGTGAAGGCAGTAACTAACACTGTGTATGGAGTTTGGAGTTATGCACTAATGCAGTACAGGATCTGAAAAATATGAAAGCTAAAATCCTAAGGCATCAGAAGCAGTACAGATATAGACTGGGATTCTTCCCTACTGGCAACAAAGTGCACTGAAAACCAGAGGGTATTTCAAGAGCACTCAACTTCAAAACAACAGCCGAAGTACAGGCTTGGAACCTTCTTCCCGTTTCTGTCCGGAGCCCTGCCCAGTCCCAGCCCTGTCCCCAGAGCAGAGCTCTCCAGGAGCTGGGATGGTGGCTGGGATTGCCTCTGGGCATGGGGAAGCTCTGCCCATCCTTATCACCACACCAGAAACGGCAGCCAAAGCCGGCCAGGTTAAAGTGCACACTGGCCTCCTTCCATGGCACCGCAACCCACCCCGCTCGCGGCCGAGCCGGGCACGCGGCCAACAACTTCCCCTCCAAAAGCAGGCAATGATGAAAGCCTGCAGCCCCTGGAGGGCTGTGTGCTTACAACTGCAGGAAAAAACATCCTTGTCAGAGAGACAGTTTGACAGGAGTCAAGTTAGGGACAAATCCTCTGGGCCCTTTCCATCTCATCCTGGTCTTTCTGACTTCAGCATCTGTCAGCAGGATATGCTCTCTGCTTTTTAAAGCCAGCAAAAGCCATGGCCAGATCAATACTGAAATCCTGGGTAGGACAGAAAATTCTCTTCACTCATTTAAAACAGTTCTTTACTTAAAGTGTTAAATTCACCAAACCAGTGCCCTTCCAAACACAAAATACTGGTGATTTATCAACACGTTCTCTGTAACTTCAGGTCCAACAGTTTGAAAATGATGACATGTTAAAGAGTTGTAACAAATACATTTTCCAGTATGTGTGTGAACTCTGATTTCACTCATACACAGCCATGTAACCTCAGATCTCACACATGTAAGGGAGACGAAAACTGAAAACCTACTATAGACAAGCACTGAAACGAAAAAGTGTTTTGGAGAATGTCCTGCATCTGGTCAAAAAGTAGCCAAGTATTAAAATACTTTTATGACAATTTACCACAGCAAAGATGACTTGGCATAGATCAAACTCCTCAAATTCATGATTTTCTGTTGCTGTTACTTTGCTCATTTCTCCACTAACACAACTTTGATGCTATAAAAGAGCTAAAGGAACCCAAACACTTTCTGACACAAAGGTTTTCCTGAGAGGTGCAGCACCACAGGCACCACAGCATCCTTGGGAATACAGACGTTGTGCTCCTCTGCTGCGACATGTATTTGTAATAGGCCATCTACTTCCTGCTCAGTGTGTTCAGGTACAAGTTTCTCTTAGAAATTAAGGCGTGGGGATTAACTAAAAAATATACTTTTTGCTTTGTTAATTTCTCTCTGCTACTTGGATGGTGTTTGAGGTGAACTGACCAAAGGCAGACTCCTCTAAGTGTCAGTGTTTGTCTCGGTGCTGGTCCTGTTCTGGGAAGCAGATCCACCCTCCGTCCCAGGCTTTCCTCAGCTGTGCCCACACAGGGAGAGCCCAGGATGAAGGATTTACAGGAGCATATAGTGCCATCCTCCTGCACACAAGTGTCCCCTCTGATACATCCCCTGCCCTGTTTGTCACCCACAAGACAAATCAGTTGGCAGTTAAACAAACAAGCAAACATTTCTCCTCCTTCAGCTCTCAAAAAATCAATAAAGATTTGGCATTCCTCTCTAGAGTTGAGAAATCCCACCAGGAATATAGTGCTTGCTTTAGAGACAGACTGAGCTTAGGTTTCATTTTCAATCACTGCTAGAGAACTGAGTGTGGACTGCAGTGCAATTAGAAGGGAACTGATCCTGTCCCCAGCTCAGTGGTGCACTGGCTGCCATTTGATCCATGCCTCATGGAAGCTGGACAATCTGCTTGTGACAAAACAGGACTGGATGGGGAGCAGCAGCAGCCAGAGCTGCTCTGACACTGCTGGCATGGGTGAAGCCCTGCTTTTACTTGGATGGAGTTACTAGACTCTCCACAGTGGATAGAAGTTGAAAAGTGCAAAATCCATTGTGCATCCACAAATGGAAATAACTTCAGGGAAACTAAGGATGATACAGGGCAACAAGCAAGGACTGCACTCTTTGGTATGGGCACATGGCACTGTATTTTCAGGAAAGCAGCTCTTTGACAATACTTTTTCAGCTGATATCATGCTTCTCACCCACGCAAAAAGTAACCACTGAGTTCTGACTCACGAACATGGCAAAGAACTCACTCCACCACTGCTGGTTCATGGATTCTGGAATTGTCTCTTCTTGAGAGAGATGTAGGCTATAAACACAGGGATGCCAAAGCCTCACCCTCCTGGCGGTGCCCTCATGCTCTGGGGTTCTGAGTGCTGTTTTGGCCAATTCTCTTCTCAAGGAAGGTTATTTCAGAGCCTTCTCTTGGCAAGTGCCCAATTACTCTCTTTGACAGACACTGAACTGTAACCCTGCCTCAATCCCAGGATTTTATTTCATAATGGTAACTATGACAGGATGAATGGAAGGAAGATGCTCCCAGTTAAGCAAACAAATTGAAGAGGCCAAATATAGAACTTCAATTCTCACTAGGAACTTCCCCTTTCTACTTTTTTTTTTCTTCACAGAGTTTTAAGAAAAATCTTGGACATCAGAGCTACTTTTTGGTTTTCCTTTGTTGCATTTAAAAGAAAAAGACTTAGTCAGGAAAAGCATATTTGATGACTCTCATCACTATTCCTGTTTGCTAGGCATGGTGTGTGGCCCAGGCTGGAACCACAAACAGCTTCTGGCAAGGCAGCTACTGAGGAATGCTGCATCTGGGATTCCACAGCTGCCAGAGGCTGTCCTTGCCCCCAAATGCTGGATCAGCCTCCTCAAAGTCAATTTATAATGACATAAATGACCTAAGGTTTCCTCAAGTCAGTGTTCAACTTCACAGACACTCAACCATCTCATCAGAACTATATCTTTCCAGAAACAATTTGTAATTCACATTTCCACCTTTCCTTAAGCATTCTAGGTAACAAATTGATAATTTTACTTACCTGTGCTGATGTTACGTGCCTTATGTAGTGCCCACTACTATACTTGAACCATAAAAATTTGAAAAGAGCCCCAAGAATCTAAATTAAGTATTTCAGGCAATATTTAAGTATAAGTACTTCTAGACTTGTAAACAAAATTTAAACACAGAGGATTACAGCTCTTGAAACAGGCATACAAAATTTATTTTATGGCTAAAAATGGTTTCTAATAATATGACACCCAGTACCTTCTTTAGGACTACTTTCCTAAAGTGCAATTAGAATTTGTGAATTATGTTACCTAAAACTGGTTCATAAATTTGGGTGGAAAGGTTTCCCATGTACTAGAGGGCTGTGTGATAATGACTGATACTGTTGCTCTTAGGAATATTCCAGTATTCATTAAAAAAAAGTCACGTTTACCTTATCAAGGACACAAAAGTAAGACAGCTGCTTTGCAAGACTTTGGAAGACACAAAGATATTTCCAGATAGAAAAATGCATTCTGGTATCCAAGCAGTGTTTTACTAACAAGAGAAAGTGACTTCAGAGTTGCAGATGTTCCCAGGGGCTGTAAGTGCTGGTGTGAGCAGCAATGAGAGCTCTGCTCCCAGCAGGAAGGAGCAGAGGTAACGCTTCCCACAGCCTGCTCACCTTGGCCATGACAGCTGGAGCCTCTGGGCACCCCGAAAGTTGTGCAGAAAAAGGACAGTGGGGCAGGTGCTAAACCCAGGAAAGCTTTATTTCTCAAAGCAGACCCTCCATCCAAAGAAAGCAGCCCTCGGGAGCTCCTTACCGGAGATCCAGGCCAGCCTCTTTCCACAGAATGTCCATCAAGCGCAGAATCTGCAGCGTCAGCATGTCCTGCCGGAGATCTGCAACGAGAGGTGACACCACTGCTTCCACTCCTCAAACTTCCTCAAGTTCCCAAGGCCTTCAGAAAAAGGCATCTAAAAATACTCACTCAGCCTAAGGGTTATAGTGGTATTAATCATAATTACATCCTGACTGGCAGTGTCTACGCCTTGAAACTCAATCAGAAGATGCTTAATTTGTTTACTGATGTCAGAGTTATTCATGTTTACTTTATGGCAATACAGAACAATACCAAATAACTCAAGAGCAAACATGCCAGTGAAGAAGGAAAAGGAAAAATGGAAAGTTCCTAGCATTGCTTACCATCACCATTTTTAAAGATGATCCCTACAAGATCTCCTCCAAACATTTTGTTGTTGTACACTATCCAGAGAGGCTTCATTTTAGAATCCATATATCTACACTTCTCAACACTGGAAGAAAACATGACAGAAGTATTAGTCAAACAGGAATAATTCACCTGAAAAGATCTAAACATGGTTCAGAACATAAGAAAACAGGTAGACTTCCAGTCTGGAAGTACTTAAATGCTCTGTCTGCTTTCATTCTGCTGCTATGTCACGAGCATTCACCAAGCTATGAACACATTTGTGACATGTGGAATGTATTTGATACTGACTGGTGAATGTATCTCTACTGCTTAAATCAAGCACCCGCATTTTCTGAGAAAATTGTTTTCTTTATATCCTTTCCCTTGAATTTTTAGACTTTACATTTAAGTGCTGTGGAAAGTTTTGTAGCCTTTGTGCTTATTGTTAAAAACAGAAGCCAGGAATGCAGTCGAATTCATTTTTAGGCTTACATTTAAATATGTTTAGCCATGGCTAAACATAGCATTGACTAAGACAATATTAAGTTTCATGGTGGATCACACAAATCTTCTAATTTAACTGATACCTTAACCTCAGAAGATGCCCAGCAGAGCTTCTGTCACTACAGAAGAAGGTCCCTGTTGGCAACATGTGCTGAACAATGCAGCCAGAGGAAGTTCAGACACAGATGTGTTCCTCTTCTACTGTTTCCATGCAAAGCCATGGTGAAATTGTGCTCATTCTTTACTTACTGCAGTTCTGAGAGTATAACAGAAGGATTCAGAGGAGACTGGAGGTCAGAAAGGGCTTCTCTGTAAGCATTTTGTTTCAAACACGTGTGCATTGCATCTTTGCCTTTTGCTTTGCTTTGCTTCATGGCATTCAGCTTAATTAGACTATTTAAAGTCTTCATTTTATTGAGGGCTTCCACCTGAAAGAGATATTTTATCATTAAAAGTTATTGCTCTGACTTGAGATGTAACAATGTGAAATCCCATTTCACAACAAAACCAAGTATTAAATAATTCTACAACTTCGTAAAAATGGATGGAAATTAAGTTGCTTGTGTTTCAGAAATACCATTTTCATAATTAACAGAGACACTGATGAGATGAAAGCTCCTAAGCTTTGAGTCACTTTTAAAAGCATGACTTAACATTTCCAAAAAAACGAATGAGGCATTCTAATGTATGACACATTAACACAAATTCCTTCTTCAAAGTACAGTTTTTAGTTCCCTATTTCAACAAAGCACATAACATAGGTGCCCCCTTAGGCATACAGAAGTAACAGAAATATTGATTATTTCATCCTCTAACAAACTGAGACATTGCTGGAGATGAGCTATGGATGCAGATACTTAATTGTTCACATTAAGTTGCATCCAACAAGGAATGGCCATGTGACCACTTGCAGACAATTTTCACATAACAAAGTCTTAAATGTGTCTCATTAAAATCCTGCTTAAGTCAGGCAGAACACAAAAGCTTTAATTGGCTACAGTGTTCAAAACAGCATCTCAACTAAGCAAAGTTTTACCTTAGAAGTGTGTAAAAAGTCAAGACAATTATTTGCAGTAATACAGGTGGGTTTAACTACTTTTCCCCCTTCTGTTTTGCAAAGTTTTTTACTGTTCCAAAATCTCTAAGGAAATTGGTGATGTAAATGTGTAACACTGAAAGAGCAGAGCCTTTGACAAACCTAGATAGCACATACAGCAAATACAACTTCTACACCTAAGCAACTTTTTGACCAAATAGTTCTAACAATGAGCTGTGTTTGCACCAGTAAGGTGCTGAGCAATACACAGATTCTGTAGCAAACAGCAGCAATGTAACAATTATGAAAGCTCTTTTCTATACAAGGAAGCTTCAGCCTGACTTACAAGGTGCTGAGTCAAAACTCACCCCTCCCACAGCCTGAACCCTGCCAGGCAGGATGCTGTGGAAATTGTATGGAGTTTGATTATAAAACTGGGCAGTGGAGAGCTGCCAGGTCAGCCATCTGTCAAAACCAAAAGGGCTCTGCTTTTCCACTATTCTAGGAGCTGTACAAACATCAGTGACAAGGGAACAAAATGGAACCTGTGTTGTACAAACAGGAACTTTTTGAAGTATTTCTACTTTGAATTTCTTCCGTGTTTGCACAGTTGGGAATTTTCTTGCCCCTTCTTTGATTGTACTGACATTTGCTTCCTGTAGAGTGCACAAAAACTTTACTGACCTTACATCTATTGCTTAAAGCATTTTGCCACCTACTCTTTTCATGATTTTGACAATGCTAATGAGCACACATGGAAGAGATGGTCTTTTCCACGTCCTGTGAGCTGCAGCAAGAGAGCACAACAGAACATCCCAGTTCCAAATGCTCCCAAAGCAGTTTCTGTGCACACAAACACCACCATCAGTTACTCATCCACTGAGTGAATCTCTGTGGCCTGATACAATAAATACTTTAACTCCTAAGAGAGACCATTTTTCAAATATTTTTAAGATCACAATCTAAATTAACTCACTAAAACCACATTAGATACTTGAAACACTATTTGTGAGTGTCTCTTAATGACATGGTGATACAATTATTAGTGCTTTCAAAAGCAAACCTCTTGTACTTATTAGGGTATTTAAAAGCAAACATATCTCTCCTTTGTTCTCTCTTTGTGTGTGTGTGTGTGTGTAAATGACAGACCTATATTAACACTAAAATGAGTATCTGGGTAATTTGCAACATCTTTTAACCAAAGCAAAAGCTGCAGAAGTAGTCCTGGAGTAATCTAGGTAAAATTTAGAACAAGCTACTCTTAACAGGGAGAAAAACTTGAAATGTACAGAAGCCCTTCTTCAGTTAATCCAGAATCTCTTGTGTCCAGAATACACAGACAGTGCTGAAGGTGTCTCACAGGTCTTAGAGCACTGTAAAACCAGCTCCCTGAGCCCCACAGCCCTGGCTGCCTTCTGTGCCATGGAGGCTGCTCCATCACTCAGCCCCTTTAATTACCTGTCTCACTCATGCCTCCTTCTCCTCCACGCTGCCCAACTTTGTCAAGGCAGCCAATACCCCCCAAGAGCAATGGAGTAAGGATGGGGGCTCCAGGCTCGGACAGATCAGGATGACAGGAAAGGGAAGGGAAGGGAAGTCACTACCTGTTTAGCCAGCACCTTCATGTGAGCCACACTGCCCCTGCAATAAGCCTCCAGTATCAGACCGAACTGCACCGACACGGCGGGGATGTGAACCTCCGACCTGCCGGGGGAAAAGCTGCTCATCAGAGCACAGCATTCACACAACTGCACCCTTCCAGTCACTCACAAACCCAAAACAAACACAAAAAACCCCAAAACAAACAGTAAAACACCTCATGGTTGCATCAAACATTAAAACACCTCATGGTGATGTAGCTGAAACAAGCCAGATTTCCTGTGAGATGCTAGAGCCCCTCTGTGCTGGAGACGATGAGGACAGGCCAGTTTGGATGCAGGATCCTCGTTTCAAGCCCAGGACTTGACTTTTACTCTGGGGGCAGCAGGGCTCGTGCCAAGAGGTGGTGACTGAATACCTGCTTCAGGACCCCCTTTTATTCAGAGCAGCTCTGAGAAGTCACTGACTTTAAATCACACATTCTCCATTCTTTGTAAAGGAAAAGCCCAATTTTCCTGAAGGAGAACACTTTGAAACAAACCACTGAACTTTGTATCAGAGCCAATTATCCTCCAAAACATTTTCAGGTAACACTTGCTCTTTTTAACTAGAAATATTAAAATTAATTGTGCTCTAAAGACAGAATCAACCTATCCAACTTATTCCAGTCCATTCTACAAGGCTTCTGCCATTCATGAAACTGCTCATCAAAAGTAGTAAGAATACACAGAACAGCTTTTATTTTCTGTTAGACTTGCAACAATAATAATTTTCCCCAACTGTGAGGTATAAATATTGTGCTTTTACTGCACCCACAGTCAAAACAAACACTAGGGGTATTTACAAACCTAACTCATCAGGTAGTCAGAGTTAAATAGTTTGGAATACTTTCATCCAAGGGTACATTACAGACCACTCTAATTTATTGTTAATGAGAGGTCTGATCTATAGATGCCAAAGATAAAGACATGAAGAGGAGTTGTGGGGCACTATGACTATGACTCATTTAGAAAAATCCTCAAGAAATCATACTTGGAAGCCCAATCATGCTCAATGGTTTCAGAAAGATGAAAGGAAAACCTCCTACCTCAGGTGCCAGAACAACATCTGTCCTATCCTGCGATTGCCGAGTGCTCTTTCCAGGAGAAACCTGGAGAGTGCACAATCCAGAAAAGGCTCATACTTCAGGACTTGCACAAGTTGGAGAAGATACTGAGAGAGTTCTTCATCACTAGAATGATGTACATAAAAGATCAGTGATACTTTAGAAATTCAAGTGCATATGACAAACCCAGCAATGACAGGATTTGGTTTAATACCAAGAGTGTCTCCCAATTTTTCCATCACACAAAGAAGGACAACACACAACTTAGTGCAACTTCCAGATGGAAATAATTCCAGATGCATTCTTAGGATGGAATTCTAAGCAGCTAAATTCCTTGTTTGGATTTGACAAGAAGTCAAAATAATTTATTTTTTTTACCCCAAAAGTCTATCCTTGACCATTAAAAATTAATCACTAAACTATTCACCACAGAGAATTCAGAATTCAAGGACAGGAAATGAGCAGTAATGATAATGTTACACAAGTTCTGCCCTAGGTTACAGAGGAGAGCAAATGAAATGCAATACGGAAAGAACTGCAGAGAATGAAGAAATCTGTGAATCAAAACCAAATCAGTAATTCTCTGATTATTTACTGCATGCTACAGCTCACATTCCTATTAAATGGTACAGCAGAGTGGAGGTGGCTGGGTGCCAGGTGTTACAGTACTTGACTCCAGGCATATTCCTCCCTTTGTTATTAAAATGTTTCTCTCAGAGTATCTCAGTCTCCTTTGCCCAAGAAAGGGATGAACACTCAGTCCTCTCTGGGACAAAGGTGCAGGGGTGTTCTCCTTGCAACATGGAAAATAATCATTTCCTACAAGGTGGCAGAATAAGGTGGTTTTATTTAACTGCCAGTGACACTACCCAGAATTCAGACTGCTTTATTTGGTCACCTATCCATGGCAGGCAGTGTGTTCAGCTCTTTCCACCTGAGGTTCTTTTATCCTGTGAGCAAAAAAACCAAAGTTTGGCACCCCAGAAACCCTCACCTACCTCATCTGCCTCAAACAGCCCACTGCATATTCCCTGACATACTGGTCAGGGTAGTTGAAATCCAGCAGCTCCAAAGCCTCCCTGGGCAGCAGCTTGGGCCAGATCTGCAGGAGGGCCTGGAGCTGTTCCAAAAAAAAGGCGACAGGTAAGGACACGGGTGGGTCTCACTGCTCATAAAGGCACTCCAATGAACAGAAGATGGTGACCAGCTGCCATGGGATGGGGGTGCAAAAAGGAGAGAAATATTTTGGGGTAACTGGGCCCACTTCTGATTAAGTTTCTTACTCTTTAAAATGATGCAGATTATTTTTAGTCTGACAAACATGCTTCTTCACATGCAGACACAATGCACAGTAAACAAAAATTAGGTAACAACAGATATGTATGGTTTAAAAACAGATATTCAATAAAAATAAGATGTTTTGTAAGTGCTCTCATAAATATATAACCATTTTGGTAACAGTGGAAGTTTTCTGCTAAGGATAAAAGAAAGGGTTTTGTTGAGAGAGAGTTTTCTTTACCAAAAATATTTGACAAACTCAACTGATGGAGCCTTTTTGAACATTCACTGTGAATAGTAATGAGCTTAAATTGAAAAAAAACCAAACCAAAACAAAACAAAGAGTCAGGTTAGATATTAAAACAAATAAAGAATCTCTAGACTGATGACAATAATGTGCTGGAAAAAATTACAGAATACAGTGATGAGTAACTTTGAACTACCAAAAAGAACAACATTTAGAGGCCTCACAAAATAAAATTATCTTATTGCATTGTTATGAAGCTCACAGCTACCTGCTGAGAGAAATATGTATAGAGTTGTATCACTGAAACAGTACACTATGGATACAAATAAACACTTTAATGCACATTAATATAAATGCATATTAGTATAAATTCATTGTATCAACAGCACAAGATGTTCCTTTCTGTAGGAACAAGTCATGATAATAATAATACCCTCCCCTACAAATTAGGTAACACAAGTTATTTTATATTTCAATAGCACTTACAAAATCTGAATAATTAGGATGATCTTGTTTTTCTCCTGATTTCATAATGACTTTACAGCAGTGAAAAACCTTTATTTCTACTCTGTCACACATCAGCTCCTGCTTCCAGTTCCAGCAGGACAAACACGAGTTCACATTCTCAGCCCACATTTAACAGGCATGTTCATAACATCATTTATACACCTTGGGAGCAGATTGTGAACTGAGTCATCATTTTTGTGAAATCCAGAGGTAAGAAATGGGCATGAATCACAGCACAAAGCCAGGGCTATGCTGAAACGCCACAAGTGGAGGAAAGGACCAGCTAAGCTGTTTCCATGGGCAAATACAGGTATGGACACATGATGTAAACTAAAACTAAAGCTGTTTTAAAAATAGATGTCACATTCCCACAGAAAAATACACTCAAAATACACTTCAAAATCTACTGACCCAGCAAGGATCAGTGATGCCAGTCCTGACTGCAGCCACTAACATTTCCATAGCAGGAACACTGGCACTGAAACTCTGCAGGAAACACTAACCCTAAGCACATGTTTAATACACAAGACAGACACTGAAAATGCAAACAGCAGCTCTGCTTGTCAGACAGTCACAGACTCCAAAACAAAACTATCCAAATTTCTACACAATCTACTGTAAATCAGGTGCAGAACCAGCAAAAATATAGAGCTATTTTGTTAATACTGAATGATTGAAATGGAAAACCTGAAATAGTCTGAAAAGATGAGCTCACGTGGCCCCACAAGCCTCATACATCAGGCAGTGAAAGTCATGATCCATATCATTTTTTCCAGTAAATGTACATTTACTGGGAAGATGATTTGAAAATACAGAGCTCCTCCCTTCGCTGAAATCATTGCACAGGTGGTTACAATGGGAATGAACAATGCATGTTTCAGAGAACACTTGAATTTGGCATTGGTGTATCAATATTTTCTTCTGTAAAGAAATAATCACAATTTCTTCCCTAAGAAGACTATATGAGACAATACAATTAAGTACAGGCCGATGTTTTTATTCCAGTTATTTCAATTGTCCTTTCTCTACTTCTCATTAATGATGGTGTCACTTCACTGAAATCAAGTGGATTTTTAAAAAAATTTCTTTTAATTTTTTTGTTTTAATTCTGCTCGGAGAATAAATACTGCCTGTGAATTCTCATAACAAGTTCTGCCACCCTGCTACTCTGCTGAGCAGGGAAGTTATGGCAGCAGGAAGAACAATTCCTTCTGTACAACCACTCTGCTAAAATCCTGCAAATCCAACTAGGGCTTGGTAAATAATGGTAAATAGTTCAGGGAAGTTGCTTGAATCCACTGGACATAACTTCATGGATCACTGAACTAACAGATTAAAGATAGTCTACAATCAACTATGAGAGAGTAAATTTCTAAAAAAGCCTTACTATTTTTAAGCTGCATTAATAAAAACAGGAATATAGTTATTAAGTCCATTTGCTTACAAACAGCTGGCGTTTGATTGATTTTTCTTATAAACAGCTGGTGTTTGACTGCTTCTTTTGGCTTTGTTATTTTGTTGTATTGTGTTTGAGGATATTGAACTTCTTGGTTGAAGAGTCAAGACTTACTGAAATACATCTAAAAATGGGCATTATAAAAACTTTTGGTACAACAGTGTGCACATTGTAGCAGACAATTACAGCTAGTACAGCAAGTATTTAATTTTAATGGGAAGTAAATTATAAATCCTAATCATTTTGGAATTCCTAAAATTAATGAGGCTATCTTGCCTTACCTGAAAAGGTAAATCATTAGAAGTACTGACATGTCTATGTACTACAGAAATATTCAGCATGCTTAAGGTAAGATCTCATTTTTCAGAGAGACTCTCCACACTGCCAAAACCAATATTATGATATAAACTGCACTACTGTCTATAGATAAGCAAACATAAATACTATATTCCTTCCAGAAAGTACACAGTAACAAGACAACATATTTTCAGCCATCTGTTTAAATAAAAAGTTTTATGTATATGTAATATTTAATGTTTCCAAGTGTAAAGGACTTTCAGCTGTCAGCTAATATCCATAATCCAAGTTAGTTTTCAAAACTACCACCAAGGGCCATATTTTAAAACCCTAGCACTCCTGCCTTTTCCTTCACATATTTTAATGTGCAAACAAGTGCTGGCTTGTGTTTCTACAGTTTTGATTTCCAGATAACTTTTAATAATGAACGATAAATTTAGAAGTAATGGAACTACTAAGGAATGGGATTCTTGACATGAAAGAACACAAGTGAGCAAGGAATGTGTGGGTGCTCCATTTTGTCAGTGTAGTGTTCATGGCACAGACAAGGAGCTGGGATAAAATTCCATTTATTTTCAGAAGTTCAGGGAACTTGCATATCTAGCTGGGAGGAAGGATGTAGCAGAAAATGAACTCTCTGCTGGAGCAAACTAATAGCTTGACTGGATAATCACAAAAATCATATAATGGATAGACAGAAGATGGATTTTCATGGAGTGGCTGCCTTTTCTTCCAAGAACACATAGCTTGTAACAGGTGAAGGTCAGAATACTAAGGGGCAATAGGGTTTTCTACCATCAGTCATAATTCTTCACGGCAAATGCTTTTTAGCTCTAAGTTTATAAAAATCAAAAAAAGTAGTTGAAAATTTTAAAAATGAGACTGAAGGAAAGACATGAACATTATCAGTGTAGTGGTCTGTCAGAAGGTGAGCATCATTTATATCTGAATTCTGTCAGGAAGACCAGAAGAACACCTGTGCTTTGTAACTTGGGCCAGACTTTTTAGTTTGGCCCAAACTTCACTGTACACAATCTAAAACATTTAAATTCCAATCCAGAAACCTGTTACTTTATTACTTTTAAAACCAGTCTATCAAGCAGGCATGGTTTTACTGTGAGCTCATATAAGTTTTCCTGTATTAAAGTTCAACCTATTCTCAAAAAGTGCCCCAAGAGTTGGATTCTATTTGGGTAAATACAGCAAAAGGCAGCAACACCAACTTCATTACAGCGTAGTAAAATAACCTTGCACATCTGTGCAGCAAATGAATGAAGCAATTTTACTGAAAATGCACCTTGTTTCACAGCACCAGTCTCACATCCTTAGAAGTTATTTTAAAGAGACTATTTGGTCAAAGAGACAGGATGAGAAGGATGTGTTTTGTAGCACTGGTGGGCCTCACATCTCTTTGAAAACCCATCTGTCTGCCTTGGTGAGTTTTAATTACCCAGTCTGAGACCTGGATTTTACAGTATTTGAGCAGCTTAACAATTTTCACACAAAGTTTTATTTCAGATTTTGATTTACAAATTTTTTTTTTTTAGAATAGCCTTATAAAAATCATTCTTGCTGTGAGGATGGTCAAGATTTTTTTGCCCAGAGCCTGTGGAGTCTCCACTGGTGGAGATACTCCCAACTCAGCTGGACACAGCCCAGCTCAGGCTGACCATGCTGGAGCACCGGGCTGCACTGGATGAATCTGGGAAATTCTTGCTTTTAGCATCAAATTTCAGCACAAAGTTTTAACATTAGTCTGTATAAATACCCACTGTGTTTTTCTTGTCATTAAGAGGACTCTTGAAATGCATTTTGGTTTTGGTTTATGGAGCATTTTTGAGAGAATAAGTTCTTTACGTGTCCAGGCTGCAGAAGTTAGACACTGAACTCCAGCTTGCACAACAGCACCATTTCAAACTGGCTACACTTGGGAAACAAATCCTATTTTCTGACTATTTAATTGAAACTTTTTTCCCCACCATCGTTGACTTTTCCCTTACCTGAGCAACGTCTTCAAGTTTGTTCCACTTTAAAGAGAGCAGCAGTTTTGGCAACGATTGTGGGAAATTTTCACGACAGTCATATCGCAAAGTCCAAATGAGATCCATTTCATTTTCACACAGCTGAGATAAAGGATCTCTTTCCATTATATCTTTTAGCACAACATAAAACTTCTTACCACCTCGACCCTAGGAAACCAGACATGTAAAATGTAATTAATTCAGTAAGATTCTAGTATGGTACCTCAAATACCAGCAGCTCTACAGCAGAAAGAACATCAGATAAAAACTCAAGAAACACAGGGAAATGACCACTGTGCTTTTCTTTCAGATTCCTTACTGCAGACACTGTAAGTAACAGATTCCAAATCCAGTGTGCAGAACTTTCTGAAAAAATAACTCAACTTCAGAGTTAAGGACACTAGATGGCAATATTTCTGTTTTCCAACTCCAACATGGAGCACTCTCATTTAGGATGCATATACTTTCTTATTCTATTTTTTCAAATGAGCAAATTTAGATACATATATAATAATTTGTTCCTATTAGCAATAAAAAAAACTTTTGCAACAATCAAAAGAAAACATATTTGCCAAGTAGACAGACATTTACTTTGGTCTTCCTAAATTTTTTTTCAGCTCTATGTAAATCTTAGCTGTCTTCCAAATCCAGAGTACGCAAAGCTTTCTGACAAAATAAAGACAAGTCCAAAATATAATGGAAAAAGCAGATATAGATCTGAATTTTAAAGCAGTTCATCAAAGTGAATTATATAAGAAAACAGAGTCAGTAGAATTGCTATTTGAGCAGCTGACTTATTTATTTCTACATTGATGAAGAAGAACCAAAAAAACTCAGAAAATTAATTTGAAAATAGTCTTCAGATGATGCTCACCGCCATTGCAGCATTGTCACTGTTTCTTGCAATCTCAGCTGCCTTTTCAAGTATCTGCAAGAAGTCAGTTTTAAATCGTTAGATTTAACCCCAAATCTGACTGCATTGCTACATAGAACAAGCATTACAGAAACAAAGCAGATAAGGAAATGCTGCTATCTTTTAGGCAGTTCTGTATATCCAGTGGACTATTGTGCAGTGTCCCTTTTCTCACCTGCAGGACTAGAGAGATCAGGAACAGCAGTGCTTATGATGTCTTCCATTATTTCCTCTTTCATCACTCCTGGCCTAAATTAAACAGCCTTCCTGATGACATCTTGCTTTCTGTTTCTACATTTCTTCCTTATTTTTCACCCAAGCAAACCAATTCCTCAACTCTAAGTTGTCCTTTGCTTTTCTCACCTCAGCTTGTGCAGTTTCCAATGCCCATGGATCCATGCCCACTGTTTCCATGCCCATGGATCCATGCTTCTAGCCCTCAACTCCAGAAAGAATCAACAAGCCCAGTCCTTTCACCATGCTCTCAGACTGCCCATATGATCTCAATCAGTGTGTCCAGGTACTTTGCTAGATTTTGGATCTCCTCTCCTTTTTTTTTTTTCCTTTTGAACATTTTACTTTATTTTTGAAGTTCACGCAATAACCCATAATGGAGAATTAAGTCTTGAAGTAAATGCAGTTCTTCAAAGTGCATTCTGCACATTACTGCAACCAAGCCAGGTGTTACAATGCTGAGCTGGCCAGGTACGTCTGTCTACAGCTGTCAGATGCTGCTGCTTCAAGGAACAAATCATGAAATAAAATCTCAATAAAGAAAAAAGTCCAAGGAACTCCAGCATCTCATTTCCCTGAGAGCTCTGCCTCTTCCATCACCCAGGAATACACCAGCACCCCAGCTGGTCTGGGAGTCACAGGTCCATCAAGACTTGTGTTGTCTTTGCTCAGACAACACAAGAAACAACAAAAGGCTGCAATAATCAGAGCATAAATAGCCAGCAGCTAAAATCCCTAGAAAGACATCTTAACTTGTTTTATTTCTTTTCTTTGTATGAAACTCTCATTAATATCATGTATTACATCTGCTACTTGGCTGCAAAGCTTATTTACATACTGTGTGTGAAAACACGCATAAACAAAACCACAGAGTCCTGATTCTATGTTTGATTCTTGCCTCCCCGTGCTTTGCAGAGTTACTCTGTTTGCAAATAAATTTTCAAAGTCTTTGCAAGTCCAGCTTTGTTTGAACGAACCCCGAGCCCCATGATGTGCCTGCAGCACTGGCCATGGACCAGCCCCACACATGGCTCTTGTCCCAGACAAGTTTCTTATCCCTGGTCCAGGCACTTTTGCTCCCTCAGCCCCAAAAAGCTCCTCGCTGTGCAAGCAGCGTTGCACAGCTTGCTGTGCAGGCAGGTTGATGAGATGATTGAAAGGAAAAATCTATTTTTGCACATTATGTTTCTCGAAACACAAATCTGGCATCTCATTCTTTGTTTTCTTGGCAGAAACCAGCAACAATGCTGGGAAAATGAGAAGCAGCCATAGAGCAAGCAAGTCTCAGCTGGAGCATTGTGAGAGACAGATCTTCAGCTGATGTAATTCCAGCAGCTGCAACATCACTCCACATCCAACAGAACCTTCACCAAGAGAAACTCTAAGAGATTGAGTTGAATGAAGCTGAAAGTCACAAGGGATGAAGACCATTAGACCCCTACCTTAATGTCACTACACTCTGTCTCACCCAGTAAAATCTATTGGCTGCATCCAGCCCAGGGTTTTAACTTCCTGAGAACTTGGTATTGCAGAGGCAAAGAAAAGAAACACCAGAGCCAGAACAAATATGTGACTACTAAAGAGACACACTTTTACTTAGTCTGTCTAATATGTACATTAATTTTTCTTTAAAAATTAAATACCCATAAGTGTAATGAGCAAAAAACTTAAAGCAATACCAAAACTGGATAAAATTATATGTCCACTATGAAGCATTAACTGGTCAGCCATAAATAAACAGCAATTGGTCAGTATTGGTTTAACTCTTACTGTATTTCCAATGCTGTTTGAATAAAAGAAAAAGTACTGTGATGACAAGGAAGGGAAAACACTATTAACCCAAGCTGAAACAAAAGAAATGCTATCTTGTTATTTGATTTCATTTTTATGAACTTTAAAATCCCAAATCTGCCTTTGAACAAGATGATAAAACTTGGTGATTTCAGTCTTTTTCTTCATGACGCGCCAAAGGTGCAAAATCCTCCAAAAAGAAAAAGAAGCAATTTCTCTAGGCTGTTATTGACTTTCCCCAAACCAAAATCCAGACTACTGTGTACATGAGTTAAGCCTGATTTTTATAATGTATCATTAGCAGTCTGTTTTAAGACTTATTTCATTTCTTGTTTCCAGGTCTTAGCTTTTTTTGCTGGTTTCTAAACATCTTTCCATGTATCCTTCACACTACAGAAATAACCACATGTATTCCAAATATACACTTCCTTTCTAGACAGATTCTTAATCTGTAAAAAACTGCAGGGCCACTTCAGCGGATTTAGTCCAAGAGCAGACCTTCAGAAATCCCTTTGCACACAATGCTAGGAGTCCATTTATCCTTTAAAGGACTTGAGCTCACAGGACAGTGTCCCGAAGAGTGGCTAACACACACTTGTACCAAGAGAGAAAAGATCTTTATAGATCACAAGCAAGAACAGTTTGAAGGTTTCCAGAATAGCCGACAAATTTAGCTTTTTATAACATCCATACGGGAAACTGATTTGTTTTTGACCTTCAAAAGACCATGTACAGACCACTTTTAAAAGTGTACATCTTCAAAATAGACCCTGAAGTCAAGCACTGCCACTCATGCAGTGCAAGTTTAACAAGTGCAGTACAGTGACTAAAAGGCAGGAAAAGGAGAATTCACTGGAAAGGCAGTGTTGAAAGGAAAGAAAAACCAGCTATTTCCACATAAGCATTCCTGAGTGCTCTTTAGGTCATCTCTTACCTTATCAAAGGGAGGGTAATTAATAGGCTGTTTTGAATATTCCTGAAATCTAATGTGCAAAGCTGTTGCATTTTCAGTGTAAGGGTTGGTCTGGACGGTTCCCATGGGATTCAACATTTCTTCAAGTTCATCTGAAACACAGAGCATTTAATATTACAGGCATGCAGTAAGAAATCACTTCCTTAGAAAATGGACAGAGCATGTTTTGCTGCACAGCACTTTTAGTGCAATGCTCTGTATTTCCAGCATAAACCACCTCCTGCATTCCAAAAGGTTGGATTATCACCCCACGAGAAAGTGATTTCCTTAAGGAAACATAATAGTCCAGGGAAGCTGAGCTATCCCCACACTGCAACAAATCCCAGGGAGATCTGCAGCTTCTGCAAAGCAGGACACACCCTCTGGATCAAATGGAGAGCAGAGCTTCAGGCCAGCCAGGCTGGGACAGCGTTCCTCAGGATGGGCGCAGAGTGACACGAGGCTCCAGCCACTCCCACTAACTGATCTCAGTATCAGGGAACATGACAAAATTCCAATTCACAATTTTTGCTGATGCAAATATTATCACTTATATTATAACTGATCTATTCAATTTGGGGTACAAGGCACAGGGACCAAATGAAACCTAAACTGGCAAGTAAAACCAGATACAAACATGCATCTATTTTATGTGGTTTTCCTTCCATAACAGATGAAACTTTTAGAACACTACTTCTTGCTCTTCCTCTTTCCCTCTAAACAATACTTTCAGGAAAGAGATTAAATTGTGGTACACATATCCACATAAAAATTACAAGTATAAAGAGATTATTACAAGGGAACTGAGCATGAATACAGTAAATATGCTGCTATTGGATCCCACTCTCTCCCACACCCAAAGTCCAAATCTGAAAAGCTGAGGTTTACCAGGAAATGATGACCAGCTGTGCAGTACCAGTTCTCCATTCCTCAAGTGTCCTTTATAATCAAACACCATGGTATTTACCCAGGCTACAGGATAATGCTGCCAAAGGAAAGAATTGTTATATGGAATGAAGATGCCAGCAAATTTTACTACACAAAAAACACTGCAAATACATAAAAATGAGAGGGTGGCTTGGGTTTTTTTTTTTAAGTGGTATACCTTTAAAGGATACCTTAAAGCAATTAATCACTGAGAATTATCAAAAGTTTTCATACCAAGATGTGCAATTCTTAATGCATATGCTGCTTTTAATATCTTTTCTTTACATTTTGCATTCTTGAGCACTAAATTGGGGACAAGGAAAGATTTCTGGATGCTCATTTTGATATAATTTGAAGGTCACTCAAGAATAACAAATGAGATAAATTACCACTTTTCCTGCTTTCCTAATGGTTTGGTATTTGGAAGGATTCATTGCCTTGGTGGACTTCTTAGTTTTCATCTTATCCATGACAGCATAAACAGCAAAGCAGAGCCTTGCCATCCTTGGCAGATCACAGACATTGATTTCAAACTCCAGCACTTCATTCCAAACGTGGTCACTTCTCCCAGATATTTCTGTGCTTACAATTGTTTTACAAAGGAGCTCTGTGCCATGGAAAAGACCAGCCCTAACATGAACCTGCCATAAAGAAATAAGAGATTTTAAGCTTGTCACAGAACCTACAGAATTCTGCATAGAATCATATATAGAACATACACACATATTAATTCCATCAAATGAACAACTAAGCACAATGAAGAAGTTAAGACTAATTTTATGAATACAAATTAAAATCTCCACGTAGAACCAATTTGTGCTTCTAAATGAGAAATGTTATGGGGTTTTTTTCAGCTTAAGAAAAAACTCACTTTTTATTTAAACTATTTCTAAAAATGTATAGAGGGAACACTGCTGACCCTAACATTGGAGTCACCTGTAATAATAATAACAATGTACAAGATTTCCAGGGTTTGTTTTGTCTTTAGTACCCAGAAACCAACAAAACCAGGTAGCCTGAACAATTAAAATAAGGATCAGGAAAGGAGAAGGACAACTAGACAAAGAAGCTGGAGTTACTGGCACTGAAATTAAACTCATTACAGATTAATGCTAAGATGTTTTTCTGTTCTTTCTTCATTTTTGTTTCATTTCTACATTTCTGTTCCATAACATGTATACACAGAAAAGTGCAGAGTGAAATGTGCCAACTTCTTTCAGGTGGCCCTCCAAAATATCAGTGAGAGAGACACAGAGAGAGAAAAACCCACAAATGTAATCTTTTTGCTCAACACCAAAAAGAAATCCTCAATGTTAAATGTGTAAAAGTGATCTGATGTTTCAGGTTCTCTCTGCTCCTGAACCAACCTTCCCCACATTCCCTTTAAGCTATCATATTATTGCTGAGCACTGCAAGGTAAAGAGAGAGATATTAAATTTGATAGTGGCATTGGGTAAAAAAAAATAATTCACCTCTCTAATTCTTCTGATCCTGTTAATGTAAGGGATTGAATCCCAATTTTTCTCTTTTCATTCTGACATGCCCCTTTTACAAATGAAATGGTGTGTACTGATGGGGTGGCCAAAGACCAAGAGAAAAGAAAAGCAATTTTCAATGTCATGTATTTGGAAAATGGGGTGTTGGACTGCTGGGTGAGGTCGCTTGTGCCCTAGGTGGGTGTCCCCAGCCCAGCTCACACTGGGGCAGTGCTACCCAGCTGACAAAGGTTTTGTTCCCCAGTACAAACACTGTATTTGTGAACGCTGGTGGTGGGTTCAGCAGAAATGGATGAATATTGGCTTATCCACAGCACAGTGGGGCTAAAGGAACAATGGCAGTGAATTAAACAGCCTCAGAATCAGGACTGGGAAACAAACACACTCTCAATAGTGACAATTTTGTAACACTGTAGACAGACAAGGCAGGGAAACATGCACAGGTTTGCAGGGTCACTGCATTCATTCTTGTTCTAGGTTACCCACAGGACTTGTAATTTTTCAAGACTGAGAAGCATTCAAAATACTAAATAACATTTAGATGGTGCCCACAGGTGCCAATACGAAAGAATTGCCCGTTTTTCCTGTTTCTTCTCAAGCTTAGAAAATACTTTGATTGTTTTCCCCCTACAAGTATACTGAAATTAACTAAAGAACTTTTCTAAGCATGAAAAAACCACCCTAGAAACTCCTGATAGCTATGCTCCTTCCAGAATCCACCAGCTCTTTTATCTTTCCTTTTAAAAACTTAAGGGTCTACAGAACAGGGTTAAGAAGATATTGGAACTAGCTAAATAATGCTTTGGACAAAAAAGAGAGAAACATCTGGTTTTGTAGCCATCAATTCCCACAATCACAGTGTCTTAGGTATTAAAATGTAACTATGGCTCATTTATCTGTAATGTAGAACTTCTTCTTTGGTGTTGACCAAAATGTAAGATTGCTAACTTACAAGGAGGTTGTAACAACAGTTTGAAAGAAAAAATGCACCAAGTATCCTGAATAAAGCACGAGAACAGCAAATATCAATGGTTAACTAGGCATCTTCCTCATCTACAGGACTGGCTACATAATTTACTGATTTCTGAACAAAAAAAAAAGGAGTTTAATGTTGTTCTACTTCACAGGCAAGTGTTTTTAAGGCATTAAAGTAGCTGTGCAATAAATTCCCACGTGTTAACAACTTGTGGTCTGTACAGCAGTCAGTAGCCCAGTCATGTATATTTTTACAGGAAATGATACTCCAGCTTTCTTTCTTTGTATTCCTCATGTATAGAAAATAAAAGACAGATTGTATAGAAGCACACAGTCCAAGTTTTAGACATCCTGAATACATTCAGGACTACAAAAATACCATGTTGCACTTTAAAACATTTAACACTTAATTTACTTGTGTAAGGTGTTTATGACAATCTATTTAAAATGAGCACATTTCACACCACTATCAGCACTTAGAAATCAAACACCAATGAACACTTATGTCATACTGCCACAATTATTGAAATGTTCCAATGCACATATCCAGCTTCAGGCAATAAAGGAATATTTTAGCAATAAAGCCAGATTTTGACCAGTGCTAACAATACAATTTGGAATAATTACAAATGCTGAAATCTGTATGATTTTGAGTTCACTTAGCATTGAAAAACATTAAAATGATGAACAGAATTGTCTTCTGATACCAGACACAGTTACTTACTTTGGCATTTTCTTCTGTGTTTAGTTTATTGCCCTTTAATAGAATAACCTTGAAAGGGTTGGAAATATCCCACACACTCTGAGAAGAGAAACAAAAATACAAGTTCACTCTTCACCACTGTAACATTGAGATCTATTTTGTAAGCAAAGCATTTTAAGCAAAATTATCAAATACGAAAGAAAAAAGTGCAGTTAAAAATATAAATTTGAAATCTTCGAAGATAAATTGATCATCACAGCTATAAGGGGAGACTGAGTAAAAACTCAGCTGGAAGAGAGCTGGGGGTGAGAACATACATCATGTACTACATCCTGACAATTCAAAATTTATTGTTCACTCTGAGTGTGTAATAGAGCAAAGACCTGTTCACATTTATGTTTCTGAGGTAAATGTGCCAAGCAAGAGGAGGCTCTGAGCTGACCCAGGTGACCTACACTGGAGCACAGCAGTCACAGCACAAACCCCAGGCACTGTGATTTATATGCCACAAGTCACTGCTCCCTTCGGGTATCAGACATTCTCCCCATGAACTCACAGTTGTTGCTCTTGTTTTTTTTGGTGGCAGAGGAAGAGGAAGGTTGGAGGATTTTCGGTTTATGGCAGCTTCTATGGCAATCATCTCCTGCTCACACATCTTTTTTATGGTGCAGCACTCCACCAGGGTCAGCTGGGGAAGGGTCCTGCTCATCACACAGTTGCGGATATACTGAAAGCCCAGGGAAAACAGCTGTTAGCAGCCAGCAGACTATTCCTACAGCAACTTCCAAACGCCAGAAACAAAGAATTCATTCCAGAGATACAAAGGGAATGGTTCACAACTGCAGAGGGCTGCAGACACAAGGAGGGAGATGTTACTGTTCAGTAATGAAGGGATGGGAGGAAGCACCTTTGGTCAAGGCAGCAGGGAATTGTTACATCAAGTTCCAAAAAACTCTGTGTACCTGGAACTGAATTAATGGGTGATCACCAAAGACATATTCCAGCCTTCCACTAACTTGCAGCACATAATCAGCAGGATCAACTTCCTCATCTTCTTTTCCATGGATAGTCAAACGTTTTCGGATTGCCAGCTCATTCAGCTTGATGGGATTCATGTTAGGAGACACCTGGAAACTAAATACATCCTAACAAAACACAAGCAGGAATAATGAAGGTCAAACCTGTCTTAGGCAGACACACAAGGCTAAAATTGTAGCACACATAAGAAAACAGGGCAAAATAATAACTGTTAAATCCAGACTATATTAACAGTTAGAGTCTGTATGTTTAGGGCAATCAAAATCACACACACCCTAAAAACTGTAAGATATTAATTCCCAAAGTTTTATATTATCAGAAGTACTTTCAAAAACATAAGACTTTACTTGATTTAGCAGTGCTTTAAAGACTTCTAGAGCAATGCATTGATCTAGAAGATTCTGTTTTGGAATGTTGAATAAGGGAGACAATAAATCACGATGCATTTCAAAGTATTTAGCAGTACTAGATGTGTTAATTTTTCATCTTTCTGGCCACTAGCAAGTTACCCTCTTTCTAAGTATCACTGAACTCAGAAGAAAAAGCTTCAAGTAAGAAAGTAGAGGAAACTGTGAATGTAATTTATGTAGAAAACCACCACCACACTGGGAGGAGAGCAGAAAAGAGGAGTAGTGGCCAACACCAGTAGCATTCTGAATACAATGTACAAAGACTGCATTTTTTAAAGAAAGTTTTTAATTAAAACCCTTAGAGGCTATCAACCTACTTCCAAAGTATATCTAATTTTAATGTGTTCTAAAAAGATAAAGGTAAGAAGGTACTCTCTTTTGTAAATTAAAAAGGAGGTTTAAATTAATTTCAAGTTCCTAAAGTACAAGCTCTGCAAAATCTTTTGTCTCCCTTCATCTATCACATTATGCTTTATACAGGTTTATTTGCAAAGGCTGGTTCAGGAGGTACTGGGGTTTTGCTGTTATATTTTCTTCAAATTTTATTATTTTTTTTATTTACACACCCAATTCTGAAGATGTGAGCATCCTAAACCCAGTTATTGACAAATGTGCAGTGTTGTTTGCTTAGATTCTTTCAACTTGTACTTTACTTCTATAGACTAGTAAGGAGCCAAGCTGCCCCAATGGAACAAGCAAACTCTGCAGAGTCACACTAAATTAATTCTGTGTTTTCTCAGTTTCTGCCTGGTTCACAACAGCTTCCACCTTTCAGAAAGCTGCCACAATGTGAAGACTTTCTCCTCCTGCCATAACTGCTAGTTAGGAATAACACATTTTCTTCACAGGAAGCTGGTGCTCTCTGACAGCTGCCTTGCTCCCCAGATGATCTTAATAGACATGCCACGGAGATGGGGAGCTGTCTCTCCTGCTCCAGAGACAACCACAGAGCCCTTACAGCTCACCCACACCTTCCAGACAAAAACTACTTTAATATTTCCTTCTCTCAATCTTGCAGCTGCAAGAATTGACAGAACAGTCCCCACACCTTCCTCTTTAACTCTCCTGGGATGACTCCAGGGCTCAGTGCAAGTAGTAAAGTCTAGAACAGAATTTACTGCTCTAAAAAGCAGCTCAGATTTGAATGGTTAATAGCTCTGAAGGTCAGAGCTGGCAGCAGAAGCATTTGAAACATTTGAAATGTCAGCAGCCTAAGCTATTATAGTGGCAGGCAAATACATTCTGCACCAGCAAGAACTTTTGCACTGCTTTTGTCCTGTCAGCATAGGCATATAGATGCATTATTTAAAAAGGGCTGAAGATAATCTCACTCCTGGACAATGCAAATTCTCTGTTAAGCTGAAGAGGACTGGAAAAGGTTTTGTCATAAAACACCTATGCATCCAACATAAGGGGTTACTGGTGACCAAATTTAGCTTTCACCTCTACATTTAGTGTCTCCTGACTTTACACCTTTAAAGTTTAAAAGGATAGTGCTAGAAAAAATTCAGCTTTGTAACTAAAATAATCTGAATCATTAAAAAATCAGCCTCTTGCACCTGGGTCCAAATGGACATCAAATCTAGCCTGATGCATTTACACACTTTTAGGATTTTTAAGGTTTCCAATGCTGATCATTCATGGTTACCCAAAAGAACAGAGTGCAAAAAAAAGGTAATGGGAATTCTGGACTCAAGCAGAGGCAGAGCAACTTCAACATCATAAAAACTCATGCTAAAACATTTCAGGTATTCCCAGTAGAAACTAAATAGGGTTTAATTTTAAAAATAAACTGTGGTTTTGCTAGCCTCAATGAAAAGCTAATTCTAAGTCTCAGTGTTTTGGTTTTCTATGTGCATTTCTAGTAAAGGGAATACTGATTCTTCTTTTTTTTAAAAAAATATTTCTTAATCTAATTAGCAGATCAACCCCAAGATGTTCAGTGAGTCACACACAGAGACAAGTATATTGAATATGGTGCCTACCAATTACCAGCAATCTCTGATGAACTGAGCTTAAAACTGAATGTAAGTGAAGCAACACAGGAACAGTTGGCAAAACAAGTCCTGACAACTTTGAACTGTGTTTTACATTTAAACAAACCTGAAGTAATATAGAAGATACAAGGTATACATTTTCCCTTCAGAAGTTGAACTGTAATTAGACTTTAAAAGTTCAATTCTCTACCGTGGGCTTACATCCTCACTTTTTTTCAAGAGTCAAGGATCCTGCTGAAAGACTTTGCAAACACCATAATGTAAGTATTCTATTTCATTTCTATCCTTGAGCAATCCATGCCAATTCAGACCTGGATCAAGAACAGCTCATGAAACATGAACAACCATTCCTACCTGGCAGTTATCAAAATGAACAGCCACTACAAGGTTTCCACTGTAGAGCTTATCTTGGAAGCTCTCTGGGATAACAGGCTCCTGCTCTGGTGGGTAAGTGTGCTTCAACCAATCCATCCAGGAGAGACCCACAAGTGACTGAATCTTTTCCTCACTGATTCTTCTCATTTTAGCTCGGAAGTCATTCACTTCAGGATCTTGTAAGGCATCAAACTCATGGAGACCTGAAAGAATTCAAGGAAGCAAAAGGATACACAGCTGTACAAATACTGCCCATCCCATTTAAACTGTTACTATCTTTAAGTTAAGGTGACACAGGTGGTTTCCTTCAGACATCCCATCCAAAATGGATGCTCAAAGCTGAGCTGGGTTCTACATTGTCCTGTACACCAGTGTTCTTCCAAAGTTACTTGCACAACTGCCACGCAACCTGGCATGAGAGCTTATTTTAAACAATACCAATGTATCTCCTAGGTAATAGGAAGTGGAAAATCCGACCTTACCCTGAATTCAAGGTAGTTTGGAAAGCTTTAAGTCTCTCCTCACAGGAGCAAATTTAAAAAAGCACAGTAAATGCATCATAAAGACCACAGAGCAGAAGTGCTTTCAAGCTATAGGGTTTTTTTAATTGTCAGAAAGATGACATCATCCTTTTAAATTTTGTTTAAAAGTCAAAAAAGAAAATCCTCTACTCAAGTTAAAATGACATGACTGAAATGTTTACCAATCCAAGACCAGTAAAGCTCCCTTTCAAAAACGTGTAAAGAAGAAATGCACAGGGCAAGTCCTGCCTGACCGACTCGGTGACCTTCTGTGATTCAGTGACATCAGAGGACAGGGGAAGGCTGTGGATGCCACCTATGTGGACTTCTGCAAGGCCTTGGACCCCGTAATGTCCTTGTCTCTAAACTGGAAAGAGATGTATTTGATGGGGGACTGTCCAGCGGGTGTGAAATTGGACACGTCCAGAGGGTCACAGTCAACAGCTCAGAGTCCCAATGGACATGAGTGACAAGCAATGTCCCTCAGGGTGTACTGTCACCAGTGTTATTAACTAGCTTCGTTAATGACACAGACAGAGGGACTGAGGGCACCCTCAGCAGTGCTGCAGATGACACCAAGCTGAGGGGTGTGGTGACACACCCAAAGAAGGGGATGCCAGCCACAGCAACCCGGACAAGCCTGAGAAGTGGGCACATGGGAACCCCACTGACGTTCAGCAAGACCAAATGCAAGGTCCAGCACCTGGGTCACAGCAACCCCCAGGATCAACATGGGCTGGGGGATGAGCAGATGGGGCACAGCCCTACCCAGAAGGATTTGGGAGTGCTGGTGGATGAGCTGGACATGATCTGGCCACAAGCACCCCAGAAAGCCAAACATGTCCTGAGGGCAGGTGGACAGAGGAGGGGGTTCTGTCCCTCTCCTCTGCTCTGGTGAGACCCCATCTGCAGTGCTGCACCCAGCTCTGGGCCCCCAGCACCAGGGGACAGGGACCTTCTGGAGTGACCCCAGAGGAGGCCACAAAGAGGCTCAGAGGGCTGGAGCACCTCTGCAATGGAGACAGGCTGAGAGCCTGGAGAAAAGCAAGCTCTGGGGAGTTCTTAAATTAAAAGAGGGTAGATTTAGAGTATATGTAAAGAAGACATTTTTTACAAGGAGGGTGGTGAGGAAGTGGCACCAGTTGCCCAGAGGGGTGGTGGATGCCCCATCCTGGACACAGTCAAGGTCAGACTGGACAGGCTCTGAGCAAACTGGTCCAGTTGAACGTGTCCCTGCCCACAGCAGGGTGGTGGAACGAGATGACCTTTAAAAGGTCCCTTTCAACCCAAATCATCCCAGGTTCCTATGATACAATGGAAACCTGTGACTTTTTGGTACTTCAGGACGTGTAGGGCCTGCAAGTGTCTTTATCTTTACTCGTGAACTTTGAAGGGCATTGTCCAAAACACACAAAGCACCCAGCACCTTCTGAGAACAAAGCACTAAGTTTAGAAGCTCAGACAGGAACACGTTTTTTTCCCTGCTAAGGTACAGAATAGAGGCTGCTTAAGGCAGGGTCTTACACAGCTCTGGTAAGCCAAATATTCAGTCACAGAATGTGAATCTCTCCGAATCTGTCAGGATCTGTCTGAATGGTTAAACTGACCAACTGTTCCCATTGTCAGCTCTAACAAATAGGCAGACAGTATACTGCTGAAATCTAAACAAAACCTGCAGTCTTTATAAGAGACCTAACAATGGCTCATTGTTTTAAAACAAGAGGTATGACCTCATATGACCCTGTCAATCTTGATTGTATAACCAAGCAGAGTAGATTTAAAAGCTGAAAATTCTGAAATAACATCAAGAATAAGTTACTGTGAAACCTTTAAAAATAGCTTTTCATTGTTTGATGAAAATCAGTGTCACAATTGAGAACAAAACCAAGAATTATTGTTAACCAACTCAGACACCATGTAGAATAAAATCAGAATAATTCCTTCTGAGTACCCAGTTTGCTGGCAGGTTATTTATGATAACAATTCTCAAGAATTATGCTGCTACTCACTTAGTAATAATAATAATAATAATAGTAATACATATTTTTCTCCTTATATACAAAATAAAACGTGTTCCTGATTGATGTAGCCATACAATGCTGAAATGCCATACAGAAAGTAGCTTTAAATAACTTGCATGTGTTTCATCTTGACTATTTAAATTCTTTCCAGCTATATCAGTATTTGTTTGACAAAGGGAAATACTGAATTTTTAAGAGTTTGGGTTTTTTTAATCCACTCCTACCTGCCCAATTAAGACCCCCATACACATCAAAGTATAACCTCATTTTTAAAAAAAAAATGAAATGGAATTACCTTTGCCTATAAGGACACCTATTTTGGAATCCAACTTTTCTCCTGGATCACAGTTCCTTGTCACTAGTTTAAGGACAGGAAGAAAGGGTCTAACATCACAAAGTCTCCGTGTTTCATCCTCTAATTCTTCATGTACAGCAGTCTGATTCACACATGAGAACATGTAAGAGTCAATCTCCATGAGGAGATGAAAGAGTGGGTAGGAATGTGCCTGCTTCCATAACAGCTGCAATGAAAACAAAGAAATAAATGAAAAAAAAAAACCAAAACCAGAAAATAGGGACATATCTTAAGGCACTGAAGTTAACATTAATTTCTATTTATGTTCCCAAAAATTAGCAAAGAAACATGTTTGCTAACTTGGGTAATTTCATCATTATAAATCATTGTATGTTTACTTTGTCTCACTTCTAGTCTCTGTCTTGAGTGATTTCTAGGACAGACCTCTGTAGTTAGCATCAGCATTCCCTGTCTTTGGAAAACAGCCAAATATCAACAGTATATATTTATGGCATATCAAGTTTCCATGTGCCACAAGCAGCAAGGAAACCAGACAGTTCAGTTCAAATTCCTTATTGCTGTTACTTACACATTTATTTGTAAATTCTCTATCACTTTGATATATTAGGAGTAGGTTAGTCTGTGCTGTAATTCTTTCACTGCCTAATTCCTCAGTAACTTTTCCCAATGTCCTCAATGGCCATTATCTGATCAAAGGTCAGTAGATTGTTTTTAGTATCTGTGGTCATTTCCTTACATTCTCCCCTTCCTTGGATACTCCCTCACATTTTATGTGATGCTCCAATCTGTACAAAACCTTTAAGAGGCAAATGCAGTTTTTAAAGCAATTATCTTTGGTGACAGTCAACAGAAGCAGGAGCTCAATATGTGACTTCTGCACTAAAAATCTAATCAGGGAAATGTTAGATCAGCAAACAATGGATTGCCAGTGTGTTAGAAAAAGGTTCAGAGCAGCAGTACAGTATTAATATAGAGCTATTAGAATAACCTCTACTGAACTGTAACTATCAGCAAGAAGCCACTTTCCAAACCTTGCCATCTGCCCAAACCCAGTGCTAACCCCCTCGACACACTTTTTTATCAGACAATTTGCTGGGCACGTGCCTTAGTACCTCATTTCTATGCCTGCTAGAATTCATGGCTGGATTTGCCAGAGGGCAGGTCAAAATGAGAACCAGCCCTCATTCCAAACCTCAGTTAACTGCCCATTTGGTGTTACCTGTTTAATCTGGGATATGGTGGCATCTCGAGGGACATCCAGGTTGATGTAAATTCCAGTGGGCAACAGGAAGTCCACAGATATTGAGCCATCAGCACCAATCTGTGAATCCACTGCCCAGATGTCAAGGCTGTCTGTCACGGCAGGAGGCATTATGGAATCTCAATAATATCATAACCACATGGCCTTAGGGAAAAAAAAAACCCTAAAATTCAGTATACTTAACCTTCTATAATTAGACACACATTTTAAAGTCTTTGGAAGGTTTACATAAGCCTGCTTTGTACAGCTCAGCTTACAACTCTGAGGTCTCAAATGCCAGTATTGCAAACAGATAAGCATAGTTTTACTCATTAATGTTATTTAATATAATAAAAGTATTTGCCTAGCAAAGCACTGTTGTTGAGATGTTTATATCATTAAAACTAAGTAGTAAGAGAAAAAACTAATTAGAGGTTAGTTGAAACAAAGTTAGAAATTAATTTCAAGTTCTCTCTAAAACTTTACCTGTGTAAAACACAACCAAAATAAACTTCATGGATGAAGAATGGCAATATTTCATATGAAAGCTCATGATCAGTTTCTTTTTTTTTTTTTTTTTTTTTGCAAATTTCCTCTTAGTTGTCCATGAATGTGGCCAGTGACATTCAACTTGAAAGTCTGTATTCATAGTAGGAAAAATGTCTTTGACTCTACTAGAAAGTGTCATTTTCCTCTGAAGACACTTATCTCAATTTGTTTTCACCCTTAGAGAACGATCACTGAACTCCACCCACGGTGGGAGCTGCATCCCTGCAGGGCAGGAGGAAGCCCTGCCCGTGATCTCCTCCAGCTCACTCCTCTGCCTTCCTGCTGCCTGTCCTCTGCATTTCAGCACATTTCCATTTACTCTGAATGCTACCACCGGCTTTTCTGGCCTTCCAAGTCTTCTGTTTTGATTACCACTCTCTAAAGCTGAGTTTTCCCTTCTGCCATGGCTCACTGAATCAGTTACCTCCTCCTCATCCAGACTATGCCCCTCAGCTGCCAAAGGGATGGGGGACATTGGAAAACACTGCAATAAAGCACTTTAATAGACAAGTTACCCCTGGGAGATCACCCTTTGTAACAGAAAACGTCAGAATGTTCAACTCCACTCACAGCTTTCCAATATTTCAATTAGTCCTTCCCTTCCCCTCAATGGATAATAGATGATGCCAGCAGCACAAAAATCAACTTGTCAGTTCAAAGCTGCCTCAGGTATTAGACAACACACTCCATCCCACCTCTAACTGCCACGTAAATACACTGAAAAACATAACCCAGATCATTCCATTCCAACACCCTTCCACCTTAGCAAAGCTGTGAGGACCAGCACCAGCTGCCAATACATCTTGTAACCACACTTATGCATGGACCACTTCATATTTTGTTTGTACTAGATAAAAATATAGCAGAGTTTTCAATAATGCCAAATAAAACACCTTTAAATTTCGGAAAGCATATGTACATAAGGAAAAACATTTTTTCTCAACAGAAGCAATAATCAGGGAGCTTCTACCATCATCACTATCAAACAATAGTTTTACCACCATTATGTCCACATTTTCATCCAAAAAAATCCGCTACATTGAGCAGATTGAATTAAAGCAGAAGTAACTGGAGGTGGTGGTATGGTAAAAAGAACAAATCAGATATGAAGGTATTTTATATGAATTACCACAGTTTACAAATCCACCTACTCATCATTGGATATGTGAAGTTTAGCAAGGTGTGTGAGCTCTAAGCTGTCTACAGGAAAGAAATAAAATGTTACCCCATCATTACACCCTGCACAGACTACGTTATTGGAATAACACAGCATCTACCCAAAAAACAAAAAACCCAGACAAAATGCCTAATTCCTCATTACCAATCAGTATATTTTCCACAAGCTGCTATTTTAATGGGATACTATTTGTTTTACTCCATCCAGTTAATTGTTCCCATAAAATGCTGGCTGCAATTCTGCTGTAACCAAAATTAGCAGTCAGTGAAAAATACAAATACTGTACATTTTTTGTATTTGGATGCACACATTTGCAGTTATTTTCTGTGGTCATGAGGGTAAAATAAAGAGGTATTTCCATTACAAATTGTTACTTGGACAGGTACAGCAGCAAGAAAATCTGTTTTATGTAGTTATTTTGTATATAGTTAATTCCTGCTTTAATTCAGTGTATCTCTTCTATTTTCATACTCTTTCAGATGTTTTTCACAGTTGCAATTGTTGAAACCACTTTAGTGCACCAACAAGAGTTTAAAATCTTCAAAGAAACAAGACTCAAAAATGCTGCTCCATATCCTGGAGCCCAAACACCACAACACAGAGTTATAAAGTTCTTGTAAGATACTTGTTTATAATTACAGATTTCCAGCACAGACACCAAAGTCTTTTAAAATTCCATTTGCATTTTCAGTTAAAAAGGGAAGAGAAGCCATCTTAACAATCTGAGCATGCTGAGAAGCTATTCTTGCCTTCAGGCACTTACTAAACATTTCCTTCCTCAAGGAAGCAGGTCAGTGTGTTTTGCAGCCAGCACCCCGTTTCTGCCCCAAGAGCTGACATCACAGGGGAGAGAGAGAGAACCGGGTTTTATCCTGAGAAACTCAAGACTGCCAGCCCACAGCAGCTCTGGGGATGAGTCACGGCCCCAGCTGGGACATGTGTGGTGGCACTGGTGACTAACTCTCAATATCACATCTAGGAACTGAAACAAGGGCAAAAAGCCATCTGGATTGGGAGTAACAGCACCAGAGACATTTTAAACAACTTCCAGCTAAAGGAAAAAAACAACAATTCAAGTAATAATAAAAAGGCTATTTCAGGCTGTTAACCTCATAGCTATTCCTGCCCACTGTCACAGTAACAACAACCTCACTTACAAAAGAAGGAAGTAATTAAACCAGCACTTAACCTTGGCTCCTCAAGAGTCTAATCAATGACTTCAAATTTCACAGGAGCAAAGCCCAATACAAAATGCTTTTCTAAGATACAGGTAGTACTGACAGACAGCGTTCAAACCTTCCCATGTAAGTGTAAATTTTCTCTAAGCTTTAACCTGCAAATTTCAGATTCATATATGTGTGCCCACGCACTCTCCCTCCTAATGAATTTGTGTTTTAATATACCAGCAGTTCTGCCAGAGCTGCTTATACTAATGGAAAGAAGTGGAACACAGATGAGTAAAACATCTGCAGAAGAAGGAAATTTATCGCTCATCTTGGTTTTATTTATTTAATGTACACAAAGAATAAGCCCTAAAACAGGATTTCTCAATTGAGTGTTGCTTTTGTGGTTTTTAAAGGACTTGCTATCTCTAGGCAGACAAAAGAATTTGCTCTGGTGCTAACAGCCTCATTCCAGAAGCCAGGAGACCTTACAGCTTTCTCCGAAGCTCCCAACAGAAGTACATCCCATCATCTAATCAACAAGACCACCTGGAAAGGAAAAAAGGAAAAAACAAACAAAGAAAAAAAAGAGCTACCAGCAGCAGGGCTGCTTCTCCGTTGATTTCTAAAACACTTTAAGGACAGACAGTCAAGAGTAAGCTGCAGATATTTTTATGCGAATCGCAGCCCCCTCATGTTTTCCCCCTAACCAAAACAGAACTAAAATCGTATGTCCGGGTTATACAGAGCAGATACAAAACTAGTTTGGAAAAGAAAAAAAATGTAGGCAACACTTCCAGCAAGTGTTGGCCTCCAGCAGAACCACTGGAACATTGCACAGTAGCAGTTAACAAAACCCAGGCATTCAGAACATGCCCAGGAGTTTCAGACTTACTCTTTAGACCAAAGGATCAGGAGGATTCCAGAGGCTGTGGTTACACACTGGGGCTGTGCTCTCTTTCTAAACCACCCACCCATTTTCCTGAAGGCAGGCAAGACTATCTTGTGCCAAACTCAAATCCATGGTGACTCCTTCAGGACATTGCTGAGAGCCCAGGACCACCCAGCTGCAAAGGTGCAGCTGCACCTCCCACCACTGCAGCCAGAGCTGGTGAAATCAATTTTACCTGTGTGGTAGTTAACTTGCACACGTACAGGAATTAAATCAATGGTACCTGGGCTGGGTAGTTAACTTGCACATGTACAGGAGTTAAATCAGTGGTACCTGTGCTGGGGAGTTAACTTGCACACGTACAGCAATTAAATCCAGGAGGTACAAATATCAAACAGTGCTGACCACTGCCCCACAAGCATGGGGGGCAGTTTGTACGGTTATCCTGAAATTAAGAGCTGCCCAAGAACATGCTCACAAGAGCCAGTCTGGAGCACTGCAAAAAATGAGATATGGAATAACAATGCAATGAACTCTCCTTTGAAAACAATTTATCATATCAGCAAAAGATTTAGATATTAAAAAGTACCAAATCCACTTTAATTGGCATCAACACTCAACATTTATCTGTGTCAGATAAGTTCTTCTAAAACCAACTTTTTGAAGAATGCAGCAATTATGAAAACTCACACTGTGTCATTAAATCCTTTACTTCTGAACTCACCACAAATTCCCTATCACTCATCCTCTGAGATCTGTTTTTCTGTTGTTTAAAGAACACCAACATAAAAATCAATGCAATGTTCAATGTTTTATCTTGAACTATAATCCAGAAGAATACTAATCAAACACAAGTAAAAGTAGCTGCAAAGAAGGTGGTAATTATAAACACACATATAATGCAGTGTCAGAGGAAAAGTCTGATGCCCTGTTATCTCTCATAGCATTTATTCTCCGGAGTGCCAAGTCTCTGGAACAGTCTTTAGAAGAGCTATCTTCCATCTGAAATTATGTCACCCACCCCTGGAACGTGGTCAGTTCTCTCAGAATGAAATCAGTATGCTATCTTCCCAAACAGATGGCAAAAAGTTGGAGGGGAGGATCATTTATATATTGAAAAGTAACCTTCCATAACAAGTAAGTTTCTTTCACACCACCTCTTTGAAACACAGGTGCATTTTAAGGGCACATAAATATCTACAGCTCTTCAAGCTAAATATAAAGCTGGATTTACTCTTCACTAAACTTATGAATATTTACATAAAAGACAAATATCAAGCTAACTTGTTTTGGATACGCAAAAACTAAGGGCACCGCTTATCCAGATTTTTGCTTTATGTAATAAGTTGTTACAACTGTTGAGCACCACATCCAAGACAATCATCACTGTGATCAATACAGCTCTTTATCTACTGCTTGCTCCGTCATGCGGCAGTCAAGGGGCTAAAAAAAACCAGAAGTCTTGCAGCAGGGAAAAGGGCCACCCCATCCAGACACACAAGAACAGTGTTTGAACAGTATCTCACTGTTCAGAACAGACGAGATGACAATCTGACCACAGTCATTTTCTAGGAAACGGCAGCAGCACATCACGTAGTCTAAGTAAGAGAAACACTAAGCACTTACACAACACAATCATTGTAATAATTTTTCTAACCGTGTAAACATCTAGTACTATAAAAGGATGAGCAAGCTATAAATTAAATATTTGAGAAGAAACAAGGGAGAAGAACCTAGCAGAACAATGGAAAAGGAGTCTGAATATGCACGAAGACTTATGTCCTATGAAACTTACAAGGCCTTTAGAAAAATGTTTTCTAAAAAAATTGAAAAAGTCTGATTTCTTCTGAAGACACTAAAGATAAATACACGCATTAGATGAGGACCAGTTCACAGCTCTGTAGAACTACATCCTCTTCTTTTCCTCGGTCTGTACCAAATTCCCGGGAGCTGTTCTGCAGCCCAGGGCAGGGTCCGAGAGCCGCCCGGGACCGCCACAGGCTGTGACAGGGCACTCTGGGCACCGCTCGACCCTCTCCCCTCATCACTCCTGTTCCATGGCCTCATCATTCCTGTTCCGTCCCTTCATCAGTCCTGTTTCATCTCATCGCTCCTGTTTCATGTCACTGCTCCTGTTCCACTACCCTCGTCACTGCCATTCCCTCCCCTCATCAGCCCTGCTCCTCCCCTCATTGTTCCTGTCCCATCCCCTCTTCAGTTCCATTTCCTCATCGCTCCCACTTCATCTCATCAGTTCTGTTCCCTCCCCTCATCGCTCCTGTCCCATCCAGCCCACCCTGAGGGCAGCTCTCTCCCCTTCCTCCGTCCCCTTCCATCCCGCCGCGGGCACACAATGGAAAGCGCCGGGATCAAACGCCTCCCGTTGTCCACGGGCCCGGAGCGGCCTCGCCCTGCGAGCGGCAGGCTGTGAACGGAGCAGGGCGCGGTGAGAACAGGCCCTCACCCCGCAGAACAGGCACAGGGTCACACTGGGGGTAATGGGAACCACAGAACCACCAGGCTGGATGAGACCTTCAAGATCATCAAATCCAACCCAGCCCCAACCCCTCAACTAAACCCTGGCACACAGTGCCACATCCAGTCTGTTTTAAACACATCCAGGGATGGTGACTCCACCACCTCCCTGGGCAGCCATTCCAGAACTTTATCACTCTTTCAGTAAAAAACTTTTCCCTAACATCCAACCTCTATTTCCCTTGGCACAGCTTAAGGCTGTGTCCTCTGCTTCTGCCAGTTGTCACCTGCAGAAAGAGACCAACCCCACCTGAGTACAAGAGAGCGCACTGCAGCCGAGGTTTGTTTAAAGGTTTAATGTGACACCACCATTCCAACAGCGAGCGAGCTACTGAGAACTGTGTTTGCTGCTCAGCCCGCCCTGGGCCCGCAGGACCAACAATGACCCTTCTAAAACCAGAACACTGGTAACTCCGGTGTGGTCTGTGTACCACTGCAGACCACGGAAACCCTGCAGACCCTGACATGGGAATTCTCGTTTAGACCTAAAGAGCAAACCCACTTAAGGTTCGGGCCTTCTACAGCTGCGCAGATCGATTTCCATCCAAACTGCTTCCAAATCTAAAAATAAAATACTATCAACTTGATGATAAATACAAATGCCTAAATCAGCAAAGCAGAGATCTTTCCACTCCGCAAATGTCACAGGTATCTACCTACAACAGCAAAGATTTTAAGAATTCAAGACATCTACAAAGCAGAATGGAAAGTTATTTTTAAAGATCATGTGGTACTATAAATATTTCCCAGCAGTTTAGTTCAACTGCCACATGAGCTGGCCCTATGGAATGGAAAATTAAATGTCCATTTAGTCAGGGTTTCTCCAAATATCAGAATAAAAATATCACCATTTAGTTTTCTAAAAATATCTATGTACAGAAAACATGAAAGGCCTTTTTCAAAGGCCTCCTTCCCTCACAGTGCTAACACTGGTACCAAGAGTGGTCTCTCAGCCATCAAGTCTAGATTGTCTCCTTTTCCTCACAAAATACAGCTAATTTTCCACAAACAAAGATAATTTCATTTGGGTTTTTTTTTATCCCAGATCCTGATTATTTTGCCTGTTCCTCTCCTGTAGCTTTATTCCTCTGGTGTACCCATAGCATTATGCACCAAGTTTTAAAAACTGAACTCAGGATTTTAAACCCACAATGAATGCAGTTTCTACTCAAATATTAATGCCTCTAAATAAAAGTGGCCCACTTTTCAAGAAATGCTGAGCACCTAAATTTACACAGGACGCAGAGATATTAAAAAAATGCAGACATGTTAACTGGTAACAAATTAAAATTTAATTTAAGTAACTTCATTTGAACAGATGGTTAGATTAGATTACCTCCAGTCATCCCTTTTTACGAAAGTTATTCCACAATTCAATGAAAGTATATAGCTGAGAATGAGACTGTCTTCAGATTTTTTTTTTCCTGGAAAACAAGTCTACACATAGATAACAACACTACTAAAATGGTATTCCAGACTCAGAAGAGCTTATGGGCTTGGCTTGAACAAGAAGGAAAATCTTCCTTCCTGTTACTTTCTGCTCAGGCAAGCACACACATCTGCTGCTCCCTCTGAAGAACACCCAAGATGAACTGAACAAGGGAATACAACTTAAGCCCCAGCTTCAGACAGACTTCTGTCAATGCACAGGCAGCATGAAATTCTGGAACACCAAACAGTTCACACCAGCTTCTCACAGCCAATTCACAGCCATCCTCTGCTCTACCTTGAAATCACTGCACAGACACATTAAAACAGAAACAGTTTCGGGCCATCCTCTTGAATTGTGCAAGTAGAGTGAGTTGCAGGGAGAGGAAAAACTCCTTTCACATTTCTCTATTGCTGTGTGAAATTGTCTTTAGAAGCATCCAGTCACTGGATCACACTGAAGCTGGGGACACTATGGGAGAACATTCCCTTTCAGCTGGCTGGAATGCAGTTCTGCGTGGTTGAGAAGGAATGAAAGAAAACAGCAGATCAGAAAAGCACTGTCACATGAGTAACAGTTCGTTTGACACCTTAACCAAGAGACTCAGGGAGAGAAAAAGGAGAAAAGTTCAAAGGAAAAAAGCCCAGGCTAGTTATTCAATATTCTATATGAACTGGGCTGTGAGAAAACATCTCGTATAATCACCTTTAGAAGCATTTCTAAACAGCTCTCTTAGATATTTTGGAAAATTTTCAATAGCAGCAGGCAGAGTGGGCCCTGACGCAAGGGACAATGCATTTGTATATCCTGATCCTGTGAAGAAAGGTAAGACTGAAAATTTGGGAACAGATTAGAACTGGTAACCCTGCACAGCACTGCAGATACTTCATGAATTAGAGGGAGTGTTGCCTTTTTCCCAGCCTGGAAATGAAACTTAAGATAATTTTAGTAAGGAGGTAACATAAGAGCAGATCTTTATTTGAAGGCCATCAGGAGCAGTTATGGAAAGATCATGTAAAAAAATAATGTAAAAAAAAAAAAAAAAAGGCAAAAAACCCCCCAAACGGCACGAGGCCAGCATGAAATGATGAAATGTTAGGGTATGCTGAGTTCCAAGAACAGACTAAACAGTAAAATGATGGCACACTCACTTGGATATTTTAAACAAACAAACAAAACCAAGCTTAAAAAACCAGGTGAATGGAGGGGGCACAAGGGAAGGAGGAGGACTGGACAGTCAGACTGAGTGGGAAAGGAGGAGGAACTGAACCCGAATGAAGATGTCATTTGAACGCAGGCAAGTCAGGTGTTTCTGTAAAGCTGCACCAGTGCTTGTGCCAGCACAGTGAGGATGCAACGGGAGTGGCACAGTGGCAGCTCCTCACAGCCTCAGGGCTGCCTGGCCACTTGACAGCTCTTAAAATCATTTCAAGAATTGCAGGCAAAACCACAGCCTAAGGGCCTGGCTTTCTGACAGCCCAAGCTATTATTAGAACTACTATGCAGTGTCTGTCATGAATCTGAAAAGATGCATTAATAATCTGAGCTTTTATTACTTTATTGTGCTAAGTAAACTGTAAATAAAACTTTATTGTTAAGTAAACTGTAGAGGCCCTGTCCTCCCATTGCTCAACAAGAATCGTACCTGACTTCTTAACAATCTGACAACAAAACTAGGAAATAATCAACCAGGATTAGTTCTGCTCTCTGGGATTTCCTTTCTTGTTCTACCACTCAAAATTTTTTATTCCACTGTAAACACAAAGGAAACTTTCCACTTATAAGACATTTAAATATATAAATAGTTAGTATTTCCTTTCCTATGGAATTGTACAAATGAACGTAGACCATCAAATCTCACCAGCAACTGACTATTAAGATGTTACATCTAGATAACATTCTACTATAAAAAAAGTTGAAAAAAGAAACTGAGATTCTCCTATAAGTGGATACCTGTTCACAAAGGGACTAAAATATTCACCTTTTAGTTATTTCTGGTATTTTGATCAAAACCTCTAGGAAAGGGGATTATTCAGCAGACAGATTGCATGTAACTGCAGAGGGAGGTGAACCAGTGAAATAATTAAAACCAGTTGGGTATCAAGGAGGAGTGAGATTTTCACCTACGAGCAGGGCACACAGCCCAAGACACACAAGCAGTTTGTGCTTAAGTCTCATAGAGAGATGCCATGGATTCTACCAGGTAAAAAGATGCCCTTTAATAGAAAAAAATATAGATTTTACATGCTTCATCTGGCCAGGCATTCTTCCTGATGGAGTCTGTTTCTTACCTAATCTGGATTTTTGCAGTTATTTTTCTTCCAACACCAGTTTCAACACCCCCATCACAGATTCAGAAGTGGCCGCTCACAGCCATTTGTTACATGGACAGGACTTGTCAAGGACTGAGCAAATACTGAAGGAAATCCAACAACTCAACTCTAATGCAAATATTTTGCTATATTTTATACATTTTTTTCATGAAACTTATTTATAAAGACAAGTTGAAATAGGATGCCATTTGGTAGAAAAACACAATCCGAAAAACCCCTTTTGTCATAAAGGTAAAAAAGCCAAAAGTAGCCCTGGCCATTCATCACAAGGACCAAAAAATATTTAAGATTATGTAGGAATTACAGACCATTTAGCCTGAAAGGTACCTCTGGGAGTCAGCTGATTCCAAGCTCAGATCAAACAGTGGAAGTTAAAGCAAGTTGCTTAGGAGTCTACACACATAATTTTCCAAGTCTCCATGGATGGAGGCTCCACAATGTCCCAGAAATGCAGCAAGCCTTGGAGCCTGACTGCTCCTGGGTTACTTTTCCCCAGCTGTGAGAGTCAGCCTCTGCTTCTAAGACTTCACAAGAACTCCACCTGACTTTTCAACTGTGAATAGAAATGCTGTCCGGACTTTATTTCAATGCTAAGAGGACTTTAATGCTAAAATTCCAATTGCAAAACACCTTGTGATGATCCAAACACACATAAGCACACAAACTCCAACTAAAAACAAACAAACAGACAAACAGGTTGCAAAACATTTCTCCAAAAAGGAAAAATCTAAATTAATTTTGACTTGTAACAATGGAATTCTCTGAGTCTCTTAAAAAGAGAGGGAGGAGGGAAGAAACACAAGTTTACTGACTACTGAACACCTGAGCAAGTTTTGTGTCTGGCATAAGCCTAAAACAATGATTCAAAATGACTAAAGCTGTCTCCAGTGGACATTCTTCATTTTATTTGTTTGGGGAGCTCTGTTGCAACTTTATGTGTTTTTGTAACTTCATTACCAGAGTCAAGAATTAACTTGTCAAACTAAGTGTGCAGGCAGCAAATAGGTTTGTTTGTTGGTTTGTACTGGGACCTTGTGAGCAGGTGCCTGTATTTCCACTGTGTAATCTAATAAGGCAGTAAAAGACAAATAATTCCACCTAACACAACTCCTGAAAACTTCAGGGGTCAGAATTCAGAATCAGGTGCCACAAGAATGTTGCACATGAGTATTCACCAGTCACCTGACATTTGGCCTAGATCAGGAACTGATGAAAATTTAAATGTGCTGACTAAAAATTGTAGCATTTCTTTCAAGTACTTAGAGAAAGGGAACTAACACACATCAACTTCTTTAAATCCACACTGAATTGAAAAATTTACAGAACTTTTTTCTTTAAGGCAGAAAATCAATCAATCCAGAATAACATGTTATTCTGCCAGTTAAAAGCACTTTGTTAAAAAACTTTTTTCTTTAAGGCAGAAAATCAATCAATCCAAACATGTTATTCTGCCAGTTAAAAACACTTTGTTAAAAACACCAAGTATGGAAAGCTTTTCTTGTCTGATTAGGTTCCACAGACGTTTTTCTACCCAAATTATGACATCCTCTACACATCCGTGTTCAAAGAAGAAGATAAGAGGAGTAATTTCCTCTTGGTAATAAAGCAATATGGTGAAATATACTTCTTGTAAAGTAAAACAACTTCTCACCCTTCTCAGTTCTAATGGCCAGATTTTTTCATTCCCAACCAGGCATTCAGGACTATTTCCAGTGACTCCTGCAGAATTACATTCACACAACCACACGGCATGAGTAAAATGCATCAGACACAGACAGCTTTTTCCCACTTTCTAAAGAGAATATGTTTAAACATCGGACAATCCGATGCAAAGTGGCAGAAAAATGATTACATTTCTCATCTGAAGCACATGAAGTATACAGAAATTAAGAATTACACTATATCAGGATATAAATATTTATTTATCTGGTAGTAAAAAGTGCAATCCACAGTTCCTTCTTTTATCAGGGAAGCTTCTTTTATCATAAATGAGACACATATGTGTCAGCTAGACAGAATTCACAAAAGCTGGAACTGAACTACAGTGAAGGAAAGATGTCTCTGATATTCATAAACTGAAAACCTAAGCAAGTTTGATGAATGATGGAACTACAATACAGGACAAATAATAGTGGGAACAAAATTATTAAAGTCAGTCATAAGAGCCATGACTGGAGAGTTACAGACCAAAAAAAACCAAGTGTATTTTCAAATTCCCTGGAAAATACAAGCAGTGCTTTAACTTTTTCGAGCAAATAGGAGCTTATATGTAATCACATCTATAGCAGACAACCCCCTGCTCAAAACCACAGGCAGCATACACAGCAGCCAAGAGAAAAACCTGAAAACCATCCCAATTTCACCAGATACAACCACTTCCAAGAGGGAAGATGGTTCAGTGAGAATCCATGAGTCCATTACCAGCTGATCAACTGAAATGAGTACAGAGTCACCCTTTTATATTTTTAATATAACTATAACAAAGTTAAATGCAATAAAAGCCTAATAGCCATGCTGACTATACAAGCAAAAGACAATAGAAAACAACCCCAGAAAATCCCAGCCCTGTAATACTTACTCCAGTGAACTTTCCCTGTTTCAGTTTGACTGTGTAGCGAGGATACTTTTATTAAACATTTTCTTCCTATTACTCTTGTTTTTTCAGAAGGTTCCACGAGATAACCTCAATGTAATCTAAAAAAAGCAAAACACAGTATAATGTAATTGACCAAATGAGAAAATCAGCAATTTTTATTAGGTTTAAAAGCTGCACCAACTTTCTGTGCAGATATACCTAAATAATCATACTATTTTTTACTGCCTTCAAATACTACAGCACCACATTCCCATTGCACAATGTGATTAATCTAACAATTAAATGAAAGTCAAATCCACGAACATCCTGCTACCAGAAAGGAAAAAAAGGAAGCAATAATTTGAATATACAATTTATTCTAATAAGTCTTATGATCATGAATTAGTCAAAAGCATACTTAGCTGCTGTAAATATTTTCAAATTTTTGCACACTCAATTTGAACCAGATCAGCAGATGTCCACTGCAGTTAAAGCCAAAAAAAGGGAGACAGAGTGGCCTTCATTATCTTAAGCACATTTTATCTTTTTCCTCTGGGCTGTAAGGTGATTTTGGTGGAGGTTTTTTGTTTGTTTGGGGGCATTTTGGTGGTTTTGGGTTTTTTTAAGAGTGTAATATCATCTGTAGTCCTACTGTGGAGAAGCTAAGTTGATGACACAAGTGATCCCATATTCCTATTCACAGTTCAATGTGTGAAAAGTCCAGAAGGTCTCTGACCAACCAACTCCCTGCAGATGCACAGGGCAAAACATCTCCACAGAGCCAAGGCATGATCCTCCTCAGCTCTACCCTACAAACCGTGCTCTCAGTAAAGAGAAGTGAACAAAACTACTTCAATCCCCCCAAGCACCAAGCAGTGCTGTCAGCTTGCACTGATGCTATCTCCAGGTTTGTAGGCCAAGCCACAAGCACAAGAAGTGTAACTACCCTGCACTTCCCATAAACAATTCTTTTTCTAAACCACACCAGGCAGGTCCCACTGAGCTAGCGAGAACAGTACAGTGACCAGGAGGGAGGGAGGGCTGCCACTGCCTCGTCCCACACAGAGCAGAAATGTTCTGGGAATTGGCATGTAGAGCCCTCTGAAGCAACTCAGGCTCTTCAGTGGCTTTGAGGGATAAATACTTACTGCTCCACGTACTTAGGTGTAAAAAAAGTTACGTTACTGCTCCATGCACAATCTTTTGGTGCACAAAAGGTGTTGTTCCAAAATGGGTTTTCACCTGGTGTGCAAGAAGCCAATTAACACACATTGAGTTATTTGATTTATTTACAGAGGTATGAGCGAGTCCAAAAACTTCTCATGATTAATGTCTAGGAGCCTACAGCAGGGAACACACACAAGAAAAAGAAAAAAAGACTGCAGAAAAATGAAGACAGTATTACGTGATTTGGAAATTGCAAGGACAAAGCAACAGTGTGAATTTCACAGAAGCAAGGCTGAACTACCAGCCTGGAATTCATGTTTCACAGCCACGTCAATATTTGTCTTGGTGAAATCAGAAAAATCCTAATCAAAGGCTACTGGCCAGGAGACAGGCTCTTAGGAGGGGGTGTGAAATGCATCCTGCTATAGCTAACAGGCATGGCAACAGAACTTCCACCCAAGGAAGAAATCCTGCATGACCTGTGGCCCCTCAAACAAGGGGCACAGTGTGTGACTGAACCATACCCCGTGGCAGGGCAGGACACTCCTTGACTAAAAGTTGGATATTCCAAACTTCTAGAGGTCAATGGCTAACTAGACACATGATGACCAATCAGATGGTGGGTGCCCAAAACTACCCAGGGTCTATAAATGGTACAGCCTAAACAAACCGCTGCATTGTGAATAGCTCCTGTCACAGCTCCTGTGTTCACCCCAGCCTCGGTTCCCCACAGCTTCCTGTCCTGTTTCCCTTCTTTTCTCACAGCACTTTGGCTCTCTGCAGCTCAGACATCACACTGACAACAGGCTGGTCCTCTACAACCAACTGGGGGATCAGCCAGCCCTCGAGACCTTAAACTATTTCTAAAGTACACAAACAAAGCATCCATTGCTACATCCAAGCATGAGAAACAAACCCTTCATTAGAGGAAGAGGGTGTGCAGCCTTGTTTTTCTCACCAACCAACCCTTCCCGTTTCCCAGAGCGGGAGAGCAGGGGTTAAAAGTGGTGGTATCGCTGGGCTGCAGATCACACATGGGCAGCCAGGACACGTTCCACCTTCACGCCATGAGTGGAGAATTTTCCAAAGGCTGGTTACACCCAGCAGACAGGGTACAAACGCTGCTGGCCTTTTAGAGACTGTGAGCAGCTGCTGAGGACTCCAACTACGGGGCAAACATGCCAGCACCATCTTTGGGAACTGCATAAAGACAGAAGGACTTGGAGGAACTGCCTCACAAACTGGACTCTCTGAGGACATCTCTTTTCTCCTCTGCACCTCTCTGACAAACATGGGAAAAACAGAACTGGCAGCTGGACATCACAGACAGCCTCTCTTCTGGGTCTATTGGGTGTGACCTCAGCCAAAAGCACACCAAAAAACCACCTTGGGCCCACACCCATATGACTTCTTCTGACAGCACCCACCAGGGACCCAACAGAAATCCTTTTCTGTTCCAACTTGTAACTTCTGCATGAGAAATTGCATTTGGCAAAATAACAATTTTCATTAATCCTTTAATCACGCACTCATTACATAGATACTGATTTTATGTAAATTGTAACTTGTTTTTTCTAAAACATTAACAATCTTATGAGGCAATTCAGCAATCATAAAACTGTGTGGTGGCAATCAGAATGCCTGTGACAATACAGTAAAACTTTTTAGAGTTCTCCACCTACACTCCCTATGTACAAAGAAACACTTAAAAAAGTATTACCAAAAAGAATTACATCATAAGGAAAGAAAGGGGGAAGAGCTACAAGAAACTTTTGCCTAAAACTCCTTTGTGGCATAATGTTCAAGATAATTACAAGCCAAGGGAATAGGCCACTCACAAAGACAGAGAAAAGGAAAAAAAGAAGAGAAAAAAATAACATTCATAAGCCATGTAAGATGGCACATAGAAATTACTGGGCTAAAGAAATTGTGACCCTATTGTCTTCTGCTCTATAACAATTTCTAGGCCCATCAGACAGGCTGCTGCTCCGTCAATTCTTCCACAGCACACAAAAAATCCATTTGTTGGAGAGGATGCTCCAGGTTTACTTCAGGATAAGGAACTCTGAGTGGGCTCAATGACACAGCACAGCAGTTTCTTAGGTATCGTCTCTGTGATTAAACCTCTTACTCTGGAAGAAAGCACTGAGGCAGACATCAGGAGAGCACTAGCAGAAGTTTAGGACAGTGATACACAGCTGGGGCATTTTAGAGCTGTTTTTTCACAGCTTGGGTCACCTCAAAGTTGCCTTGAGCATTTCATGCCCTCAGTAGTGCTGAAGATTGGACAAGTGAATATCAAACTGAGTTAGCTGCTGTAGCAATGAAGAAACTTACCATTTCACCAAGTCAGAGACAAAAAAAACTTTGAAGGATCAGTAAATACACCAAGTATCTTCAACTTAAAAAGATACTGAAACATGTAAAGCAACTCAGTCTTAAGTTGCAACAATAACAAACATAAAATTCTTCAAGAACATTCACTGACAGTAATTAAGCCATCACAACTCAAGTGCAGGAACTAAAACAGTGAGCAGAAGAGAAGCTCACAGCAGTGCACATCTGCCTAAATGACAGCAACTTCCAGCTTCTCCACACTGCACAACTGAGTGCCCAGGCTGAGAAGGCAGGTCCAGTCCTAGATCTGAAAGGATTATTTCATATCTGCTACAGTGGTGTGTGCCAGCTGACCCAGACACTGTCCCAACAAGGCAGTGCCCAGACTCCCTTCAGCAGCAAGGACCAGTTCTGATATCTAAAAGGTGGCACCTATTTCTGCAGTGACATCAAGAGACAAAAAACACCATAGTGAAAATGGACAGCACAGTGTTACACACAGGACAGCATTCTTCTTTGTGTTCTACTTTCCCAGGTGTTGGTGCTTGGTCAGAAACCAGTAATATCCTTTGAAAAGCCTCAGACTTCTCTGACATGTGAAACCCACCTATCTTGTACAAAATCTTTTAACCAAAACTGAACAGGCATAGAGCAAAAAGTTCCCATTGCACAAGAACAGCCACAGAAAAAGAAAAAAAGGCAGAGACAGAAATGGCAGAACAGCAAATGAGTTCAAAAGAGACATCTATGTCAGAACTGTACATCAGTTCATGTCCTTTCTTATTCCTGAAGCTGGGCAAAGCAGAGACAACTTAGCATTTTCCAGTATTATTGTTTAAGTTAAACAGATAACAGATAAAAACATGATTTGAAGCTAGATTCAGTTATGCCTTCATCAAGAAGTAGATACCATAATTACATTTCTGCAGTGGGTGACTGAGGGCAGGAGCCCTGTCTCCCACCACAGTGACTCACAGTCTCAGGGAGCCTTGCTCACTCTTCCCAGAGCTCTGCCTCACTGAGCCCTGGCTCACCTCTGAAATCCCCTTCAGTGCCCAACAGGCTTGGTCAAAACTCATTTATACTCACACCAGCACGGACTAATAGGCTTCACAATGAATCATGTTTTTACTTGGTTACACATGATGCTGAGTTCCCTTTCAGTTTAGAACTGCAAGACAACATCAAAACGATCTTGCAAGTTTTCACCTTTATTTTGAACATAGTCTTTATTTTGAACACAGCGATTCTTTAACAGGGTGTCAGTTACATTTGAATTTATCTGGGAGGGGGAGGGTGTGTCCCTCCTCCACAGTAATGTAGCCTGCCTGATGGGGCTCAAGGTCAGTAACCCAGTAACTCTCCTACTAATTCTATCTTAGAACTCAATCTAATTGGAGTTGTGAGGCAAATAATCTTTTTCCTTGCAATAACGTCAAGCTTAAGAGCAAAAGACTGTTGGCAGTTTCTGGCACTGGAAAATGAAGGACTTTCCATTAAAGCAGCAAGGAAGAGAGAGTTCCAGATGGGAAGGAATCACCTTTACTATTTAGGATCAACAAACAGAAAACTAAACAAAAAAAAATTAAATAATTTAATAATTTTTATTTTCTCAGAGCGTTTCAATTGTTTTTTTCCTGCTCTTGTCACCTTCAAAAGAAATGCCTCTGGGCAAAGCAGAAGGGGAACACATCACTGCTAGGGAAGATTAACAAAAAGAGGCTCCTAGACTGCAAATTTTCCTCTCACACTGTGCCAGGCAGCCAGACATTCCCTGACCTGAGGGCAGTGTGCTGAGATGGAGATGGGCAAAGTCTCTGCTGAGAGAGACCCTGCGATGCCCCCAGCACTCAGGGCTGGCTGCCAGTGCTGATCACTTCTAATGACAAGTGCAGAGTAAGAAAAGCTCCCAGGAGAGGCTCTGGGCTGGAGGATGTACTCTGTCTGCTACTCCAAGGTTCAAAAAGCACAAGGTTCAAGGCTGTGTGTGACAGTTTTGTGAGAACAGCAGTGTGTTTGTTATTTCAGATGACTCACAAACGAGTGCTTAGATCTGCTTTAGACTGCTCCACAAACAGAGTCAAGTGAGCAACACTTTCCAGCTCATTTCCAGTTCTGCTGCAGCACAGGGCACAAGAGATGACCCAGCTGGCTCAGCAGCTCCAGAGCTGGGACAAAGGCCTGAATGGCTTAGATGGAACAGACTCACCCATGTGAAGATGTAACTCCTCCCAGGGCCCAAAGATCACTTCCACCTCCACGCCAGTGCTTCAACTTCTCTAGCTCTGGCTGGCTCCATGTGGCTGAGAGCAGTGAAGAACTGGAAGCTGTGGTCACAGAGCAGTGCTCCTCTTCCCAGAAACCCTCACCTACACATGAAGTGCGAGGCCCAAAGGCTTGAGCTGAGCCAGCCTAACCACTAAGCAGCAGTTTAGGCAGGTGCAGACAAACCCAGCATCCTGCACAAGCCCTTGTGACACCTACAGAGGTGTTTGCAGGAGTCAATGAACCCCAAATCAACCTGGCTGCCATCCCTGCACACCCTCAGCAGCCCTGCCACCCAAATGCAGCTTTTCACATCCTAAAATAGGCTGCAAGCAATAATAAAATATCTGATTCTGCATGGGTTTTCATTACATCTAAAGCAGTATTTAAGGACAGAAGTCTCAGGGGCAAGGGCAGGGACATTAACTGCCAGCAGCACAGCAATTCCTGTTCCTGTTTCTGTCACAATACAATTACATCCCATACTTTTGTTTTTTAAGCTGCTCCTGAATCTAGAGCTAATTACTGGGCAGAACACAAGGACTTGCTCTCTAACAAAATTACCCCTGCACCATTACTTCAATAAAGAAACCTTGTATTTGTTTAATGTGATATTTTCAGCCATTCTAAAGTTTATTATGTCCTTTCTCATGATTTATTTCTGAAAGTCTTAAACTCTCAAAGGCCAAGGCGCGTAAGGACTGATGAAGCATTTCCTCCGAACTCAGGAACACCTGAACTTATTGCTGATGCATTTCCTACTCACTAGCATGTCACAGACATAAAAACACTGAAAAACACCAACTGGTTCCACCCAAAAGTTACTACATGAATAAATATTTACCTGCACTTTAAACAGAGAAATAAAGCAGTGAGTCCTCATCCTGTTTCTGTGAAGATGCCACCACTATTACTGAGTTACTTGAAATGTAATTAGTAGCACTGCTCGTGATTTCTGTTTCTTGTGATCTGTGTAGTTTATTTTCTTCACTATTTGCACGTCCCCACGTTTCACTTCCCAGTTACATTCTGTGAAATGCCTAATATGGTGAAACTACACAAATTTACTTCTATTTAGTTCCTAAATTCTGCTTTTTGTTGCACTCATATTTGAATTTATATAAATGTGAACACGGAACTCAAAAGAAGACTGAACAATTTGTCAGTTATTAATTACTAAGAGCCATTTTGTGAAGGTGCTGCCCACCCTGCTCCAGGTATCACTTGAAAGGCTTTGTTCTTTATGATTAAAACAAACTCCCAAGTTTGGATTGCAAGGGACTATGAACCAATACAAAAATACCTAATACATGTCTGTAAAATACAGACATGCTGCTGCAGTCCAACTTCCTGTTTGATTCCAAATATTACCACATAATAAATAATAATAGCATTCCATCACTAACACCATGCATACAGTAAATACTACCTGAAACTGGAATTAATCACTAAGAATAGTTCCTGTGCTGAAGAAGGAAAAATACAAGCATCTAATAAATGCAGTTTACCTCCAGCTATATCCAACACTCAAAAGCAAATTATTAAGCTCTTTCAGATAATAAAAGTGTGCATTTTAATCTGCTCTTGCTCCCTATTCCCTCCTCTTTCAGGTAGTGAGGCCTCATAGAACATTGCAAGAAAAAAGTACATCACAGAACAACAGAAAGTTTAACAACAAACCATTTCATTGGCCACCACACCCCAACAAATCCTTCTTCAGCTTAACTGGGTCTGTTAATCATCGAAATGTAGGTGCTTGAGCCTAGGGTTTCAGGAATGCTGCCATTTCTGAAGAACCCTTCTTATAGAAGAGGTCTAGCCACTGCCTCTTTTTCAAGAAAATTGTCATTACATAGGTAGAAACCCTTTATTACTGTACAAATAGAAGTAAAAACCACCCTAAGAGTAGCTTCCTGGCCAACAAGTTAAATCAGCAATGAAGAAGCAACTTAGGGCACCAAGAGAGTGGAAAACTTTCACAGAAATTGGTATATATTGTCTGGTTCTTTCAAGCTTTATCAGCACAGCACACAGAGCCTGCACTCTCATTCTCCTGAGGCAATAACCCCAGGAATTCACCCCTGAGCAGTGATATACCAGGATTTAAAAAACTGGCAAGTAGTGATGGGAAGACAAAAGGAGCCACCAAATGTTGAAGGCCTCTATAAATCCTGTAGTTGAACATAATAAAAGCTGACAAGTTATCAAGCTACAAATAAATCTGAAAATTCAGCCGTGGTTTGTGAAATTTACTTCAAAAAGAAAGTAACTTGAGGACAGTAAAATGATGAACAGCAGAGATAGACTAAGGCAAGGATTGCTCTGTCTTCTCATGAAATTTACCCAGAAGTTAACTGGAACTGAAATAACTCAGAAAACAGCTATAAATAGAAAGGGGTTAATCATTCAAATTTCTATTCCCATGACAAGAATACACTAAAGACTCTAACTTTTTAATCTTATGATATGATGCTTTAAAAATACTTCAGCTGCTGCACTACAATCTGCCTCTTCCTACTTTTTAAGAATAATTTCTCCTTTATTTTTTTAAAATATGATAAAGGAGATTTTCTTTTGAAAAAAACATTTTCACTGACAGTCACCAAAGCGAGCCTGTGCATCAGCTGGAACAATTGTATGTGCTCACTGAAACGAATCTTTTTTTAATGGGGCCACTTAAAAATACATTTACCTTTTCCCCATCCTAATATAAAGCACATAAAACTTATTTGTCATCGATTTCAACTACTTGAGCTGCTACAAAGTATTTTTCAATTAAGCGTTTGCATTTATCCTAAAAGCAGCAGAGAAACTTTGAATCATTAGGGTTGGAAAAGGCCTCTAAGGTGATGGAGTCCAACTTGTCCCAGCACTGCCAGGCCCATCCCTAAGCCTGCCCCTCAGCATCACATCCATTGTATTTATTCAAGGACATTAATTCAAGTTTACTATGCAAAGACACCAAAGAAAGAAAACTGCCTCACCCTGGATGCACAGATAAAAACACACCAGGATAAGCCAATGTCTCTGAACTCACACAGAGCCTGTGACACACTTGGAAATAGAATCTAATTATTACAAATCCCCAGCCAGTGCTTTACTCGCAGTATTTCCCAACCAAATAAATTAATGTTGAAGCTTTTCAGTTAAACCAAATAAAGTACAAGAAATAATACACAGAGAGAAGTTCTTTATTCAAAATGTAGAAACAGAGAAGGACTTTTGTCATTTTGTGATGCCCAGCAGATTTACTATAAAGTGAGTTGTAAACCAGCATATTTGCAGTGACAGAAATTAGGACAGCATCCAATATCCACATTCAGCTGCTGCACATCTCCATTGACTACTCATACAAGAAATTGTAAGCAAAAGACTTGATTGTGGTCTTAACATTCCTTCCAACTTGTTAAGTTACATCCTCACATTCTTGCCAAACTTGCTTTTATTCAAGAACTCTACTAAACTGCTTTTCATTTTTATGCAGAACTTTTCTGCTCTTCACTCTCACTGCAAGTCTTCATACACCAGATTTATTTACAGCACCCAGAGGAAACAGAAGCTCCCAGTTATCAAAACAGACTGCAGAATGCAAATAAACAATTGTTATGTATTTATGTTAGCTGGACTCTAATTTGTACAAAATGACACTGAGTATAAAAAAAATTGTATCCTAACAGTTAAAGCAACAATTCAGTAAACAAAATGTTGCTGTTGTTACTCAGATAAAAATAGTTAGGTCATTATTCTGAGCTTACTAGAATTTTCAATATAGCTAGAGGTCACCTAATTCAAGTGTAAATAAACATTTCTATTAGAAAAATATTATCTCCCTACATTACTACCACTAGTAGCAGATGTAAAAAAGACCCTCTGAAGTACCAGGGAAGTAAAACTGGCCTAGCATGAAGACTGTCAGTATTCTACACATCTGAAGAGTGACATCTCTATCTCTTAAACACATGGGAAATTTTGCAATTGTTTGCACATAACTTGTGGAAGTTTATAACATAATTAATTTATTATTAGATATGTAATCAGATGCAGATTATCAGTATATTATAAAGTGGGGTTTTTAAAAATTTTTAATAAAATATAAAGGACTTTTGTCAAAAGCATTGTATCTGTCTTACATGGATACTAAAAAGCAGGACAGTATTAGCTACTGAGCACAGATAATCAGTCCCTCCTCGTTTTTATTATTAACAACAGAAAGGAAAGTCTCTTTTTTTGCTAGCAAGTTTTGTGCCAAAAATTAATGCACCATTTGCTGCTGACAATCTGCCAGACTAATGGTGTTTTTCTTCACTCCAGAGGGTTCAGAAACTACTACTCACTTTCCAGTCAGCATTCATCACAGGTTCCTCCCATGAAAACAGAAACAAAATAGCTCTTCTGCAGCCACAGACACACCTCAGTCTTTACTACAAGTAAACAAACTTCAGCAGAAGTACACCAGTGTTCCTCACCTCCTGCTAGTGTGGCTCAATCCACAATTCTTCAATTTCACTTAAACCTGGCATAGAACAGAATAAAACCATAGAATCATTTAGGTTGGAAAAGACCCTTAACAGTAAGTTTAGCCTTTAACCCAGTGCTGCCAAGCCCAGCACTAAACCATACCCTGAGTGCCACATCTGCACATCTTTTAAACACATCCAGGGAAGGTAAATGCACCACTTTTCTGGCAGTTTCAATGCTAGATAATGCTCTCAGTGAAGAAATGTTCCCTAATATCCAACCTAAACCTCCCCTGGTGCAGCTGAGGCAGTTGCCTCTCATGCTATCACTTGGTGCTTGGGAAAAGACTGACCTTCACCTGGCTGTAACCTCTTTCAGTTTGTTGCAAAGCCACACTAGTGTAAAACTGTAAAGCAACTTGTGGCTGCCCCTGGATCCCTGGAAGTGTCCCAGGCCAGGCTGGATGGGGCTTGGAGCACCCTGGGATAGTGAAAGGTGTCCCTGCCCATGGCAGTGGAGTGCAATCTTCAACCTTTCCACCCAAATCATTTTAGGATTCGACATTTCACATTTTATTTCCTACTAGGTTTGGACTTGTTTCTGGGGATTCAGCCTTGTCCATCTCCATTAATTAGTATCAGGACTAACACTCGGCTGTCTGCTCAGCTTCTGAGGTGCCATTGCCCACGCCCATATGGAGAGCACACACACCTGCACTGTCCCTGTCACTGCTGTCTGTACACCAAGCACCAACCCTTCCTTGTTTAGAGGATCCCTGGTTAGGACTTGGACAATCCTCCTTAAACATCTTGTGTCTTGAACTGCATCCTTAGCAGGGCATACAGATACCAAATAGTAAATTCAGAAATTCTTCCCCTGTATCAGAAACAAAGTAAGATGCTCAGCACTAAAGGTCAGAAATACAAAAACCCCAAGACCCCCATGTGATTTTCAAACTCCAATACACAATGTGCGTGGTGGTGTGAAAATCCCAAAGGCCTTGCCTTCCTCAGCAGCACCTATTTAAGTCAAAAAGGGAACTGGAAAAAAAAAACCAACAAAACCAAACCACAAAAAACCCCAAATGCAAAAAATATCCCAACACCAGCAGAGGGTAAATAACATTGTCACGTATGGTTAACACACTTAAATTCTTTGGGGGTTGGGAGGGAAAAAATGGAGGATCTGGGCAGAAGGACTAACCCAGGAGTAGTAAACTTTGTGCCACACTGTACAAAGAATAAAAAAATAAAAAAGCTGGGAACACTGAAAGGTAGATGAAGTGGAAAAAAGTACAGGCAAAAGGACCAAAGTACTCTTCAAAACCAGAAAAGGAATCTGAGACATGAAGCCAAGCAGGAAGGGCATTCAGTGCCCAGTGCAAATAACATTTTATGTGCTTCTTTCTACCAGGTCAACTTTGCACTTAACTTTTTGAGTTTCTGCTGGCAACACTGGCCTTTGGTTACCTGGATTCCCCTGTAGCTGTGCCTGTACCAATGCTTTGTACACACAAACTACAGACCGACCTGCAGTCTGGTGGAGGACAATGACACCACTGACTGAAAATTATCCTTCTGCATGACTCAAAAGCAGGGTTTTATGGCGGTTACTTGTAGTGACACAAATGTAATCAGTTTTTTTAAAATCATGTAGGCTTCATAGTCTTCTGTTGTGAACATACTATACTCATAAGCATCCAATTGTTAAGTGAAAATAACAGCACCTTCCAAAATGCTACCTTTACTTAGAAATAGATAATGAAAATAGAAAATAAAATGATGCAACAGCATCAAAATGCATCTCTCAAGTACCATATTTACCAAAGATAAAAAAAGATATTGCTTGAGAGTTAGCACCCATAAGGACCTCAAGCACTAAAAAATGTTACCAGCTATTCTATTTTCTAGCGATTTTGTACAATGCTCTCCAAACCACCTACCTACTCTGATTTTTAAACTGCTTCTGATACTCCGTAGCTGCACACTAGCACAGGTTTTCCACATTAAAACTGTCACAAAAGCACTTGACAGCAGGACTCAGCCTCTGGCAGTGTCAGGTTAACCAGCGATTGCACAGTCCACATGGCAGCTTCCATAAACCACTGGCTATTCTTATGCTTATTTTTGAATTATTTCATTGCCCTGATAACTTCCCTGCACACAGAGGACTTCCGGAAACACCAAGAATTAGCAAACACCTCACAGCAACACTGCAGCACAAACCCAAAGGCACGGCAGTATTTTTACAAATTCTTATTAACAGGTAACTTTCCCCACAGAGCCCACATGACTTCCACAGAACTCTATCTACCTCTGCCAGCCACACGAGCTCCTGCCCACTCTGCCAGCTGAGGCCAGCTCCAAACTCACACCCTCCAATTCACCTCTTAATTCTCTCACTGGGGTTTATTTTTTAAAATCCAGTGGATATAAGGTGCCTGGGGGCAAGGAGAGGACAGGAGTGACCTAAAGGGAGAGCAAGCAGTGCAAAGCTCTAACGGAGTACACATCACTTAAAACTGTCCATTAGCTCCAAATGAATGCCTCTGCTTTCTGCTTTGCATACAACAAATATGATGGGAAAAAGCCCCAGAAAAACACCGTGAAAAGAAATTTAAAATCAACCTAAACCTTTAGTAGCCCCTAAAAGTGAACCCAAGAGATAGCAATGAGAACACACTGATTACTTGTGTCTCATAAAAAGAAATTACGAATAATAGTGCTGTCACTGTTCCTCCCCTTACAAGTAAATTCATGCAAAGACAAAACATAACATCACATACCAGCAAAAAAATTAAACCCCCAACACAGCCTTTACTCCAAGTCATCACAGTTTCTGGGAAACAGGAACAAAAATTGTATTTATACAGCCAGTAGTGAACTGAAGTACTAAAAGATTACTTATCAACTAATATGGGAGGTAAAACTGTTCAGCTTTACAGCAGCATATAAAGCTGAGCTACACAAGCATAAAACTAGACATCAATAGCTCTGATGGAGCTCCTTTAAGATATTTGATGAATTCACAAAGCTGTTCTAAAAAATCAGAATAACTACTTTTGCAAACAAAAGCAAGATATTCTAGGAACAGAATAGCACCCTTTACAATTCAATTTCGTAGCAAAAATTGCAATGCATATTGCAATTGCATGCAATACTACTTATGAAAAATGCACGTTTAACAAGCTTGAAAGAAACAACAGTAAGCTGTGAGTAGCAAATTTACATATTTTATGCCAGAAGGAAGTTATAGTACTCCTAATTCTTATACTCTTTTAAAAGTAAATACTAAAGATACTTCTATACACGTAGATGTGCTCCAAAGACACAAAGTTACTCCCGAGTTCAGCTAATTCACAATTTTAAGTCACGACAGGTAAGGTAAGAAATTGATAGAACTGCCTTGTCCCTTTGCAATGAACTGAAGAGGGTTTGGCCAAAAGGCAGCGCAGGGAGCTAGAGAAGGTCGGTGAGGACAGCCCGGATCCTGCTCCTGAAACACTGTGCCCTGCAGCAGGCCGGAGTTAACCTGCAGCTGCACGAAAGAAGCCAAAATCAAACCAGTAACAACGCCATACACAAATGATCAGTGGGGAAGCAGAACTGCCCGACCCCACTCCTCAAAGGAAGCTGGCTTTGACACCCCGGTGTCACTCTTTGTTTCTTTAATCTTCTGAAGCCAGTATGTAAATTCAATTATGTCGGTACCTACAAAACCACAGGCATTTGCACATGAGGGCCTCCTCTGCAGCTCCTAATGTATGTAAATGAAACCACATTCCTGAATTTCCTTCCACCAAAGGCTGGGATAAAACGATTTATCCATGTAAATTTGATAGACTGACACAGATTGGTCGGTGGGTCGGTGTTGCCAACAAAACACCTGATACTTCAGGCATTATCCAGATCCAGGTACCATTCACCTTGAAGTTTCCCTGAATTGTGATTATTTCAAAGGTTACATGCTGTTCATTCTGGATTGTAAGTACACACCTTACCAACCCAAAGCAAAACTGCTTGCTTACTAAAATAAATTAAAAAAAAAAAAAGTTAGATTTCTAACTCAAGATGATCCTTTCCCCCAGATCTGATTTAATCATCAAAACAAAACGCATGGAAACTTTCACATGTGAGTGAATGGAAGGACTAACAGCACTGCCACAAAACAAAGTGTTTCATGCACTCAGGCATTAGTATTTGAATGAATTAGTATGAATTTCTGGCCTGCATAATTCAAAGTCCTCATATTTGAGGCAAACAATTTGAGATGTAATGTGTAACATCGTGTGTCAGCTCAAGAGTATTGGTTTGAGGAAAACACACATTGACTAAAAAATAACAAACAAAAAACCCCACCAAAAAACAAACAAACAAAAAAACCCACCAAAACAAACAAGCAAGCTTTTCTATGCAACTGTGTGAATTATGCTTATTTCAGATTTTTCTGTCCTGGACTGCTTCCACAGAAACTGCCAGTGGGGAAATGCTCCCAAGAGTGGCAAGTCAGAAAGTCCAGCTAAACCAAAGCAGCCTTTGGATAAATGCAGCATCACCTCCTGCAGCCCAGCAAGCCCTGCATTTATTTTCAGGTAAGTTAACTGATGGCAACCTTTAGAGAACCAAGGGCAACACTTCCATGTGTATCTGTAGATCTGTGAAAAAGCATTTAAACTGCTTGAACTGTGTGCCCTGCTCACTGAAACACAGCAGCAACTTTCTAATGAAACAGCCAAAGCATCACCCTGCACTTCCACACAACTTCTAAATAACAGCATTCCTTCCTCTGCACCCTCCTCCTACATACAGCGTCCTAAGAACAGCTTGGGGTTTTACTGGATTTTGGGTGTAAATTATTTGCAAAATAGAGCATATAAGAGATATATGCAAACTTTAAAGGGAAAGGAGCAGTGGAACAGGACATGTTCTCTCTTCACTACATCACAAGAGTCAAAGAATGATATTTTTTTTAAGAAGGCTTTCCTACACTAGAATTTGGAGTTCTGCCAAAAGTCCATAGACAATTGGAGAACCAGTGAATTCATGACATCAGATATTCCAAGGAAGTGAAACCTGGCTGAATGGAAGTGATTTTTACTCAAGAAAAATAGATACTTAAATAGACAAACAACAAAACTATTTTAAGACCACGTAGAGAGGAGGTCTCTTTCATTTAAAGAAAAAAAAAACCACACAAAACCAAAAAAAACCCAAATGCCCCCAAAACATTTAATCAATGTTAAAAACCCCACTAAAGCATGTTTCCAAAGCAATACACATCAAAACATTGCTGATGTGGCCAATATCCCTGATATTCTTTGTAGAAAGGCCAGTAAACCAGTAACCAAAGAATTTTTGTTCAGTAATCCTTTCCTGAAGGATTCTCCACTCTCCTGAAAAGCACTGCTTGCTGCCATGAAACTCCCAAAGCCTGGAAACCACCACCAGTCTGAAGGGAAGCTTCCAGATCAAAGTTTCCACGTGACCTGGTGATTGATTCCCAGCCACCTTAATGCATTCCTTAGACTTCACAACCCCCTGCCAAGCATATGGACGTTCAATATTCCTTTATATGCAGTTTTCCCAAAAGCAAGCATGCGCTAAAGTTTTATTCCACCTTTTAATTAATCTTTTAAGGCACACAGCTGTGGGAGTCTCTAGCTAATACTGCAAAACACAGGCCAGTCAAATTTCTCTGACATCCTTCACACATTCATCTCACTTCAAACCCTAAACTATGATCCTGAGAACATAAATTATATACTGCTGAGGTTTCCAGCTTCAGGAACTTCCTAAGCCCGAATGAAGCTCAATATCAACAGAACAATGGCAGCACGGACTTAGTTAGTACCTGATATTTACAGTTATGGCTATACTTGTCAATGCTAAATGCACAAAACTACAGTGTATGCTGTGACAAAAAAGACTGTAAGTGCATAAAGTTCGGGGGAAAAAAACCCACACAGCAAAACCAAAACAAAACAAACAAAAAACTCTGTAAGCCCCAAGAAAAACTCAGCTTTCCGGAGTTTGGAAAGTGTCCAGCATGAGTCTAAGCACACATGTGTTGCAGCTAGACAAACCAGCGAGTCTGGCATGAGAGGTTTCCTTTCTCTTTCAGGAACCCTTTGGGACTAATGAAGATTTATTCCCCCCTTACAGAGAAGCCGCTCCTCGTCTGTGGCAGTCTGGCTGTCTGTTAGGAGAGCACACGATGACAGCAGTGCCAAAGCCACCGCTCTGTGCGCCGCCCTGCACAGCGCGAGCAGCTGACTGCAAACACATTTCCCAAATACTGCTTTGCCATACAAATTCCTGCGGTTCCCAGGGAAAACAACACTCAGAAACCCAGCTGAAAACAACCGAGAGTATCGAGTAATAGAAACGCCACTTAAAATTCACAGAGCAATCACCGACAGTTCTCGGCTAGAGGGGAAAAAAATAGAAGAAAAACCTCCCGGCAGAGCGCAAAGCTTGTCCGGCGAGCGCTCGGGGGGAGTAGCACCCAGGGACCGTCCAGCCTCTCCCGAGCGCCGCCGAGCCCCGGGCAGCGGGAGGGGTGGCCCGGGCTGGCACAAAGGCGCCCGCCTGCCGCAGCGAGCCCGGCCCGGCCCGGCCCAGCCCTGCCAGCCGCCGCGGGCCCCTTTCCGCCGCCAAACGGCCGCGTCCCGCCGGAACCTTCCCCCGCGCGAGGAGGGCGCGGAGCCGCCCGCGCAGTTGAGCAACAGCGGTGTCGCAAGCGGAGCGGAGCGGAGCAGACCCTTCTTCCTGCGCAGCTCGGCGCCCGGGGCAGGGAGGCACCGCCAGCAGCGGGCTGGCGGCCGAGGGGAGCCCGGCCGCAATCACACCGACACCAAGCGGTGCCGCCGGACCGCCCCGTCCCGGCGCGCTCGGAGCGCAGCCCGGGCTCGGCCAGCCCGCACGCCCACCTGCTTGCCCCGCACACCCACCTGCTTGCCCCGCACGCCCACCTGCTCGCCCCGCGCACCCACCTGCCCGGGCAGCGGCCGCCGCCGTGTCCCCGCCGCCCCAGCCAGCGCGGCGGCGCTGGAGCCAGCGGGGAGCGCTCCCTCGGCCGCCACCGGCCCCGGCGCTGCGCTCCGCCGGGGTTACCAAGGCGATGGCTTCGCCCTCGGGCCGCCGCCGCCAACCCGGGTCGGGCTTTCGCTATCGAGCCGCGGCTGGCGGCCAATGGCGCGGCGCGTCCCGCCCCTGCGGCCGCTCCCCTTCCCCGGAGGGCCGGGGCTGGCCGCGCCTCCGGCCGGCGCTGCGAGCTGGCGGCGGCCGGGCTGGGGTCGCCTTTCCCCCGGCGGTCGCGGAGCCCCTGGCGAGCCGCCCCTGGCGCTCCGGGAGCGCTCCGCCGGCCCGCGGACGGACGCGCAGCTCCGCTTGCCCCGCGCTCGCAGCGCCCCGGAAGCCGCTACCGCACCCCCAGGTCGGACTGCGAGCAGGGGCAGCCGCCCTGGGTACGCCGGAGAGGCTCATCCCAGAGTCTTTCCCGAAGCGCCTTCTGGAAATAAGCAGGGAAAAGCTCATTGTAGCAGCCTATTGCCTTGCCACTGAACTCCCCGATACGTCCTCATTTCGGGAGTCTTGGTGCTGAGCGGTCAGGAATAATTGCATGGGAACTAGTACCTAGAAAAGGGGGTTTTCTAAGGCTTGAAGGAAGCAATCAAAGGAAGGCAAGGTAGAATGTAACCGGTAATGAAACAACTTTTGCATGCAGCGGGCCGTCCCCACCCACTGAAATCAGCAGCAACATTCCTGCCGCCTTCAATGAACACAGGGTGAGGCACAGCACATCCTTGTCCACAAAGAGTATGATCATATTATGCATATTTTAACATCTCTATGCTAATAATCATGCTGTATCATTAAGCCTGTCTATTAAGTCTGTTCATTTTTCCAGTTAATCCAGTTTTGAAAATGGATGGATGGATTTACTTCCTCAACTTCACTTGCCAATTCTCAAGGCACTAAAAATCCATTAAATTTGGATTGGAACATATCTAGGAAATGTTTTGTTGTTTTTTACAAACCACCCAACCAACCACAACATCTATTAACTGAAAATCTCTGGAAAGGACAATCATCTCCCCTATTACTTCAGCAAATGGGATTTTTGCATGAATGGTGATCATGCAATGCTACCTCTAGGCAAATCTCAGTGGAAGGGCAGAAGTTAATGAGAAATCTTGCCTACCGTGTGTCAGTTGCCTTCACAGCCTGTCTGTCCTGTGTCAATTAACAGCTCCCCTTCCTGCTTTTAACCGGTTCCTTAAGTCTGCTCAGTACCACAAGCATTGCTCCTGAATATCATGCTGCTACTTCACACCACAGAGTGTAGTAACGTAGAGTTCAAATGAAACTGGTTTATCAGGCAAATGTGCCACTCATACAAATGGATCGTGTTCTACATAACAAAGTTTAGTTCAGCATGTCGAGCCATTTGTTTCTTCCGTTTAAAGTTTACATTGCAATTGAAATATATTTCTGAAGAAGCAAGGTACTAATGAAATCCAGTAGTGTAAAAAGTCCCAGATCTGCAGTTTTTCAAATCATTCTGATACTTGTGGTTTTGACATTAAATATTCCAGATAGTCTTGGCTCAGTAGTTGCCCTCACTGATGACAAATGCGTTTGTGACTGGAAAGGCTTGATAAGGTTTCTTTAAAAAGAGCTCTTTACTCTGGATCTTGTGACATTAGCTGGTTGTTCTACAGGATCCAGTGCAGTCTTTGCAAAGCATAAGCCATGATGTGAATGACTTATGGACTGAGCAGAGGGCTACAATCCAGAGCCTTAAAAATCTGTTTACTGCCATCTTTTTCAACTGAGTAATGATGCCTTGAAGTGTCTAACGCACACAAAGCCCCCGGCACTTTAAAACTGTTTTGTATAGACAACTTCTGTGAATAGACTTCAGTGAAACCTGACCATCCCGAGTTTTTCTCCAGGGTTGTAATCCCGGATTTCAAATTTCCTTTCCGTTTTCTGTTTTATGCCTCCAAATACAGTATCAGTATTTAGCAGGGGGAATAAAGAGATCTCGGTGAGTAGTTATTAAGATATTTCAGATTACAGTTGATCAGCTTGCATGATATTCATGCTCTTGTCACACATGGAGTTGTTACAGACAGTGTGTGCGACACGGATAAGGAACTTGCCTGGAAACATCTTAAAGAAACATTTTTATATCCTATGTGGCATGGAAAAAAAAAATCTACCAGACTTCAAATATAATTTTAATTTTCAATTTCCTTATCTTTAGATTGCCTTCCCACCCCCCTTCACAAAACAACAAATGTTCTATTATTCAGCCCCTCAGGCTATTGTTACATGTGTTCTCAGTACAATGAAAGGGCTTTGTCTGAAAAGGCTGGATCTGAGTCATGTCTTTGCATGTGAAACAGCTGTACACCTAGGGCACATTCTTGGTTGCTTGAAAATGTGTCATTTTTAGTTTTTTGGGTTTACGCTCTTTGAATCCTGTGTCACTGCAGTGATCAGAAGAAAGGAATTAAGTTGTCTCTGTATTTCCAAACAGGTGGAAATGCCATGTTAAGGATGTTTGGCCTGAAGCAGAAAAAGCCATTATGAAAAAAAAAAAAAAAAAGAAAAGAAAAAGAATAAATCTAAAGGACAATGATCCAGAACACAGCAAAATACTGGGCAGGAGATGCTTAGAAAGTATCCATTAGAAAATGTAAACACGTATAGCAACATATTGCTGCTGTCCGATACTGTGACACAATGGCAACATCTACAAACCAAATGAGCTTTGGGCAGTTAGAGCACAGGAATGTTTGCTGCTGAACAGAGAATAGCACAAGAATCTCTCATCACTAATTCTTTTCTCAAAAAAAAAAAAAAAGTTATATTCAAAACTGTGTGAGCAATTGTAGAGAGAACAATGGCCACTGCACTGCATGGTCATCCCTTTGCCAGCTAGCTGCCTACTGCTGTCCAAATAAAAGGCTTTAGAACATCTTGTGTATGACAAAAAACATGTCACTCTCCTCAGCAGTCACTAGAGGAAAGCCAGTTTGCTTTGTAGCATTCAAAAAATAGCTTATCTGTTAACAAAACTTTAATCTCCCCTTTGAAGGCCCTTCTTCATCTAGACTAGAAAAAATATGTCTCCTATTCCCTAAAAGTAGCAGGTTGGTACCATTTGGAAGGTAGAGTCATTAGTCACTGAAATTTAAGAAGTGTTAAAAAACAAGTGAATAATACTGGCTGTGACTCTTTCAAACCTTGTGTTTAGTACAATAAATCCCAAGAATCAGGTTTAACTGTCAAAGCCTATATTTAATCTCCTGTAGGGAAAATGCTAAGAGATTCCCAATACATGATTTCATGCCCTAGGTTGAAGTACTGGCACACACATACATGATATGACATGATATGACAGGATAAGGTGTGTGGGTAGCATGGTCCTGGACCAGCCCAGCTGATAAATGAAAGTTGGCGTCCTGGACCTCCCTCATCTCTGCAGCTGTTAGACAGCCCAGCCTGTGAAACCCGAGCTGGCCACTGCCACCAGGGCCTCTCGGGGTGCATGGAGAAGTGTTAATGGCACCGTGAGGGACATGGTGTGACACCACCTCGATGCTGTGAGCAAGACACACCACCTCAGCGCTGTGGGCAGGACGCTCCCCCAGAGGTGCTCTGGCAGTGCTGTGGTCCCCATGCCCAGCCTGGGTGTCTGTAAAAGCTGCCCTTGGTGTCCCAGCTGTCCCGGTGCAGGGGGGCAGCAGCAGCACCAGCATCAGCAGTGGCAGCAGCCAGCCGGAGCAGTACCAGACTGCAAAGCACGTGTCAGACCAAAGGGATGCTGGCTTTGTCTAGTGGAGGAACAGCCTGCAGCCAGAACAAGCAGCTCTTAACAGCGCTTTGCTAAACCAAGTCATTTCACACAAATAAAATTCAGTAGAAGAGTTCTCTGAGAACCTAGAGCATACAGGAACCAGAGAGGCAAACCCCTCTGCCAGCTGCAGCAGCCCAGGCAACATCCTGACACTTCACTGTTCTGTTCCCCTGCTGAATTCCATGCCTGAGGGCTCTCATTTTGAAATTTTAAGCCTAGCTAAAACGATGCGGAGCCACTTTAAATACAGGGCCTCTTCCTCAACCTCCTTGAGTTGAGGTGATTCTGGTGTGGCAGGCAGCTGTGCCACACCAGAATCACCAGCAGTCAGCCGATGCACCCACCTGGGCAGACACAGCCCTGCTGTGAACTGCTGGGTTCAGCTCTCTCTGCTCTTCCCCGCCCAGACAAGCTGTGTGAGCCGGTGAGCAGCAGCAGGTCTGAGCTGGAGGGAGGTCTGACCCCACCAAGACTCTCCTGGAGCACTGGCTGTGCGGGTGATCCCACAGAGCTCCCCAAAGCTGGGTCCTGGCTGGGGAACTGCAGAGACTCTCTGCCCTGAGGCCGCAACTGTGCCAGGAAGGGCTGGTGTGGAACCCCAGAGCACTGGGAATATTTCTCTGTCTGCCCTGGGGTGCCCTGACCCCCAGGGGAGCACTGACTTTGACCCTCATTCACGGAGAAAGTTTCCTAGACTTCAAGATAGTCAAGGAATCCACAAAAGTGTGAAATAGATTATAGAGAGTAGTGTAGGTGTATCACCTGGAGAGAAATTTAGGTTTTGGGATTTTTAGTATGTTGCGGATGGAAGCAAGACAGAGGGCACAGTGTGCTGTCCTGGGTTTCTTCTTCATGCTTCTTCTTCCTCCTTCTTCTTGGGTTTGGGTGACACTCTAACTGGGCAGAAAAATCCACATTGTGGGCTCTTTGGGATCAGTTATTGGGTTAAAAGGGACAATAATCTAGGTGTCCTTTCTTAATTGGATAGTTTAGTCTTAAAAGACCTTGTAACAAGAGATTGTTAGCATTCTGTGCCTGCTAATGAAAAGCTGCTGAACTCACAGTAGTGAGACTGTTTTACTGATAAGAAATAATAAACACTGAGTCCCAACATGAACTGCCATCTCAAGTGCCTTCAATGCAGACCCAGAGAAACCAACAGGCTGGGAGGTGAATCCTCACCCACTATGGAAACCCACAGCCATAAGGCACATGGTCCTACAGCTTCCAAAGCACAGAAACCCCGCAGGCAGAAGCTACTAAGCAGCCACTTTCAAATGGTGGCATTATGATAACTTTATGCAAATGTAATAAAGCAGCAAATTTTTAATAGCACTAATCCATAGACAAACTGACTGAAAATACATATTGCCACTAATTCCATACCATAGCCAATGTATCTTTTTCTGTGTCTGTTCTGGTCACTGGGTATGGTCACACTTTACCAGACAGCTTTTACATAAGGTATGTGGACCTCCATCTGTATCAGCAAGTGAAGATTAAAAAAAACACTCAGAATTAGGAAGAGTAAGGCCTTTACAACAATCAACAGCATCCTGAGGTGGCCAGCTGACTTTCCTGCTACATTCTCTCTTTATACACAAACAACTCTACATAGTCTTTCATTTTTCCAGTTTCCTAACACAGACTTTGTAAAAATAGCTCCATCAATACAAAACAAATTCTTTCATCCAAAAGGCCAGTGCCTACCAGAGCAGGACTTCTGTCCACATGTAACCTCAGAGCCCACACAGACAAGTCTCCCATCAGCTATCGTTTCCTCTGCCAACTTTGTGGGCCTGAACTCATAACGAATATTAACATTTTATTAACATAACTGGATTGTTAGAAATGTCAGTTTTTAGATGAGGCACCGAGTTCCCTTGTGTTATTTCTACCAACTTTTCTAATCAAATACAAAGATCCCATGACACATTTTGACAAAAAGTAGGACACAGCCAGCTTATTTATTCTTTTACTAAAAATAGGCTTTGATGTCCAGCAGGTTGTAATGTGTGAGACAGCACTTCAAGTGTAACAGCTGCTCCTTCTGCCTCAACACATCTGTGTCACCAGCCCCTCTTTGCAATCTGCTAATTACCAAAATCAAACATCAGCCTTCACAAGGAGTTCCCTTTTTCTGAAACGCTTACTGTGATTAGGCTAACCAACAATTGGAATAGCAATAAAATATCTTCTCATCCTTACAAGAGGAGTTTCTGACACCCTTCCAAGCACAGCACAGCATGTTTTACATCTCTTGGGTTAATGGCATATTACTATTCTCAGCCAGAGGCAAAGACTAGAAAGAGATTCATTACAGGAAATCCATCTCTCTCTCAGCCTCTTTGCATATTTATTTTCTAGCTGGCCTTTTTGTTAAGGCAATTCTGATAACAGAGCAGATGTGACAACTGTGAAAACCAGCAACGATCAGGAACACTACTGAGGCTGTCACACATTTTAATGACTGTGGATATGAAACACTGTACTATTTCAGCATTTCACCTTGAGGAGACCTTCAACTGATGTTTTGTCAAGTTTTCTTCATTGTCCAGCCACAATGGTGTAAGTCACAGTTAGCAAGACTTTGTTTTGTCAGAACTGCCACAAGAGAGAAAACAGAGTCTTTGTCCCTCCGAGTACACTGATGTAGTTATCCCTTGGCTCAAACACATCTACTGACCTGAAGGGCACAGTGGGCATCACCTCAGAATTCGGCCATGTAACTTTGCAAACCAGGAAAGACTTGCTCCAACCCACCTTGCATGAGTTACACGTGATGTGCAAACCAAAGAAAGAAATAAAAGCAAATGTGGTATATTGCTGCTACCATGAGACACAGATACTGCACTAACATTTCACTAGCCCACGGAAAACATGATCAAAACAATAATTCCATTGTTTATCACCACAATACCTACACAGCAGGGCAAACTAAGAAAGTTGTTGTGAAATTTAAAAATTGCTTAAGCACTAGAAAAATGACAAATACTACATGCATCATCATTCCTCAAAAATACCAGTTCTACCTACAAATGGACTATTATTTTAAATCTCTATCTAAAATCTCAGATTCTAACTTCCTCCCTCTGGTGACTGTGTTGTAATTTTAATACTACTGATGAGTTTCTATTTTTAAAAGGACTATCAAAAAAAAAAATATATATATATAGCAGATAGGCTTTCGAAAGGCATTTACAGATGTCTTATTAACAATGTTTCAAGTCTAACACTAATTCATGTACAACATGTAATTTCAATGTTTATTTTTCTATAAAACTGTCCTACATTAAATCAGTGCAAACAGAGTCACAAGAACACACTGAAATGGCTGAGAAGCAAGAATGTTCAGTTCCCTGCTGCAGCAGACAGAAATAATTTCATCTCACAGTTCTACTAAACTTCCAATAATCCAGAGCCATGAGTCCCATCCTTGGAAAAAAGCACATTTCAGAGCGGCGTTATTAAGGGACACTGCACAACCAGTGCAGGACAGATTCCTGGAATACTCCTAAAATGTCAATACATTTTTTGAAGTACATTTTTCTAGCCTTTCGTTGCTAGATGATCCAGTCATCCTGAATCAGAAAGACTCATGCTATTTCTAGGAATTATATTTTAGACAGTTTATTCGAGCTACAGATGCATCATCCTAATTTTTAGTCTATAAAAGTTAAAATTACTAAGTCTGGCAAGATGCCATCACAAAAAAAAAAAAAATTAATTGTTGCAGTGTAAGAGTACAAGTATATTACTATTTGTTTCAAAACTAGAAATTAAGCTTGCCTTACTATTTTGGAAACTCCAGGCTTTGTGCTGAATCACTTTTTACGAAGTTTCCAGGTACTGATTAACCAAATCAAAAATTGTGTGTTTCACCCTCTCTGCCTGGCAGTCTGTCACAACAAGGCGAAAGTTTCATTTCTATGACTCACACGCCTTTAGATTAAACAACTATGCAAATGATGCCAAGTCTTTGTTTATCGCAGCTTTGTCAGCAAAACAAGATCATCCAGCAGGTGAATCATGAAATTGCTGTCTGTGTGGATGAGGGAAGCAGAGATGCCTGCTGAACTTCACGCTCCCCAATCTATTTCTCCTTCTCCTCTCCTTCACTGTGCGACTGCAGCCCTGCTGATGTGAACAGAGCTCTCTCTCCCTGCCTTTTCCCCAGCAGAAAGGCACAGGTCACTTGGCTGCAGCTCACAAAGTCCCTTAGGCCCTCCAGGAGAGCTGCAGCCTAAGTGGCTTGCTCCGCAGAGAGCACTTGCTGCCTCCCTCTGCAGGGAACGCGGGGTTTGTTTCCAGGAGAAGTGCATCCATTGCAGTGCCCTCTCCCCTGCCTGGAGAGGGCTCACGGGGGGCTTTTGCTGCAGTTCCGTTCCACTCCGGAGAAAGACTGACAGGATGGCAGTGCTCGGAGAAGGAGCAGCCATCCGGACAAGGTTAGGTCACCTTCACAAGAGAGCACATTCCAACAGCTCAGAAAAATGTGGCTCAAGAACATTTTTTCTGTTCCTGGAATGTACCTCATTGCCAAAGAAGGTAGCTACGACCAGGAAAATATTCCATGGGGAGCAAACAAATTCTCCTGCCAAAGCCATTCCTCCCTGCTCCACCCCAGCTGATATTACACAAGTTGAATAATGCATGTCAAGGTATTAAGTAACATGTAAACACTTCCAGTAAATGTTTCTGCTGCAAGCCTTGCCTTAACTGGTATTGCTTCCCCTCTCTGATAATGGAAAAACATCTTCCTCAGTTCTCCTGCACCTAAAGCTCATTATTAATGAGGCACTTCCCACCAAACTTTGGCTGGTAATCTTCCTCTTGCCTCATCTCCAGGGCAGATTTTAAACCTCTTGCAAACTCAGAGATGGCCTTCCCTGAAAGCCTCTATTTGCCCCACAGCCCAGGCACTGGGGAAGGCTGGTGTCTCAGGAGAATTGCACTTCTGGTAATCCTCTCAGGAACAGACGACAAATTCCAGTGGAAGCAAGCCAGGGGTTTTCTCTCCCACCAAGGATGTTTTACAGGAGCCTTGTCTTCCCATCATTGCCCAACAGTGTTCGCCACCCCAATTCTGAGAACACGTTTTCACATCTTTTTGCAAGGGGAGCCACAGCTCTTTTCAATCTGCTGGAGGAAATCTTGGAATTTAGTGTCACTTTAGGCATGCCCACTGCTTGCACGGCATATGCCAATAATTCCTTCTGCTTTACTGCCTGGAACACTCCTCAGCAGGGGAAAAGGCAGTTCTGAGCCAACTGACAAAAGGGGTTAATCACACCACTGGGATGAAGATGGCTCTTGAATCACCTCCATGAGAATGAGAATCATTAGTCCCAAGGGAGAACTGCCCAAGGAAATTTCTGGGATTTTCCACTGGCATTTGTACTTTCACGAGGGTTTTCTGTAGGAGAAACTGACCTAGGGTCAAGTATCCAAGGAACTCCCAGGGAACAACACCAAACTCCACTCTGAAAAATGCCTGGGTGATAAGTTTGATCAGAGTTGTTAAGTAAGAAGGTAACCTGATGCATTTTCTATAACTTTTTCCAAGTATAAATTCTTTCATTTGATGTCTGTTAACTGCACAGGGCTGAGAGCTGTGGATTGAGTTGGATTGTTTCCTTTCCATAATTGTTTTCCTGGCAATTGAACCTGCAGCCCAGCTGAGGATGTGGCACCAGCAGCACTAAACATTACTTAGATCCAAGTCACTGCAGCTGGTAAGAAATATGCTCCTGTTTGGGTAATACACAGAAAGCAGAAATGCCAGTGAACAACCTCAAAGCCTTCTCTGTCCCTGCTCACAGCAGCAGCCTTTTGTGCCTGATCTCCCACATCTGGGAGAGAAGTAATGGCAACATCCCAGCTGCCATCAGCAAGGCCTCCCTGCTGTCTGACAACTGCAACATCAGCACCAAAGACCACAGAGAGCACAGGAACTGGAATTACATCCACTATGGCAAAATCAGGTCACAATTACATGACAACTGCTCGACACTTCTCAGGAACTGATACAGGCTGATTTTTTCGTCTGGGCTAATCAGGACAGGCAGAAAGCAAACCCCATGCCAGAAGGAGCCTGTCCTACTCAGAAGATTGCTCAGGAGATGGGTAATCAGCTATCACAGGAATGGCAGTGCTCAGTAAAGAGTGATTTGAAGAAGGGCCAAGTGCTACTCCCTGCTGCTTTTAGTTCCCCCACAGAAAAACTTTTGGTAAGACCAAACCCTCCACAAACAGCTTTGGAGAAAGCTTTGGCCAGCCACTGCTGCTTTCCTAGGAAAGGGTAACTCACTGCAGCCTTAATTCTTCTTTAGGCTGTGAAATAATGTTTTTTGATGAAAGACTAATAAAATAACTGATTTCCAGACTTCTAAAAATGTTAGGGTTAAGGGGACTCAGAAAGACCAGTGGTGCCTAGGCTTCTCAAGATCTGAAAAGTTCACCTGAAAAGCTGTTTATTTTTCATCCAGGGCACTGAAGCTCAGGTATAAATTCCTGGTGCAGAGAGGAATGTGATGACAGCAAAGGAAATGCTTTTGCACTGTCCTTTTCCCCCTCCACCCACCCAAAGCAGAATTGTGCTGCCCAGCTCCTGCCTGGATCCCTCTCCACAGGGACAGGGGAACAGGGCACCTGCCACAGGCTCCAGAGCAGCAGCACGTGGGATAAAGCAGGACACACAGAGCCAGGAGAGCTTTCCTGAGGGGGCCTCTGGGTATGCACATTGCACACACATGCAGATGTGCATAATCCACACCTCCTGCAGCTTCACAGCAGCTTGGCTCTCAGTACAGCAAGAAATGCCAACCCTCAGCCTGTCACACACCATAAGCTTGTGTCACACACCAAGAAGCAGCGTCTGGCAGCAGCGGTCTCCCAGCCCTCTCTGCAGATATCCCACAGGCCAGCAGGAGCTGGGAGCACACCCATGCAGCAGGAAGGCCAAGACTGAATGGTGATGGCAGGCTGTACACATTTGGCATATGGAAATGTTTACATAGCTGACTGCACACAGGTCTGCATCCTTATTGCTGTGTGCTCACCCACAGAGCCTGGAGCAGAGCACTCCGGCAAACCTGTGCCAGCTGCAGGGATCCACCCAGACCTCACCCTGCAGAGAGCTGCTACAGCTGAGCTCTGGTGTGAGCCCATCACAGGAGAGCATCCCACAGAAATCTTTCCTAGCCTTCCTAGTGCCCCCACTCAATAGACACCAACACTCAATCACTGAAACTGAAACTTCAAGTACATCCTTACCGTGCCTTTAAACTACATTTAGAATTCCTTTTGTCAAGTACAATTTTCAGTTAGGGTGAGTCAGTTATGTGAGGACTACACAGGTGTTTCCAAACAGCAAAAAAAGTATCAAATATGAGCTCACAAGCACTATTAACAACAGAGCAAATACCTGGAGCAGTCACAATACAGGAAAAGAAATCTCTATATCCCAGTGAAAGAAGTCTCAATTCATGAAATAGCACGTGTAAACTTCCAAACCATCCTATGTTAATTCCTTCATATAATAGAGCCAAAATAACCTCTTGAAACATTATTGTTGAACATTAGTCTTTTCCTTTGATAATGTAACTTAGAGATGTTTATTTAACCTTTAAGTCTTTACTCTTACGCTAAATATTTCTCAGAGAAAAAGTCTGAATAATTAGAGAGATGCATACTTCACCTCTTTTAATGTTAGTCACATCTTAAACTGCCATTATCACAGATAGATGTTAAAAAGAAATACACCCAGATATGAAAAACAAGGTCCTGTTACAGCATGTCAGGTTTTCTATCAAAGAACATGCCATTACACTTTGTTGCTCAATAATTTTCAAACCTAAGAACTGATGATGCTCAGATAAATTATCCATAAAATAGGCCTTGAAAAACAGCATGGTTTTGTTTTTCTGTTTTCTCTCCTTCCCCCACAACAACAGCTGGGGGGAACAGTCATGCATCTCCATAGTGGCTTGGCCATATGAACTCTATTAAAAAACTGATTATTTCAAGTTCCTAAAGATCAGGTGATAACCTCCCTCAAAATGAAAAGATGTGAACAGACCCTCATTAGTATCTGATAGAAGTGGGGCTGTTGCACTGTGTAAACGCTGAATTAGAATGATAATGCAGGGAACTCAACAAAAGCAGCTTTGTGTTTCTCTCTGCAGCCAGTGACAGCTCCTGCAGGGGCTGTCCCTTGCAGCATGTGGGACTCTGAACACTGGGTTTCCACACCCTCCTCTGATGTACCTGGCACTGCTTCCACAGCTAGCTTAAGAGAACAAGCCTGTGTCCCATGCTGCACACCTTGTCTGGGGCAAAGAGTTTTTAAATAAATCCTTCTGGGCTGACTGACTCACTCTTACCTCTCAAACACACCTGCCCACGCACTTGTGGCACTGCCTGCAGAAACCCCAGCTGAGCACCACTGCTGCTCCCTGGCCTTACCCAAAAATGGGCTCTGTCCCTGATTTCGGGCTGATGGGATGTGCTGCTCCACGTGACACTGGAGTGTCACTCCATGGCAAACAACTGCTCTGCACATCAGAGACGGGCTTTGCCTTCACCAGTGCTGGCACCCAAACACACCAGGGTCACACTGGAGGCTGCCGCAGGCCAAGGCCACAATGGACACTGCATGGCATCATTGCATGGCATCATTGCATGGCAGGTTTATGCATTGTTGGAATCCTGGATGCTGAGAATTTTAAACTTTCTGTGCTTAAAGGCACAGACCCTCAAGAGAACACTGTATTTGACCTGAGGCTGTGAAGGTTTCCAAAATTGATCAATAGTACTGAGATTACTGAGGTGTGTAGTTGGTTAGGAGTGTGTAATATCACAGGGTGGAAAACCTAGAGTTTGGGATTTTAGAATATAGAAATAAATATGAAGCAAGATGGAAGTTTTTGGTGGAGGCAGGTTGTTCTTTACCTTCTTCTTCCTTCTTCATGGGTTTGGGTGGCATTTTGTAATTGGGCAGAAAAGTCTGCATTGCGGGCTTCCAGGGACCAGTTATTGGGTTAAAAGGGACAGGTGTCAGTTCTTAATTGGATAGTTTAGTCTCAAAAGACCTTGTAAGGAGAATGTTAGCCATTCTGTGCCTGGTAGTTAAAAGCTTCTGAACTCACAGGAGCGAGGCTGTTTTACTGATAAGAAATAATAAACACTGAGTCCCAACATGAACTGCCATCTCAAGTGCCTTCAGTGCAGACCCAGAGAAACCATAAGGCATGGCAGGTTTACTGCCAGCTCCCAGTGACTGTGCTTGCTTCATGCAGGTTTCCTGACAGACACTGAGTGTCTTAATCAGCAACCTGCCTTTTTAATGCCCAGAAAATCACACTGTTTGGCACTCTCGGTCTGCAGTGGCTGCTCCCACACACCCCCACCTGTAACCTTACACACACAGAAATCCCACTGAGTCCAACGCTCTTTCCAAGCCAGTCTGCCCCCAGCATATGTCAGCTTCTGTACATTTTGCCCTTTTCCAATTCATCCCATCTGTTTATGGTCTTTCCATCTAGTTAAATATGATCTTCCAAGGTTTCCAAGTCATCTTTTTGCTTTTTTTTCCCCATCTGATGTCCAGTTAATGATATTAAAGAACTACCTTAATTTCTACTTTACTAGAGAACTATCTTAATTTGAAAATAATTACTACTCAATTTCTTTCCATGTTTTTCCTCCAAACTGGCTGAGTGTGACCTTTGTAAAGGTATTTAGCAGAGGCCTGTTATTTGTCACATTATTTTTCCAGTTTTTGTCAGCAAGAATTTTGAAATCATTATCAAATTATTTTTGTTACATCAAATTTTAAAAAATGTTCTCTAGCTAAGCGGACATATTTTAGTCTAATTCCTTAAAACTGCATGAGATGAAGTACGCAGTGGAAAAAACCCAAAAAAGTCTAGTTTGTGGCCAAAATTCCACCTTGACGTAAAACAGAAGGGGGAGAAAAATTAAATCTCTTGAACAGTATTTCCCAAGTGTTTATTAAGAATTGCTTTCTTTCTTAGTCTCAGATCCACAGTAGTCTCAAGGCAACAATGCCACATCTGGGTTTGATGGGCTCTGTTGAAAATGTGTTGGGCCAACCCCTCATTCTGCTGCCCTGCCATCTCCAGCAGGCTCTGTATCCGTGGCACACGCAGCCCAAATTGTTTATTTCTCCCAGCTCTCATTAACCTCTGACTGCTCTGTTGGAATCAGGAGACCAGTTCAAATATCTTCTTACAGTTGCTGCTAAATTGTAACTGTTTGAAAAGATTAAGTGTGACAGGTCAGAGAGAGGAACAAAGAGTTTTATTCACGGAGAATCTTACCAGCCTTCAAAGCGAGTCATATGAGAAATATATGAATACATACGTTTTTATAGCTCATGCCTAAATTAGAAACAAGATCAGAAACCTCAACATCCCTCATGAACTCCTTCCTGTTTCCCCATGCTCTCCTATTCATTTTGGATGACACACTGCCCCCTTTATTCCTCTTCCTCCTCTTGTCCCTCCTTGTCCCTTGTCACCCTTCTCTGCTCTGTGACTCACTTGTGTTGGATTCAGAGAAGAACACCCCAAGATCTGCCACTCTGGAAATCTGGGAATTGCCAGCTGTGAATGTCCCATCTTGCCTCCCCCAAAGAAGCAAAGTGAGTATGAAGCCAGACTGCAGCCCTCCTTAACAAGGGATGTTCAAATACGCTTCACAGCAAGGTAAGAAACAAGCAATTTAATGTGGTATGTGACAAAAAAACAAACTGGCAAAGCAAAATTCCCGAGGAAAAAGGCCATTTCCTCACCTTCTGGCTTTGGGACTAGACCAGGATAAGCTAAGTGGGCGAGGCAGAAGTGCTGGCCATTTGACCACTGCAACAGGGGAAAAAAAAAAAAGGGAAAAAAAAGGCAGAAAACAAGTGAAAACTGTTTGCACATGAATCCTTAGGGCCATCCAAACTGGGAAGGTATGTTAGAAACCATTTCTGCTTGCAGGATTAAGGTTGTGAAGTCAACCGGGGCAATCATTTCTGGAAATACAGTACAATACAGATAGTGCCTTTTGACTCAGAGAGAAGAGAGAGCAAGAGACAAACTTCTGGCTGGACAAAAAACTCTTCTTGCAAGAACAACCGCCTCGAAAGAGGTAAAGACAGCAACAGCAGCTGCTTAGATTTACACTGATATCATGGAACACAACTGAAACCAGCCAGTACCTCTAACTGGTACCAACTGCTATATCAGTGGGTCTAAACAACTTTACAGCCTCAGAACACTGCAGTCTCCCTTCCACACAGGAAAGGAAAATCGTTTCTTTTAGAGGAACTCAGAATTTCTCAACTCTAATTAATCGTCTAACACAGGAAATCCCTGCCAGCACAGGTGGAACTGTAACACACTGGCTGTGCAGCTGGGGAAAAATGGGATTTCCGTGTTCCTGTCTCACCCACCAAAAACAGAGCAAGTAAAACAGGCAGCTGAAAAGCTGAAAAGAAGAATGCAAGTAAAAAAACTGAGAGGGAATTTAGGAAGTCACTAGGTCATTCCTAAGAAAATTCCCTACAGTGTCAAGGATGGTTTGAGCCCTTCTGAGGAAGAAGCCCTCACTGAGAGCTGAGCATTAGGGCAAAGGAAACTCATCCAAATCTGTATTTCAGGAACCAAAGTCGAGAGGACACTCTGGTGCTTTCTGAAAGAGCCTTGTAATGTGCATGGACAAGTCCAGCTTCCCTCAGCCATCCCTTTGTTGTCTGTAATTGCTATGTTTAAATACAGTTTACACTGTTACTCACTGGACCACATCACAAAAGATGAATGCCAGCACAGACATTTCTTTTCCATTGAAATGTTACTCGAGTTAAAAGTCAAGGCAAGAAATGGACATTTTTTTATATTTACTTGTCTGCAGCATTATAATTATGGAGGCATGTAAAAAACAGGGATATAAGCAATTATTTACATTGCTACACATTTCTGTCTGTCTAATTGAAGCCAAAAGACTTAGAGACAGGTGAAGATGACACAGGTGCTTGTAGGGTATGCTCTGCACTCTGCTCTGAGCACTAGGGCTGTGCTTAAGTTCAGCTTAGGATAAACAGTATTTTTCATGACAGTATTTTATTTTATTTTACTTCATTTTATTTTTTGAACAACCTGGTCTAGTGGAAGTTGTCCCTGCCCATGGCTGGGGGATCAGAACTAGGTGATCTCTAAAGTCTGTAAGGTCCCTTCCATTCAAGACCATCCTGTGATGCTGTGATTGAAGAACATCAAGCACCACAAAACCATCTGTATCAGAAGGAAGACACAGGGCAGATTTCAGAGAAGCTAAAAAAACATTGTGTCTCAAACAAAACCAACTAACACAAATAGTAGCACCAAAGCTTTGTTTGACATGGAGAAGTCCAGCAAGACCGGGATAAAAGAGCTGTCAGGGTGGGTACTGAGAGGTGTGCTTGCAGCAGAAGAGCAGTGCTCTCAGTGTAAAACAGCCTGAGGACTTCCAGCCATAGGAAGTGACCCTCACTCTCTGATGTGCCAGACCAAGTGGGTAACAAGCCAAACCAGATTAATTTCCTTTAGCTACAAGTACACCCCCAACACTTGCTCACTGGGGGAAAAGATAAATATACTTACTATTAATAAAAATAACACTGGGAGAGCATGACATTTTTTTCTTTCCTACACACACACACAAGTTCTCTCTGTTTAGACTATTAGAAGGCTAACTTTTCTCACACATACATTTCAGTCACTATCACAGGTATTTGCATTGTTACTTTCTCATGAGTTTGTATTTCATTGCCCCATTTTGACATGCCATTGAGCCCACAGGACACTGTTGGAGTCCATATGGTTTTGTACTGCACAGCAAAGCAGGCCATAGCTGGAAATGCCCTGAACACATGCAGAGGAGGCAGAAAAATGAGCAAGGTCACTCAGCCGGGCTTTCATTTCAGCCCGGATACCATGTTCCACAAGAAAGTCACACACATTCTCCAGAGCAGGCATCAGCCAGAGCCACAGAACCTCAGCTGCTCACAGTTCAGGGTTCCCACGTGCACTGCCAGTGCCAGGTCAGAGCTGTGAGTACCCTGCACAGGAGGCTGCAGGTAGAGCAGAAGCTCCAAAATGTGCACGTGCCCTTCGCCAGCCCCACAGCCATTCCCAGGCTGACCTCTGCGGTTCAGGGTGTTACACTCAATATTGAAGGTAAATGTACAGAACAACTGAAAACTATTTTCCTCCTGGCCTACTAGTGTAGTGCTTAATTGAAGGAGATGACAAAGATTTAACAGACATGTTCTTTCCTTTAAGATGGATTGGTAAAACACAGAATTTAATGTTAGGTAACTGCAGAACTGAGATAATGTCATGATGTTTTGCCTTCTACAAGATAAAAGGAAAACCCTGGTTGCTATATTAAGAGGGGAAATGATTTTAAATAAATATCTTAACTTCCTGGCAAATTGCAAGGTTTAGGTCAGCTCTAAAAGGAATTTATGTCAGCTAGAATGACATCTATGTGAAAGATTAATAAGAAAGAAAACCAACCTCTTAAAAAGTAGAAGTAATGCTTGTTGAATTTATCATCACCTGTAAGACTGGTTATGTTAATAATCCTTCATGTTATGCCAGGGAGACTGAAAATAATTAATAGTTCACAACCTTCCCACAGCAGTTTCAGTGCCAATGTTGTTTTGACTGTTGACAATAAATACAAAGTATAATCCCCAATATTCAGGCCTTCAACATAAATTCCTTATATCTGAGCAACTTCCATGAAAAGTAATAAGAAATCTACCAGTCCAGCATTACCTGTGAGTTCCTGGATCACAGACTCAGTGGGGAATTTCAGCCTCACTGTTCTTCAGTGAAGTCCACTGTGCTCATGACCTGGAGAAGCAGATCTGATGTTGCGCTCAGGGCTCCACAGCTGAGCTCTGCTGAGCCAGCACCAGCGCTCAGGGGTCAGAGATGAGAACCAGGGTGCTGCCAAAGCCTGGCTGATTGTGCTGCTCAGGAGGTGCTGTGAAATCCTGAGGGCTCTTTGTCCCATGTGCAAGCTCTTTCATAGCTGTGAAACAATGCTCACCTCACACCAGCAATAAGGAACGTCTGCAAGGACACAGCACCGTGAGAGAGGATGGAGAGGAAGAGAAGGAAATGGAGAATAAAGCAAAAGATGGAAGGGAGGAAGGGAGGAAGGTTTATACACTTACAAAATCTCTAAAATAGTCACACCCCAGAGAGATGCAGGTGGCAAACTGATCTCATTAGAAAAACCACAATGGTTCAGAGACAAGGTTTGTTTCTGGCAGGATCCTGTTTCCAGCACTGCTCATACCCAGATGCTGCACAGGAAGGTTCCCTGCCACGCTGTTTGACAGACTTTAATGTGATTCCTGAAGGACAAGCCAGAAATATTTGGCTAAAATTCATTGCCAACTTAGACAACCACTACACAAGGAAGAACTAAAATCCACTATGTAGAACAGGACACCCATGGTTATCAACTTTAGAACCCACTCATGGCACTTTTCCTTGGAAACAGCACTTAGTGCAGCACACAGCATCCCTGCAGAACTTCCACAGCCAAAAAACTCCAATACAGGCCTCAAGAGTGTGAGAAATGAACCTGGCTGCTCACTGCTCTGTTAGGCTAGGAACTGGGCAACTGGTGTGCAACCAGCACCAAATCCACCGAGGTGTGAAAGCACTGCAGTATGCACCTGCACCATGCAGACTTTTGGGGCAAAGCAGAAAGATTTACACATTCACCCACTCCTAGGGAAGAGAGTGCCCCATCAGGACAACATGGCAGTCAGTGCTTCACTCATGGACAAGGCAAGAAATGGACAAGATTGACTGCCTTCATTCCTCATCCCTCCATTAATACTAGATTTTAGGAACTGCTGCCCAGGGCTAGTCAAAAAACTCTCTTCATGATGTTTTTCTATTGAAAATTGTGTCCCTCTCCTTGGGGCTAAAAAAAAAAAAAAAAGCTTTCCATTAAAGGCACTCACTCTGTCTGGTATTTAATTTCTAAAAAACACCAAGTCCTACTATGTTTTTGCTTTCAACAAAACCTTATTTTTGAAGTGGTGCCTCACCGGAGCTGTGGTTCAGTTGCCAGAGCACACCTCCCACGAGGTGTGAGATCACTCAGAGGGGAGGTGATGACACCACTGGGGAGATGCAGCCTGGCCACGGAAGCCAGGCTGCAGCTGAGTCAAAGCTGTCCATCAAAAAGTATTCACAATTTTAGAAAGTCTACTGCAAATGTTGACAAAAGTAATGTGCTTCGCTTTAAATCTTTCTGCAAAATAATATATTTGGTGATCATGTCTGTTCCTCACCGTTTCTAGGCACTCCTGAAATGCCACTCATAAAAGTGGAGTGAACAGGACACTGGAGGCTCCACCAACAGCAGCCATACCCACCACTGCCAGACTCCTTCCATGCTTGGGAATTGCAAGGGGATTCTTCCCCTCCTCAAGCATGGCAGCTCCAGTATCTGGCCACTCATTGCCCAGAGGGACTGAGCTCCCAGGGAATGCTCTGACAACATCAAAGATTAACTCACTGACCCTCATGTTTAACATACAAGAACTCTCACAGGAACTCTGCATGTAAGCCTTTAACACAGAACTCTGATCCAAGGGCAGCGGACAGCCCTAGCAGCAAAACCTGGTGCCTCTGCTCTCTGAGGGGATGTGAAGGCTCCGAGAAGCAATCCAAGAGCACACAAGCATTTGCAATCAAGGCTCCACTCTTATCACACCCCTCCCAGTCTGCTCCAGCTTTACCAGATCACTGACCTCCCTCATGTCACAATTACCAGTAAAATACAATAGCCTGAAACTGAAAACACCTCAGTTCTACCAAGAACCCACTCCGCAGGACAAAGTCACTGATAATGCTGAGCCCAGCACACAGGACGAGACACTGATTGTCTCAGTGCTCTAAGTGAGCAGCTTAATTGGAACAGAAAAACAGGGTGATGAATCACAGCTAAGGAAAGCACCTTGCTGAGGAACACAGACAACATCAATGCTTTACATCATTAAAAAAAATTTGAGGTTACTCTTTAGGACAGCACACGTGGAAAACATTTCAGAAAAAAAAAAAAAAACATGAAATGCTGTTTAATTGGTGAATTCTTGCCATTAACACCCCAAACGGTCTGACACATGCTGGCGGCAGGAGGCATGAGCCTCAGACACGCTGCCAGCCACACTTCCCCACTCCCAGCAGCTGCCAGACCTCGCTGAGGTTTGAAAGTTTCCCAACTGGAGGCCCTGTTCCCTTTGCTTTCTGGTAGATTAGCCACAGTAGTCACATCTCCTTGGTGGGTTTGAGTTCATTTTTTGTTCTTTCTGCTTCTTTTTAAACTTTTTTCCCGGTTTCTTTTTGATGCAGTAACATCTGATCTTACTCAAACCTAACCCCTCTTCTCATCTCCTCACCCCGAAAAAGGAAAGAGACCCCAGAAGCACCCTCGGGAGTGGGGGCTCACCTAGGACTGGGAAGCTGCCACTGCAGCGGGACGGGGGAGATTTTCACAGCACGAGAAGCGCCAGTAGCGACAGGGAGGGGAAGCGCCCGAGTCCGGAGCGGGCGGGAGCGGCAGGGCTCCGGGCGGTGCCGGGCTCGGGGCAGGGCTCGGGAGAGCTCCGCCGGGGCTCCCGCTCCTGGGGAGGGGTCGGGGGTGGTCAGAAAAGCAGCAATGCAGTAACGCGAGCCGCGCTCCTACCCGGCCGTGCCTCCCGCAGCCTCGCACCGACAGGGCGTCCCCGGCACCGGCTGGCCCGGCCCGCCCCGCCCCGGGGCCGCCGCCTCTTCCTCCCGCCGTGCCTCGGCCCGGCCCCAGCCGCCCTCAGGGGCTCCGCGGGGTTCGGCGCTGGCCGGTCCCGGCCCGGGCGGCTTGCACGGTCCGCTGCCGTCCGGACAGCCCCCCGTCACCCCGGGCACTGGCATTTACCCGGGCACTGCTGTCCACCGCCACCGCCGCCTGCTACTGCCACCGCCACTGCCACCACCTCCTGCTTTTGCCGCCGCCACGGCCACTGCCACACACAGCCTGGAAGTGCCCCAGAGCCACGCTGTACCTTTGGCCTGGGCAGAGGAGCAGCCAGCCCCCTCAGTTTACAAGCATAATGTTTTCAGCCATGACTTTGCACTTGGTAGTGAAATACTGAGTCATGCCAAATGTTACCCAGCTGTTCCTTTATCTCCTTCTCTGAGGAAAGGTGATTACTGCAATAAAATCTGCTGGTTTCTTTCATGCCAGTCTCCGTTCCCTCAGAGGAGCTGCCTGGAAAGCAGCAGGTAACGTGGGGCATGCAGGGCCCGGGTCTGCCACAGCCAGCCGAGGGCACTGCTTCCTTCCATCCCTCTCCTCCTTCTCCTCAGCCAGCTCCCAGCATGGCCTTCAGCCAGCCAACCACCCACGGGGCCTGCCTTCCTCACAAACACCACACCTGCCACAGAAACTGCTGTGGAGATCCCTGCCGGCCCGCAGGCTGACACGGGGCATCCCACAGGCACACCCTGCCACACCAGGGGATGCCCTGCCCAGCCAGCCCAGCCCCAGTGCACGGCAGAAAACAGCTGCCCGCTGCCCACACAGATGCCTGGCTGACCTCCAGCCAAAAAAGGCCTTCGCTCTCTGCACTTCAGCAGCACCTTGTGCCAGCCTTCCCCAGGTTCAGGCCACTGCTTGGGAGATGGCGTTCTGACAAATCAAAACCTGTAACTATAGGTGCAGTGGTGACAGATGTGCAAACCCAGTCGTCACACCTGGCCAAGCATCAGGGGTGAAGCACAGAGCTCTGCTCCTGTGGGCTGCAGCTCGGACGTGGCGGGAGCGCCAGGGCATCTGCCAGCAGGCATGGGGCACCTAGAGAGCTAACAGGAGGACAGCAAGCAGACCCACAGGAAGAGTGGCCTCCACTGCTGAAACAAAGGCAAGTGTGGACTCTAAGAAAAGCCTGAATCCAAAGAATGTCCTAGTAGGAGACCTGGAACATCCCACAGGGCAAGCTGATTGCATTCCTCTTTTATTTTCTGCCATAAGCAGCAAGCGTGGTGTTCAGCAGCAGAGGAACTTGAGTTAATGACCTCTTGTAAATTTTAGTACTTGCAAGAAAGGTTTAATGAGAATTTCAAACCTGCAAAGTTGGAATATATGCTAAAAGCATGGCAACATTACATTTTTGAAGCCTGACATTCTTCTAATGCATGGTATGGGCAACAGCTTGCAATGAACAGTAGCAACTCCAGATCCTCTCCTACGGCTATGCTAGCCACACATAAGGTTCTGAGCAGGGCAGAAAAACCAATGTCACAGAACTAAGGAACCTGAAGGGCCCTCCCCCTGGAATTTCCTTTTCCAGGCTCCTCTCTTTGCACATGAATGTGCTTTGAGGATCCTCAGTGCCAGATCTGTCCCCTGCCCCTGTCCTCTGGAAGGAGCAGAGCTGTGTCCCTCCCAGTGACACAGAACAAAGCCCTGGTAGCAGCAGTTCCTTTCTGTTTCTTGCAGTGTGCTGGTTCCCTCCCCTTGGACAAGCATCTGTGCCCACCAGTTACATCAGCAAGTTGCAACCTCACCCGTGGAGGAGAGCTTGGGGCACTCTGTGCACACAGCTTCCACCTGGAGTCACAGGAACTGGGAAGTCAGAGTTCAGTCCAAATTTTACCTGGCAAAAACCCATACCACAGGAAGACACCCCCTTCCCTTGCCCACTCGTGGTGCTCTCTGCATTGTCCCTGCCCTCCCACCACTGCCAGCTCTTTCCCACTGGACATGTGGGATAGTGAACTTACCCAGGCTAAAACACAGTGGTTGGCTTCTTTTCCCAATGTACTTGTGCCTTCTTAACAACTGCCTTCCTCAAGGAGAAAGGACATGTTCAGTTGGTTTTTTTTTTCAAAACAGAAGGTGCAGTACTTAGTTCTGTATCTAGAAGTAGTGGTTCAATAATCTGAATGGAGGTATCCTCCAGGCACCTCTCCTAACACCTGTGTGGATCAATGGCAGATATGATGAAAACCCAAGCAGCTGAGAAGGAACAACTAGGAAAAACAGTCAGGACCTAAGGAAGTGTTTTGTAACTCTCAGTGACTGTGGGTACTTTTAAGTTTATGTTTGCATCAGAATCTACAGATTTGGAGGCTCAATTCTCCACAACTGACTTTTGCCAGCACTTTATTTTTTGCCAGTAGCTTTTATGGCATGTGTAGGTTAAATCCTGCTTTGAAAGGACTCTGCTTCCTTTGGACATTCTGGTATGATCATCTCTGTCAAGGGAGCCAATGTATCAAATTTCAGAGAATGAGCAGCAAAGCACTGCTGGCTCTAATTCTTCACTGAGTGTTCCTGAGATAGTTCCTTAATCCAAATTTCCACTTTCCTCCCACAGAGGACAGCCAATACTTCCCTTTTTCCACCCTCCACCAGCCATCCCTGTACAGATGATGCTGTCCAAGTAAGGCTGTTCCCCATGCACTGAACACAGCTGTGGCATTTCAGCACCTGAAAGGGTAAAATTAGGTACCGAGCTACTGCAGAGACAAATCCCACTTGCTCAGTTTCTTGCCCTTGCCATGAAGGAATCCTGTTTGTATATCCACTGCCACAGCTGTATTTTTCAGCCTGCAGACAGCTTGTCTGCCCAGCCTAATTTACAGACTCCTGGCCAAGGTTTCATCTCACCTTATCAGTGTATTCAGCATTCTTCAGATCCTGACAACCCACGCCCCTCCCTCTCTGCTTCCCAGGATCCCTTTGTATTCTTGTCCTTATCTAGTGTTGCCTTTTATCCTTCTTACTTTTTCTTTTTACTATCATTTCTCACCACACACCTTGAGAAGGGTGACTTTCCTGGAAGAAGGCTTATAGAAAAGATCTTGCCTCCCTATCTGAGCAAGCAAGGGAGCCAGGAGCTATTTACATATTTTCTGATAAGCAGTGAGAATGTCCTGATGGTCCTGTGAAGTCCACAAGGAATTGGTTTCATGCTGTTCTGCATTTTCTGCTTGTCTATGCTTGCCCAATTCTAATGAACAAACAGTATTAAAGATATTTTACATATGGTTATAACATTATTTGAATGAGAAAGCAGTATCACCATCTTGAATTTAGTCATTAAATAGATTATATTGGCAACACTTAGCATTTAAATAATGAAAATAACTTTTAAAGTATTATTTTTTCCTTATTAATTATCGGTTGATTTCTGCCTACAGTATTATGTTACAGCTGCATCTAATTTCTAATTTTTTGTGCAACCATAAGGCAAAAAACTATATTTAATTATATATTATTAATTTAAATTCTTTACTTTTTTTATACAGACCAAACCCGGGGGGTATTGTGTTTTTTACAGCTGACATTTACTTTTCTTAACACAACTTTAAAGATCTGGAGCCTCACAAGAAAACCCCAGAGCAGCCAAGATCCCCCTCACAAATACACATGAAGTGCAATATTGACACCTTGCAGTAGCAGCAGGAGCTCTCGCTGCCCTAGCACAGGGTAGCTGTGGGAATGGGGATGTCAGCATTTTGCTTTCGCTGTGGGAAGAGGAGGAGCAGCCCCAGCGTGCCCATCCTCAGGCAGCAGCAGGGCTCGGGTGATGAGCAGCCCTGCGAAAAGCGTGCAGGGCAATCCAGGAGCTGAGCCAGGCCAGGCACAGAGGGCTCAGCCCGAGGGGCAGCGCTGCCTGGGAGCCCCAGGAGAACACATGCCCTGTGCCAATCACAAGTCCTGGATAAGGAAGCGCTGGGGAAAACCTGTACGTCACTCTGAAACGTTTCCCTTGCAGTGAGTGAGCTATACATGGTGTGAATGCAGCAGATTTCTGAGTATTTCATGCTCTGTAGCTAAGAAATAAGAAAGACTGGGCTAGGAGGTAACTGACTACCAGGAGAGAGCTGTTTGCATGACCAATTCTGAAAACACGGCTGAAACTCTCCTGGGGGCAGATCCTGAGACTGTAACTGTTTTCACTCGGAATATTCAAATCAGCCTGTACTGACAACAAACAGAGTGCAAGCAAAGCCAAGCCACAGTTTCGGGAGGAGAGAAGAAGACACAAGCAGCTGAGAAGAGAGCACACAAGCTGCCACTGCCGGGGTTGCCCGCTGCTCTCAGGGAGCTCTCATTGCCCTGGTGGGAACTCCCCTGTTCCCACTAATTTTGTTCTTTCCTTTTTCATTAGCTACTTGACCTGGTATGACTTTCAAAGCGGTTAATTCAAAGTTTCTTCTTGCTCACAACACTTACTAAGCCCTAACACTTGGCAAATATCTCAAAAACACCTGCTTTGAACCTGGCTTTAGATTACAATAGAAAAACTACCCATTTGGTCAACTAAAGTTGGTTGGTCACCTGTTAGTCCCTGACAGCCACACCCATCCTGTCTCTGGCAGTCACCTGTTGCAGCATCTGCTGCAAGCAGAATAAAGGAAGATCTGTTAATTTTTGCCTCTCTTGATGGTTAGAACCAAATGCTGTGATGGTCAAAATTGCTGACTTTTAAAAGGCTTTTCTATAGGTGCAGTCTGGCACAACACTGACTTTAAAGCAATACAGACACACCATTTGCAAAAAACCCCATCCACACAGGGAGAAATGAGGCAGCAGGCTTTGTTCCAAGGAACAAATTCCACCATCCCAATCCAAATGAACTTGACCCTAACACAGCGCCTTGAAAACATGAGTACAGGCCTAAAACACACAACTCCACACATCCATTTGCTGCCATACCAGATCTCAGACCAAACACTTACGGGTGAGAATCCCTCTTAATTTGGTTTTTGAACAGTTGTACTTATTCTCATTTGGTAATCTGTTGATGGCAGCAGTGCAAGTTCCATGTGTGATACTTCATTCAGCTGAACATTACTGAGCTGTTCCTCATCATGCCGTGCCTGATGCTGGGGCACAGGCAGCAGGGCTCAGCCAAAGTCACATGAACATGCTGCTGCTGGGCAGGAGGAGCAAGCTGTGGGGAAAACGTTGCAGTGCACCAGGTACTGCACAGGTGTATAGAATTAACCACCCTGCACCACGGGCCCGGCCACGGCAGCACCGCGCTGCCAACAGCCTTGACCTTGAAACGCTCGCGAAAGCAGGGCTGCAGAGGAGGGAGCGGAGGGCATTTGCAAGTAGCTGCACTCAGGCGGAAAGACAAGCCCGGGGCACGTCTGCCACGGGATCGCTGCCGCTGCACAATTCTGCCGTGCAGCCGAGCGCGAACGCCCCGGGAGTGGCTCACCGGGGCTGGCTCACCTCCGCACTGCCCGGACCGGGGCTGGCTCACCTCCGCAGTGCCCGGACCGGGGCTGGCTCGCCTCCCCTCGGCCGGCACCGGGGCTGGCTCACCTCCCCTCGGCCCGGACCGGGGCTGGCTCGCCTCCGCACTGCCCGGACCGGGGCTGGCTCGCCTCCCCTCGGCCGGCACCGGGGCTGGCTCGCCTCCCCTCGGCCGGCACCGGGGCTGGCTCACCTCCCCGCTGCCCGGGGCTGTCCGGAGTTGCCGCTCCCCTGCCCGCGGTCCAGCCACGCAGCCCCGGCTCTGCGGAGAGCACTTTGCACACTCTGCCCCCGCTGCACACAGGGCCAGCCGGGGCTCACCTGCAAGCCCTCGCTCTGCCGGGATCAGCGCTTCGTTGAGGCGCCGTGGCATTCATCCTGGTGGATGCTAAAAAGGTGTTTACCTGGGAAAAAAAAAAAAGGAGGCTTGTGGAGTTTACTTTGAGAGGATCATTGTCTGCAAAGTCACTGCAATGCTTTTTAGAGTCCCTGGGATATTTTTATGCTTGTTCATTATAAGATCTACCAACTGCTACAAAATAGCAAGGGCTGCAATAAGAGCATTACACATTAAGGATGGCTTTAATTACATACACAATATCTATGCAAATGCCAGATAGCATCTTCTGCATGAAAGGGTTGGTTGGTTTGCTTCTTATCCTCACAGTATGGAATCTTAGTGCTTCTTATGATGCAATATTAATTTGGTTAGACTTAATTTAATTGCTTTGGTTGGTAATTAAATTAGCATGTCTTAAATTAAAATAACCAGTATCATCATGAAGTATTTCTGTCACAGTGGCTCCTAAAATATTTCAGTCAGGACTAGATCCCTATTGTTCAAGAGGCTAAAAAAAAAAAAAAAAAAAAGCATTAGAGAACAGGGCCAGACAAACCCATCTGCCTCTTAATGTGAGGAGGCCACTGCTGAATGGCACACTACAGATCTCTCTCCAGCACCAAAAGCAACATTTTTCTCAGTCTCATCCTAGTTTGAATACCTTGACCTGAGTGTCATGTCCAATATTACACCATAAAGCACTAGAGCAGTGCTTGTTTCACCTCTTTTCTTCAGCTGTTTCAGTGTGTTTGGTTAAACCCTGGAGCACCAGAGAGCAAGTTCACAGTAATGATCATCCTGTACACCCCAAGTCACTGAGAGGTGAAGTAACTTGACCAAGGTAGCGTTAACTCAGTGGCTCACCCTTATTTGTACTGCTGCTGTAACTGTGCTAACAAGCTTTACTCCTCTCTGAGTAGGAGTAAACACATCAAGCCCTTGTTGAGTCAGTGGCACTGGCAGAAGCACTCCAACATCCTGACACTGGCAATGATGCTTAAGGCACAGCACACCAGGTAATGAGGGTCTTTGACTTTCCTGCAGGAGCAGCTTCCCCTGGTGTGGTCTGGCCAACCAGGTTTTGAGGTAAAATGCAAGCATTTACTCCAGACTAACACAGTGGAATGGCACTGTTTGTTTAACTATGACTATTGCAAAGTGTCATGAACAAGGTACAGTGTTACACGTGCAGTGAAGAAACAGAACCAGCCCCCAGACTGCCAGGACAAAGGTTACCAACACAACTTCAGCTCAGTCCTCTGCAGGCCATGTGGCACAGTCTTGATTCCTTATTTCTCCTGCATTAATTCATCAGTGAAGCTCAAGCCCACTCTCTCCCTTGCAGCTCTCAGGAAGAGATTGCTTGCAGACTCTCTCTTTCAACTGGATGACAAGGGGAACATTCAGCGTGGGCCAGGAGAACACATATCCAACAATGAGTTACACAAGCAGTTGTGAGACAGTACTGGAATGTCAGCAAACAGGATCTTTGGGTCTAGCTCTGGAGGCAGAGAGCAGCCTAAGTCACCGTGAACAGGAGGCCCCATCACAGCAGCAGGTAGATGTGCTTTGAGAGGTGAAATGGCAAAGCAGATGAGCCTTGCTGCTCTCCAGGCCAGGGCTCATTCTCACACTGCAGTGTCTGCAAAGCGGGTGCAGGACCCCTGCCTCCCACCAGGAGGTATAACTGCCCTGTGGAGTGCATGTGGGAACAGCAGCAGTGGAGCATGTGGGATCACACATCACAGACTTCTGGGCAGCAGCAAACAGCACTGTGACTGCATCTAACTTCTCCCCCTGGCCTCGCCCTTCCCCTGTCATTGTGTGGGCTGGCAGGCTTGCCAAATGTGTCAGAGCCACATGAAATGTGTGACACTTGTGACCCTGCCCTCGTGGCCCCCAGGCTGACGGTCAAGTCTGAGACACAGACCAACCCAAAAGGAAATGAGGAAGGTCCTACCCATAACATAAAGACTGCAGGACCAGTCTCTATGTGTTTGTTTATTCTGCAAGTTTTAAGATGGAAAAAAACCCTGTAATAACAACCAAGCTTGTGAATTCTGTGCTATGTATAGCAATTCTCTTATATGTGAGCTCTGCATGTGCTTGTTGATGTCAGTGCCTTGTAACCAAGAGCCACTGCTGCCTATCACACACAAGTCCTCATTATGTTGCATAACAAATTACCTTTGTTGCCTCACAGAATGGCACAATAGATTTTGTTGTTGCCTCGTGTAAACTTTAGTCTTGCAAATTCCATTTTGCCCTGACGCACTGCTGCTGCCTCAGTGCTTCATTTCTGTTCAGCAGCGAGCTCCACAGTGTGCAGGCGGCCACCGAGCCTGAAAAACAAGTTCAGAAGTACAGAAATACGCCACCACTATGTCTGCAAAACAATCAGCCACGTGGATCCTGGCTGCTGTAACACTGGGCTTAGTGGCTGCAGCCACACATTCTGGGAGGCAGCACCGCTGCACATTCAGCCCTCGTGGTCATCTGATGTTTTCAGCTGCAAGGAAAAACAGGAGCATAGAGAAACAAAGAAAGAGGCAGAACAGCAAAGGAATTTTAAACCGACAAAGAATTAATGGTGTTGGTATTTTAATGCTGTACTACTGCCTTTTTAATGGATTTATCCAACTGCATTGCACTGTCTCTCACTTTCAGTGTTTAAGTACTGTTTCTAACTGAAACCCATTAGTTACAATGTTCATCTATAAAAAAAGAAAGTGTGAAAATGTTAATAAATTCATCCATATGATTACAGAATGTTAAACCTTACTAGACACCCCTGAGTCTTCCTTCTTTATATATGTTCAGCACATATTTCAGGGGAAGGAAAACATTTACTGCCAGGCTTCAAACAGTGTTTCCTTTCTTAAAACGTTTTAGTTGGCAGCTTTTTCTGTTGGCATATGACCAATACTCTGGATAAGTGGGAAAATAGCGGTGATATCTACAGGCCAGATTTTGCCACTTCTTAAAATGAGTAATGCTATCATATTTTCATATGTCCTGACCATTCCCTCTACTCAGAGTACTACTGGAAACTCACTGATAGCTGCTCCCTACTTTCCCTGGACAAAATCCAAAGAGGAAGAAAATCTAGGCATTGCAAGGGCAAACTTCAATAAAGTCTGAGAGCTGGCCTGTTGGGATAACCCTAAATAAGGATAACAAAATCTGGATGCCAGCTTATTTAAAAAAACATGTTTTGCCATCCCCTCCTTTGAGAATGTATGTTCCAATCTCCAATGCACACTCATCTCCCATGCACTCTCCGAAATTTTTAGCTGCTTCTTAGTTGAACCTGCCCTTTCATGAGTGCTCCTGTCACCCCACTGCTCACTCCATGTCCTCCACAGCCAAGCAACACTCATCAAATAAATCACTGGAGACGTTGCTGGACAATGGGTGAATGAACTACTGCTGAGGGATTGGGGTTTGCCTCTATTTACTGGCTCTAGTTAGAAACATTTGAAGCCAAATTTCAATTACTGGGATAAAATAAAGGCCAGCCCAGTCTGGGCATTTTAAGAGATAATTATACTTCAGTAAAGCACTAAGGCACGGCTGTTGTCAGACATTGCTGCTCACAGCTAATGGTGCTGGTACAAAATCTACCTGGGTATGACTGCAAACAGCTTTGGGGAGCCGTCATGGGAATGAGTGTGGCCAGTGAAGGCAGCAGGGAGCCTGGATGCTTGAGGTACAGGACAGAGAAAGAAAAAGTCTCTGTAGGAACCTCAGGTATGTGAGCACTCAACAGCTGTAATTATGTTGTTATTATAACAACTACTCCTCAGCTTGTGGAAAAATATCGTGAGCAGCGCTAAGTGGAAGGGAGGGAGATTACAGCCCTGCCTGCTTCAGAGTGAAACAGCAGCCCTGAAGCTGTTAGCTTCTTCACCTTCTCAACATGCTGATGACACAGGGCCTGGGGAATTTCAAATGATGGCTGAAAGACCAGGATTTCCCAGGAGAGAGAGCTAGTGAGTCAAAGAAGACCTGATAGAAGCATTCAATACAGGAGAGACCAGCTTGGCTCTTTCCTGTCCTGATGCTTGAACACACAGCTGTAGAAGGAAATGGAAAGGGTAGAAAACACAAATCTGAAGAAAAGAAATACCTTTTCACAGCGAAATTTAAAGTGAGTCCAGAGAAAGTCTGGACATTAACAAGAGTAGACAGTAACCCAAGTCTTGTTTACACTTCATACATTTGGGCACTAACACCTATTGTCTAAGTCCTGCTGTCAGCTCTGGGCCGACTGGAGCCCTCTTTTAATAATACAAGAACAATATGACTTCAATGCAATTTGAAAGGCAACATTTTAAATTAAAAAATTCTTTTCTACACAGCACATAATGAACCTATGGAACCCATTCCCACAAGATTTCAGTTGAGCTGAGACTCCTCCAAAAAGGATTGTATGTGTATTTATTAGCTGGCCCGATTCCACCTAGGGCAAGGGTAGTGAACATTCAATTGGGTATTTGTAAATGATCCTTTTTAAGTCCCCGTGGAGAATGTGCCAGCAACCCTAAGGACGTCAGCCGTGGGAATGATACACCCAGGGGCAGGAATTCTCCAGGGCTGCCCTTTAACACTTGATTTCTCCTCAACAAGAGATGGAGCTGAAAGGTCAGCTCTACTGCAGCCGGCAACAGCGCCCTCGGGATTTGACGCGCAGCCTTGGCAGTGGGTGTGCACAGGTAACAGAGTGACCACACACCTGCAGTGGGTGTGCACAGGTAACAGAGTGACCACACACCTGCAGTGGGTGTGCACAGGTAACAGAGTGACCACACACCTGCAGTGGGTGTGCACAGGTGACGGTGAGTGTGCACATGTAACAGAGAGTGTGCACAGGTAACACAGTGACAGTGGGTGTGCACAGGTGACAGGGACAGTGGGTGTGCGCAGGTGACAGTGGGTGTGCACAGGTGACAGGGACAGTGGGTGTGCGCAGGTGACAGTGGGTGTGCACAGGTGACAGGGACAGTGGGTGTGCGCAGGTGACAGTGGGTGTGCACAGGTGACAGGGACAGTGGGTGTGCGCAGGTGACAGTGGGTGTGCACAGGTGACAGGGACAGTGGGTGTGCGCAGGTGACAGTGACAGTGGGTGTGCGCAGGTGATGCACAGTGACCGCACCCCTGTGCATTGCTGAGACCTCCTCGCACCTGCCGAGCTCACCGAGCGCTCGGATTCGCGGTGCTTTCGTCGCTCAGCCGCTCCAGCAGAGTCAGGGCCGCTGCAGAGCCGACACTTTACGAACACAGATCTGCTGGGACCGAAATCCTGACCACGCCGTTCGTGATTTCCGTGCCGGCAAGGCCTCCGTGCACCCGGCTGCGGGGGGAGGGACGGCCACGGAGGCATCGGGCCGACAGACGGTGCGGCCCGTGCGCGGAGACCGAGCTCCTCGGCGCTCCCCCGGGCTCCTCCGGGCCCCTCGGGCTCTTCAGGGCTCCCCCGGGCTCCTCGGGGCTCCCCCGGGCCCCTCGGGCTCTCCGGCCCAGCGCCGCTGCCAGCAGCTCCTCGGCGCTCCCCCGGGCTCCTCCGGGCCCCTCGGGCTCTTCAGGGCTCCCCCGGGCTCCTCGGCGTTCCCCGGGCCCCTCGGACTCTCCGGCCCAGCGCCGCTGCCAGCACCGTCCTCAGGGGACCCCCGCGCCCCGCGGCGACACCTGGCGGCGGCGGCCGGGACTGCCGGCTCGGGCACACCGGGGTGGGATCGGGCACACCGGGGTGGGACAGCTCGGGCACACCGGGACGGGCTCGCGCACACTGGGGTGGGATCGGGCACATCGGGATGGGACAGCTCGGGCACACCGGGGTGGGATCGGGCACACCGAGGTGGGACAGCTCGGGCACACCGGGGTGGGATCGGGCACACCGGGGTGGGATCGGGCACACCGGGGTGGGACAGCTCGGGCCCCGGCGCCGGGCTCAGTCACTCTGCGCTGGGGACGCGGGGCTCCGTTCTTCCAGCTGCCTTAGCGCTCACCTGGGGCGGCCAGAGCGGCTGCAGCCCCTCTGCAGCATTGTCCCAGTGTGCCTCTGCGTCTCAGGGACAGCGGCACTGGGATGGGACTGGGCCTTAGGAGGGGACATATCCTCCACTGCCTTGGCCTGAGAAGTGGCTGAATTGCAGTGGAAAACCCCTGGAAGCTGTGGGCTTATTTAAGGTGCTCGTTTTAGCTTCACCAATTAAAAAGTCTAAGGGTTCTGTGGAAGGAGAAAAGCAGTTCGACCTCAGAACGACTCTAACAGCAAAGGCAGCCTGAGCTGGACACAGAGCCCTGCCAGCACAGCACAGCACAGGGACTGAGTGGGCAAAGGACCCCTCAACACTGATGCTGCTCTTAAAAAAGACAAAGCAGAGCCTGGGCAGCAGAAGAGAAATGAACCTAGAAACGAAAGGGAACATCCAAACAAATCAATTGAGGAGAAATGCAGGAGAGGAGGGGAAGAAGGATTTCACTGGTTTTGCCTCTGCAATTTGTCTCCACTTCTTAGGGCACAAATACTCTCCCTACACAAATCTACAAGGAAGGATCTTCTGCACCTTTTGTAGAGGCGTCTCTTCACCTCTGGACAGAGCTCAATTTCTCTCGGGGTGAGTTAAGCATTAGGCCCATCTCCCAAGGTCCATCTTCCATGTCAAAATACAGTCGAGGCTGCTGGTTCCTCACTGCTCCAGCCAGTGCCCTCCAGGTGTCCCAGGCCACAGTGACAGGGCAGGGCTGGGACCAGGCCACAATGTCAGTCTGTGACACAGCTGTGAGCATGGCTGGAGTTGTCATGTAGTTGTCAAGACTGAGGGCTCCAGGGTGAGCAGAAAGAGGCTCCTGGGCCATGGACAGCTGTGGCTGGAGGGCCCGGGGAGGCTGTTTGGGCTGACTGGAGCCTGTTGGTGCCCTCAGGGCCCTGACACACCAGAGACGCACACCTGTACTGCCTGAAGGCTTGAGGGGGCTCCAGGGACATCACTGCATGGGATCTAAGAGCAAACTGCTGAAAGAGCATGGGGAGAGATCGTGCTGATGTGCAGTGGCTGTCTCAGAGCCCTGCCAGTCTCAGCAGTAAAAGCCTGGTTTCCCTAAAAATAGCCCTTCTGAAGCCACCAGGCAAAGGGACATCACCCACAGCTGAGGAGACAAGAGGAAGGAACAAGGTATTTCAGAGTAACTGCAAAAATCAAACACACTGTTTCAGTATTTTACAAACACACCGTTTCAGTATTTTACAATGGCGTCTGTGAGCCCACAATTAAGCAGGGTTTGGAGAAGCAGCTACAAGTTTCTACAGTTTTCAGTTCCATTTCAAAACTCTGATTCCATGCATTTGCAGCCTGAAGTCTCAAGACAGCTCAAGATTCACTATGCTGGGTTTCCTCAGCCTCAACCCCTCTGGAAAACATCCCATGTGCACATTGCATCTCTCCAGATTTTATTCTCATTCCAAATCTGCAAGTACAAATATAGTAACATTCCATTCTCCTAATGCACACTCACAAGATGTGCTGAAATGTCAGATGCTAAACGGTACAAAAAAGCACTTTAGCACGTTCCTGTTGATGTGCAATAGAAGAGAGAAGGCAGAAATCGCTTTAACATCTGTTGATTTATTAGATCTGAGTACTCCCCTCCTTTCATCTGGCAGCAGCAGAGCCATTAACACCGCAGCAGCTCCTTCAGAGTTTGCAGCAGAGCACAAGGGGACGGTCCCGTTCCTGCGCGCTTTGACCACGGCTCGCTCCGTGCCAGAGGGAGCTGCGGGAGCAGGGGGATTGCAGGAAGGTGACCCCAGCAGAGAGGGTGGGCAGGCAGGTAATGCCCCTGCTGGGAGGAAGCCGGGGGGAGGCTGGAAAGCTTCCTAGCGCTGTAGCTATTGTGTGCCTGCTTCCTCTGCTGCACAGGCAGGGCCAGCCCCGCTGACGCAGCGGGATGGAGCTCACACCCTGCCGCTGCGGGGCTCTCCTGCCAGCAGAGCGGCTCCTGGAGCATCGCTGAGTCATTCCAGTGCCAGTGATACAGCGTCGTTCCCCGTGGCTGGCATTGTTTCTCATGCTGCTAAAAACAGACAGTTGGCAATATTCCTTCTGCACATTTGAATTTACCCAGAAAACTCAGCTCGGCCAAAAATGTTGAGATAACAGGATTTTTTTCCTGCTTCTGGATGGGAAACTGAATATTTTGACATATTAAGAGACTTCAAAGAGGAAAAGAAAAAAATCAAGATTTTGTTCTGATATATTTGCATTTTCACAGGGAGCAGAGGGCCAGGGAATCACTTCATTTAAATTTCCCAGTCAGAGTGAAGTATAGGGATATGACCTTGTAGAAGTGAACTGTGACATGAACGTTTTCTCTTAACAGAAGACACAACCACTACTTTACTGTGGATCAAGCAGTGTGGCTGTGCTGTTGAGCACTGTCCAAAGGAGAAAATGTGTGTTCAAATGGGAGCATCTCATCCACAACCAAAGCTCCACGTGAAGGAAGCACAGGTGAGAGCTCCATGTCCTTCCCTTCCTCTGGTCCTGCCCCGCCCTTCCAAGTAGAGGGTTGGAGCTTTTTGTGAGTTAGGGACACAGCCTACCTCCTCTCAGGGAGAATTTAGGAGAGGAATTGTTAGCACAGCAGGTTGGTGTGCTGGCTTTTGTCAAACATCCTCCAAACTGGCCATTGCTACCTTCCCTCCCAAGGCCATGGGCACAAATCCTCTCTGAGCATCGATCCAGCTACAGCAGCTGTCAAAACCCTGAGGCCAAAGAGTTGTGAGGACAAATTTGCTTGGAATAAAATTAGAATTTCACTATGGGATAAGCATCAGGTTAAGCTGAGCCACCTCAGGAGCATCCTTTAAACAAGCAGTCCCCAGTTCTCCTTTTCTGCTGGCAGGAAACTTCCTGACTTCAGTGTATTACTTTACCCAAATACACTTATATTTTCCTAATATTTAAATTATAAACTGCCAGAGAAGCAAATATAGGAACAAACCTAACTGCAGGAGAAATAAAAGCTTATTTTTTGCCTCTTTTGATTTTGTTAGTAACATTTATTTCCTTTTTCTAGAGTACCTTGCTCAGATGGAAAGAAAAAATCCTAGTTACCAAATTGTATTACCTAATTTCCAAATCTGTATTTAATGTGATGTTTCTTTCTATACACTTGTTATACATTCTTTAATTTTTTTCAGTCACAGTTCCTATGTAAATGCAAATTCTCCACAGTGTCCTAGTCAAAATATCTGCTGTATTAGTGGGAATGAATCTCTTTGGTACTCAATGAGCCAATCTCAAGGACTTTTTTTTCAGCAGAAACTCTGTCATACCATGAGCACTGACAAATACTGCAATTTGTGTCTCTACACTTGGTGTATAAAATTTAAACTCCTCACAGCTGCATTTCTGGCTGGAATCTCCATGGAGATGTCACTGACAATTTCCACCCCCTGAGGAAGGGAGAGGTGCAGGCACAGCTGGGTTTGCCTGGCTGCTGGGGAGCTGCGGCTGAGCAGCCTCTGCGGCTGCCTGAGCTGCACCTCGGCAGCGCTGGAGCTGCAGAGCCTGACTGCTCAAAGCCCCACTTAGGTCAGGTCAGGCAGGATCAACCCCTCCAGCTGCAGCACTGAACCACTGCTGACCTGAAACTGGGGCACACAGCCCTGCAGCATTTCCCTCCCTCTGCCTGCTAAGGCCAGCTAACTTTTGCCATCTTCTGGAGGAAGGGAATAATATGAGGGTGCTCAGTTACATTTGTGCTTTTTCAAACTTCAGACATTAAGTAATCTGGGGTTTTGCTGTTCTTACAAAGATCACTAAGTTTGTAGAATTTTTAAGGAGCTTTTAACTATTTCATCACCAGTTCTGCAATGCAGCTCTGATTCTGCCTCAGACTCCAGAGGCCTTATGTTCTTCAGAAACACTCCCAAGGTACACATATGTGGGGTTTCCTGACAAGTCCTTCTCAGCATTGCAGCCTGCTGAAAAGAACTGCTCAGTACCAGATCACTGGTGCATTTCCCCTTGACTGAAACAAAAATCTCCTTCACAGGAGAGCTGTGCTTTCCCGTGGACAGTGAACTCACTTCCTTCTGTTTTCTTTATAGCCCTGTGTGAGGTTTTTCCTCTCCCATTCCTTTTTCCAAAAGCAGTAAGACAATAAAACATTGTTAAGTGTTAAACATCCACGTTTCTGTTTCTTGTCTTCACAACAGGATTATTAGAATTATGAGAAATGAAACAGGGGAATGATAAGGGAGAACAGAAAAATTTAGCTCAGATTTTCTATACAAAACAGCAGAAAAAACATCCAGAATTGGTCCAGAATTGGCCAGAGGCCTTTTTTGGTTTTAGAAAAATTACGTAGTAATTACATGTAGTGTTAACACCTGGGGTCCATTCCTGAGCTAGAACACTTTGTACCCCGGAACAGGTGAACAATGCCAGCTGTGACAGGGCATGGAAATGAAGCACACAGGTCACTGACAAAATGCTGAAATGCCACTTCCAACAGCACCAGGACATGAAGTATCCATCACTGAACTACAAAATCCTTGGACTCCTCAAAAAGGGACCCTCCCTGGAGGGATGAGGGTAAACACAATCATGGCAGGACCTATGGAAAAGAGGAAACTCTCCAGTGTGTAGGAGAAAGTTAAGGAGTCTGACCTTCCTCATACCTTGGGGAGAACATCAAATAGACAGTTTCAATACCACTCAATGACTCTTTTAACCCTAAAAGCATGAAAAGTTGTGCTATTTTACTAGCAGCTTGCATGCACAGGAACAGACAAGGCAAAACCAATGGCACCAATTCAATTAATAACCAATTCAACAATGAAACATTTGATATATTTTGGATCAGTCAGTGCAAAATGACAATGTTGCCATGAGTATCACTAGGAGACAACAGCAATTGCAAACAACTGTGCTACCCCAGTGGACAGCCCTGAAGTTAGGGGCTGCCAGAGCCCCCATTTCCAGCTCTTGGAGGGCAGGACAGAAACAAACAGCAAACTGAAACAGAAAGCCCTGGCTCACAGCATGGCATGGAAAAGGGCATGACTGCTGCTGGACATGTGGCAGGGTGGGAAAACTGATAGTATGGGGAACAGTGGGAGATCCCCAGGAAGACTGGAATTTCTGTGTCATTTTATGATTTTATGTATATAATTATATGGACACACACACACACGTATATATAAAAATGCACACACACACACACACACACACACACATATATATATATAACCATGACCATAAAAAAACCCCAAACCCCTCCCACATACTTTCGATATGTAAGTAGCAACCTTTATGCTGCAGGCTTAGTTCTTCTGAAGTCAAAGCTGACAGATTACACAATTAAATATCATTATTTTTCTTGATGCTCTCATTTTCTTGCCTATTGCATATCCCTCTTCATTTTTTTTCTTTATCTTTAATTTCTCTTCTTTCTTCCCCCCTTCCATTCCTCACTCTCCCTACTTCCCCCATATTAGCATTTCATCCCTCCACTCATTCTTGCTCTTTTCCTGCTGCTTCTGCTCTTCTGTCTTCTTCCCAGTCATTTATTTCTTTCGTACTGAATTAATTCTACCCCTGCTCTATGAATCCTGACAATCTATCTGGTTTTAATTGTTGCATTAAACCTAGCTGGACATTTCAGAGAGCCATGTACATTTAAACTGAGGACCTTTTCAAAGTCTTCATAATTCAAGTTGATTCCTTGTATTTGATACAAGAGCCATATGTTTCTGTGGCTCACGTACTGATTGGCACATGTGAACACTTAGGGAGCAGACCTGGATTTGGGTACCCAGAGCTTTTGCTTTCTCAGCTGTCAAGTAATTTTGGGTTATGTAACAGCATTGATACTTTGAAACATGCAGAGATATTCTCCACGCTGCTAAAAATACTCTTTAAATGCAACAAATGAGAGCTCACAATGCTGACTGGGCTGTGCTTTCACGGGTGAAAAAGGAGCCCTCCCACACAGCTCCTGCTCAGGGCTAGCAGGGTGGGAGGGTTTGAGCAGCATCAGGACCATGATGCTTCTTCATCACCATCAGCCTTGCTAACTCCTGTCACAGGTGCTGCCCCTGCTTTGAAGGTGTTCTGATTCATCCCAACAAACTCCCTAGAAATTATCAATTCACCTGTTGCATCCTCAGAGCACACCTAGTAGCCTTTACTCAGACAAAGCTCTTGTGCCTCACGGCTGCTGAGTCTATAAAGAAGGGGAGAGAAGAGGGGGAACATCATCATGGATTCTGGCAAAGACATGTGAGAATTGACATTTCCTTCTTAGCACCTAACTCAGTAAACTGAACATTAAATGCTACCCTAGGTGTGGGTGTCCCTGGCCCATCTTTGTATCAAATGTGTGCATCTCCAGGGAAGAGTGGACATAGACTAGGAATGATCTCAATGGAGGGGAAAAGTTCTCACACTGATTCAATTAGAGCAGTAGATGTTGTAATATAGCTTCAAGGGATAACTGAAACTTTTGGAGAGTGCTTCCTTTTTTTTTTTCTTTCCCTTTTTCTTTCCTTTGGCTTCTGCCACATGGAGCTCATTTCACATTTCAACTATAATGTGAGTGATACAGGAAAACAGTTCTCACATTTTGTCAAATCCACTGGTGCCAGATCCACAGGCACCCTCCTTCAAGGAGCCTGAAAGCACAGCCATGCTTAGGGGTCTGCCTTTTCCACCCTGCTCCTGCCACACCTGGGCTTTTTAAATGGATGAGTTTTATTTCTGACAGCCAGCCAGAAAATACTGAGTGACCACCAGAAAACAATCCATCTCACTCAGTTCTCTGGGAAAAAGCACAAAACTTAAATCATGACAGTTGTTCTGTGCTACAGTGATGTGAGGCACAGGACAAAGGAAAAAGTGCTATTAACTGACCATGTCAATAGAAATCCATCCTAGCACCATGAGAGTGCATGGAGTTCATTTCTGCTGTGCTGATTTGCACCAGGGCAGCATCAGCCCTGGCAAGTTCTCCAGGAGCAGGGCACCCTTTGGTCTGCCACAGCCAACAGTCTGCAAACATCAGAGGGGTATTTTGTCTGGAGGCTCTCAGGAGCCAGGGCTTCTTGTTGTGCTGTGGTATTACAGAAACACCTCAGTCTTGCTTGAACAGTAAACAAATATAACCATAGCTACAAAGATTTAAAAAAAAAAAAAATCCCACTCCTGGAATTCCCAACACAAGGTGAGCACCTTCCTCCCAGAAATAGCCAGCTCCTCATCTTCCCACTGCACTGGCTCAAGCTGTGGGTGCTCAATGAGTCCAAAATTCATCTGTGCTCTAGTCTTTTTCAGCTCAGAAATTAAAATATCAGAGAAAAACAACCCTGGAAATCAAGGCAGATAAGTTTGCTCACTGAGGAGAGCTGCCCCAGCTCAGTCCTTGTCACTCACTCTCATCCTGCCATCAGAGCTGGCACATTGACACCGCAGCACTGAGCTGGTTTCACCACGGCCAGGCTGGGCAGCCAAAGGGGGATTCATTTGCAGTCTGTATTTCTGTGCTGGCAGGGGATATCACAGATCATCCTCCCGCTGGGGGGCTGCTGGAACACAAGGACCAGAGTCATTTCCGTGAATTTCCTCGGCCAATTCAGCCCAGGGGCCGTGGGGACTCCCTGCAGTCCCACTGCCCAGCCCCGTGCTGAACTGAAACAGGGCAGGGCTGCTGCCAGGTCCCAGCCAGGGAGCTCGAGCAGCACGGGCAATCCAGGGCTTCCTTCGAACGGCAGCATCATTTCACTGCTCCTTACATTCCTCCAGGATCCACCACACTCGAGTTTCTTCAACAAACCCCGCTTCTCTAATACTTTGTAAATAGTTCCTTTTCAAATAAAGGGCAGTAGCTGATCGTATAAAGAATTTTAGGATTCATGTAGGATCTAATAAATTGTGAACACCTTAAACTCATGACACTGGGAACTACAGAACTTGGTGATTTTGTCGCATAAATTACAAACTGCTGCTATAAGCTAGCAGCAATCTTGTGCCTATGCATTAACAGATGTGAGTAATTTATGGAAAGGGATATTTCCTTAGCCCATACCCTGTTCTTTTTTTCCTCATTTCACATTTTGCAGTTACAAATGTCCCTTTGCTCAAGGTCAATGGACTACACTGTGACTTTTTTGGATCTCAGTAATACAAAATGAAAGTTTACTACAAAAAATGTCAGTAAGTGTGTAAACACACATTTTCTATATTTGTAAAGTCTCAGTTGCCAAAGAAAGATTGTATCCTGCATGTATTTACAGGAAAATTTGGCTATGGAGATCACTTGACGCCTTCTAGTTCTGCTAACCAAGTGGTGCTTTCCACAACACTTTATTAAAATCTGTACGGGGCCACACTCCAAGAACTGGAAACGATTTGTTACATGAAGGAAATTTTCCTTCAAGGAGAGATCAGTGGTTAAAAACATGGAACACCAGAGGAATGGTAGAAGCCTGCTGTCAGGAATGAGGGTGAGAGATAAAAGCCAGACAGGGCGAGCAGCAGCGAAGGACAATCCGCGAGAGGAACGGAGCCGGCAAAAGCAGAAATGTGCAACCGAGCGTTTTTAGAGCAGGAATTCCCCACGTTGCGAGACCGCAGGGAGAGCGTCCCGCGGGCTGGGAAACACCTCCCGCCCCCGGCTTCGCTGGGCGCGCTCGGCCGCTGATCGGGGACGCGCGGAGCCCGCGGGCCGGGGACACGGAGCGGCTCCCGGCCGAGCGGGGCCGGCAGAGGGCAGCGCCGGGCCGGGCTCGCCCCAGCTCCAGCTCCGGGCCGGGCTCAGCCTCAGCCCCAGCTCCGGACCGGGCTCAGCCTCAGCCCCAGCCCCGGGCCGGGCTCGGCCCCGCTCCGGCCGCTGCCCCGGCTCAGCCTCAGCCCCAGCCCCGGGCCGGGCTCGGCTCCGCTCCGGCCGCTGCCCCACACCGGCCCAAGCGCAACTGCTCAGGGCGTGCTCCTGCCTCAGACCCCGAAACGTGTCATGTGCAACATCAGAAAGGCGCACTGGTGAACTCCCCGCCTCTAATGGGAAACACTTGAGAGTTCTACCAAATCTGTCACTTTTTAAATGAAAACATGAAAAAGGGCCGAGATAAAACAAAACAACAGGAGAAAAAAAAAAAAAAGTTGGAATCATGCGCTTTGATTCAGATACTGAAAAATTTTCCTTAAGGAATGGAAAAACTGATGGGGAAAAAAAAAAAGGCAAACCAAAATCTTCTGGTGCTTGCAGCAGCCGGAGCAGACATTCTTCCCTGTAATCCCCTCGCTCCCTTCTCGCTTCGGGAAGGGAACAAAAAAACCCAAACACTTCTGTGATGGCTTTTAGAGATTTTGGGACATTAAGATATTTAAACAAGTGGTTCCCATTTCTGTTCCAAGGCAACTGGTGACGGTCCCAGACACCACTGGCTGCTCTGGGCTGAACTGTAGTTTATCAAAAAAGGCGAACCAAGGGACTTCCAAAGCCAACTCGTTGATTTGGGGAAAAGAGTAGGTTAAGAGGACCGTTCCCAGAGACTGGAACTACAACAGGCCGGGCAGGAGGCTGCTCTACAGGAGATATCATCACTGATGTGTGTTTTAAAAAGCTATACTGCTAACTTTTAAAATCTCCTGTTTCTCTGGGAGTTTCTTTTGTTTGTTGGTTTGGTTTTGTTTGGGTTTTTGTTTGTTCGTTTGTTTGGGGTTTTTTTGTTTGGTTGGGGTTTTTTTGGTTTGTTTTTTTTTTTTTTTTGCCTATTTTTTAAAGTTATTTTTGTTTTTGTTTTTGTTTTTTGTTTGTTTTTTTTTTTTTTTTTCCTTTTTTTAAATTTTTTTTTTTTTTTGGGGGGGGTTTTTTTTTTTTTTGCCTTTTTTTAAAGTTATTTTTGTTTTTGGTTTTTTGTTTGTTTGTTTGGTTTTTTTTTTTTTTTTTTTTTTGGGGGGGGGGGGGTTGGTTTTGAAAACGTCCCCGTACCTTGGAGGCTTCTTAGGAAGCAGGAAAGCAACTTGTAAGGCCGAGGACTGAGAGGCTGCCCCTTCCCATGCCCGTGCCCCTGCCCTGGCTGCTCGGCAGGGTGGCCGCTGCCCCGCGCCCTCCCGCCGCTCCCTGGGAACATCAGATCCATGGCAGGATCTAACGGGGCCGTGGACTGAAGCGCCTCGGGTGCCCCTCTCCCGCTGCTACTAGCGGGGATCCCGGGGCCGTTCCGGGTGCGAGTCCCTCCTGCCCCGCTGGAGCTGCTCAGGAGGCAGAAGGGGCTGGCAGCAGCTCCGTAGAGCCCGGCGGGTGCGGCCCCAAAATCTTGGGGATAGCGCATCAAAGCAGAACTCCTGCTGCCCAAACCTCCGGCTCCTGCAACCTGCTTCCCCCCGAAACCCTTCCCGCCCTCACTCTGCGCCCCGCCTCACCCCCCGAAACGAAACCCTTCCCGCCCTCACTCTGCGCCCCGGGGCTCTTTTAGTAGCCAGGCAGCCAGCGGCGGTGAACATTTCTCGGGATTTCGTTGTTTGGGCTCTGAGAGCCGTTACCGGTGCCGCTTCTGAGTCTCTGCTGAGGCTGCCAGCAGCTCCTCGGCAGGGCTGGATGCAGGGTTGGATGCGGGGCTGGATGAGGGGCTGGATGTAGGGCTGGATGTAGGGCTGGATGTAGGGCTGGATGTAGGGCTGGATGTAGGGCTGGATGCGGGGCTGGATGTAGGGCTGGATACGGGGCTGGATGTAGAGCTGGATGTAGAGCTGGATGTAGGGCTGGATGTAGGGCTGGATGAGGGGCTGCATGTAGGGCTGGATGTAGAGCTGGATGTAGGGCTGGATGCAGGGTTGGATGGGGGGCTGGATGCAGGGTTGGATGGGGTCTGGATGCGGGGCAGCCTTCGTGCAAGAACCACTCATACCCGAGTGCGGGGAGCAGTCAGGAGCCACGTACCAGATGCCTCAGACGTTGTGGCTGATAAGCACCAAGCGATATCACCTCCAAAGCCAGGAGCAGAGGAAGGGCAGGTCAACATGTGCCTGATATTTTTTTTTTCTGAAAATCTTGTTAAAAGAAACACCTGAAAAAAAAATCAGTAGCGAGTGACTCTTTTTTGTTTCCTCCCCGTTTTGATAACTGAGAACATTACGCCTCGTGTTGTGCTCAGCTTTGCCCTGTACTTTATTGATTGTTTGGGTTTTCGAGGAACAAAACGATAGTAACGAAAAGAATCAGTTATCTGGGGAAAAAAAAAAAAAAAAAAAAAAAAAAAAAAAACCGGGGAAACGGGCGACATGTATTAAACAACAGGTCAGTAACTCTTCTGTGCGGCGGGACCGGCAGTGTGCCTCCAAACCCGCACCTTGGCTAGCGCTGCCTGCTCGAAGAAGTGGAGACTACCCCGACAGCCCACAAACCACGAACCTTCTCCTCTCCCAGGGCCTATTTCCTGAAGCCCCGGTGTTTTCCTTCCCCTGCCCCAGCCGAACGGCAGATGCCCATCAGTTGTCAGTGACACGTCCCTCGAGGGCCACCCCGTCCCCGCATTCACCCCGTGCGGCCTCATGTCATCGAAAATGGCCACTGTGAACGAGAAAAGTGAAATTCCGTCCCGTTATTTCGTGATCGCTACAAATTTGTTATTTATGTAGGGTGGGGGAAAAATTCCTTTTGGAGAGAAAAAGAAATTAAACGAAAGTAGGCGAACAATTCATCTGCCAGCAAAACCGTAGAGATTGCAGGGACCAACTGGGAAGGCAGCAGCTTTCGCCGTGTCAGAGCCACCTGAGTGCCCGCACCCGCATGTGCCCTCAGGGAAAACCGAGTTTGGCACCTCCGGCACGGCACGGCACGGCACGGCACGGCACGGCACGGCACGGCACGGCATGGCACGGCAGGGCGCCGCTCCTCCTGCCGTCATTTTATAACGGGAAAGGCCTTACACCGTTCGCGATCATTCTTTCAAAGGCAGAGAGCCGGTGTTTCACTTTCAAATCGCACCTGATGAGATTCGTCAGGGTATTTGCTCACCGTGCAACTTGAGGGAGAGCAGGGCTCTCCTTCTCTGCCCGTGCGCTCCTGATCTGCGGTCCTCGCCTGCCTCTTTCCGGGACAGCGGGCAGGTCCCCGCAGCGGGAGCGGGCGGGGTCCCGCGGGGCGCAGCCCTGCCCGGCGCCCGGCGCCGTGTGCCTGGGGCGGGAACAAGCACGAGGTTTTGTTGTGCTTCTTTAGGAAACTTGCAGCTGATTCTGAACGAATTCCCACCAGCCCATCAAATCCTCCAGCTGCTTATTTGGGCAATAAAACCCCGTGTGGTTTCTAAACTCACGGAAAGAAAAAGGAAAAAGATGTTAATCCAAGTAAACTATAAGTGAAAACTCATTGATTACCTCCGCCTTCCTGTCTCTGATTTGATTAATCATTTGCCATAATGCTTTCCGAGTCACTTCTCTGTTGGTTTCCCTCTGCCTGAATCCTGTAAGACTTTTCCAGAAGGGCGGCTGTGATGTTGAGACCGACATACTGTAAACAACCACAAGAAGCAGAGCGAATGTTTTCAATACAGCTCGAGGACTAAAATAAACTCATTGGATTAGGCCAGCCCGAGCGATTGTTTTGGTGAACGCTTCCCAGGCCCGCTGCTGAGCACATCCCCGAGGGCTACCTGGGGCGGGCGGCGGTGCCGCGGCGGCCCCGGGCGGCAGAGCGGGCGCCGGGAGGAGCCCCCTGCCCCCCCGCCCCGTCCTGTGCTGTGGGGCAGATGTTACAGTGCCCCAGAGCAGAGCCTGCCAGGGCGGCGATGCTCCGCAGACCCAGGGATGGGCTTCTGGTGGATTTCGCATGGGTGGATGGAGAAGCCGCAGGGGAACCGCGGAGCCCGGAGCCCCGTCTGCGTCCCCTCTCCCTGCGCCCGTCCCGGCCGCCGTGGTGTGCCCAGGGCTGCCGGCGCCGCTCCGGGGCTCAGCACTGGGCTCTGCAGCGCTTCTGGGGGCTCTTCAGCCTGGCTATCCCAGCCCTGCCCGAGCCCGCTACAGCGTGGAGCTTTTTTAGCCCTAGCAATAATTTTTTCGCCGTCTGGGGTTGACCAAAGCACCACGCCGGCTGCCCGTGCCCGCCTTCACGGAGCTGGCCTCCCGCGTTTGAGGCTGGCCGGCCCCTCCTGCGAGCGGGCAGGAGCGGACCCCGCGGGGCGGGGAACGGGGGTCCCCCGGTGCCCGCCCGCCCCTTCGAGCCGCCCTCCGGCCGCACAGGCCGGGCCGGGCCCGAGCTGGGGCCGCCGGACCTCACCGCGCTCCCGACTGTCACACACGCAGAGCGGAGATTTTTTAAGTAACAAATGTACTTTTTTATTTTTGAAGCAAAAATATCGTTTTCGGTTTAACAATAGCCGGATCTCGCTGAATGAAGCCTTTGCATATTTTCCTGTTTTAATTGGTTGTATAATAAACAGTCCTGACCCCGCACTCTCTTTTCAATGAGTTCAGGGTGAAACGCAGACCATGGGACTGGAAGTGACTTTTTCACCACTTAAAACACTGACAAGAATACCAGGAATCAGGCGGTATTAAACAGCCGCTCCGGCCCGGGCGGGAGGGAGGGCGCAAGGTAAGAGCTGTGTGTGTGTCTCCTCACGGAGCTTGGCTCTGCCCTGCCCGCAGCCACCGCCCCCTGCCCGGTCCCGGTCCGCACGACAAGAGGAGCCGGGACAGAGCCCACGGGGTCCCTCACTCAGCACCCGCTACCGAGCGGCTGTCCCCGCGCGCCCGCCGGCCCGCAGGCAGAGGGCAGCCGTGCCGTGCCGTGCCGTGCCGTGCCGTGCCGTGCCGTGCCGTGCCGTGCCGTGCCGTGCCGTGCCGCCGGGGAGCGCTCCCGGCGCCCAGGGCACTGCCACTCTCCGAGCCCTGCCAGGGCTTCAAAGGACCTTTGCGGCCCGCGCAAAGGACCGGAGAGGACGAGAAAGCTGCGGTGGCAACACATCCCCCAAAGCTGGCACTGCCCCGGGGGCTGGAGCAGCAGAGTGACGCTGGGAGTCCGCTCAGCCTCGGGGATCAAACTCTGTCCTTCCCCGACAGAGGCAGGCTGCTTCCACGTCCGCTCCGGGCAGGGAGAAAACACCCCTGGCTCTTCTGCTTTCATCTCTCGCCAGGGTTGCATAAACCCGGGGCCACTCCGAAAGGACAGCGGCGGCGGCGCAGCAGCCCTGAGCCCCCCTTGCCTGGCTCTGGCCCCGCAGCAGCCCCGCGGCGGGCGGCGGCCCCGGGACGGGAGGAGGTTCCGCGCCAAGGTGCTGTCCCGGGGAGCGCGTCCCGCTCCGTGCGCATTCCTCCTGCCGTCATTTATATAACGGGGAAAGACCTTACACAACGCGCAAAGCCTGCGCTTGCCAAGAGTGCGGCGCTCGGCCGCTTGATTTTGTGAGGGGCCGAGGGCGCTGGGCGGCGGCGCGGCCGGGGGCAGGTGGGAGCCGCGGGAGGAGGTGACGGCCCGAGGCGAGGGAGCGCAGAGCCACCGCGGGCACCCCTCGCTCCTGTGGTGGTGTTCGTGTTCACGGAGCTGGCTGGGTAGGGGTCTGCACAGATCCTGCTCCCGCTCAGCCCCTGCCGTCACAAGCGCCACTCGGTCCTGCACATCACCCGGGCTGCCCAGCGGGCCCGCGGGGAGGCAGAGCTCGGTGCTCGGTAGCGCCCAGCGAGGTTCTCGGCGGCTCGCAGCGTGCCCGCTGCCGAGACAAGCACCAGCACGCGGGGAGATGATGGGCACCCCCTCCCCAGGCCGGCGGCACTGCACGGGAGGCCCGTTCGTTCCCGGCAGTGGCAGAGGCCGGGCTGCTGCCGGCAGGACCAGCCCTGCCTCGGGCTGCCCTCCGACAGCGCCCGGCGAGCGCAGCCAGCGACGGCGGCCGGGCTCTCCCCGCGATTTCCCTGCGAGTTTACATTCAGTGCAGTCTCTGTAAAATACATAAAACGATCGTGAAAACATCCTACAGGCGCGACGGCCATGGCCGGGAAGCCCGGGCCGAAGGAGAGCAGAGCCCCGGCCGGGCCGCAGGTCCCTGCCCGGTCCCGGGCCGCCGCCTCCCCTCCCTGCGCCTGGCACGGTCAGGTATCCCCTCACTCAAAGCTGGCGAGCCCCAGCCGATCCCGGGAGTGCGTCAACGGTGCTTCAGCCTTTGCCTCAGGCCGAACGACGGCACAGCCCAGGACGGAGCCCAGGGAGGCGCCGGTGGGCATGTGCGGGGGTCCGGGGAGATGCTCCCACCCTCCCTTCTCCCAGTGCCCACCTCCGGTGGCGGGGGTTTCCCTTTTGGCCTCAACATACGGGGGAAAGTAGCGGTATTGGCAGTACCTATCTAGTAAGGAAGAAGCAGCCAAGGCCCTGAGCCCTCCGGTGCAAAGCTGCGATCCCCGGTGCGTGTGAGCGGTGCTGGTCTCCCCTCCGCCGCCCGCTCCCACGCGAGAGCCCCGGGCAGGTCAGAGCGCCCCGCTCCGCAGAGCCACCGCTGGCAACGGCGTGAGTCCCGGCCGCGTCCCGTGTGCGCTGGCATCCCCGCTTCGGCCTTCAGCCTCCCGTTACATCGGTGTTCCTGCGGAGGCCAGGCTCTCTCCGTGCCGCCCTGCACCAGCGCAGCCGCTCGGGCCGCGGCTCCCGTGCTCAGCGGCACGGCCGCCTGGCAGTGACCCCGCTCCTGAACCCCTTGTTTGTCTCTGTCCGCCCTGAGCGGAGCCCCTCGGCCGCATCAACTCTCACAGCGCCCTCTCCGCCTGGGGAGCGGGGCCAGGGGGCACCGCAGGGCTCCGGGATGGCCCAGCGTGTTCCGCAGAGCCCCTGTGCCCTGGCCGTGCCCGCCGAGCTGCAGAGAGGCGGCCAGACCCCGCGTCTCGCCCCGCTCTCTGCGACCGGGCTGCAGGCTGCCGCTTCCTGCCCTGCGGACGAGCAGGCCCTGCAGAAAGGGAGAGCGTCAGGCAGCCTGGCAAGTGCCAGGCCCCTGGCTGCGGAGCGGAGTGCTCAGCCCCGGTACCGGGTTTCACTCCCGGCAGCGTTGGCCGGGGCAGCGAGCTGCCCGCGGGGCCCGGGAGGCGAACACCGCATCCCGCTACTGCCGCGGCACCGCAGGCCTGGCCCAGGCCGGGCTCTGAGCGGGACCCGCTGCCAGCCCCATCCTCTGCTGACCCCCGGGCCTCGGCAAGGGCCGCTGCCTGCGGGGACGGGCAGGGTTAGAAGCGAGGCCCAGGCCGCCGCCGCAGCCACGGGCCTGGCGAGGACGGAGAGACCCGCCTGCGGCTCCCGCTCCGTCACCGCCGGGCCCGCGTGGGGCTCAGGCCCCGTCGCAGCGTGGCCGGGCCGGGCTTGGGGCGGCACGGGACCGTTCCTTTCCTTCCAGGACCACGGCTCCGAGCACGGGAGAAAGAAATGAAAGAGAAGCCAGGGTCCGGCATAGCCCCAGGCACAGCCCCGAGGCCTCCGCCGTCCCGGGCCGGACACACGGGCGAGGTGCCGGCAGCCGCCCGCTGCCGGAGCGGAGGCGCTCCCGGGCCCGCCCGCCCCGCACACCGCGGAACCAACGCAACGGTCCCCGCACCTTGTCGGCCGCCGCCGAGACAGCCCCGGGGCCTGGCGGAGATGATGGAGCGCCCAGCACGGGTCCCGCAGACGAGCCCCGTGCGCCGCGGCGGGGAGCGGTGCCCGCCGCCCGGAGCGGCCCCGGCACACAGCGCCCGCCCCGCTCCCCGCTGCCGCTTCCCGATCCCGAGCGCGGAGGAACGAGCGAAATAAAACGATATGGAAAGAAGGAAAGGCATTTTATTGGAGACTTTACAATGCTAGAAAGTACAATGAAAGTGCTAATTCATTCTAGAAAAGTTGGTCCCAAAACGGTACTATGCCACAGCATCTATTGGTTTACACAAACATTTACAAAATCGCTATGAACTGGCCCCTGTTTTAAAATCGATATTTTTTTTCACATTAATCTATGTAAAATTGAAGGATTAAAACCTTTTAAGAAAAAGAATAAGCATTCAAAAGCAGAACCTACCGGGAAATCCATTTTGGGCCAGGTTTGGGGGCAAAAAAAACTGAAGATAGTTTAAACTTTCATTATTAACAACAATATGCACATGGAAAAATATCCCAATTTACAGGAAAGCGTCTCATTTTTTTTTTTTTTTTAATAACATCAAAATATTTTTTAGACCTGTATAAAATTACTTTTAAGACCTCAGAGGACATTGTCTCCTTTAAAAAATATATTTACCGCCGAAACGTTTCACGAGTGACCCTGGCGGGTTTTGTTTGTTGGTTTCTATTAACCAGCAATATCGCACATCTGCTGTTACAGCAGTCCCCACGTTAAGTACTATTTTAACGAAAAGCCACAGCTCGGAAGAAGCGCAGTGCTTTGCAGAGCGAGGAAGAAGACAGAGGGGATGAAGAAGAGGACGAGCACCGCGGGCACACGATAGTGTCTAGGCCCCGCCAGCCCCGCACCGCACGCGTGAAAATGCCTCCGCTATTTACAAACTCCGTTTTACTCTCCCCATGGCTGAGCCCGAAAAGATTACGGCCGAATTACAAAGGAGCATAATTTTCAGGGCTGAACAACCAATTTTTAATTAGATGCTCCCCCCGTCGACCCCCCCCCAAAAAAAAGTCCCACAAAAAAAAAAAAAAAACAAACAAAAAACCCAAGAAAACAAAAAAAAAAAAAAAAACAAAAAAAAAAACAAACCAAAAAACCCAACAAAACAAAACCAAACCAAAGCAAACAAACCCAAACCAAAAACCCCACCGAACCCAACAACTCACAAACACACACACACGAGCAGAGAAACTCCCGGTGAATCCCCGCTCGCCCGGAGAGAGGCGGCCCGGCCGCCGCTGCCCGGCGCAGCCCCGCGGGGAACCCCCACACTTACACTGCTTTCTTCTCATGGAGGGACGGTCCTACACTGACACTACGCGCGGGGCAAAGCTGCTATTTCCCCACCGCTAGAGTTTGGGACAGAGAGAGGGAAGTCCGTGACTAGAGACGAGGAGGAGAGACGCGGAGCGCAGGGGAACGCGGCGGGGCAGGAGAGGGGCAGCGGGGCCGGTGCATTGCTGTGACGGCGGCTGGCCGGAGCCTCCCTAGATGTCTATGCGGGAGTGCAGGGCGCTGTGTTTGCTGTCGTGCTCCCAGTAAGAACAGTGCATCATGGACAGCTCGGCGGGCTGACGGGCGCAGGCAAACTGGAGGCCGGCTCCGTTTGCCGCCGGGGCCGCGGGCGGCGCGGGGCTGGCCGGGCTGAGCTGCTGGGGGTGGTGGGCGTGCGGGTGGTGGTGGTGGTGGTGGCCCACGCCGTTGTAGGAGTTCACCATGCTGGGCAGCGCCATGCTCTGCACCCGCGAGTAGGGGCTGTAGGACGCCGGGCCCGAGAGTCCTTTCACATTGACAGGGCTGACGTTCCCACCAGACATCTGGCAGGACGTGTAGGGCATGGGCGCGGGGGGCTGCGCCAGCGGCCACGAGTTGTTCATGAAGGTGGACTGCAAGTACTTGGGCGGGGACAGGTAGCCGTAGCTGTCGGGGCCGAAGAGGGTCTTGCCCGGCTGGAAGTGGGTCGGAGGCGGCCGGAAAGGCCGTTTCATCCTTCGTCTTCTGCGGTAGTTGCCCTTCTCGAACATGTCCTCGCAGGCGGGGTCCAGGGTCCAGTAGTTGCCCTTGCGTTCGCCGCCGCCCTCCCGGGGCACCTTGATGAAGCACTCGTTGAGGCTGAGGTTGTGGCGGATGCTGTTCTGCCAGCCTTTCTTGTTCTTTTCGTAGAAAGGGAACTTGCTGATGATGTACTGGTAGATCCCGGACAGCGTAAGCCTCTTCTCCGCACTCTCCCGAATGGCCATGGCGATCAGGGCCACGTAGGAATAGGGGGGCTTCTGCGAGGGGTCCGGCTTCTCGGGGCCCTTGTCCGCGCTCAGCTCCTCCTTGCCCCGATCCGGCTCCTTGCTGCCGCCGCTGTCATGAGCCAGCAGCGCCACCGTGTCCTCCTCGCCGTCCGTGTAGTTGCTCATCATGGTGCCCCGCGCCCGGGGCGCCCAGCGCAGCGCCGCGCGGTGCGGAGCGCTGCCCGCTGCACGGAGCCCGCTGCCGGCGGCCGTCCCGCTCCGCGCTCGCCGGGACGGGGCCGAAGCCGAAGTCGAAGCCGGGACCCGGGCGGAGATCGGGAGGCGCCTCTCGCGGCGCCGCTGGTCCGTGCAGCGCGGCGGCGGCGTCGTCCCTGCCCCCGCGGGCTCCGCTCCCCTCTGCCGCGGCGGCCGGGCTCTTTTCTGATTTGTATGGGCCCGGCCGAGTTCCGCTTTCGTCAGGAGCCCGCTCCCCTATCGCCGCCGAGCCGCTGGGCACGGCCGAGTTCACCCTGCAGTCACGGCGCCGCGCTCAGCCCCGCGCACACGCGGCCCGACGTGGCCCCGCGGAGCGGCGCGGCCACCCCGGAGCCCGCCGGGCCCCGCGGCGCTGCGCTCCCCTCCCGCCCGGCGCGGGGTCGCGCTGGAGGCGGTGGGTGCGAAGGGGTGTGCCCGCGGCGCTCGCCCTGCCACGGCGGCTTGTCACACTTCCAGCCGCACACGCGGTCGCGTTTATATGTCTTGGCCGCGGGCCCCGCCAACCGATCGCGCCCGGGGAGCACAAGGAGGCTGTTGCCGCTCCCTGCAAGTCGATTCTTGCAGCTCTTATTTGCAGGAGGCAGAAAGCAAAAGGTGTCGGGTCGCCCCTTCTCCCTCCCCGCAGAGTACACGCAGACCCCCAGCGCGGCTGCGGGGCTGACAGGCGCCTCGAGGGCCGGGGCAGGGTGACGAGACGGGGGATGACACACTGGGCAGCTTTCCTGCTCCTTCCCCTGGAGGGCTTCGGCTTATTTCACACGGTTCCTGGAGTATGCGGCACCGACATTCCCCTCTCCTTCCCCTTTCCTGCCTTCATGCAGAGCCTCCCCGAGCAGCAGACAGGCAGTGTCAGCTGGCCGAGCACAAGAGATGTCGCGCTGTGACAAACAAGTGCCCCGGAGCTCAGCCCCGGTACAGCAGCGGACGCTTCACACTGGTTTCTAACGGGCTCTCCTGTCCTGTCCCGGGAGCGGGGCAGGCCGGCCCCGTTTGGCCCCCGAGCCTTTCCACCAGACAAGGCACCCGCCGGCAGCCGCAAGAGCCGGGCCGAGCTCCGCAGGGCCGGGACCACCTGCGCGACCTCGCTCGGCCCCGGGAGCTGCAAGGAGCCCGCTGCTGCCGGCACGGCTCCCCCGCTCCCGGCCTCGCCGCCCGTGCTCAAACACAGCTCGGGCTGCCCAAAGAGGTCCTGGCAGCAGCTGCACGCTCACCTCGGAGCCCGCAGCTCTGCCCGCCGGCAACTCAAGGCCCTCAGACTCGCTCCTGCCTTCCCTGCACGTGAACCGCCTCTCACGATGTGCCCTGTCCCGATGATTTTAAGCGCGACATCAATTTTCGTAACCAAGCGTGAGCCCGGCGGGGGGGCGGGCAGCTCCCGAAGGCAACCGGCCCCTCCCGTCGGGGCGCCCAGGGCTTCGGTGGCCCATGAGCGGATTTCTAATTCCTCTGCCCGGCCACGGGTCCCTGCTCCCCTACCCGGGACAGACCAATTGCGGGTAAAGGCAGTCGAAGATGAAAAAACGTATTTAAACCGAGAAATAAATTAGCTCTTCGAAGAACTATTAGATTTATATATATATATGTATAGATGTATAGATATATAAAAATTATATATTTCTATATGTGTCAGTTAGAACACGTTTCTGCATCTTCGCCTAGAGCCATAACCAATCTCCCGTCGGCGGAGGAACGTGTGCCCCCAAACCCGGGCTGTGTGATTTCGGTCACGGAAAGGAGGCCCGTCTATTTTCGCACCCTGCCACAGAGCAGCGCCCGCCGCCCCCGGGATCACCCTAACGCGCACAAACGAAACGGCGCAGGGATGAGGCCCACAAGAGAGACCTCTCCAAGGTTCCCCTCCCCGGGCAGCCCCCGGCGGCTCCCCGGCGGCTCGCTCCGCTCAGGGCGGCGCAGCAGCCGGAGCCAGCTGTGCCCCGCCGTCGGGGCCGCGCCTGCCGCGCTCCCCAGGGCCGGAGCGAGCTTCTTTCTGCCGGCCACCCATGCTGCTCCCGGCGCTCCCCCTCGCAGGCATTTCCGCGGCGAGGGCCGGTGCAGGTGTAGCAACGCTGCCTCGCGTGTCATCACCTCCGCCAAATGGCACATTCCTCCCTTCTCACTCCTAAGCCAGGCGCGTAGCTCCTTGGCAGGGCTCGCTCGCTAGCAAAGGACATTTGACATGCGAGGGTCTTGTTTGGTTTTTTTTTGACAGCCCCACCAAGGGGGATTTCGGATGAACACTAGGGCAGAAGCTCATCCCAGCGCTGGGAGAGGCGGTCGGGCCGAGCAGCAAAGGTGAGCGCGCAGCCCCGTGTGCGGCTACTTGAACGTTTGACACAAGGGCAGGCAGGGTCTGTCGGGCTCTCCCCTCTCCCCTCTCCTAATTAAGCCCTTTTTGGGACATGAAACAACTACCTGAAAACGCAGGAACACGCCCCTGGCAGCTGTACGCTGTAGCTGCGGTTAAGCGGAGAGCTGAGGGCTTATCGGCACCCACAGAAAAGCCGCAGCGAGGGGAATGCAAGTAACGGGGACGGCAGCGAGCAGAGGAGAGCGGAGAGCCCTTTCGGGAGAAGGAGCGGCGATCCCAGCACGGCCCCGGGGAGCGGCCCGATTCGCCGGTGCCCCCGGCTGAGGCCGCGCCCCGCCCGCCGCCGCTCCCGGGGCCGGGCGGCGGACGGACAAACCCGGACAAGGCGGGAGCAGAAGGAGCCGGCGGAACCGCTCCCGGGCCGGTCCTGCAGTCGCTCGCCGGGGTAGGGGAAGCAGGAGGGGAATTAGCAGTGGAGGGGGCTCACGGCGCCGTGCCCTTGCCCCTGTCTGCTGCGGCGGGGAAGGGGCTCTCGCTTTCTGCACACGAGGGTAGAACAGCCCCGGCCACAGCCCGGTCCCGGTGCGGGGAAGCCGGGAGGAAGGCGGGCAGAGCGGGACTCAATCCCGGCCGCGCAACCCCGCTGAGAGAGGCGACCCGAGAGATGCTGCAAACCGGGGCTTCGCCGCTACCGAGCCGGACCGGGTTTCCCTTCCCGAACAGAGCACGGGAGCCCCCGCCGCGGCCCCGGTGCGATTTCCCCGGTGCGCAGCCCTGAGCCCGGTCGCGGCGGGAGCGCCGAGCGGAGCGGGGCACGGCGAGCGGCGGGGTCTCCGCCGCGGGGACACGGGGCACGCTGCCACCCCCACGTCTGGCCCCGGCAGTCCGGACGAGGATTCCCACGAAAGCCGTGCCTTCAGCTGAAGCGCTGATAAGACTCGAGTAGCCCGAGTGGTTTGGGTTTTCTTTTCTACTCACCCTCTGCAGGCAGCAGAACCTGGAAGGTCTGGAGTCGGTTTGTTTGAAATGCGGCAGCCTTCCTCTCCCAAACCCCCCCCTTTTCTGTTGGAGAGAAAACGTGTCTCCGGCGGGGAGCGCCGGTCCGCCTCTGGCTCGGAGAGCCCCGCTCCCGTTCGGCCAGCGCAGCCCGCCTGCAGGAACAGGGGCAGGGCTCTGGCCTCCCGCACCGACACCCGTTAGGGGACAGGCGACACAGCCCCGGTGTCAGTCCTGCGGCTTTTACTCCGTTCTGCTGCCCCGCCGCGCCCCGGCTCCCGGAGACGGACACGCGGCCGGTGCCTCGTCAGGACGCGCCTTTCGGGTCTCCCGAGCCCGCAGCGGTCTGGGGCCGTACCGACATTATCCGCACTCATTCAGTTCACGGAGCAGCCACACGGACACGGATGTAAATGCGGCCCCAGGCGCGCCCTGTTCCGAGTCCCGTTTCCCCGAGGAACGGGATCCGCGGCGGAGCGGGGCTTCGGGAGCCGGGGAGGGCCGGGCGCTCTCGGTCCCCGCTCCGTCCCCCCAGCAATTCTCCTTCCCTCGGCACACCCCGCAAAGCGGCCGGGACAAGGCAGTCACCATGCTGCCGTTTCAAGTATTCCTAGTTTATTCCTTTTTTTTTTTTCCCCCCAAATTTTTAAAATATTGCTTTCCCAGGTACTACTGGTCTTTAAGATCGTGGAGTATTATTATTTCCACATAATAAACCCAGAAAAAGTAGGGTAGGTGTTAAACGCGGCGTGCGCGGCGCTGTCTCGCACCACGGCGCTCTTGAGAGTTAACGAAATGTACGGCGGGAAATAAAATATTCTGGCCTCAATGAGAATTCAGCCGATTTAATCTATTAAAAGGCTGGGACGGGGGCGTTTTCCTGCGGTACCGACGCGCGGGAGCTCCGTGTCCCCTCGGCGGACGGAGCGGAGGTGCCCGGGACGCGGGGCTCCGGTGCCGCCGGCAGCTCGGGCCGGGCCGGGCCGGGCCGCGGCCGCCTCGCTTCCTTTCCGGAGCCCGCTTCGCTCCCTCTCTAAATGACACCCAGAGGCAGGGCTCGAACCTGGGGGTGCTTTTGTCGGCACAGCGCTGACTACCAGGAGCAAAACCTTTGCAGCTTCAGCACAACCATTATGTGAGACGAAACTGAGTGCGTGGCACTGCCTTTAGACCCTAAACTCTGCCTTGGAAAAGCTTGCATTTTCAAAACCTCACCTCTCGCTTGGCCTGCAAATCATTTCGCTCATCTAGGAACACCACAAACACACACAATCCCACTTTCCCCTCTGTTTAGGGTTCCCAGCAGCACAGTCCCGAACATTTCATAAACGCTCTTTAATTACATTACTCAGCGTGTGACGCCAGAAGAAGGAAATATTCACCTGGAAAGTGTCTTCTTCTGCATGAATGAGTCTCATTGTCAAAACCTTGAGCCTATATGTTTTGCAGTGGAGAATTTAGTTTCTCATTTATACTGTACAGCTAAAAATTTTGGTAGCTTCAGGCTTGTTTTTACAAGCTCCCAGATGTACAAGGATTTCTGTTTTTACAGGAAAAACTAAGCAATCCGTAGACCATGATGGCTGTACATCCATAATGTGAGCTTCATGAGGAACAGAGCAACTTTATTATGATCTGGACTGAAATCACATTGAATAAAAGTCCATCTAACAGAGCCCGAGGGGAAGAGTCACAAATGGGCTCAATTCTCTACCAAATCCAATGGAAGTGAAAGGTTTTAGGAACCAGAGAGTAGATTTCCCTGTTCAGCTGATACTCTGAAGATATTTTCATGGTCCCATTTAGTTTTGAGTCTGTTCCTGTTGCCCCAATATTAAAGAAATCTATCTCATGAGAAAAGACCAGCCCCAGCCCTTTCCCCTTATCTGTTCCTGCTTCCCATCTCTCCTCAGCTCTTCTTCTGTAGCCTGAGCCCGAGTCTTCACTACAGTATATTTGTTTATGCTTAGAGAACAGGCCAAGAGGAAAACAAACTCTGTATTTCACCCCAGCATTTGGTAGTTCCTTTCTTTCATCTGAAAACACAGCCTGATCCAGGAAGATTCTTGAATTCACACAACCGGTTACACGATGAAATGCAAACAGTTTCTTGTGGTATTAAATGGCAGCCCGCAGCAGAGTTCAGGTTGGCTGTTATGGATTCACCAGTTAGGGCTCTGCAGGATAATCCTGTGCTGCTGCCATCCTGCAGTTTGTGGCCTACAGCAACGCTGCCGAATGCTGCAAATAAAAACAAACAAGGCAGCCTCTGCTTTTTAGACAGAGTAGAAATTATGTCTTTTTAGGAAGCTCGAAGCAAAGAGCGTTTGTTTCAGCCTCAAAAGCAAGCTGCTCTTTCTAGCACTTCAAAATTGATGCTTATTTTTCTACAAAGCATGGGAAAGGGGAAATAAAAAGAGGGATAAAAAACCCAAACCATACAAGTCCACTCATGTCCAGATCACCCCGAAGTTGTAAATGAATAGCATTGTACAACAAAATTAGAGCCAAAGCAGGCGTCTCCCACTGTTGCTGCAGAGATACATGGCTTAACAGATAATTTTTAGGTAAGAAAAAATTCTGGGTGCGTGTTTAGACCATTTGAAAATTTATTTGTTAAATATTGAAGCAAGGAAAATTATACAAATTTCAGATTTTTTGAAAAAAGAGAATTCAAGAAAAACTCTCTTTTCTTCCAACCGATGTACAGACATCAATGAAAATTTGTTTTCTATTACTTCTCTCAGAATGTGGGGCCCAAACTGTAGCCATGATGAATTTGTATAATCTCTCTGAATTTATATAATCACCCAAATCTGTTTTCATAAAGGATCTGTTACTACATTGAAGCAACAATATCTGAAAAGCTCATTCAGGGCAGAAGCTGAAATACCTAAATTGCGGAGACAGAGATGCACGGACACAGTGTCACAATGTAACTGGGTTGTCAGCGATGGGAGAAGAGCGATACCTGGCAGCCCCTTGCTGCCAAAGGCCCTTTTGCAGCCAGGGGTGCTGGCAAAGCCGCTCCAGTCCGGAGAGCCTGCACCGCAGGCTTGGGCTGCACTCAGCTCTGGCCCTGGGCTCCTGCTGGGTCCGTGCTGGGAGCCCTGTGCTGAGGGAGGTTTTGGGGATGCTCCTGCTCAGTCTGGTGCAGAGGCTCCCGGTCCCAGGGCAGAGCTGGCCAGCTGGGGACATGCTGGCACACGTCTGCAGCTCTGCAGTTTTCAGTCTGAGCCAGCAGCCCGTGCTGACTCACTCCCACCACTGAGCTCGGGCAGCGCGTCCTGGACTGAGAATTCCACTTTTGTCTTTAGCAGCTCCTTGAGAAGAGGTATGGTCAGGGCTTTCTGTCCACTCTCTGCAGGCTCCTGCAGAGGAGGTGCTGCCCTGGGAGAAAGCCAGCCAGACACAGCCACGTGCTGTAAAACCCACGTGTGTTCTCAGACTTTGCCATCTACATTATGACCACGTAAGTCATGCTCCTTTTCCATTTTTGAGCTATGCAGAAGCAGTTGAACTTGGTTAAAGCTAAGTAGTCCTGTCCCAGGGTCTTCCAGAACTTGCAGAAGGGGCTGTATCAGCCAGGAACAGGGTGCTTTTGTTTTAAATAATCTGTCCCCATCTGGAATGTGTGTATATATTACCTACCTAAACGATTTGTGAATAACTCTGTACACACAAACTTCTCCCCATCTGCTTGCTCAACAGAAGCCCTGGCTGCGGCACCCAGGGAATGCCCTGCCACATCCAGAGGGCAGAGTTTTGTGAGGGAGGGCTGCCATGCCTTGCAAAGAGCACCTTCCTCCCCTTGAAAAGCTGAAGGGTTCAGGAGGAGCACGTGGCAGGAGCTGCATCTGTAAATCCATTCTTTTTCCCAAGCTCCCCAGTCAGAGTGGTGCACTCGACAAACTATTCCCTCCTAACTCTAGCTGTGTCTCTCCCAATACAAGCTGCACTTTAAAACAGTTCGAAGTTGGTTTCCTTTGAAATGTAACTACTGTGCTTCTACAAAGATGGTAAGATTGCAAGATAAATAACTAGGTTTGATCTGACAACAAATCTGTTTTGCTGGACCAAACCACATGCCATCTCTAGAGAACCAGGTTAAAAGTGATGTGATGGAAGCAATTCTCTTCTTTCTGGAGGAAAAGAGCTAAGCCTTAGCCAAAGTCAACTTCAGAGGGCATACAGTCTACCCCCAAAACCTGAATGCACAACCTGAAAGCACACACTCACTGGAGGTAGCAGTGCCAGTGGAGGGTGGATCTGATCCTCAGACACTTCTTAGGTCCCTGCATTGTCCCAGCCAACCAGTGGGCTTGGAAGCATAATGCAAACTAAAAGACTAAATTTCCCTTCATGGCAAGAGCAGAAACCTTGAAGAAGCTGAATATTTCAGTTTAAGCTTGGCCACCTAAATTCTAGTTGATTTTTGTCTGTGCAATCACCTCGGGGTCTTTTAGTTTATTTCCATCTTGTCCTGACCTTCTGAGTATGCAAACCTGAACTGGCAATGTATAAAACATGGAATTTGCATGATATTTCCAGCTTGTCCTTCTTTTGACCTGGCCAGAAACAGCAGACCAGAGCTGCTCGCAGTTTTTCAGCATTTCTCCTCTTGGTCACAATTCAGAACAAGGAACTGCAGACCAGACCAAACAAAAAAAAATTAACCGAACTTTTTAGACTCTCAGAGGGGACTTGGTTCAAATCCAGTTGAAATGTAGATGAAAGTTCAGCCTGCTCATTTTATTGCAGTTTGTTTACTTACATATAATTTAATTTCAATTTGTTCTCCTTTTTTCATCCAGTTTGTAGCTATCCCCTTGCAACAAATAAAAGAGAGACCCATTATGAGAATAGCTGCCAGGACAAGTTAAGCTCTGTATCAGTCTTCATGTATCTAGTGCCACAGGTGTTTCATACAAAGCATGAAAGAACATTATTTCCACAGAAAAGCATGTGCTGCATGGCTGAATCCTGTATTGAGCATGTTCTGTTTGATGGCTTCATGTGGGGCTGAACTCTGGCACTGCCCACTGAACTTGGAAGCAGGTATTGCATTGAATGCATGTTAAAGTCTCCAGCAGGTATTTGGAATAACTGTTCAAAAAATTAAAATGCATTATTCTCCCGTGGTTCATTTTTAATGGGCAGGGCGCAACAGTTGGATGTTTTAAAACTCTGATTTTAGCTGACTTCAATCCATGGCAGAGGAAATGAAGGGGTTTGGCTGTTTCATTTTCAGAAGGCTTTTGCCTTGAGTGATGTGTCATCTTTTAGTGCTTTGTGTGTCCCTGCAGCCTTCCAGAGAGCCCTGGGGTGTGCAGTGTGTGCCAGGGGTCACACGCATGGCTTACCCTCCAGCCAGGAGAGCTGGGCTCAGCTTCACCTGGCAAGTTAATGAATCAACAGCTACAGCTCTTCTTGTAGTTGGTGCTGTGACTGGAGTATTACAGAGTGCTTAAGCAGCATGTCACTCACCTTTTGGGCAATTCGAGTGTTTTACAAAGAACATCATTGCTGGAAGGCGTAAAAGAAGGCTTTACTTGCTCTTGGATCCTCCATCAGTCATTGCACGTCACATTTTATACATGTGGTTTCTCAGAATTAGGTAATGCACAGGATCTTTAAACACATCTGGGAACTCATGTTCTAAATCCTGGCTGTGATTGCTGATGTCACACACCTCACTTGGAAAATGTGACAGGGCTTGACAATAAGAAGCATTAAAACAACGAGTGAAGGCCACTTCAGCAGAGATTTTCAAGGGAGACATTGTGCCATTGAAAAAAAAAAAAAAACAACCTCTAAAAAGAAAGAGAGAGGCAGCAGTCATTTAATGCTACAAACCCTGGTGTTTAGCTCCTGAGCTCCATCCCAGGAGCAGCCCCTGTGACCCCACAGAGGCTGTAAAGAGCTGTGTCCCTGCTCCTGATTGTGGGATGACTGCAAAGGGATAGAAATGCTTTCAAACAGGCTTTCAGAATAATGCAGAGCTACATTTAGGCTATTTTGAAGCTGAAAAGGAATTTCCCTCTTGATCTGGAGGGGAGCAGGATTTCCCCTACTGTTTAAAACCCCTCATAATGAAAAGGTACTTTTCTGTTTCAGTTCTTGCTGTTGGTAAGGTGTTAATCCAGCACTGTCATGGCCTTGCAGCTATTTTGCACATTTGCTGGGAATGAAGAAAAGGAGAAATTACAGTTTATTACCTATTTAAAACCTGTTTGTTCTAATAAAATATACATTTACAAACCAAGATTTTACAGCCACTTCTGGGATAGAAAATGGAAAAAAAAGCCATCTCTCTTTTCTTGCTCAAGTGTCTATGCATAGAGTCTTGCCTGCCTCAGAGATTTATTACCTTAAAAATACCTGTGTGGAGGCATAACCCCATAACTCATTGATTCATGAAGATGCTGTAAATATATATTTTGAAAAACCATTTGTTAGGAGGCTCCCCCTTTTTCAGAGAAACTGTTAGATTTTCCTGAAAGCAGCAAAGAACTTTTTTTTTGAAGGAAAAAAAAAAGTGTGGCTGTATAAATGATTATTTTCTGCTGAATAATGTATCAAAAAAATCCCAGCCTGGCTTCAGTTTTTCACTAGAAATACTGTCAATTTTTGGCAAAAATCAATCTACTACTAACTACTCCTTTGGGCACGGGTCAGCTTCTCGTTTAAAACAATTTTGATAAAAGGTTTCTGATTAGTACTGCACTGGGTCTCTGAAATGTCCAGCTGAAATGTACCTGGGGCAGGAGCTGGGGCTGGGAGCTGGGTTTGACTGAGGCAGAGGCAGAAGAGGTTTGCTTGTCCCTCTCCACCAGGGAACACCTCTGCTGCTTCACATCCCTGCCAGAAACCAAGCTCCACTGAAAATGCTCCAGGGAAGCTTTCAATCAGCAGCAAGTTTTGCTGCTGTCAAACTGAGAGAGTCTTTTCAGAGGTCGGTTTTGTGTTTTAAAAGTGATGCTGTTGTGCAGCAGCTCCTGCTGTGGTACCTACAGTTATTGGCTGAAGGACTGGAGGCTGCTCCTGTATTAGAGAATTTGGAACTGTGAATGACTGGGTGCTCACGATGCAGGTAGTGGCATTATTCAGCTACACTGCTTCCTCTCAGTCTCAGGGTGTCTGAAAACTGCCACAAAAGCCCTTTATCAGGACCATATGCCCACCACATGATGTCCACCACATCACCACAACCCTGATTAGATAAAAAAGAAAGGAAAAATGGAGCTAATGTAGTTTTTTTCCCGAATGGTGATAACTATAGTCCATGGATAGAACTGCTGTTTGTATGGCTGAAATCAGCTTACTTTGTGCATCTCTTCCATAAAACAATTGTAATAGAAGATTCTTAAGGGCAGGGTGGCTTGTTCCCTCTTACCACCTCGAATCAATAATGAGCCACCAGGTTCTCCCACCCTCCTTCCCCTTTCTCTCAAATTTGATTTCTCAAGCCCCATTCTGCCCGGGCTGCAAGGCCTGTTTCAGTTCTTGAGTGGCTGTGTTAGTCAAACACACAGCAGATGTCAGTGCGTTACAAAACTTGGTCTGAGAATAAAAAAAGAAATTGCAAGTGAGAAAGTTAAAGGGGAAAGCAAAAAAGCAGGGAACTGGAAAGCTCTGGAGCTGTGGAGGAGGTCACTCCTGCGTGTTTGACACATCTTGTTAACCACTAACACTGGCAGCATTACTGCAATTTTCCAGCCTCTCCTGTTGAAGCCGTCTAAAGCTCTTAAATCTCTCACCCACCCAGGTTTCCTGGGAACCGCAGCACAAGCTTCCCAGCTGGTTTGGGAAAGTGATGCCTGAGTATTCTTTCCCCTTTTGCACAGCTCAGCCCGTGGAAGTGCAGCAGAGAGTGGAACAAACCGAAAGCATCTCCGCTGCTCACTGCTCCTGTAAGCAGAGATTCTCTCCCTGCGTTAGGAAAATCATCCCTAAGCAAAATATTTCCCTGGCCGGGGTGTCAGGACTGAACCAGGGGTGGGTCATGGAGACTCAAGCCACGCACACCCTAAAGCAGACCTCGGTCCTCCCGGCTTCGCTGGAGAGCAGCAATCCAGGAACAAAAGAGAGATCCAACTTTTAAAGGCTCCCTTGTTTCCCCAGAAAGGAGAGCGCCCTGGAAAAATAAACCGCAGCTCCCCTGGCCTGCAGAGAGAGAGCTGCGGGAGTGCGGAGGGACCCTGGGCCCTACGGCCATTGTCAGGAGGGCCAGCACACACACACACACACACACACACACACCTCAGCCGGGGCTTCCTGCAGGCAGGACACGGAGCATCGTGTGCCATGAGAGCCGCGGCCCCGGCAGGGACACGGGGACACGGGGACACAGGGACACAAGGACACGGGGACACGGGGACACAGGGACACAAGGACACGGGGACACGGGGACACAGGGACACAGCTCCGGCAGGGACACGGGGACACAGGGACACGGGGACACGGGGACACAGGGACACAGCTCCGGCAGGGACACAGGGACACAGGGACACAAGGACACGGGGACACGGGGACACAGGGACACAAGGACACGGGGACACGGGGACACAGGGACACAGCTCCGGCAGGGACACAGGGACACAGGGACACGGGGACACGGGGACACAGGGACACAGCTCCGGCAGGGACACTGGGACACAGGGACACAGGAACACGGCTCCGGCAGGGACACAGGGACACAGGGACAGAGGGACACAGCTCCGGCCGGGCCACATCTCCTGCAGCTCCTATCCAGGAAACTGCCCAGGAAACTTTGTTCCTGGAGAAGTAAAGCAGAATGTTTATCTTTCTTATCTCAGATAGGAAACCTATGGGAAATGCTGTGCCATATTCTCCGCTGTTCTCCTGTCATATAATTGTAATGCATTGCACAAAGCAAAATCTTTTGGAAAACCAGCGAGGTAACGAGAAGACAATCCCCTATTAGAAGGCACTTTTCTTTCCAAATTCTACAGGGCTCATGTGAGTAGCCATTGGTACAAAAACAAAAGATGAGCTAAATGTTTATGTCAGGAAAACACAACGCACCCCGAGTGTCTCATGGCATTAGGAGAGTAATTGTTACACAAGACAAATTTCTTTTCCCCAGATAATGAACCTAGGCCAGATTTTTTCAGACTTCAAAGAAAGAACACAGTAGGGTCTTTCCACTGCCAAATGGCTAAGTGAAATAAAAAATTGTGATTTTGCCATTAAATACTTGATATCAATTCAAGAGGATTTTTTTAAAACAGTGATGCTAATACATTCTATACTGGAAAAGGATAAATTAGAATTTCAAAGGCTGTGAGAAGTCACTGGACAAGGAACCATGCACAAAAGGCTTCTGCACCACAATGCACAGTTTGCAGCATTTCCAATCCCAAACCCTGCTAGGATATATTCTATGTGTTAGGAAGGTCAGCATAGATTATACTGAACCAGCATCTAATGCCTTCCATTCTGCTGACAGAATTTTCCCTTGAAGATTTACAAAGCTCACAGTATTCCTCTAAATTCCACTGCTTTAGATTAAAAAAAGGCTCTGAACTAATTGGGAAGGCTGACACAAACAACATCTCTAAGGAACTTTCATTTTCTTAGGAAAACACTTCATGAAAATTTGATGAAGGGGATACTGAGACTATGCAAGCGGTTCCAACAACACAGTCACTGCAGAAACTTCAGATTTTGAGGAATAGTTAGATAGGAACCTAGACCTAGATAGGAACCAAAGTCCTTTGGAGGAGAGTAAGATCCTCACTGGTTTCCATTTCTGCAGCACATATTCCTCAGAATTGCCTACAGACACACACTCAGGAAATTATACTGAATTAGTGTTTAAAGTGATTAATTGGCCTCAGCCTCCAACCCAATTATTCACAACCAAAAGCTTTTGGATTAACTAAGTTAAAAGCTGTTTAGGGTACTCAAATTCTGAAAGGAATTTCTACACAGGAATTTAGTCCGCTAAAGTAATTTGCTTGAAATTCACATCTTCACTTAATTTGTTGAGATATTTTTAATCCTTCCTATGTAAATGGGTGCTACAGCAACACAGAAAAAAGGAATTTGGATAAGTAAATTTGTCATCTTAAAAGTAAACAAAAAAAGTTTAATCTCAGCAAGTGTTCCAGGATCATTTCATGAGGGTTCCACGAGCAATCTCTGAGAATGCACTGCTTTTTGAAGCACATGTCAGAACAGCAGCAGTAAACTTCTGACATCAGTGTTCCTTGCAGGTATTTGGCCCCCAGTTTAACCCTTGAAACTCTTTGCAGGTATTCCAGGCTTTTCAGTAATTTAAGTGAAACTGAATGATGTCACCCAAAGAATGAAAGCAATAATGAAATAATAAAAGATAAAAATAATGAGGATAAAGTAAGGTGAGCCCTGCCCAGGCAGCTCATGGGGGCAAGGGGAGCAGGGCAGGTCATGCCTGATGTCCACAGGGGCCATAACATGGACATTTTCCTCCTGGCTGTCTGCAGCCAGTTTCATAGGAAAACAGCCTTGGTATGGATCCTTCAGCAGTTACCAAAGTGTGCTGAATTCACTGTTATCAGCCAGTTGCGTTGTGGTTGAAATTCTTATTTTCTAGAAAAATACATCTCTCGTGGCTTCTTCTTTCAGTAGCTTCAAAGGAAATGGTTCGTGTTGATTTGTGTGCACTACTTGTCAGCTGGCTTCAAGTTTAGGTGGTTTGTAACACCTCACCCTCACAGGAGCACCCTCAAGATGTGATTTTAACTTTCTATTCCTTTTTGTGGAGCTGTTATCCGTGTCTAGAGAAAGCCACCTGGAGAAAACAGCGGTGGAGGTGTTGCTCCCTCACTGAGCTCATTTCCCACTTTCCCCTATAGAGTGCAGGTGCAGTGCCCTTCATTTGATATCACTGCTGGCCAGGGTGCTGTGGGACATCCTTCCTCTGCCACCCTGGGCCACAACCTGGTCAACACCAGGATTTAGCACCCTACTCCCACTGGAAAGAAAGCTCCTCAAAAAGATGCACAATTTTCTGCCAGTTTCTAACTTCATTGTTTATTACTTTTCAATGGTTAAAAGAGGTGGTAATGCAGATTCTCTGGGAACAGGCACAGGAAAAGGCAGCCAGCCCATGAGTGACACCCTACTGCCACTGCACTCCCCTGCATTTACAGCACAGTCCAGGCAGCTGGAAAAGAAGAACCTCCATGCTATTATTAGATTTTATGGACATATTAGGTTTCCTCTGCCCATTCCTTGTTTGAGAACAGGGCTACAGACAGACACCCCAGCCCTGGAATAAATAATAAATACCAACAGAAAAGGTTTGTCCCAGAGCCTGCACCTCTCAGTCAGAAGAGCTGTAGTTACTACACAGTTTAATATGTGAAGGAGGAACTTGACACACAGAAAGTCATCTTTAACTGGCTGTGTTTTCCAGTTGGATAAGCTTTTTAAAAAGAACAGAAGCAGAACTAGAAGCTAGAAGAAAAGGTGTGCCACATTTCCTGGATATTCAGTACTCTATAGATTTCACTGGAGCCGTTAAAGCAGTATTAGGACAAACGAAAAGAAAACAAGAGTTTCTGTGGGTTAAACATCAATATAACATTTCTTTTATCTCAAATAAATTTAAACTGTTTAAAAGGCTCTTTAAAACATAACAGAAATTATTATGGAAATGTTATTTGTTGCTTACTTTTGCTTATAACAAAACTAGCATTTGCTGCCTGTCAGCTCTGTGTATACAACCTGGGATGAGGAATATGGAAAACAGAAGCACTGGATTTCTTTGCTGCCAGCTGAACTCCTACTCAAACAAGGGATTCATTACAAAGCTGTGTTCAGTGGGTGTTAAACACGTGAGTGGAAGCAAGCAAATATTGCAATTTGTGTGACACTCACAGTGCACCACAGAACAGCACAAGGGGGAAAAGTCTGCAGAGCCCCTAACCCCAAACCCCCAGAGCAGGCTGAGCTCTGTGTGCTCCCTCTGGGGAGGGTTTGGGGCTCTGTGAGCTGGGTCTGGGGCTTGGTCAGGCACACAGATCTCTGTGAGCTGGGTTTGGGGCTGATTCAAGCACACAGATCTCTGTGAGCTGGGTTTGGGGCTGATTCAAGCACACAGATCTCTGTGAGCTGGGTTTGGGGCTGATTCAAGCACACAGATCTCTGTGAGCTGGGTTTGGGGCTGATTCAAGCACACAGATCTCTGTGAGCTGGGTTTGGGGCTGATTCAAGCACACAGATCTCTGTGAGCTGGGTTTGGGGCTGATTCAAGCACACAGATCTCTGTGAGCTGGGTTTGGGGCTGATTCAAGCACACAGATCTCTGTGAGCTGGGTTTGGGGCTGATTCAAGCACACAGATCTCTGTGAGCTGGGTTTGGGGCTGATTCAAGCACACAGATCTCTGTGAGCTGGGTTTGGGGCTGATTCAAGCACACAGATCTCTGTGAGCTGGGTTTGGGGCTGATTCAAGCACACAGATCTCTGTGAGCTGGGTTTGGGGCTGATTCAAGCACACAGATCTCTGTGAGCTGGGTTTGGGGCTGATTCAAGCACACAGATCTCTGTGAGCTGGGTTTGGGGCTGATTCAAGCACACAGATCTCTGTGAGCTGGGTTTGGGGCTGATTCAAGCACACAGATCTCTGTGAGCTGGGTTTGGGGCTGATTCAAGCACACAGATCTCTGTGAGCTGGGTTTGGGGCTGATTCAAGCACACAGATCTCTGTGAGCTGGGTTTGGGGCTGATTCAAGCACACAGATCTCTGTGAGCTGGGTTTGGGGCTGATTCAAGCACACAGATCTCTGTGAGCTGGGTTTGGGGCTGATTCAAGCACACAGATCTCTGTGAGCTGGGTTTGGGGCTGATTCAAGCACACAGATCTCTGTGAGCTGGGTTTGGGGCTGATTCAAGCACACAGATCTCTGTGAGCTGGGTTTGGGGCTGATTCAAGCACACAGATCTCTGTGAGCTGGGTTTGGGGCTGATTCAAGCACACAGATCTCTGTGAGCTGGGTTTGGGGCTGATTCAAGCACACAGATCTCTGTGAGCTGGGTTTGGGGCTGATTCAAGCACACAGATCTCTGTGAGCTGGGTCTGAGGCTTTGTCAGGCACACAGATCTCTTGCCCAGGGATTCCAGGACCAGGACTGGCAGCGCTGAGTACTGAAATGTCACTCACACTCACTGTGGAACAGAAATTGTTTTTCAGGATTGCCACAGCTCCTGCTGCCAGAGTTTCAGGCAAGGACAGGAGCTAAAAGGAGCTCCTCTGCACACACGCAGCCCCTGCAGCCCCTCACAGCAGCCAGCCGAGCTGGGAGCACAGCTCACTGCACGGGCATTAAACCCTGGCACATCACTTGGCTCCCCTGGCTTTTTACAAGGCTGAAGGACAAGTTTCTCTTTCCACCAAGAAAGAGCAAGCTCAGCTTCACAAAAGCAAGTAGAAATTTGCTGCTGGCTTCACAAGATCTGGGTTTAGCAGCAACGAATATTAAATATTAAATATTAGTATTAAATACTTAATATTAAAAGAAATTTATCTACAAAAATCACAGCTCAGAATAATGTTCTGAAGTGCAGGAGTTCCATGCATGCAAGAGCCCAATCAAATACATAGCCACAAGGATATATGACAGCTGCTGTGAAAAGGCTGGATTTTTAGATTTTAAGAAATATCAATGCCACAAAACTGTTTCCTTCTAAAGCGGATATTTAAAAAAACTAACTAAAATTGGAGCAAAGTACTATTTGGAGTAATTAAATTTACGCATAAATATCAGTAAGACATTTAAAAGCTAAAATTATCAGATATTTCCTATTGAGAAATATAATATATAACACTAAATTAAGATGTATCTGACATTCACATGCATATAACAGAGGTATTCAGCATCAGTTTTTCTTGACTCCATTATTGCCAGAGGCAGAAACAAATCACTTCATTCTTCACTTTTCAAGTGCAAAATTTACCCTCTTACAAGTTTTAGAAAGCCACACGGGAGGGGCTGTCTGAGCAAACGGGGAGGAACTGCCTGTGGGTAATACAGTTCCACTGAAGTGAGACACAGAATTGCAGCAGAGAATTCATAAAATCCTAAAGCTCTGCATGCTTTTGGGTTTGTCTCCAGCTGCCTTCTCCTGCTCTGGTGTTTCTGCAAACGATCCAATCATCATCACCCAATTAGTGCTGGAGGGAAAAAAGGGGCTTCTGTCAAACAGAGCTCCTTGAACAAATTAGCACAGGTTTTGAACAGGGCTTTACAACCTATTGCAAAGATTCATGCATCAAATACATTCAAATTTGTGAGTCAACAGGAGTGGGAAATGAATTAAATTTATTTACCCCTGAATATAGCGAGGTTTGTGAAAATATTGGCAGGAGAAGTGTATAGTGGAGATCCTTATCACAGCAGTTCAATCACAGGTGTTTCCCCATATTACTAGATTATCCTTATCCAGAATAAATATTTAATGTTAGTATTAACAAAGAAAAGCTGTAGCTCCAACAACAAGCTCTGTGTATTTAAAGCTCAGCGATGATTATCCACTTTAAATCAATTGAATCACGAGTATGAAACAATTTTACACGACACAGCAAAGAAAAAGCTCCCAGTCCCCAGAGGCTCCACGAGCCAAGGCTGCAGGCAGCTCTCCCTGCTGGACGCAGAACTCCCAGAGCAATGCTCCTGGCTGCTTTTCCTTGCCCACAGGTGTCCCCCACACCAGGGATGTGTTCCTGGAGCAGGAGAGGGCAGGCTTTCCGTGGCAGCAGCTTTCTGCAGGTGCCTCTCAGAGCTGCCCTTGCCCTGTGAGCCCTGTGCTGAGCCAAGGCCCCCCTGGCTGAGCGCAGCGCTGAGCCACGCCGCGATGGAGCCTCAGCAGCCTCTGGCTCTTCTGGCAGCGATCCATGCCCAGGGAGTTGGGAGTCCAGGTTTGATCTGGGCACAGCAGGGGCTGGGAAGGCTCAGGAGACCCCAGCCCAACACCCCAGAGCCTGGGGCATTCCTGCTGCCAGTGACAGCTCCAGGCTTTTGCAGGGGCTGTCCAGGAATCCTTCTCATTTTGTTATAAAATTCCCAAAGTCCACCTAAGCACAAATTCAGCTCCCATACAAAGTTCCACATTTTTTCCTAATTCTCTGAAGAAAAGTAGCAAATAAACATAGGCCAGAAGACACACAGGCTTCTTCTGCAAAATTTTCTTGAAATTCTACCTTTCAAAGCTCTTAATAGCTTTCTCACTTTCCTAACTTTGGCATCTTTCTCATGAGTTTCTCCTGACAAGTCTTTTGTCACCAGAATATTCAGGCTTGCTCTTCCACCTGTGCTTGGTTCCTTGGGAAGTCCTGCTGACCTGCACCCTGTTATTCACTCTTCTTTTTGCATCATTCTTGTTCAGAATTTTGTGAGTGGTTTGGAGAGGATGAAAATTATCCCTCCCACTGGGACAACTTTGTTAGGGAACTTGGGGCAGTAAAAGACAACAGAACTCAACTCATGAGCCACATAAAGTACCTTGGGTCTCCCAGAGTGCCTGTGTCCCACCCTTGCTATGCCTCTCACACTCTTCCACTCTGCTTATTCTCTCACTGCTTCTTCTCTTCTAATAATTCCCCTCCTTTTTTTTTTTTTTAAATTCTTTATTTTCCCTTAATCAAGAAACTATCCTCCCTCCAACTCTTCCACTCTGCTTATTCTCTCACTGCTTCTTCTCTTCTAATAATTCCCATCCTTTTTTTTTAAAAAATTCTTTATTTTCCCTTAACCAAGAAACTATCCTCCCTCCGCATAGTCCATTTCTGGAAAAACCTGTCACAAATTGCCTTTCCTTGTTCAATGCTAAAGTACATCTGCCTGGATTTGGTTATTTCTCAGTGTGTTTTTTTCCCTTTTTTTTTTTTTTTTTTTTTTTTCTTGTTTGGGAGCAAAAAAAAGATGGAAATTTCTTGTATCTTTCACACTATTTTGGCAAAAAGAAAATCCCAAAAATCTAGGCAAAAGTTAAAGACGCTGAAGAAAATGAAGCATGTTTAACAGAACACCATTTTTGATCTGAACAAAGCTTTATCAGCATTTTCTTCTAAGCTGCCTGAATTCATGTGCCGGGGGAGAAAAGAGGGGCCAAGAGTCTGGCGAGGTGGGGTGGGAAGGATGTTGGGATGGAGGCAGGCACCCTTGTGAGCAAAACCTGCACCTTGTGTCCCCGCTCTGAGTGCAGCTCCAGGGACAGGCCCCTCTGGGTGGGAAAAGCAGCAGCACAGGGCGAGAAACCGGAGCAGGATCTGCACCACCGCTCCTTCCCAGGGCTCCTTCAGCAGCAAGGGTACTTGCAAATGTAATCACTTCATCTTGTGGCTGTAAATCCAGGCCTGCCTCCAAACAGCAGGAATCTTTATCAGAGAGAACTCCTTGTGGCTAGAAGCAGTCGGTAAAGATGACTGAAAATGGCTGTGCAATTACCATTGAAATGAAGATTTCTACACAACACACCCACCAATACAGAACCTGCACCATCCTTCCCTGCATGTTTGCTCCGTTTCGAGGCGTCGCTTTTCCCAGCTTTTCATCGCTTTTCCCAGCTCAGCCCCAGCTGCCTCCAGCTGCTGGCCCTGCCTTTCCTTGCCACATCTGCATTCCTCAGCCCCGCAGTCCCCATGTGGGACATGGGCACATCACCGTGATGATGCCTCAGGATTTCAGCTTTTCTGTTTTTCAGATCCTGCGCTGCATTAGTGCATAACTCCAAACTCCATACAGAGTGCTAGTTACTGTCTTCACATTTTGGTCAGACAAAACAATTCCTCTGGGCCTGGGATTCAAGGACACCCTACAGCCTCAGGTCCTGAAGGTATAAACAAAAGTGAGTCGGAGGGGAGCAAACTGGGATAAATTACTTCATTAGCTGAAGCTGTAATTGGAGGATTAACCCCTTATATGTAAATGGACCAAACTTATAATTGTCTGAAAAAAACTGGTGCCCATTGTCCAGCTTGGGTGTAGCCTCTGGGAGGCTTTGTCTGCCCTTAAAGTACCTGAAGATCCTTCATGAAATACATCTGCTTTTACCTTTTTAGCTTTGTGTGGTCTGTTTCTAGGTAAGCCTGAAACAGGCATCAGGGAGGCTGCCCTGTTATCCTGGAGCAAACAGGGCTGGAACCCCTCTGTGCACATCCCTGAGCTCTGGGGGGGCTCCCAAGGCAGCTGAAGCACTTATCCATGCTCCACTTGATGGGACCAGCAGGACTGTCCCCAGCAGGGCTGTCCCAGCAGGGCTGTCCCCATGGAACCCATCTCCCCTCCCTCTCTCTGCCCTGCAGGGACCACAGGCCTGGCTGTGCTGCCTGGGTCACACTCCAGTGGCCCGAGCCAGGCCAGTTGCTTCCATACTTGGCCCAGCCAAAGCTGCTATTCTGAACTGGGATTATTTACAAATGCATTGGATTGCTTGTGCTCTTGTTTTAGTTAGTTCCAGGAGCTATGGACTAGGTTCAAAAAAATAAAAGGCTGTAGGCTTTTTGATTGGTTGGATCTCTCTTTTGGGTAAGACAAATGGGGATATTAAAAGCATCTCCAAGGTTTCTATATGCTCATGGGAAGGATAATATCCATTAACACAATCAGGAAAATTGCCTGTTGGAATCAAAACTGTTTATACAAGGTACAGTTAGAGGCTGAATATAGGTGGAAATAAATGATGCTGAATTCAGGCTTCTTTAGGGGATGCACAGCACTGTATAATTTTCTGACGTTACTCAAGATCCAAAACTCACTTTGTTTTCATGTAAGGCATAACCCTGTTGTATTAAAAAAAGCAAGTGTAAGGGAAATGGTGCTTTTCCCTATTGCCTCAGTATACCTATGCTGGAGGGTTCCATAAGAGTCTCCTTTCAAGCCTTGCACAAGTGAGGCTGTGAAGCTGTGCTTTATTTGTGCGGAGGAATGCAGCATTAAAACCAGGCTTCTCCGTGGGACATCTCTGGGGCACCCAGAGGAAGCCCTCTGCAAAGTGCTTCCTGCGCTGGGCTGCCCCTCCTGGGAGGGGATTAAGACTAGGGCCCTAATTCCAGTGAACATCCTGGCGTTTTTGGCTGTCCACAAAACTGGCTTCCTGCAAAGAGCCTCATCCAATTACCCTCCCCTCGGAGCGTGCTGTGTTATGAAATATCGATCTGCCGCCTGTTTTCCTTCTGCATAGCTGAGCTGGCTCTCCCTGCCGTGCCATCAGGGTGGCACAGGGAGCAATATGTCTAATGCAGGCACGCTGCCAGCAAATGTAGATGTTTCCTGTCCTTTCAGGGCTCCCTCACACTGTCTTCTCCAAAAGGCTGAACGTATTCCACAGCTCTAATAACAAACATTGTAACCTTGCAAATAGCGATGCTTGGAGTTTTCTTTAATATTTATATTTTTTGACCCCAAAAGGGGAAAGAATTTACCATACTTAGGCTGGAAAAACAGCGTGCTAATTTTGCTTATCAAAGGCGTTCAGACCAAAGAGCCTGCCACTAATAACACCATGGTAAAAAAATGTTCTGGAGCGCATCATATGTTACTGGGTTTTAGCACATGCTGGTACCTAGCTCTAAATGTCAGTATTTTCACAGCATAATTCATGTCAGCTCCCAGCTCTTATGACATCAGAGGATGAGTTCAAAGGGACACAGTTTTCTGCTTTATAAAAACAGTTTAAAGATAAAAGCCAGTTTCAACCAAAAAAAAAAAAAAAAAAAAAAAAAGAAAAAAAAAAGAAAAAAGGAAAAGAGAAAATGAAAGTATTAAGCAGTGCATTAGCCAAACAATTCTCTGAGAGGCAAATGCCAATCAGAAGAAGACAACAATATCCTATAGTGAAACCATATTAGCAGAAGTGATCAACTGCTCTTGTTTAATGCCTTGCACAACACTCAGAGTCTTCTAAACCACACAGCTGAGGAACAGATAAAAATCATATCAGCCAGCTATTGAACAAAGAAGATGAAAACAGAATATCCTCCCTTACATCACTGGAAGTTTTTATTACATGTAATGTATCTACTATCCATAAATCAGCTTCTCTGTCAGTGTGAATGGGCAGAGAAGAGAAAGTGACAGTATTATTTTCTATATTCATCATTAAAACAAATAAGTATCAATCACATGGCTTTAAGCATTTAGTTTTCTGTAGACCTCTCAAAACTTTTTTGACCCAGCCCTCGGTGCTCTGGAGCTTATCAATGACACCAGGGGTCAAAAGTGTTAGTGCGACTAAAATTACTTGGACAAAGGCAGGACCAGGTCAGCTCGCCATGGGATAGTCCCACAAGGCCTCCTGGAGGCTGCTGCCACCAAGGAGTTCTAAGGAAAAGAAAGGAAAGACCATGAATCAAACATCCCAGAAAATTCACCAGCAAATGTGTTATTAATCAAGGAAAATAAAAACAAAGTTTATTAAAATGCCTTGTAATAGTACATTTCAAAACAACACAAAGACGTCTTATGTGATGACCATTTTATCACTGAGGCTCATTCCAACTGAGTTACATTCTTCAAACCCAAAGAGCCACAAGTGTGCCAGAAAAGAAAATAAACACTGGAACGATGTGTGCAGTCACACATCTAATTTGACGATTGATCTCACAATTTAAATAGACACTTTCCACCCCAAATAAATGCAGGAGTCTGTATCAATGGCACTTCTGCAAACTGAAACTAATGGTAGGACTGGTGCGATTTACACATTTCTTTCCATATTTAGCTGAGAAGTTCAGACTGGGACCTGAATGAAGCCAGAGGATAAGAAAACAAAGCAGAAGTGGTCTACTATGTCCTGCATGATTTGGAGCACCAGATTAAAATATTTTTAAATTGCTATAATTCTCTGATTTTTTGCATAAATATTTATGAAGGGGATGAATCCTCATATGGTGCAAACAGCCCCAAATTCATTGGTTTCAGTGATACCAATACAGCCAAGGAAGCTACAACAATTTACATCAACCATGAATTTGCCCCAGTGTGTTTACACAGGAATTCCAAATCGAATTCTGTGTTGCTCCGGCTTCGGGGAATTGATGGAACTGTTACAGCAGAAGATTCAGTCTTTTACGCTCTAAACCGACATCAAAAGCTGGATCCTGTTTCTCCCCTCCCACCAGCTCTTGTTTACCCAAATTTTGTCTGTGAAGTGGCTCCTGGGAGCAGGGCTTGAACTGCTGGGCCTGCCTTTGTGCTAACGAGCCCAATACACAGGGATATTTGAACTGCAGTGAGTTTTGGAGCTGAAGATGGAGGTCAAAGCTACAATTTTATCAGTTACATTTTGGAGCCCTTCACTTGATCACGACAATGCCATGTTCATAATACAATTATTGTAATCATATTTCCACTGGTGCTTGCCTTCAGTGGAAACAGATTGTGTTAGACTCTGCCTGAAGTGGAATGCACATTTCAATGTCACACAGAGGTTATGGAACAGGACCTCTCAATTCATCTGCAGACTATAATCGGGACTTGATCAGTGCAGATAGTTTTGAGGCTTTTGTGAACTTAGCAATTCATGCAAAAATAGGCATTATGTCAGGAGGGGCAGAGTGGACATCAGGCAATGACCAGCCCAGTGATTGCACAGACCTTAGCAAGGCTGTGGGCAGAGCTGAGGGCTCTATGTGATGCTGGTGCTGTTATGACTTATTCATGCACACAATTTACTTACTTGAAATTTGTATCAGGCAGCAGCTCACGGCCCTGCTGCTGCAGCAGAGAGCTCCCAAAATCTCCCTGGCTGGTGGTGTATGTCTGTGGACCCTGGCTGCAGGCAGTGCCCACTCCTGCCAAGACAGAGCTCATCCTGCAGTTCCTGTCTGAATTTCTATTTTAGTAAAATTTATTTGGGAAAGCATTTGAAAAAAAAAAATCTACTTTGTACACTCCTTCTATCATTGCTTTCTGAAGAACTCTCCTTTTTAGTCTGTGCTATGGTTCATGATCTCCAGTTAGTAACAAATAATTATATTAGAATTAATTACCTCCAGTCTTATAAATCCTGAAATAGTGTTACATAAAAGTGAAGCTATCATATTACCAGGAAATGCAATATACAGAAAATATGTCTTAATTATTTGAACAGAAGCTGGACAAAGATCTATCCCTCACTAGCTCCAGAGATCAATGTCTAGAACAAAATAAGTTTTGTTCACTGACTAACCAGAGGTTTAAGAATGGATTTTTCACCTTTTTTTTTTCAGCTCTTAGAAATTAATTTCTATTTCTAGAGGTCTTTTTAAATTGTTTTTTTTTTCCTGACTTAAATAAATCCTTTTGGCTGACCCAAAATGAAATCTTGATTAAATTTTGTTGGTCTTACCAGTCTATAGAATTATCTAAAGTATCATTTTTTATTTCTAAATAAAAATGTCATTTGAAATAAGAAATGTAAGCTTTATTTAAATACCACAGTAGTTTTTTTTGTGTTTGCCCTTTTTAAAAAAAATAGATTCACTTATTCCTAGAAGATTTGAATTTAGTAAAGGATTTTAGAACTTGCATTTCTGATGAACAACAACAGAGAGCTGCAAAGCATCACCCAGCTCTAGTTATAGCACTTCCCACAAACAGGGAAGAAATCCCAGACACCTCTGGAAGCTCAGAAAAAAACTGGAGATGAAGTGAGAGGAAATACTGAGTTTGTACGAGGGATAATTTGCTATATTAGAAGGAAGGGGCTTGGGTTTTTTTCCCTGTTATTTTAATGTATTAGGTTTTGTTCTTCTGAATGAAAAATTAGCCAGCTGCGGGGACAGTTCGGAAAGCAAAGGTTTGGGAATGAGAGCAAAGGTTTGGGAATGAAAGCAAAGGTTTGGGAATGACAGCAAAGGTTTGGGAATGCAGCAAAGGTTTGGGGATGAAAGCAAAGGTTTGGGAATGAAGCAAAGGTTTGGGAATGAAAGGCAAGCCCTCGTGTCCCGGCTGTGAGGAGCTTGCCGCGGCTGTCCCCGCCCTGTGCCCGTGTCCCCTCCCTGCCCTGTGCCCCATCCTCCAGAGCTGGCACCAGCGCTGCCCCTGGCACTCGCAGCAGTTCCAGGGCAGGGTCCCCTCCCTCGCTGCCAGGAACAGGAATATTGCAGAGCCCTGAGGGGCACAGCACAGGGACACTCGGCTGCCGGGGAGGGGACAGCCCTGCACAAGGGCGGCACACACCTGTACAGCCCTCAGGTGTGTGGCCAGGACAGACTGTGGGCTGTAAGCTGCAGTCTGACCTCCCAAATGCCATGGCCGGAATAACCTCAGCCGCTCTCTCCCCTGCACTGGCACAGCCCGTGTGCGCCCTGGAGAGCACCAGCAGGGCGAGCAGGCAGGGCCGGGAGCAGCGGGCCGCTCCCAGCACGGGCCTTGCCCAGCCCGCTGTGCGGGGGGCAGATCCCAGCCCTGCTGCTGGAAGGGAGCTTTGCAGAGCGGCGTGTTCCTCTGCAATCGAGGCTTTGGGGCTGTTTTCAGACACTCAGAGCTCGGGTGTGTGGGGCCATGGAGTCCCCAGCCCCAGCTCCCTCGCGAAGGCTGGCTGCAGCCTGCAGTCCCAGCAGTGAGAGTCGCTCCCAGGGCAGCAGGAGCAGAGCCCCGAGGGCTGGGGCCCTTCCCACAGCCCGCTCACAGCGCTGGAGTGTGGGGCCGCAGCTGCTCCAGGGCAGCAATCCCGGCTTCGTCCTTGGCTCGTGAGGCGCACAGCCCCACGGCTCTCCATTCTGGCAGGATGAGGACACCAGCACGGCGTCTGGATTGGGACTGGCCACTTTAAAAGGGTTTCAGTCCTCCTTTCATTTGTCTGCCTGTGCACGCTCACACCGCCAAATCCAGCAGGTAGAGCTGATCTGAAAATAAAACGCTGGGGAATCAAAGCTCACCATGCACCTTTCCAAAATGCTGGCTGGTCAGAGCCTCGGTGCCAGGAAAGCCCCGGGAGGGAGCACCTCAGGTTCCCCTGTGAGGAAACGCCAGGAGCTGTGTGCCAGCCAGCCCTGGGTGGGTTTGAGGTACCTGCTGCTGTGCCAGCCATGCCTGGGGCCCAGGATCACACTGCCCACCTGTGTATTGTAGCCAAGCTCACGAAACAGAAATTCCAATTCAGAAATTCCTAGATATTTGGAAAAGCTAATATCAAAACAGATTTAGTTTATATCAGCTGTAAGTAGGACTTTTCAAAAGTCTTTTTTGCCTTGTTGCCAGTTTTAATTCAAGAGACTGGAAAGAGAGTAAATGGTGTCTAAACTTGGCCAATATTTCCCATAAGTGCAAAGATTAAAGCAGAAATGAGTGGTGGTCTGTACTGCAACCTGAACCCCACTTAATAGACCAAAATATTCACTTACTTGAACATTTAATGAAGGTTAAATATAACCTTGAAAACAATTTCAAAAGTTTCCAAGAGCCTCTCAGCTGCACCCCCAACGCCACTCGCCTTAGATTTTGGAGCAGTGATGAGTGATATTTCTTAGCTGCTTCAGCTATTCCTCAATCTCTTCCTAGAGATGCAAAAGGGAATTTTTCTGCAGCTCTCCTGCTTCATTAATGACTCTCAAGCTGGGGTTTTTCTAGCATGAACTGAGATGACCATTCTCCCTGGAGCTTATACAGGTGTCATTTGTATGAGCCTTCAGTGGTTTTACACAAATGATTGCCCCAGGGTTTTTAACAAAACCAGCCAAATGGCCTCCTTCCTTTAATATATTATTTAAGCAATAACCTCACTCTAGCCTCAGGCTTCCAATGCAATAATTGGAACCAAACTAGTATTTACCCACAGAGAAGCAAGTGCTGTATTTAAATGCAATAGCAGTGTGTAAGTAATTCTAATTCAGAGAAGAAGTAACTGAAGTGGCTGAAGAAAGCATTAAGGAGATGTTAAGGACTTTTATCCCTGTTAAGGTTAGTCAGAAGGTTAGACTGGTTTATATTAGGGTTAATAACATAAACAATATCATGGTATGGGAACAACTGTTCACATCAGGAGTTGCAATGATCACAGTACTGAAAGAGAAAAGGAAGAGAACCAAACTTTGAATGACACTTACTGAAATTTAATCTGGACAAATCTGCCCAGTCTGGTACAGAAAAAACTTCATTACTATGGACAAACATCATTTTGTCACTCAGATTGATGGTGACTTTCCTCTCTCATCTCACAGTTGACAATTTTTTCTCCTCAAGTAAAATTTTAGTACAACACAGTTTCCAGGGCCTAAGGGGAAAGCTGGGGCTGTGTCAACCCTCATGAAGGAATTTTCTATCCGTTGTGCACTCACACATGGTAAGGAGCAGAAAAAGTTAGATGCAGAAAAACAAGGAACCTGCTCAAAGGTACAAGTCCTATTTCACCATTGGGTTGTGTTTTATACCACAAGGTACCCTGCCAGGTGAGGCAGGCACCCCTGGGCACTCACACAAAGCACTTGTCCACGCATGGAAAAGAAATCCTCAGTGGCCCCAGCAGCAGAAAAAGAGCACAGCTGGCTTGCCTAGAGAGTCTGCCTGGAAGTTTCTGGCTGAGCCACACCATGGCTTTTTCCTGATTTTAGCCATTGCTACAGCCTCACCAAAGACAGCAGCTGCTTTAATCTATTTTAGCTATTCAAAATTAACAACCCCCTTTTAAAAACAGCAACTGATTTGTATTAAGCTCAAGTCTTTTGAATCCCTTTAGCGAGACATCTAAACCACCTTTTTCCTAATGAATACAAGATCTGTGTATCTGGTTCCAAGCACAGCAATCTCTTGAGCTTGACTGGGGACAGTAGGCTCCAAACACAAATAACAGAACACCAGAGGTGTTTCTTATTAGGAAGAGGCTCTGCAGCCAACTTCCTTGCCTTGCTAATTGGAAGCAGGGTGCTGCCTTCCCCGGGCACAAGGGAGAAGATGCTCCAGCCTGGCTGGGATGAGCATTCACAAGCAAAGCCACAAGCAGTAGTGAAAAAAAAAATATGAAGTTACAGGGAAAATGGGCCCTCAAGGACTTTAGAAAGAGAGCAAAACTGAGCAGTCAGTAAAAAAAATGCTGGAAGCAAACACTGAGGATGATGTTGTGATCTCCCTCCCTGCTCTGCCCCTTGCAGCATTAGCAAGGACTTGGCTAGAAAGTGGTTCCCAAATGCTTTTTGCTTGACACATTAATTTTAATCAAACTTCCTTTTACTCTGCTGAAGCCTGGAAACCTGTCTGGTGCTGCCTTGTTCCTGGCCCTGCTACAGAGAGCAGGATGGAAAATACCTCCTGTGAGAACTGAAGTACATCCATCACCTGTGGGGATGCTCTGGAGAGAGTTTCACCAGCACGGGGCAGAGGCTCTAAAACAGGGATAGTCTCAGCAGCACAGAACTGGGAATTTGCTGTAAGTGAGTTCTTCCAATCATCCTGTTCTTGATGGGTATTTAACCTTATTTCTACTTGAACAGTACACTCTGTCCTTACTACTGCTTGACAAACACCTGTTCTGAAGTGATTCTTAAGAACCAGGAGTTGATGGGAATATTACAGAAAAACACACACACAAAAACCAATGTACCAGTATTGCACGGATAGACATTTTTTATTCTGTATTTTCCAGGCAGCAGAGGTAATTGTCAAGATTTTATTTTATTTTATTTTATTTTATTTTATTTTATTTTATTTTATTTTATTTTATTTTATTTTATTAATTCCTGTTACCTCTTTGATAAAAAGCCAGCCAATATGGATAATGTGTGTGGGGTCTTCCTCCTATTTGTTTTTGGTGGCCAACCTTTTTACTTTTAGGAGGGTTAGAGAAATAATTATTGAACCCTCTTTGGGTAACAGCCAGAGGTTGTTTTCCTTAAGCCGCTGCAGATTGTTCCGAGGCAAGGTTGGAGCTCTAGGCTTTCACATGGCATTTGGAATGTCGGCGGTGAGTCAGAGGCACGGGGCACAGGAAGGCTGCTCCAGGTGGCAGGAGCAGCAGGGTCACAGGGAAGGCCACTTGCGGCTGAGCAGGGGAGAGCAAAGAGGGCAGGCTGTTTGGCAAGGCTGCAGCTCTCCCACGAAATCCCGGGGAGAGGCCTGAAAACAAGCAGGGCACTTTGGGATTTGGGGGATGATGGAGCGGTTTGAAGCCGGGGGCTCTGGTGCTGTGCTTTTCATCCAGGAGGGAAAATCCTGCGGGCTGGGACTGCGGAGGGAGCAGCAGCAGCCCAGAGCTGAGAGGGGACAGCCACCACAAAAGTGCAGGCCTGGGCTGGGAGGGAGCAGCAGCTGATGCTCAGTGCCTTGGCTCCCAGCACACACAGCAAAAAGCCCAGAAACCCAAGGAAAAACAGCACAGATTTGGATGGAGGGTCAAAACCTGCGCTGGCACAAAGGAAAACGACAAGGAGGGTCTTGTATTTGTGGGGTGCCTGACCTTGGAAGGAAAGGAAGGAATCTGACTCCATGTTCTTAGAAAGCTAATTTATTATTTTATCATATTATATTAGAGAATATTAAACTAAACTATACTCAACATACTAAGGAATACAAAAAAGATACAGAAAAAAGATTAAAATATACTAATGAAAAACTCGTGACTCTTTCTCTAGAATCCAACACAGCTTAGCCGTCATTAGCCAGTAAGTAACAACAATTCACATGTTAAACAAACAATCTCTAAACCACATTTTAAAGCAACAAAACACAGAAAAAGCAAATGAAATAATATTGTTTTCCTTTTTCTCTGAAGCTCCTCAGCTTCCCAGGAAAGAAATCCTGGCAAAAACATTTTTCCAGAAAATATAACAGTAACAGAAGGAGAACCGTGGAGAAGGGAAAATGGGAGGAAGATCTCACCCCTCCCCAAGGGAAGGCAGCACTGATGTGGCCAGACCAAAACCCAGCTGAATGGGCAATGTACATATTTATCTTCTGTATGCTTGGGTTTCTGGATGGCACGCCTGCAGACATTGCTGTAAATGGTGCATTTTACACGTTGAGGTTCTTGTGTGGCCCCCAAAGATCTGACAAATGTTCAATAAAAGCAATGAGAAGACACCTAATTTGGGATTTTTTTTTTTTTTTTTAATACATGACATTAAAAGCCATGAAATAATATCAAGGTAGTCAAATGTTTACAAGTAGGGGAAAACCACGCTAATTTTTCAGCTTGAAGGAACACTCTGAGAGTGTTTTGTTGAACATCATCAGAAATATCAGATGAAACAAGCAGATAGCCCAGGAATTTCAGACATTCCACTAGACTACATAACCAATACTAGTTATGCTTTAGAGATACATAAAAAATTTCAATTTTCTGATTTTCTTCCCTTGAGTGACATTCAGGGTGCACTTTACTTGTGAGCATCTGCCTGAGTCTACAACCAGGGAGGGAAATTCAGTGTTTTTGTTATTCAACAGGATTAGCAGCCTAGATTCAGGTTAAAGTGATACAGAAAGGCCTTAACTAGTTCTAAATTACTTAATTCCCTGAAAACAATATTTTTTAATGTGCTGCTAATTAAAATATTTAAGAGCTCACTGTAACAACATTTTGAAAACAAACCAGAAGAACCAATGTAAACAAAATATCATTTTACAAACCAAACGGAATCACTTGAAATCCAATGTAATTCCATGTTCCAATAAAAATAAATATATATATACAGGTGTCAAGTTAAGATTGTCAAGCACACTCCCAAGATACCATCTAAGAATGAACTAAAAGTCAAAATTAACCCCTCCTGTACTCGTTCTTGCTTTTTGGGAGAGGCAATAGAATTTCCTGTGTAGCACCCACCTGTGAAGCCCCTGGCAGTGCCCAGAACATTCTGAATGGAGGAGCAGGAGTCTCCAAGGAATTTTCTGGTGGAAGTTCACTACAAACCTCTCTGCAGGGCTGCAGTGCACTGCTACCCACATCCTGTGTTTTCAGGCTTTTACTCAACATTCTTAAAAGCTGCGGATTTTCTTCATAGTATTTGTCTTATATTTGGATAGAAATCTGAGTATGGCAAATACAGATTTAAGGAATATCAGACATGACAGTGCTCAGCAGCTTGGTTCTCTTAAAAATTAGCTTTTTTTTGGCAAAAGATTATTCTTGCTCTTCTCCACTACATTGTACTGACACAAAATTACATAAAGACGAAATGCTTTATTGGTTACACATTTTTGTCTCATAAATTCAAACTTATTTTTCCACATTCATTAGTTTCCTTGTCCTGAGAATGTTTTAGGTGCTGCTTAACTGTGGTGTGGGCAGCATGACAGCAAAACATTGAGAAATAATCATTCAAGGCCAGCTGCAAGAAACAAACCTTGTGCCTCTGAACAGGCTGATCCCTCCACCTGGAAACTGTTTCTCTACAGAACATGGGATTTCAGACCAGACCTGCGTCTCTTCATGCATTCAGCTCCTTCAGCAGAGCTAACTAACTTCAGGAGAAAAAGAAGTGATAACAGCTTTTCCCCTTTTAATTTAGTGGTATTTCCATGTAATTTCTGAGTCTTCAGTTTCTGGGTTAAGAGGAGTCCTTGGCCATCAATTGGTGGAGCACAGCTCCATGCACCCATTCCAGTGTCATTCCTTGTGCCCATTTCAGATGAACCTTTCCCTGGTATTCTCTGTGCTGGACATGCTCTGGAAATGCTTTCATCCATAAAAAAGTGATTACTAGCCTGCACAGTATTATATCCTAGAATAACATCTTACACTTATCCAGTGCAAAAAAAATGCTCCACATCCAGGTGACAGACAAGTGGGAACATCAGGTTGTAGCTGCATTGCCTCTTCAGCCACTCTGTGTACCAGCCAGCATCAGGCTACTCACATTGTAGCTAAGTAAGGATTTGTTTTGGTTCCAAGTTTAAAAAATCTACATGGGATAGGTGCTGTTTCACAGCTGAAAAGATAATATTACATCAGAAGTCTATTTTGGCCATTAATAGAATGCAGCTGGTAACTTCAGGACAGGAAAAAAAAGTTGTCTTTTCCAAATAATCAGGTCAGCAGGTTCCCCACCCTTCAGGATGTTGGCAGCGACCAGTGCTAGTACAGAAGACAGGAATATTTCCTAGGTGATCTAATAAAACCAGAAAAACCTCATATCAGCCAAATGGGGATATTGCTGATAAGCTGTTGCCACAAGCTGTGGACTCTTTCAAATGTCTCATCTTCCAGAGGCCAGGTTCTCATCTGTCAGCTCTCAAAAGCCAAAATACCTTGGCCATGTAGTCCTTAATATGGTTAAATTCAGCACTGTATGATGCAATTCATTAAATGTGAGAAATTTAAGGTGACAAAGGAGAAGATTCTGCAGTTCCAGTTACTTGCCTCTTCTCCAGTTCTTAGCTATTATCTTTGTTGATGAAAGGGCCCAGGCAAGCACTCCCACTTCTCCAGAGGAGAAGCATCTCCCAGGGCTCTGGGGAGGAGACACGGCCTCCTGAGGGACACGGAGGTGAAAGAACAAGAGAGAAGGCACAGCCTGAATTCCTCCCTCCGTTTTTCTCCCCTCTACTGGGAGGCGTCTACAGAAAGCAGAGATCAGGGATGCTGCCAGGGCAAGGCTGTGCAGTCATCTTCCCCTTCCCCAGCCAAACCAGCTCCTCAAGGTTTTTGCAGCAGGAAATTGGCCCCGAGTTTCCCTGCAGACCCTGCAGGCACTGGCAGTTCTCACACGGGTACAAGATCCTCTGCAGATCAAAGGGTCAGCATGAAAAAATAATAGATTACCTTCATGAAAGGGTCTTGAAGAGCTTCTCAAAAGAAAATGAAACCCAAACATTATTTCATGTTCCTACGGCAGAAATAAGCGCTGCAGTCAACTGGATGCCAGCTCTCAACCAGCTGGGCAGAAAGCCAGAGGGCCAAGGGGGTGTCAGGTTTAGGAATTTGGCCAGGCAGGCAGGAAGCACCAAGAGGAAACACCAGCAGCAGCTGTAGAAGCAAAGGAACGGGCAGAGGCTCTAAGACAAATAATAACAGGCAGAGCAGCAGCAGCAGCAGATGTCAGACTGTGCCATTCTGGAGGGGGATGGGATGGCACTTGCGAAGAAAAAGGAATTTTTTTTTTTTTTAATTAAAGTACTTTGCATTAATTATCTGAAAAGGGATTCTTCCCCAAAATCTTTTGAAATGTTGTTATTTCGGGTTAGTTTGTGAGGAGAGACTCAACTGAGCACCCACTCAAGCTGTGCAGTGCCCAGGACAGGCACTGCTGCTCATCATGGTTCCATTCATGGTTTGGAATTCTCCCAGTCTCCTGTGATTAAAAATAATTCTGGAAATCATGTTGATAAAGGAATGCCTTATTTCTAGAGTGGACTTTGCTAGGAACTATCAGGGGGAAGGAGGAATTCCTGCTCTTTCAGAGGATGCTACAACGCTGCTTTTGTCAGGACTGTGATTTATAGGGAGGCTGATACATTTAAAACCTTTTGATGACATCCATCACTTGATTGATTGGCTAGGAAGGGAGAAGCAGCTCTTGCATCGTGACAGACTGTGTGTGTGTGCCATGGTGATGCCTGTCACAGTGTTCTGCCACTCCTAGGGAATGTCCCCTTCCACACGAAGTGAGGCACTCTGCAGAGAGGGTTTCACACTGACTCAACCACTTCTCTCAGGCTACATTCAAAAGGATGTAGATGAGAGAAGAACTAATCAACCTTTCTCCTCAAGCACCATCTGCTGGATTTTACCTTTTTCTGACCCAGAGATGGGACAACTGAGAGGCATTTTAAACACTTTTATTCCATTTTTACTCTCATGAGAAGAGTGAGACAATACAGATGTTATAATTCATGCTATCACAATCAGAAGCCAACTATCTCCTAATTACAATATATTATAAGCATTTCTTGGCATATCAGCTTTTGCCACACAATATTGCAAATGCCTTAAAACCAATCATCTAAAATTACCCCTCACAGGTCATTCTACAATGCATCTTCCATAATTTTATTTCTTTAAAGTATCTAGTCTTATTTGAAAGGCTATCCCTTGAAACTTGTTTCTAGTTCAATTTCTCTCTCAACAATGCCTGTCCTATTCCATGGCACTTCTAAATCAGCATTTCTTACCTCAAAGTTTACATACAAATACACAGTATGTGAGCCTTCTGTCAAGTTTTGAGAATTTTTACAAATCTATTTCCCACAACCATCAAAAGGAGAGGAGCCACCTGCCCAACTTCAAACCAGCAGAGAGCCAGGAGCTGGGGAATGTGACTGCAGAGCCTTAGGAAGTAAATGTGAAGAGGAAAATCTAAAGCCAAGGGAGGTACACTATTCTGTTTCACTCAGGAGAAGAGTCTGTGTAGAAATCAAGGCAGCACAGGTCACAGCTCAAACAGAGCAATGAATTTAACAAAGGGGAAACAAATCACTTTGCTTTGGGGAGCAAATCCCCCCAAATGGGACAAACCCAAGGCTGAACCACATCAGCCCAGGGCTGCTCAGTGACACTGCTGGGACACAGTCAGACAAAGCCACCAGCCTGCACATGGGGTGGCTCAGCTGATCCTCCCCCAAGCAAATAAGTTCTCAACAAAGTATGACATCTCAGAAATTTTTAATGAAAGGTTTGCGTTCAAATTGTCTGTTCATACCAAGATCACCTTCAATTTCATCTTCAAGGAGCAACTTCTTGACATGAAAGTTAGTAATTTTGTTTTACATAAGATCATTGTGTTGGGCTTCTGAGAAATCCATTTCAAGTTTTTATTTTCCTAAATAAAAATCAAATTTAAAAATCAAGGTCTAACCAAGATAATTTTCATACCCAGTTTTTCAGGACCCCTGTTGAACATAATTTTAGAAGTCTAGTTACATTTCTAAGTTCTCCTTTAAATAATATTGCAATAAAAACCCCAAACATGTCTTCCCCCCAAAAAATCACAAAGCAGTTGGTCAGAATATACACAAGAGCAGAAGCAATTCTTCAGTTGTTGCTGGATCAAAATGTTCCTAACAGGAATAATAACACCCATACCATGTTGCTGCTTGCAGGAGGAGAACATCTATCACAGCAGTGCTCTAACTAGAAAGTTAACTCTTGTTAAAAGAAAATTAAAATCAAAAGGTAAAACAGAAAATCCTGTATGTGAAGAGTACAGGAATATTTAAATACGTCATGTCAAGGAGACAGAAAATGCACATTTTTCAAAATAACCTTAAGCAAGACCAAGGAGATTGGAATGGCTGCCAGAATGTTAGAAATACTGATTTGCTCTGTAAAGACAAACAAACACAGATCTAGGCACCTTACTCCTATACCTCACTTATATTCCCAGAGAGCTTATGATAAATTTTTCTCTCTCTGAACTTTAAGTTCAAATGGGATAAAAAAATATAGGAGGTGTTCACATTCATAAATAAATCATTATCACTTCCTGATAAGTGGGGTAGGAGTCCTTGGCCACAGGAAACTGTGGAGTTCCACAAGAATCTGCGCTGGAGCTCGGGGTGTCCAATGCATGTCTTAGAGAAGTGGAGAGTGAGATGAGGTTTCCTCATGATATGCATTTAAAGTGAAGTGAAAACTAAGGTCAGCCATGGAGAATTACATGACAATATTATCATCTGTCATAAAATGGAATATGAAACTCAAGAATTTAAAATTCTGAGGCAATCTGCAAAGTAAAAAAAAAAGTCCTGATTTTATCCATGCAGTGAGGCTATCACTAAGCAATAGCAACACTTTGAAATAATGGATTCCATAAAAGCTACCAGCTCAGAGAGCAGCAACAGACACAATGGAATTTTATGAAGAGTAAGAAATTTACCTGAAAACCTTCCCATATTGCTGTGTACACCCATGGTTCTTTCATATCCTGAATGTAATGCATTGCTTGGGCCCATCTCAGACAGGACAGCCTGGAGCAGGCACAGTCGGGGCAGAGAGAGCAATCCAAGGCACAGAGCATCTTTCACAAACGAAATCACAAAACAGACCCAGACTTCAAGGCAGAACAAAAGACCTCAGTGAGCAGAACACAACACGGAGCAAACAGAACCGAGCAGCACGGAGATGATGAAAAAGGTGTGGATCAGGATCCTTGTGCCAATGCCTGTCTTCCTCAAGCCCCTGTCAGTCTCTTTGTCCAGCTACTCCTGGTTTTGGACTAGGATGGCTAGAATTCTAAATTCAGTTCTCTCCTTCCTTATTCCACTTGATCTTTTAACACCTCTGCACCCCCCCAGCTGCAGCACAGCCAGCCCGAGCTGGCACCTCATTGTCTTTTCTGATCTCCTTGCCCATCCAAAGGTTTGCCCTTCCTCAGAAACTGTGCACTGGTTCCTGCCTTGTGCTCCAGCACAGCTCACAACCTTTGTGCATTCAGCACTGGTTAACTTCTCTGTGCTGCCTGGGTGCAGAAATGTCCCTCTCTGCGCTCCCGACGGACAGCATGGGTCTGGGGTGAAGTGACCCAGAGCTGGGAGTAACCTGCACCCACACCTGCAGTCAGTCTGTGCAGGTAACCAGCCTTCCCCCAGGAATCCTGAAGTTCTGAGAGGTGAGGAACTCTGGAATGTGCTGACATCACTGTGCCTGGCAGAGGCCTCCACAGCCACCTGCAGTGACAGCTCTGTGCGCCTGGGCTGCTGCAGGGGACGCTCCCTGTCCCTCCCGTGCGGCGCTGGGCTCTGCCCACCTGGCAGGGAGCCCCAGCACTGCCCTCCCTGCCTGCAGCCCCTGGCTGTAAATCATCTGCCAGCTCAGCATCCTGCACGGGCAGGGCCGGGCGAGCCCAGGGCCGTGGGCTCCGGGTCACGGTCTGCACGGGCTGCGATCTTCTGCTGGCTCCGGAGGGACAAAAGGACAACTGCTCCTCGCGCAGCTTGGGCCCCTTCCAGATCCGCTCTCAGCACAAACCAGCAGCTCCCACCAGCTTTTCTGAAAGGATGAGCAGCCTCAGATGGGACAGATAGCGAGCGGCCCACTGCAGGCAAGGTTTTCACTGATGTCAACCATTTCCTCTCCTCCGCGCACGCCAGACCGATGCATTCAGCTGAGACGGACAGGGCCAGCAAACATCTGGCTGACACGAGAATCAGCAGGTCCCAGCCCACAGCTCTGTGTTCTTGCTTTTGTTATGTGATTTTAAATACATGAAACATGTCAGTGCAACAGACGATTTTGATGTGTTCAGCCCATTTCTCTCCATCAGATGTGACTCACTGTGCGGAGGCCCTCTGGCAGATATGTGACAGTGGCCTGTCCTTGTAGCATTCTGTGAGTTCTTTTCAACTTAACGTGCTCTTAGCCTTTTGTAGCACTCCAAGAAGACACAAGAGCCAGGGAATTTGTTTGTTGGCTGCGTGTCAAAGGAGCATAAAAACTCCATGTTCTTAAATGAGCCAGTGATACTTACTGACAGAAAGCCTTCATGAAGCAGGGATATAAATTTAATGCCCTTTTATTGTTTGTTGAATATTTACAACTGAAATAGCAGCAAGAAAATAATAAGTTCTGAGAAACTATTTAAAACCACAGGCTACATTTTGCTATCTAAAAATTACCTATAATTTAAAATTAAATTTCTTAGAAGTAAAGATAGAATTACAGTACACACTGTAGGATTTTTATTTCTTACGCATCTTGCTTCAAATGTGATAATAGAAGAGCTTCAGTTATTTTCTTGAAGCATAAAATTACAAATCTGAGCATTTGTAAGATCACCTTATATACAGCTTGACCTCCTGAGATCCCATGATGTAAATCTGGTGCCTTTCAAACCCCTTCTTTCTCACTTTTAGTCTGCGTGGATTTGCATTTATTAGCACAAAGCCACTTTATTTCTGTCTTGCCCATTTATCTAGCTTGGGTAGCCATGTGTGTTAGAGGTTGTATTTCCTGATTTGCCATGTTCTATCAAGCTCCAAAGCCAAGCTCCAAATGTGATCCTTTATTAAAACTTAATGAATGCAGATTTGCTGACTACTTGTGTTACCTCATACACAGAATCAAATTCCTCTCTAGATAAAGTAAATGACACTGCTGTTAACTGTACAGACATTTTCAGAAAGGAAGAAGTCAAATAAGTGTTGATAATTATTCTCATAATTATTGAAGCATATCAATATTACTGACAGAGTGCTACGTCAGAGATTCACATCAATTTAAGGACTTTCGAGGATGCTAATTTGAAATTTACCTCAATCTTTTATAAATTAAGTGTTCCTGGACATCCTACTTGTCTCCAATCTTGCAAGAGCTAATATAGCTGTACTTTTTATAGTCGTACAATCCCACCAGTACTCTAAATTGCCCAATTTATGTATTATGCATTGTTCAGTTTTCCTAAGAGCCTCTATCTTGCACCAGTTTTGGCTGGTACATAACAAAGACAGAACTAAGCCAAATATTTTATGTAGCATGGTGGTTTCAGTGTAACTAATTTACTATTCTGATGGAGTCTTGAAGGAAGTACAATGAGGTCCATGTCTTAGAGCTTTTTTTTTCCTCTCCCACAAGATTTTTGTACTTGTGATGGTTTAAACTCAAATACGAGCATTTTAATGGAACACATTCAACCTTGTGTTTATTCTGGAAAATAGAGCAAATGAAATCTATAAAAATCCACCACCCCCTTTTTCACTGACAGATTGTGAAGTCCCTGACACACATAAAGAAATCCAGGTAACTCTGCTGGAGAAGGAGTTCAATTTCCTACAGAATCATGAAGCAGTTCCAGCACAATCCATCAGGTACACCCCATATATCAGACCTGGAAGAGCCTCAGCTTTCTGAATTTGAACAGCCTAAGTCAAGCCCATATTTAAAGCATCTTATCTACAAATTGCAAGCAAACATTTCCTTCCCTGTGAGGGGCACACAATGCCTCTATTAAGGCAAGTGAAGCTAATGGCCAATTTGGAGTAGATGACAGGCAGTCAGAAGAAACAAGAACACGGCACAGAACCTTCTGCTCCTCGACCATACACCTGTTAATGACTCAGTCACTGAAGAAAACAAAAAATTAAGTGTTCTGTTTCCCAGATAATCCCCTCTCTCTCTCCACTCGAGAGAGGAAACTGATCATTCTGGCACTGCTGTGGATGAAACACTCCCAGTACTCCAAGTTTTTTAGAGAATTACCTCACAAAGCATAATGTGAGTATAAAGCTTCCCTTTTATAGTGACTGTCATGACTTGCAACTGCCAAAACAACCTTATTCTCAAGAGCTAACAGCACAGACTTGGATTTTTTTTTTTTTTTTTAAATAGTATTCATTAGGAAAGGAGAGGAAGGAGGAGGGAAGGCACTGCTCTCCCTTTAAGATGCAGTTTGAGCCCAGGTGGCTGGAGGAAGCTTGGAGCACAGCTGTGCTCCCAGAGAGGGGATGGGCTGTGGGCAAGAGCAGCCTGGAGCTCCCATGCAGGCCAGTGCTGAGTTTTTATCTGGCTTCACCTTGGTGAGATGAAAGCTGCAGGCTGATAATGCTCCTGTCTGCTGCCTGTGGGATTAACACCACGAAATACTTTCAGCTGTGCTTTGCAGGAGCAGCAAATCACCCTTTTTAGGAGGTGGTGCCTCCAGGGGAAAGCAGTGGTGATAAGAGAAGAAGACAGCACCTCGGTGCAGGTACTCTGGGGAGTTCAGTCTGTACGGGCTGGGCAGCTGCACTGCAGCTCAGGAGCTTTTTTTCCTGACAAACACCAAGAAGTACCAAAAGGCTTTCCCGGTTCTTTCTTCCAGAGGATTTCTGAGATGAGAACTTGTTTCAAGGCATTGACGCTATTAGAGATAGCCTGAGTGACTTTTGTAATTTTTTTTAACCTCCATTTCCTGTACAGTATGCAATTACTAGGAGGGTGGAAACTCCTGAACTCCCTGGGAGAGTTTGCTGTGTCTCTCATTTCAGCTTAATAAAATATAATCTGCATTGCAGCATCTGCAATTCAGAGTTGTTCCTTATCCAGCTGTTCTAACTCAGGTTATTCACAGGATGATGAAGAAAAAAGATTTTCTGCAGGGATGCTGGATTTATTTGATATGAACAGCACAGCTAAGTTTTTTATTTTAGTATTTTAGAAAATTTCCCTTTGTCAAAGTAGTTCAATAAGAAGGATTTGCCACTATTGTGCTGATCCAGTTATTCTTTTTCAGACTGTCTGCATTTTTACGTGAATTATGACATTTCATTGACACAGTCTGTGTGTTCATTGTCTTTCCAGGCTATCTCAGGACTTTCATGTTCCTGGAAAGAGGGTGTCTTGTGGAGCAGCACAGCCGCCAGGCAGGGCACTCATCAGGAGAGCTCATTACCAGGAAGCAAAGAGGGACAATGTACTCTTCCTCTTTCCTGGACTGAACCCATTTACCTCCTAAAAAGAGAGATATATGTTGTTCATATAGACTGAACAACAAAATCATGAGAGCTGTCTAGGTAATTAATGGGTTCACTTAATTAGATCCTTTAACGTGAAAGAAAGGGCAAAACCAAGCACACAAATTAGGGCAATCAGAGAAAGCTGGAACAGAGTGGTTGCTCAACTCAGAGTTTTTTCTTTTGCCAGTTACCTCCCCAAACTCTTTGCTGTTGGTTACTGACACGAAGGAGGCTGATCTGGCCCTGCACAGAGGCACTCCAAGATTAGTCCATTCAGAAGAGCTGAAGTTCAACTGCAAGACTTCTTAAATGATAAATTCCAGCTCCCTATCAAATAGCTCAAACCAGGGCTGAACAGACACTTCATTTTTTTTTTCCCCTTGGAGTAAAACACTAGAGGTATCTTTCTTTTTTGGCTAGTATATAGCCCCACAAAAGGGAAGTGAAACCTTATTGGTTCCCTCTGAATTTATACAGTGAAACTTCTCTTCGTGCTTATCCTTAAAAGACAAATCCACTTAAAATCCTAGAAAACATGAAAGAAAAAAACCAAACTAGAAGTAAAGCACTAAATACAACATAACAGATTTCCACAGGGATATATTTGACCAAGAAGATTTTCCTGGGAGTTATTCTAATAAGTGCAGAACCAAACTCTGAAACTCTGAATAATCAGCGTGCAAATGACTAATCAAATCTTGCCTCTGTTCAATATGTGCTTTTTAAAAGTGCTTTGGTAAGCTGCATATATTTACTTTGCCTGCAGTAAAGAGAAATAGATTAATTAATATTCATCTGGCACACAATATATTTTCAGGAAAAAATACCTGGTGGGATAGGAGATAGTTATGTATTTGCGTGTCTGAAATGAGGTGAAAATCAGCTCCTAGGAAAAAGCCACTTCACTGCTGATCATTCTGCTTTTGCCCAAACCAGATTTACCACTGGAGTGACACGTTGATAAAATGTACAGCGTTTTTGAGTTTTCTTTATATTATTTGCTTACATCTTTAGCCTTCTCCACTCCCCAAACATCACAGCTGCACATTAAATCCTGCAGCATGCCACAGTGAGCTCTGCTTTCCTGCTGCTTCAGACCGACACAAGTCCACGGGTCCCCGAGAAGCCTTGGCACTCGGGAAATGTCTCTCAAGAGCACAGGGTAAAAGAAAGGTCTCCAGCAGCAGAGGCAGGAGCTGGAGACAGGGACTCCTTTCTTTATTTCCTGCTGCACACTTCCCAAAGGCATTTGCTGACAAGGAATTTGCAAATCTTGTCTTGTTCAGGGCCGTAATGCTGCTCGGTATTCCTGAGATAAAATCACCGCGTGGCTGTCCAAAGGCAGCCCGGCAGCTGAGCCCCCTGTCCCCGCAGCCCGATCGAATGTCGCAGCTCGCCTGCAGTGACCTTGTCCCCAGAACGGGCAGATGCCGCCGCCCCCTCCTCCCGAAGGCTGGCCGGGGAGAACGCGAAGTTCCAGGGCCACTACACCCGCACACCCCTTCCCTTCCCTTCCCTTCCCTTCCCTTCCCTTCCCTTCCCTTCCCTTCCCTTCCCTTCCCTTCCCGAGCTCCCTAAAGGCAGGGGCTGCAGCAGAGAACCTCTGTTCTCTGCTCTGGGATGGGCAGGCAGCCTGGGACAGGGACAGGGATCCTCCCCAGCTGAAGGACAGAGCCCAGCAGGGACAATTCTGGGGGGCTGCTTCTCCACATCACCCCTTATTCAAAGCATTCACAGGAGTTCATTCATTTCTACACCACGGAACCAGTGCAAAGATCTACAGCCTCTGCTCCCCAGCACGGCTGACATTTGCTATTTTGCTTGTTTGACATTAAAATTCTTTTAAAAGTCTCAAAAATTCCACACGCCTCCCCCAGTTCACTGTCTTTGAGGGCACAGGTGAGTGCAGAGAACACTTAATCTCCCCAGTTGAGGACATTTATTACCAAAATGATAACCTAGATTTTAACATAGCTTTAAATGATTTGGAAATTCAAGGCTTTACTTCCCATGCTTCAGTTCACTGAGAAGTGCCATGTAGTCCTGCTTCTCAGGGATACAATGCAAACCCACAGAATGTAAAGGGTGTGAAAGCAGCTGAGGAAACAGCCAGCAAGCCCTGAAACCCCTGTGCTCCTAAAGCTGGTTAGGAAATATCACAAAAGAGGGAAAATCCAAGAGCAAGGAAGAAAAGGATGGAATGGTGGCAAGGCTGGTGAAAGAGAATGCAGATTCATACCTTTGGGGGGGGGGGGGGCTTAATTTCCTGCAAAAATGAGTTAGAAAATGCAACAGCACATTTTAATCAGCTGCTGAAAAATGCATCTGAAATTTCTAGGAGGATCTTTGCATGGAAGATGCTGTGAGAGTCACATTGGTGTGCTCAGGAGAGGGAAGTGCAGGACATCCAGCCTTGCAAGCAGGCAATTCTTAAAGGGTGGTTTTATAGGAGTCACAAAAGAACAGCTAATATTGGTGGAAGTTATCAGATAAATCTAAAATAAAGCAGAAAATATCAGAGAAAAGGTGATTTGCTGAGAATTTTGCTCTTGCCAACATCTGGAGTGCTGCAAGATCCAGAGTCACTCACAAGAAGTCAGGCCTAAAAATATTCCTTTCTCAGAGTAAACCTGCCATGCCAGTGCTGACCATGCAGGCTCCTGGCCCCCCACCTTGCATTTACAGCCAGAGGTGCAAGAGATTTTTTGTGCCTGGTTGTTATTCAGACAGCTGGATACAGTGTTTGAAGGCACCTGAAAAATAAAAAAGCAATTATTTTCTTAGCCCAGAAGTGTTAATTTCCCAATAAGCTTGTTTGATTAACTAAGCAAACCCAGAGGACAGGCTGACTTTGTCTTGTTTCTCTTCCCCCAAGCGCATTTTTCCAGAACTCCAGTGGAGTTCTAACCAAAACAATGTGCTGATAGGAGAAGCTGTCTGCATTCCTCTTTTGCAATTCACCTTACACTCTACATGCTGCTCAAAGATAAGCTCTTCTAGATGCCAAAAAACTCCAGCAAGAGGTGAAGGCTCCTCTGCAGCGGGTAGAATACCACACAAGTTATTCAGTGCATTTTTGCCTGTGGATCCCCACCCTGAGTGAAATCCCTGCAGTCATTCCTCTTCCAAGTGACCCCAGCAATATTCAGGGGTGGGAAGAGCCTGTTTCAAACGTGACTAGCTAATCAACATTAGGCACTGTTTTAACTTTATATTCACACTGACCCCTCTGGATGGAAATCAGGACCCTATTTAACTTGGCACCTGCTCCTTTTTTCCTGCAGGAAGGAATATCCACGGGGCTGGACTCATTTCCAGGGAAGGACCTTCACATCCTGGGATTTTTTTGAGTGAGCAAGGAGGGGGAGGAACAATGCTTGTATTTATATTATTTCAGCTTTGCTCTAGAGAGGTGCCCTCCATAAGTAAAATATTTACTATATTAAAATATAAATAAAATAAAAATATTTTAAGAGTAGAAGAGAAATGGCGTTTCCTGCACACATTTACATGCACCTCTCAAAGAAACACGGAGATGCACTGAAATCTGCACTTCCAAATCGGTGCAAAAAAGCAACAAATGCTGTAAACACCTTAAGTAGCTACAGATGAGGTGAAAAAGGAGAAAACTGGTATTTTCTGACACAATTCAACCTTCCCTTAGGGCACACACATTTTATGACTTTTGTACATAGAAGGCAGGTTCCCACCATCTCCCTGCTTTCAGGGCTGATGATGTAACAAACCAGAACTCAACTCCACAAATGGTGTCAGCTAGAATCCTCAAACTCAGGACCAGCAGGAGAGGAGAAACCAATGAACCTCAGAAGAAAATCTGAAAAACCATCAAAAGGACAACTTATATTTAATCCCAAAGCATCTCTTGGAAACCCCTGAAAGAACCTCCCCTGGAACATGGGTGAAGATGAAAAATGCAGTTATTTAGGGTTACTTAGGCCCTGCTGAAACTCCCACCTGAGGCAACATTGGAAGGTTTTAAGGGAAGGATGACAATATGTAAGTGTGGCAGACAGCAGAATCCTGAGTCTTTTCTGGAGCATATTGCAATGTTACCAATAAATACCTCTCATGGAATTAACTGTTCTTCTCTCTGGTGTTCCTGTGAGCTGAGGAACAGCTTTTGTGCTCTGTTTTCAGAAAGTGCCACCAGCAAAATGAACAGATTTGAGGAAGAAGGTAAAGGTGAGGTAAAAACACATCAGTGAATGAACCAGAGTGAAGATTTGGATGGACAAGACTGTCCTGTGAAATGCAAGTCATTTGAGTGCTGACAAGGACTAACATCACATTGCTTCTGCCTTTTTTCAAGGAATTCAGGTAACGGACAGGAGATGCAGATCACATCACTTCCAAAGCAGCCATCTGATTCTGAATTATAACCTGCTTCAATTACTCATCTGAGAAAGAGCAGAGTCATTAACTCATAATTAACTTGTGCAAATTTTCAGGGATGTGGAAATAGAAAAGGTACATGGAAACGAAACTCAATTAAATGTTCAAGCTCTTGAAATCTATCGCAATTCCTTCTACCCACTGCAAACCAACATTAATTCATAAAAAAGAGAGCCCTGACACCAAAAAACAGCCTCTTCTGCAGTGGAATCTAAAAACTGCTAAGAAAACAAAGCTACACTGCAAATGAATTTTTTTTTCCTAATAGCACTAATGTTTTATCTACTTATTCAGCTGTTTTCTCTAGAAAAAGACTAAAAGTTTTCCAAACCACTTTAATATTGGAAAACAACTGTAAATCAAATAATTTCTTTTGGGTCAGTTCAAGGGTTGCTCCAGGAGAGCTGGGCAGCAGTCTGAAACTGAATTTGCTCATTTCCTCCTTTATGAACTCATGAAGTCAGCTTAAAAATATTACAAGTTCTGTGTTAGCAGACTTTAATATCCCCTCCTTTTCACATGTGTATGTGTTCCAAGAGTGTACAAAGCTTCTCGTTAATAAATATTTTAAAATTTATACTACATAAGAGAAATATATCTATATGTCTGAAAGTTATGCTGGACAAGCTACCATTTTCCCTGTATTTCTTGGGAACATAGAGCTGTTGAAAGCAGTATAACTGAGGTCACAAGGATAAAAAATGCAAATATTTACTAGATAAAGAGACTGAATGTCACACTTTTTTAATGCAAGAAGCAATGTGACATTGCTCATTTAATCTGGGCTCTGCTAATTGGTCTATTACACAATGAAAAATCTTTGGGAGTCCTTCTGGGAATGTCTCACATCATTCCCTATCAGCTGTTGACATACAAATACTCTGGTAATGAAAATATTTTCATTCCTTCATAACAGCATTCCCTGTCCTGTTTAATCTTATTTTCTCTCTTTCTAAAAACAAGCTTCTGTGTGGGGTTTCTGAACTAACAGACCTGATGCCATATATCAAAAATATCCCGTGCTCCTGTCAAACTTGCTAGAAGTCCACCCAAAAGAGAGCAAAAGGGAAAAAACTCAAGGATTTATAGCAATAACACAGGATTTTAAGCACCATTTGAAATTCATCTCTGTTCTGCATGGTTTCGAAGGACTCTGAGTGCAGCTGGGCAATAACCCAGCAGCTGGAGCTGCCACCACCGGCCAGGCAAGCCCCAGCACAGCACCAGGGGTGTGCTGGAAAGCAGCAGGTTCACAGATCTCCAGAAACACTGCAGAGCAGAGTATTTTAGCCATTTGTCACAATCCTATCGCTGGAATGAAAAAGGCCACTGAGCAACAGAGGGCTGCAGAATGAGGGTGCCTTCTTGGCCTCCCAGCAGGCTCCTCTGGAGCCGGTGGCCATGAGCACTTCAGGGACCTGGCACTGGAGATGGACAAAGTGCTGCTGACAATCTTCCAGCAGACCCTTCTGTGCATTGCCCCCTGTCCCCAGGGGGCTGTCAGCACCTCCAGGACAGAGCCCTCTGCAGAGGCTGCCGTGCTCTCCAATCTCACAGCAAACCCTGCTCGGGACGGTTTTTACTCTCGGTGTCCCACCCCTGACCATTTGGATCCCCACTCTGTGCTCAGGCAATTAGCCTGGGAGATAAGATCACATTCTGCTGTGCATGAAATCCTCTCAGCAGAGTCAGTGCTGTGGTCTCACTGCAATTGCTTTTGGAAATGAAGCTATTTCAAAAGTTGCTGCATTCACATTGTGCAGGCCAATACCTCTCTTCCTCAGTAAACAACATACCTAAAAAGGTCTCCTAAATTATTTTCTTTCTCTTAAATTATTGTCTTCAATATATCAAATTCTTCCAAATTCAAGGTCAGAAATATGATGCAAGCTCCTGCTTCTTCCTCCCCCATCCCACTCCCCCCTTGGGACTCCAGCCTCCACCCACATCCTGCTGCCCAGGTTGTAACATTCCTTTCTGCACCCTATCAGTGTCACACTCCCTCCTGGAAACAGGTGCGAGAAGATTAAAACCCCACTCATTCAGCTGGGATTTTCGTCTGTTTGCACCTTCCTCTCTGCCACTCCTGTGTGTCAACATCCCGGGAGCCCACGGTGGTGGGAAGGAGCTGCCTCTGCCAGCTCTCACTGCTGTTTACAGGGAGAAGCAGAACTTTCCATCTCAGGGACAGCTATATCAGGACACAGGAGAAAACTTCAGATACAAAGGCTTTACTTCAATTAGGTTGGTATTTTTTTCCTTAAAAAAACACAGGTGTTTTGTTAAAACCTAAGGTCAATTTAAATGTCAGTGTTAACTGGACCTAAGAGGGTTGTTTTAATGGGTTTTTGAAAAATAAGTGAATTCTATGTTATTCTTTTTAATTCCTAAATTGTTTGTGATGTGAGGGTTGAAATATTGAACCATTTTTCATTTTGGTCATTAAATCATTTTATGTCAAGCTGTCATTGCAACACAAACAAAAGAGTTTGACCTAGAAGAGGGATCATTCCATGCAGTTGGTAACTGCACTTAATATTGTAAAAACTAAGATAGTGCCGTGACTAAAACCTTCTTCCACAGTGGTTCTGTATCACTGCAGCTGATGCTGGGAAACAGTGATACAATCTTTGCATTGCCTTGGAAAAAATCCAGAAACATTTCCAGATACCTTTTTTTCCTAAAAGTCCCTAAAACGGAGGAATGTTTTGTGTCCTGTCTCTATGGCATTACTCCCTGCACTGCCTTTACAAGCTGAATTAAAGCAGCCTATATCCTCTTATCCATATTTTGAATTGACAAGAATTTCTGTGTCAAGCTGTCATTGCAACACAAACAAAAGAGTTTGACCTAGAAGAGGGATCATTCCATGCAGTTGGTAACTGCACTTAATATTGTAAAAACTAAGATAGTGCCGTGACTAAAACCTTCTTCCACAGTGGTTCTGTATCACTGCAGCTGATGCTGGGAAACAGTGATACAATCTTTGCATTGCCTTGGAAAAAATCCAGAAACATTTCCAGATACCTTTTTTTCCTAAAAGTCCCTAAAACGGAGGAATGTTTTGTGTCCTGTCTCTATGGCATTACTCCCTGCACTGCCTTTACAAGCTGAATTAAAGCAGCCTATATCCTCTTATCCATATTTTGAATTAACAAGAATTTCTGTGTTTTTTTTAATTTTAATTTTAATTTTAATTTTGTCATTTTTTAGATTTTTGTTGTTGTTGTTGTTGTTGTTGTTTTCCCCAAGCACCCTCACTCTTTGGTCTTGTGGTGTGCATTACAGAAGTAATCATCTTTTTGGGAGCTCTGCTTTCTGTGCAGCAGGAGCTCCCTGGAATACCCCGGGGAGGAGAAGCCCCACAGGCCAAGGAGCAGTCTGCGTGCAGACATTCCCCAGAATGACCATTCCAGAAGAGTCCAGGAGTGCCCCCTGCAATCAGCACCACCCCAGGGCTTCCTGCAGCTGGGCCACCGCTGCACAGCTCTGTAGGGCAGGGAGACCTTCAGGGCTGAATGTTCAATGCAAGGTCACAGCCCCGCAGCAATGAAACTGTGACAGGTGCTGGTTCCTTCTCCTTCCCTGCAAAGTGCGGGCTGCAGAAATGCACCCGAGTGGAACTGAGCCCCAGGGGCAGCAGAGCACAGAGCAGGGATCTGGGTGGTGCTCTCAGCTCTGTAACTGGATCTCTCCGGCAAGAATGGACAAGTGCATCCTGGAGCTGGGACACTCCACTGGCTGCCACGAAGTGTGGCACACAGCCTGCCCAGCCAGCAGCTGCCAGCGTGGACAGGGATGTGCCTGGCTGGGTCACCCTAAAGGGGAGGATAAACAGGGGATGTGCACTGCTGGGTCACCCTAAAGGGGAGGATGGACAGGGGATTTGCCCAGCTGGATCACCCTAAAGGGGAGCATAAACAGGGGGTGTACCCGGCTGGATCACCCTAAAGGGGAGGATGGACAGGGGATGTGCGCGGCTGGGTTACCCTAAAGGGGAGCATGGACAGGGGATGTGCACTGCTGGGTCACCCTAAAGGGGAGCATGGACAGGAGATGTGCACTGCTGGGTCACCCTAAAGGAGTTGTTGGTGAGGAAAGTGAACAAGAACAGTTGCAGAGACCAGACCCAATTTTTCAAAGATAAACTGTTAATCTTTACATAAGGAGGAACTAATTTCCCATGTGACACTTTGGCTAAAAGTTGTGGGTGTCCACACAACTGAAGATTGAAAAGGCAAATGTGCTTTTTAGAGCTTTTTGGTCACACACACACAAAGACTTCTAATGGATGAAATCATTCCCACCTCCTTCCTTCATCGTATTCCTCGTGCATTCACAGGATGCATTTCTGGCTTGCGGGAAAGGCGAATGGCTGAAGATGAACGGGCCGACAGCACGGGAATCGGGCGCGTTCCCCCAGCACAGCGCTCAAACCCCTCTGGTTGCGCTGAGCCCGAGGAGGATTTTCCCGCACCCTGAGCCCGCTGTGGAGCTGTGCCCAAGGAGGATTTCCCGTGGTGTGAGGCGAGGAGGCAGAAGGGGGCATCAGTGGAGCGGCGAGCGCTGCGGCGGCGCAGGGAGCGCGGCTGAGCCGGCGGGGCGAGCGGGGCGCTCCTGCCGGGGCCAGAGCATCCCGGCGCCTCCAAGCAACTTCCAGTGCGTAAAACAAAGGAAAGCGCCCAGAAAATGCTTTGTTAAATATAGCAGTTTATCACCTGAACAGGTCTGGAAAAATCTGGTAGCATGCAGCAGAGGGAAAGAATACACTCATAATGTTTAGAAAGATTTGGCATGGCTGTATACATGCATTTATAAATGTAGCCACTGCTTTGGGAAAAAAAGGTGTGTTGTCTTCCCTGTTTAATCTTATATGCCAGGAAAAAAAGTAATTCAAATTTCTAGTTTAAAGAAAAATATATTATTTCAAAGTATAGTCTTTCAAAGGTAAGCCAAGAAATTTGGGAAGTGTAAAATATTGATGCTTGCAGATATCAATTCACAAGAAGTTCTGACTTTGTTAGATAGGAGAGAGTGAGAAAACACATCAGATGGGTGTCCACTGGTGTGTGCACACATTAAAAGTAACATCATTTATAAACAATCCAGCGGTGCTTCCAAATGGGTCACTTCAAAGCCTCCAAAGCCACTCACAATATTTCTAAAACATAGCAGGGCAAACACGACGTCAAGGAAAATCTGCACTGCTGGTGCATTTCCAGCTCTTGGTGTGCAGCCCTGCAGTAAGGGAAGGTTCTCAGCTGAGTGTTTGCAAACATTTGCTGTCCTCCCTGCCTCAGGCCCTGCTGGGCACCATGGCCTGGCCAGGAGGTGCTGACCATGTCCTTGCCTTGCTCTGTGCAGCCCCTCGCTTGTCTGGTTTGGGATTTTGGAATTCCAAACCAAATTTACCTCAGATCTGGGCACAAAGGAATAACTCTGCTGCCTGCCCTCTCCTCAAGCACTCAGGTGCTTCCTTCAAAGGAGAAAATTCAAGGAGAGCACTTAACTCTGAGCAGGACAGCAGCGAGTGACCCCAGGCTGCTGCTGCTCCTGGCTGGGTGGCAATGGCACCTCAGCAATGGAACAGGAGTGAGCCACAGAGCTCCCTCTCTGCTAAATCAGTTCCTGCCCCCTCCCACACCCCCTCCTCAGCTTTTGTCCCGTGTGCCGCAGTCTGGCTCCCTCTCTTTGCCCTCCACGTGGAAAAGCCACACGAGAGCCACAGCAGTCACTGGGCTGCCCTGCAGGCAGATATTCCCCGGTCTGAAGAATTCTCCACCTGCAGCCTCAGGCTGCATCTCCTCACATCCCCCAGCTCTAACATGAGCAAACCACAGCCCTCAGCCAGCCCGGCCCAAGGGGTACCTGTGTGTCACCAGCTTGGGCACAAAGGAAACAGGAGAGATTTCCCGTATTCTCTTTGGCCCTACTCATGCACAGGGCCCTTAATCTGTTTGTTAATCTGGTATTGCAGCAGAGCCAGAGTATCCTCAGAGGTGAAGCTTTTAGGAGGTTGGGTGGTACTTTAAGCTATAAAATCACAATAGTTTTAGTAAAAGATGTGTGTCACTCAAGCCTTCCACAGTCTGAAAATCTACTCCTGCTTTTTGCTGTCTCATTTTCCCTTTAAAGGAAAGAGGAAAAAAATGTTTGCCCTTCACAATCCTTAGATATTTTTACTGATCTTTTGTTGACCATTTTGTGAACTCAGAAGTCTGATGTCAGTTACTCTATAGAAAGGATACAGGCTGTTCTGCCATATCTGGAATTATTTTTAAACACTTCCCCCTCACAAACTAAATCCTTGGAGGTTAAGGGGGAAGGCAGACCAGTGGGTTTATACTGAGAAGAGAACATCTTACAAGAATTTAGTTCAGGAAAAAATAAGGAAAGTGTGGTGAAAAAACACAGGTTCTACAAATCTGTGGTGGAGGTATTTTGACACTGTCAAGGGATAAAATCAACAACTTTTTCCTGGATACAGAAGCTCAAGTCAGACATTTCAATCAATGGGCTTGTGTGTATATTTGTGTCCCAGGCAAACTGCTGGCAGATCGATACATCCTCATTGTTATGAATAATTGTGCTTCTGATGGAGTTTTCACAGCTATTGGAAATAACCACTCCAACCTTTGCCAGCAGAGGCTTCACCCCAAAAGTTTGCCTTTGCTTTGAAATTACAGACAGAGCATCTCAAGAGGAAAAAAAAAACCCAAAAAGACAAAGAAATGAATCTTCCCCTGCTTGAGTAGCTCAGCAATAACAAATAACAAGGGAGAAAATCTACTGCAATGACTGGGGAAAAATCATAAAGGATGCACAAGCTGTGACTTCTGAAAAGCATATACACAGAAGCATAGAAAACCAATAGAAACAGGCATGGAAAGGCTTATTTTTAATTGAAAAATGTTGATTTTTTTCAGCTGCTTTCCCTGTGCCCTCTTTTCAAGCTCCTACTGCCAGCTCACTGCAGCCACCAGTGCAAGGATTGCCTCACAGTTCCAGTCTTACTAAAGAATACCAGGCTGACCTCTACTGAACACTCATTTTTTTTTGGTTTTGCAATTTCTGGTACTTTCAAGAAAGTCTCCATACTTGGAGCCACAGAAGACTGCAATTTCTGTGTTGCAAACAATCAATTATTTCACTTAAAGGTGAGGCTCCTGACTCTTATTAAAAGAAGAAAACAAAACAAAACAAAAAAACCCACAAACAAACAAACAACAACAAAAAAATCCCAAAAACCAAAAAAACCCAAAAAAACCCAAAAAACAAAAAAAAACAAACCCCCAAACAAACCAGTAAAACATATTGCAGGGAGGTGTATTTTAGGTCAATGTCATGATTTTGGGGACTTCTAAAAAACTGGTAGTTACAGAATAGAAATGCAGATGTACAAACCTACAACAATAAACACACCTATCCTGGAAAGCAGAAAAAGAGCAAAATCTAACAATATATGCTACACCTACCAAACTTCTCTCAGATTGTAAAGAACACAAATCTGTAATCCTTCACTGCTGTCAAGTAAGCAGTTAGCAAAATTCAGATAGCACCTCCATGTGCTGTGCTGCCCACTGCAGCACAGAGAAGTGAACCCCCAGTGGAGACAGAGTTGCACACTCATGATTTTAATCAAGTCATCTGAGATTTGTTAAAGAGCTCAATAAAACCGAACCCATCACTGTACCTGACAGGGGCCCTGGGTCACTGGAACCAGGCCATCCACCAGATGTCACATCTTGCAGGACTTTGTCACATCCTTCCTCAGGACCCCTCTGAAATGTTGTGCTTTCCGAGAGGCTCCTCAGCGGTGGAGGATGTCTGCTCCAGAAACAAACACACACTTCTGTCAGAACACAAATGCCAGCTCTTTAGCAAAGGATTTGCCTTCAGTTCTTGAACAATACTACTGATGGACTCGGAAGCACAGCAGGGTTTCTATTTCTCTCCCTTAACAGTGCAGATTTAGTCAGTACCACTTTTAATATGAAATCCTATCTAGCGAGTATTTTTTTTAAATACACTAGACTTTTTGTGCAACTCTTCAGCAGGATTGTTGAAGTATTAAAAGATTTAAATTTACCGTGGGCTTTTGACAAAATTTGTGTTTCCCATTCACCCACTCAAATCAATAAAATGGTAATTTTACACAACTTTAAACAAGCACAGACATTCATTAGTGAATTCAAAGTGTATTTCAATTTACTGGTAGACAATAAGACCTGAAAAACAATTCTGGGGATAAATACACCAAAAGCATCAGTAAGATAAACGTAAGTTGTGCCTTGTGCATTTTAGGTTTTAGCCATGTCCAGAGCAGGATCCGGTGCACCTGGCCCAGGGTGTGTGGGTGCAGACACTGCTGCAGTCAGTGCCAAAGTGAAGCACAGGGCAGGGAGCTGGAGGGGCTGCCCAGCTGCTGGCAGGGAGCACAAGGAAGTTATGCAGGTTTTCACTGAAACTGAACTCGGGCTTGCACTGCTCAGCCCCTGGCACTCACACTCGAGATGAATTTCTTGGCATCCATCTCGGTGTCTTGAGGATTAAAAGGAATAAAGGCCTTGTGTTCACAGAACTAAGTAATGAAGTTAAGTATTGATACTAAATGGTGTAAGACAAGACAAAGATGCATCAATTTCCATTCTGTTTTTTCTGTGCATTGCAAAATAGGCTTCACTTGAGCCTAGTTTGTCATCGAGTGTGTGTGAGGCTCCAAATAGCCCCGAGGTTCTGGTGCAGAACTCTGCACTGAGCTAATCCACAGTCATGGCCTTGGAAGCACTTCCCCTGCATGCAACTGCAAAAAAGCACTCAACTTATTCATCCTTAAAAGAATTGATAGCTTTTAGGGGTCCAGCTGAGAGGAGGGTGAGATCCATGGGGATGTGATCGCTTTGGGTAGATCTCCACTGTCAGAGGAGCATGGTAAGGACACTGGGGCTGGTGGTCCGGCCCACTGAACTGGCTTCTCTTTTTAGTTTAGGAATTATATAGGGACTAACTAGAACAGGAAACTTCTCCCTCCCCCTAGCTTATTAAATGATTTCCTGTCAGTCCTTAGAAAAAGCAGCTCATTGCTCAAAGCCTTAAGAAGTTGTGAGTGGCTCACACCCAGGCTGGGAACAACAGGAAGGGAAGGATAAGCAGAGCTAATTGGCCTTTTCCCACTTTGCCAGGGTAGCCAGCAGCTGGAGATAAGCTTTCCCCACCAGAGATACCCTGCCAGTCCCTTCCTCAGTTTGCTTTGCCTTTAAAGGTGACCGTGTCAGATGTGATGCTGCCCAACACCCCCGGGTGACTGCACGACCTGCTCTGCATTCCAGCACTCAGGGAAGCCACATTTCAATCTGCTCCCTCCACCATTTACCAGGCACAAGAGAAAGAAGCCATTTTTTCCAGTGGCCTCATTCACATAATTTATAAAACCAGACCAGATCACCTAACGTGGATTTCTCAGAAGACACGCTTCTCAAAGTGATCATTCCAAAACTATGTCAAGTGTTTATATGTTTGTGCTGAAACAAGTACCACCAGCAGTGTGGGAAGACAACCCCACATACCAAGAGTTTGGCATGCAGACCCCAGAGAAGCTGGTGCTATTCATCAGGGTATGTCCTTACAGCCTCGATAATCAGACACATTTTTTCTGGAGTTGGCCCTAAATGATCCATCAAAGAATTAAGGACAGCCCTTTGACCACAATTGCACAGCAAATATTCCTTTCTGATTCCAAGTTCTGCTGTCAACATGCAAGCATTAAAAAGTGCATAAATTACATTAACACACATCTGATTTACTAATAAATCTGCATTTAAAAAAAACCCCTAAACCCTCACTTTTATCAGAGTCTGGGAATTACCAACAAGTAAATGAGCATCACTGCAGTGACTTAGGCCTTGAGTGACATTTCCAGATCTCCAAACATCCTCAACACTGAATCAGCCCCACTGGTGCTCATGTCTGTGAAGGGCCCTGTCGAGGTCAGAGTGCTCCCTCACACTCATCCTCCTGGACCAGAATCCTGCCGTGGACACATTTAAACTACACTCTTCCATCTTCCAATGGTGTGTTTGATGGATGAGCCAGAGCCAGGATGGCTGAAATCCCACCCAGTGTATCCATTCATCCCTTTGAAGGTGAATTGCTGATAACTGCTCCAACAGATTTCCCTTGTGCTTCTCACAGGTGTTCTTTGGCCGTTCCATAAAGATCTGAATTTTCTAGACTTTCTAGCATCAAAAAACACCCTGTTATGTTTTAAAAAATTGGGGAAAATTACCTTTTTTTCTCTATTGATTTGGCCTCTTACTTTTCTTTGTGGCAGAAACAAGGCCAACCTGGGCAGCAAAACTGAAGATCCAGTTGCAACCCATCCTCTTTCCACCACTTTTACTTGGATTGAGCATTTATACTTCCTGTTCTGCACTGCATTTAGAGCAAAAGTCGATGGTATATCCTGGAAACATGTACTCTTGCAGGTGATGAGAACATTGTCATAATTTATGGCAAATAAAAAGATCTCTGTAGAATTTAAAAAACCCTGTCATTACTTTTACATGCAGAGTGTAAAAATAAAGATGAACACGCTGTTTTGTTTTTTATTTTTTTTTTTACCTTTGACATATCTCACTTCTATCTCCAGTTATTTTAAAAACATATTTGTTGTCCACCCTGAAGAAACACTCTGTGCAATGTGTGCAATTGGAAGAAGGAAAAGGGAAACAAAAAGGGAAACAAAAAAGGGGAAAAAAAGAAAAATCCATATTTTTCTATTAATAATCAAACTTTTCAAGTAAAATGGTCCAGTGGCTCTACTTCTTCTAACAGTTAAAGATGTTTCATTCTGCATAAAAGACAGGCACTTTTTTTTGTCTCCTAAAATATGTTTCTAATTTAAGTTTGAAAAAATATTTCCATTGTGCCATATATGCGGTAACTCAAAACCAAAATGAAAGGATTAAAATCAGGGCTGCACAGAATGGTTTAAATTAAATTCAGGTAGTGGGGAAGACTGCTGTATCTGGCACGCTCCCACTCCCTGAGCTTTCTGGCCAAGAGGCAAGATGAAGCATAACAACCCTTACCTGCCAAGTCTGCAGCAATTTGGAGGCTTTTATTCATCTCTTAAAATAAAATGTTCATGCTCTTGGAAGCTTGCCCAGCCATCCAGTAGATCTCACCTGTCTTTTCCTTCTCCTCACACCAATGTACCGTGGGAGGATTCAGTAAGGACTGGAAATATTTTCAATCTTTTTTTTCCCTTTTTCTGAACACATGGTATTTAAACTTATCTAAGCCCATCACACCTCAGTGGAAAATGTGACTAAATCCTGCAGGTATTTTGAAAATCTCAGCTAACACATTACAAACAGTTGATGAAGAGCTGAAACACGCACCGTGGATGTCCTCTTCTGCCACTCTCTCACACCTATAAGGCCTTTGCAGTTCCCCCATGACTAAAAATTAAATCTGATTAAATCTTCCTCCGTACCCAAGTGGCTCTGCTTCTGGTAAATCCGTTTGCACTATTTATGGTCCATATTATTACTACAGCCACCGTGAAATGAGCCCCAAGGCTTCCCCAAACACAGCTATGTCCCTCAACAGATTACTCTTGGCCAAGCAAAGAAAGGATAAGCAGAGCTCTGCCTTTCAGAAAAGGCAGCAAAGTGGAAGAATTACAGTTGTCATAGGCTTCTTAGGAAATTACTCAAAACAGTAATATTAAACTCTTTTTACAATCATTTGGGAAGAAATGAAAATACATAAATAATACACAGATCTCTCCAGAGCTTTTTTCCAGTCTTGTATGAGATTTAAAGGCTTTCAGATGGCACCAGTAACAAAACAATTTACTGACAGCCTGGCTGCTAAGGCCACAGTTAATCTGTACAGACCATCTACCTTCAGGGAATTCTTTATTCCAAGCCAGGGAGTTCCCAAACTTTTTTTCTGCCGCATGTACAGCCATCAGTAACTGCAAACACCTCCACTGGCAGCACCAGTCCTGTTTGTTTGCTGGGCTCTGGGCCATTTTGAAGTGGGTTTTGCCCCTCCCAGCAGCACATTCATCACATTGCCTAAGCTGCTGCCTTCTACAGCAATATCTAGAAATCGTTATTTGCTGGAAAACGCAAAAATTTGCAGCAATGGCACACCAAGTCACAGACACAGCTGATTTGAGAAACTGCTGCTAAATCCACTGTTTTGACAGCATTTTTCACCTCCTTTGAGAGAATTTTTTTAGGATATTTCGACTTGGAAATTTTGACAACTTTGTCAAAAAACCAAGTTTCTCATCTTTCTTTTCGGGACTGGGGGCATTGTAATGCATCAAAACCAATATAATTATTTTATTACATATCAAGATCATGTATTATGAAAAGCTGTGAGTTCTGAGCGCCTTGGGGTGGACTGACAGCAAGTAATGGCACTACTCCTTGCACTATGCATTCTGCAAAACAGAAATTACAGGGGAAAAAAGTCATAGAATCATTAGGGCTGGAAAGGACATTAAAGATCATTGAGTCAGTTTTGTTCTTCATAACTTGTCAGGAAAAAAAGCAAGGCATGACTAAGCAAGGCTGTAATAAAAGCTGTTTTTTTAAAATAATTTCTTCTTTCTCGAACCACATTGCATGAAATGGGTTAGAAATTCTTGGAAATGAACACACAGCATTGCCACTGAAAGGAGAGGAGGAAAGGATGCCCCCAGGGAAAGTGGTGGTGCCCAACCTGCCCTCCTGCAGGCCACTCTCAGGCTGATGGAAGCCCAAGTGAGCCGAGCTCCGTGCTGGGGTCCTGCAGAGCCAGACCTGCCCGACGCACTCCAGAACTGAGGAGTTCATACAAAACTTGGCAGCTCTGAGCAGGGCTGAGAGACCAGGGCAAGAAAACTGCACTGTCAAACAGGAGGGAACTTTTCAGTTCTGCTTAAACTTGTGTCCCAAGTGACTTATTTCACGATGATTTCAACTGCCACATCAGTGACCTCTGTGCTCAGAATGTGTTTCCAGTACTGGCGCACGCAGAAAGCTTCCTTCTTAAATTACAGAGAGTTCAAATAGGAATAATCCTAAACGGGATCTCAGCTTCAGAACAGAACCAGAGTCACTCGTGCCATTATCAGATCATCTTCTCAGACAACCCGAGGTCAGGCCAACCTAGGCAATTATTTATAGTCATCTGTGTGGAACTCACGGCATTCCAAAGCCTCGTGAAAGCTCATCGGGCTGCACAAACTCCAGAGGTCATTTCTGCTGCTCCCCATTACACCAGCTCTCAGCAGTGACGGGATTAGAAAAACTCCTTCAATTCTAGCTGGCAATATCTGGCCTGTTAAGGAAAACCAACGTGGCAATGCGCTGGAGAGGAGATGGAGCCTTGTGCCTGAGCTCTTGTGGCAAGGCTGATCCGTGACACGGGACATCCAGTGCAGGCAGGGAACCCTCTGCAGAGGCACAGAGCGTCTGGCACCCGTGTGCTGAGGGTACACAGCCCAGGGGCTGCCAGCTTGCCCCCATCAGTGTATTTGAGAGGCCCTGCCAGTGGCCTGGGCTGTAAATGTCACTGACAGCCCAGAGCCAGGATCCCACACCAGGGCACGGCCCAGCTGGATGTGCTCTGGAAGCTCTGCTGGAAAGCTGGGACCATGCACTGCTCTTCTGTCTCTTAGCAATCTTCTTCTGCCCTCCCAGACCTTGCTCCGCTTTGTAAGGAAAGCCACAGAGATCAGATAAGGACAATCACAGCGCATTTGGGAAGTCTACAGACCCCACCTCCCCTTTACCAAAATACCTCTAATTATTCTGAAACAAAGATACCAAAAGGCATCACAGAAGCAAAAGATATCCTTCACATTGAACAGAGGTAAAAGTACTGCTGAACTCACTACAGAAAAGGAATTTAGGGAATTTAAGCAATCTCCTTTTAGTAAGTGTCATGAACTGAATGCAGTGTTTTTTCCCTGCTGGCAAGAAAAAAAATAAATTGAAAAAAATTTTAAAATTAATTTAAAATTTAAAAATAAATTTAAAACCAAGCTGTAGTATTGCCAGAGAGCTGGCACCCCATGTCACAGCAAGGAGACACGGTGCCTTGACTGGAGCCCAGTGGTGGACGTTTCAGCAGGAGCGCTGCAGCTGGCACAGCCCCTGGGCAGGCAGTGCCCGGGCAGCTGCAGCAGGGCAGCACTGGCAGCACTGACAGCACTGGCAGCACTGGCAGCACCAGCAGCACTTGCAGCAGCAGGGCAGCACTGGCAGCACTGGCAGCAGCAGGGCAGCACTGGCAGCACTGGCAGCACTGGCAGCACTGACATCACTGACATCACTGGCAGCACTGGCAGCACTGGCAGCACTGACATCACTGGCAGCACGGGCAGCACTGGCAGCACTGACAGCAGCACGGCAGCACTGGCAGCAGCACGGGCAGCACCGGCAGCACTGGCAGCAGCACGGGCAGCACCGGCAGCACTGGCAGCAGCACGGGCAGCACCGGCAGCACTGGCAGCAGCACGGGCAGCACCGGCAGCACTGGCAGCAGCACGGGCAGCACCGGCAGCACTGGCAGCAGCACGGGCAGCACCGGCAGCACTGGCAGCAGCACGGGCAGCACCGGCAGCACTGGCAGCAGCACGGGCAGCACCGGCAGCACTGGCAGCAGCACGGGCAGCACCGGCAGCACTGGCAGCAGGGGAGCACTGGCAGCACTGGCAGCACTGGCAGGACGGCAGCACTGGCAGCCCTGGCAGCAGCAGGGCAGCACTGGCAGCACGGGCAGCCCTGCAGCACTGGCAGCCCTGGCAGCACTGGCAGCAGGGCAGCACTGGCAGCACTGGCAGCAGCACGGCAGCACTGGCAGCACGGCAGCACGGGCAGCACAGGCAGCACTGGCAGCACTGGCAGCACTGGCAGCACTGGCAGCACACACCGGAGCCCCATGGCAGCACAGGGAGCCGCCCTGTGCCCCGTGTCCAGCACCCCTGCTGGGGTGGAGCTGTCTCAGGCAATACAAGTGCCATGCTTTCCACACCCGCTCATGTAGAGCTGTGCATTTACACCCAAACCGTGGAAAGGAGAGCTCACTTCTGTTTGGCAGCCACCTTTCTACTGCCCTGATCCAGTTGCCGGGAGCCACCCTCCACTGCTGTATAGACTTCATTTTTCATTTTTGTTCTGCCTTTTGTTACTCACATCCCTGAAGATAATTCTCTTTATTCATGTGTGTGTGTTCGTTCTATTTGGCTGCTGCTCTTAATTATTACATTGGTGCTGTGTAAAAGCAAACATAATCAGCATGATTGGTGCTGCGTAAAAGCAAAAATAATCAGCATGACCTGTCCGCTCTCCTTCCCCCAATCAGAATTTAGAGATATCTAATACTATCTTTTGTTTATACAGCAAGCCTCTGACAGTGGAGTTGCTGCTTTGTAATTTTCATTTTGGGATATCTCTTAGAAACCAATTGTTGCATTCCCTGCTCTAATATTGTTTTGCTTGAGCATGTACCAATATGCTAAAAGGAAGAGATGAAGTAGGACTGTGCATAGCTAAAACAACATGTGCAACATGGCAGGTTTACACTGGAATTCATTACAGAGGGAAAGAAGGAGTAGCAAAAACTTCTGCCTCAGCTGATTTATTATTGTTCCATCTTCGTTGTGCACTGCCTTGACAAGCAGAAGGTATAAAACTGTGGTGGCTGTCCTTGTCAAAGGCCATAAGAGCCTGGAGATATCACTGATATCACTGGCATCAGGGCTGAAAACCATCTCCTAGTGCAGGTGGTGTAGGAAGGGATTGATTTGCCTAAAGTACAATATGCTCACCTGCTACTTAGAAACTGAAAAAAAAAATGTATCAGATATTCCCACCTACACATCTCTCTCTCAAATACTTTACTGGACCTGGAGAGATCTGCTCATGCCCAGGGAGCATTTTCCATCTAACATTACCTCTGATTTCAGCAGTATGATTTTCCCCATGGCAAGGCACACAATCTGCAGCCCCCACCCCGATCTTCACCATGCTGCTGGCAAGTTCCCTTTGTGCCCTGTATTTATTGGTGTTCAAACAGAAGTCTCACCTGGCCTGCCATATCAGAAGAGGTTTTCTTCTCCAGGGGTTGCCGGTTCTGGTCCTGGAGCAGGAAACAGTGGTGCTTTTCCCTGCTCAGGTGCAATGCCTGTGCTGGATTGCCACCACCTCCACAAGGGTTCCCTGAGTCCTTGTGCAGCACCCAGTAGAACTCCACCCAGTAAAACTCCATCCAGTAAAACACCACCCAGGACACAAAGTACGGGGGGCACTGCTGCACTCTGCCTCCTTACTCACCTGCCCAGTGCAGCAGGTGCTGCCACAGCAGTCTCAGGGGACACAGGGCAGTCTCAGGGGACACAGGGCTGGTGCCAATATGCCCTGAGATCACCTTCCCCCGAGCTTCACCCTGCAGGGACAGCTGTTGCTCCCCGTGGGTGGACAGCTCACACCAGTGTTTAGGTTGTAGTCTCCTCCAAGGTGTGATCAGCACATCAATAGGTAAGGACTGACAGAAGAAAATGAATCTGGGGCTTCCAAATAGATACACACAGGGCTGTAGGTACTGATAAAATCTGTCACCCTCTCAGATGATAGGTAAACAGGCAGTGAGATATCAAATTCCAAACACAGGAGCAGAAGTGATCTATGTGATGCTGGTGCCACTGAATACATCTGACTGCAGAGTTCACTTCACAGCATGAAGCAGGTGGACTGGTTATATTACAACTGGGGGTTTTTTAGGGTCCCAAAAGAATGGTGACAGCTTCCCTTCTTTCTCTCTGGGACTGTGAGCTTGAAGGTGACCTTCACAAATGTCACTAGGATCCACGAGGTAGTCTCAGGAAAGAAGATGCTTGCTGGGATGTGTTCCTCACCCTAAGGAACCAAGGGAGTCAGTGTCTGCAGTGAGGTGGAAAACAGACTCCACACAGAGTTTAGGGTTTGAAGCCAACTGGAGAGGGCAAAGCCCCATGGGAATGACCCATTTATAAACAAACACACACCAAAGAATGGTCTTCCCAGGGCTGGAGCCTGGGAAAAGAGAAGGTAAGGGATAATTAGGAAGTTGTGATGCAGTTCAATTTAATGTAGAGGCAGACATTTCCCTTGGGCTCAGACAGGTACTGAGGAAAACTCAATGGGAGAGAGGTGGATCCAGTGCCACTTTTCCTGCCCCACACAGAACGTGCAGAGACTGCAGAGCTCTGCAGAGCTGCTGGCAGAGCAGCATGCCTTCCCTCAGTGGGTCAGACAGGATTTCAGAGCCCTTGCAGGAGTAACTTCTTTGAAAAATGCTAAAGCCATTGGGTATGTGCCTCTAAACCCAGCTGTCTGCTATTAGGATTTCATTACTGCACACTGCTCATGATTTTGGCAAGGCTCTGTGACAATTAACATGAATTCTTCTGGGAGGGATGCAGTGCATGACATCATGTAGTAAATTTTCTGATATTAGAACCTTTCATTTGTGCCCTACTGTACTTGTTAGGGTAACAAATTCAAAATGAAAAATGTAATTACCCAACAGAGCTTTCAATTGTATCATATATTAACTTCTAATACTCTAAGTATTCATCCTCAAATCCAAATCTGGCACAAAACACTTTGGAAGATGAAACTTGACAGATCTAATCAGGCACTAATCTGATTCTTTGACAGACACTGATTTAAGGGCATTTCATAATGGGAAATCTCAAGTAAGATAATAGCAACACTTGAAGAACAATTACCCTTGTTTGCCTTAGTGCTGGACTCTGAAAACTGCCATGCTAACAAATGCTAAGCAAAATGCACAACCAAATAAAACTCCTGGAACAAGCAGCAATTTGCAGATAAATATTTCTAGGAACAGCTTTCTGCAAACATTAAAAATATTGGGAACCAGTGGTTTTCACATTCTAATTTGTGCTCAAAAGCCCCCTTGGATAAAATGATTCAAAGTTCACACAGGTAAGTAGTTTAGATGAAGGTTAATAACTTGTTTTTCAAGAATAATCACCAGATATCTAAAAGGGCAGGAGAGAATAGAGTCTGTAACTTGATCAATGAGACAAAAGTGAACACATTGAGTATTTACAGATCTTTATGACAAACTCCACCTTAATCTCTCTGCTCTGTTAATGCAGTGAATTTCTTGACAGGAAGATTAAACTGGTTTTCTGTACTTTTAGGCTAAATTACCAGGTTTTAGGACTTCATGTATCCTGGTTTAGGGTCTATTACCAGAAGACTCATCACAGCAGAAGATCTAAACAACCACAGGCCAGGCCTCCCCCACCAGTCTGAATCACACTGGTATCACACAGCTGCTCCTTCTTTTGTGATCTCTGACTTGTGGTTAACTGAGTAAACAAGACTGCTCATGTCCAGTTTTATTTCCCCCTCAGCCAATTACTCACTAATTAGTGCAGCTAGACCAGGTCCCAGTGCAGACCTGTGTGCATTTAGGTTCACCAGCACAGGCAGAGGACGGAGCTCACACTGAGAGCTCTGACATTTCCCCCTCCAAACATTGGCTTCTCCTTTGAGATGCACTTTCCTCAGACACCATACAAGAACATAGCCCCACAGCATTCCAGAGATTTACTTTTCTGGGCAGTTACAGGGGAATGTTCAAAACTTCAAGAGAAAATCTGGGCACTGCTACTATAAACTATTCAAGCTTCAGTAATTTCAACAGCGTGAGGACTGAGTACATCCTCAGACAGCCTAGCATAAAACCCTTACCAGAATCCTGATGCAATACTATTTTAGGCAAAGATACAAACTTTCAAAGCAAATTTGAGATCTATAGTCTTCTGATGTTAAGACACTTTGCTATCCTTTCACTGAAATTGTATTCTAGTTATTAATATACAATGGAACATTGTCCTGGAATTAGCAGCAATGAGAAAAATTAAAAGCATACTCAGTTTTCCTTGGGTAATGAATTCAACAGGAGACAAAGCTGTTTTAAAGATGCTCAGCCCTGTGTGCTGGTTTCTGAACAATTTCACCACCAGTTTGCAACAGAAGCAGAAAATAACTGGAATTTCCATGAAGATTGAGAGAGCATCTTCTTTTAACTGTTCTGTGTTCTGCCAACATTGTCTCTACCATCACAGAAAGATAAAAGCCAAAAAGACCCAAATGACCTACACAAAATATTGCAAATAAAGCTGTAAAATAGATCAAGGTGACTCCAAGGTATCTCAACCACAGAAGTGAAAATTCAGCATGTGATGTAGAATTATAAAGAAGGAGGCCTCAGAATGCTCAGAGCATTGTGTTTGTGGTATTACACTCAACCCACAAGATTTGACTAAATGATCTTCCCTATCTCTTTCATTTCCCCCATACCCTCATGTTTTATTTTCCAGGTTTTTCTTCTGCTCTCGTTTGCTGTCTTTCCTCAGAGCACACACATCTTCCAGCTCCAAGGCAGGGATAAATGAGATCCATGTCAGTGCTTGTTTCCACAGCTATCTTTTGATACTCACCCCAAAACACCCTCATCCTAAAGCCAAGAAGATGGCTGATTGCCTGTGATAATTTCTCCCAAATGGAAACAGTAAATAGCAATTCCAGTCTGTAACTGGATCTACCTCTCCTGCAGATCTTGCAGTAGAACTCTTTTGTCAATAGCAGACTACACTTTGAAAAAACCCCTTTATTTACATCTGCTCCTCTTGTAAAAACAATAGTTACTTGAGCTGCCTATAAAAGTCTAATATTCAAAACCCTGTGTTCTGATTATTAAAGACTTTAAAAAAAATTGCTTCCCAGCATTTTACGTAATAATCACAGTCAACAGTAGCTAGAGGCCTTCACTGTGAAGGATTCAAGTGCTCTTTAATTATTTTCATGAACATAGCCTGAGCTATACCATAAACCCAAAATTGTTCAGGTGCAGAGGCTCAGAGCCTGAGCTGCAGCAGGGAGCAGATGCTCCTCAGGTGCATGGAGGGGCACACCCACCCTCCAGGAAGGGATTGCATCCTGTATCCTCTTCTGCAGTGGAAATAAATGCAACTCTCCACATACTAAATGCAGAAAGCACCTGGGCAATGACAGCCCAAACTGGTGAGGATAGAAAAGGGAGTAAAACCCTTCTTAAATGAAGGGCAGGAGCTGTGCTCACTCTGGAGCAGAGGCTGTACTCCACACGTCTGTCTTAGACGCCGATCACACGTGACACAGAGAACCAGGACATTACAACAGAAATCCTTCATACACTGCAGTCAGGAAAACATTTTGCTTTGCAGCACAACTCTCCTGAAGTTGCCTAAAAGCAGCACTGGTTGTAGCAGTCAACCTTTAAGTTTCCAATTCTGGATATTTTATGCCTCATTTTCTCCCTCCAGGGAGAAACTGAGATCAAGTCTCTGAAATTATCTCCCTGTCCACACTGCTTTAACAACTAGGATAATTTTCCTACCAAGTGTTATTCACAAGCAGGAAGCCCATAAAAGCTAAGTTTAAATAAAAATGTAGTTTTCATTAGAATATTATAGGATTTGCAGCTGCATCCATTAATTTCCTCCCTCTAGCTACAGAAAGGTACCAGAGAATTTCCAGAACAGGCTAGTGCAAGCTTATGCTTCTTTCACACACTGGCAGGGCTGCTAATATGGCAAACCAGGAGATTATACTATTAATTTTAATTCCTGAGACAGGTGTTGATAAAGAGGCAAATTATGAAATAAGTCACACTTTTGTGGGGTGAACTCTGCACCCTGTGGCCCTTCTTTCAGGAAAAGCAAGGAACTGCTGCAGTGCTGTTGTGTTATGTGACCTGAGCTCCTTCCAGGGATCTGGCATTCTCTGCCTACCAAAACAGGAGGGATCAGTTCTCTCTGCCTTCCAAACTGTATTCAAGGATCAGATCTTTTCTTGTCCAGTATCATCTGCCCTACTAGCTTACACTTCAAAATTAAAATATCTAAGACTCAAGCTCTGGAGTTTCAAGTGTACCTATGGTTAAACGTCTCAAACCTCTGTACAGGCGATCATTCGGTGTTCCTGCCCATCTGAAAAAGCTTTTAATGCTGCCTGTCAGTTGTGGGGTGGTCACACCAGAGGGTCAGCTGTCAGCTGAAACACAGCATCACACAGATATTTTAGCTCAGGTGAGAACCAAAAATTCCATGCTTTTCTTTTGGGGGGGTTAGCACCCTCCAAATGCATCTGGGCTACTCGTGCAGTCTCTCATCCCTGCACTGGGAAGCTCAGTGGAAGTTTGTTCTGAGCTCTCCTCTTAACTACTCAGTCCAAGTGTGAGAATCCACATCCAGAAATCTCCTGCCCCATTCAGCTCTGGATCTGGGGTGGTCTGGGCATTTTGTCACATGTTTATGTTGGTAATACCAGAATGTGCCTCACCATTAGTAAAGCAAAATGTTATAGAAAACATGTTCTGCAGCAACATACGTTGAATTTTTAAAATGTCCTGAAGTTGATAGTGAAATAATGATTTTCTGTCTCCTTCCCCAGTAAAAGTCAATGGAATGCACTGACTGAAGCAAGGAATTTTGCAGAACACCTCAATGGGCGATTGTGACATTGGAGGCTTCCATGACATGCAAACACAGGGGCTAGAATTCAGGTTACACAGCTGTTTGGAATGTGAACACTTTGCTGTAATGCCTTTGCATTTCCTGTCACCCTTGAGCTGTGTCTGCCCTTGCCAGTTTTGCTGAACCATGGGAAGAGGTCTGCAGGGAGCAGAGGCTGCTGCGGGGCACTGTGGACACCAGACTCGGTCGGAGGGCTGTTCTTCCGACTGGCTCTGACCTGCTTCCCACAGCTGAGCACCCAGTTATGGCTGGAGCATTGCAATTGCATTCTGAACACGCTTTTCTCTTTGTTTGTGAGCTCCAGTTGAGTCAAGGCAGAGTGAGCAGGGATGAAGGGAGGCTGGCTCCAGAAATGCACTTCTGATCCCACTGAAATGTGTGTGGCCACCTCCTTGGTGCCCAGCAGAGCCGCTCTGTGCAGGGCTGTCCCCCAGCCAGGTGCAGAGCACACCTGGAGGGAGGTGCTGCTCAACATTTGCGGGGGTATCAGAATGTGGCAACTGTTAGGATCGCTCCCCTAAAAATACACTCCTGGCGGAGCTACCAAACTTCAGTTCTTAACAGAGCCAGTCCATGGAATTCTACAGGATGAGTTTTAAGACACAGAAGGAGCAGGTATATATCTTTTATGGGTGATTTTTTAATATGAAGACTGTCATAAACAAGTTAAATTAGGTAACTTTATTTAAAATGAAGTAGATGTAGCCCTACAACTTCTGAAATGTCTATTTTAGGAGTAATGTACCTAATATAAGGTTTATTTTACGCATCTTGTCATAATGGTTGCTGTCTGGAATTATTGTACTACGAACCAATTGTTATTTATGTTACCACTGGAGACAAGGATTTTATTAGTGAAATTTAGCTCCCAGATTCATTTCATAATCCCTATGCCCATCACTTAGAGAGAAGAAATAAAACACAAATCAAGATGACATTTAAAAAAAAAAAGGAGCCTAGGCCGGTCTTGTAGGAACATCTAAATCCTTTCCCATATTAAATACCTTATCTCAGCAGCAGTGCACCAGCCATTTAGGAAAATTAAAGAGGGAGATAGCACAAAAGAGACAGCAGATGCTCAAGCAGAGCAGTTTCTAGTCCCGTAGATAATGAAGGGACTAGGCACATGGCCTTTCAGTTTATCCCTGCTTCAGCTTATCCTTCATCTGCTTAAATTCAAATGGATCAGGCATTATTAAAATCATTTTGAAATTAGCTGCTCCAGTTTCATGTGACTTTTAGGTGTATCCTCTAAAACTTGGTAACTCTTTGGGAAGACAGATGCTGTAGACTTTTGCCATTTTAATTCAGTTTGGAACATGATTTCTAAGCAGCAACTGGTAGCTAATGCTTAAATAAAATTAAATTTTACTCACTAATACGCACTGTGAGTCTTTTATCCCTTCCAGTGAGTTGTCATGTAAAAAATATAGACTTGCTGAAAAACACCAAGTATTTTGTGCAAGGTGCTGTGGGCTTACAGTGCTAAGAGATACTGGACCCTGGGAGTATATTTTCAACTCATTTTCTTTTTTCTTGGATAAATATCCTTCTGTCACCCTTGGAACTTGCTAATTCTGAGAAACGCTATCTGTAAGCATGTATGCATGAAAGCAATGACCAGCCACCCTGCCAAACACTTAAAATCTACTCCAAACAACTGCTGCAACAAGTCTCATGCAGTTCCAGCCCCTGACCAGCCTCACCTTGGCATCTCCTGGCACTGCCCCATGCCATGTGCACGGCAGGGCTCCCCCTGCTCAGCCTGTTTGCCTCCCCAGGGACAGCAGTTATTGACAATTCTGCATTCCCACTGATTTCTATAGAAACAAACACACATTTGAATAGCAAACACTGCAGGTTAGCACATACAGAGAGATTCTTCACGCTGTTTGGCTCAGTGGTTCATAATTTTTATGCCATCCTAAAGCATGCCGTGGTCATCTGTTTCCTCTTCCCCCTTCCTCCTACCCAATTTAAAATCTGGCAGTGGGGATCATTAGGAGATTTCTGTCAGCTTCAAGCACTTGAAGAAAACAGTGATGGTTCTTACCTTCCCATTTGGCCGCCCAGCACCACTGCAATTCTCCTTTTGTGCCTCCTGGAGCATGAACACCAGGCACATCCAGCACGCACGTGCCACAGGGAAGCGGCTGACTGCTCCCAGCTCCTGGCAGAAGGTGCTTTATGATTTCTCTGCCTTTTGGCTGTCAAAAGTTCCTTGATGAGCAGCAGCCCCTAAATGAGCTGTTCTGCAGAGAGCTTCACTGCCACATGGCTTCCCTGGCAGCACCTTGCTGAGCTCTGGTAACACAATCCACAACAATCAAGGATCTTAAACTATATTATGTCTTGAAGCGCCTGACATTGAAGTCAGAGTTCTGCATTATTAATTTTTTAAACAAAATTTTGTTCCTCCAGTGTAAAAAGTCATAGAGACTACAGAACACACAAAAAACCAGTAGGAGTCTTACAATCCTTGACTTGGGTTTTGATTTGGGAAATGAATTAACACATCTCCTTCATGCAGACTGTAAAAATATTTACAAAAATTAGCTTTGTAGCTGAGTTAACTCAAGTGCAGCTTTGTCTTTCATCAGGCAGAGCATCTCTTTGTTATTCTTGCACCAAGATGAAATGGATAGCTTAAACATCAAAACAACACAGTCTTACATTCTGCTTACATGCCTCTAACAATACTCCTTCCCACCTGTAGGTCACCAGCTCAGAGGTGAACAGGTCATTTCTGTCAGTTCTTCAAACCTAAGGCTAGAAATCCTGGGTGCTTAAAGGTGTTTTAGATCAGCTTTTCCGAGGCAAAGCTCCCCACCACAGGTGCGTGCCTCTATTGTCACTAATTGCTGTAAAGACGTGGATTTCTTCTTCCACTGACAGTCTTTGAAGTTGGCTCGGCACTTCCCTACCTTCCTGCAAGTGTATACTGAGGATTAAATAGTGACAACAGTGCCCCAGTGAATTGTCTGTGCCAATTGATCTGCCAGATGCAAAGGGAAGAACGGCAGAAGTCACTGTGAATAATCACTGCCTAAAGCACTCCATAATAAAAATGAAATTTCAGGAATTGTCTGGTTTTGAAAGGAAAAACTATTGAGGACATTATTATCTCATTAATTAGAAATGTGTGCACTTCAGAAAACCTTTTTAATTTTTACACAGTCCTAGGCTGAGCAAATTTTTTTAAGGCACTCGATTAGAACAGGAGGTGTTGCCTTACGGAAGTAAGAAGGTTACAAAACTTTCCAAGATCATAAAAAGTTCAAAGCTCTTCTGCTGCAGGCTTACACTGAGCATTTTTGCTCAGCCTTGTGGTAGGCATCTGCCGTGGCCCAGGAGGAGCCTTGGGAAGGAGCTGAGACTCTGCCAAAGCCCTCCTGATTTCCAGGGAAAGCAGGAGGAAGGCACTGCTCGCAGGTCACTGCCTACTGAGGTAACAGGGCAGTGGTGACGCCAGGCTTTGCCACAAAGACCTTCAGCTGGGATGGCCCAAGAGTGGCTGCTACAAACTGTGAGTTTAAATAGGAGAGTGTTTTCTGATTTTTCCTTGCTGTTTTCTCTGCAGTGAAACTGCCAGGGAGTACAGTAAATATGCTTCAGCTCCGTGAAGAGTTAAGAGCCAGTGTTTACACTTCTGCCTCCAGACTTCCCAGGGACAGGTTTGGACCTGACAGACCCCGAGACATTTTTAGTAACACCAACACCTCCATCCACCCTGTGCTCCTCTCTGCCTTCTCTTTCACTCCCTGCACCGGGAGGCTTAGTGACCTCAGCACCGTGCAAATGACTTCATAGGCATCACTTGAGATGAATGGAACAGTATTATATTACAGCCCAAACAATGTGCTTTACAGACAGAGTGATGGCAAACTGGAATATCACCTTTGGAGCTGCATTTCAAAATTAGTAAGGCTAGGCCAGATTCTACCACCTTTCAGTTGTCTGTTTCTTTAGGATATTCCAAGTCTTTCAAAAGGAATGATCTCAGGAGTACAGTATTTATGAACAGAAGTTATTATTATTTATGTGACAGCTGTAGCTTCCATACTGAATCAGAGGGAGCTTTAACACATGTTTAGACATACATTAGTGGCTCCAGCTATGATAGGCTTCAAACAGCTCTTCCCAGTAGCTTCTGACATTGCCTTGCACAGCAAGTTGAACTCTGGCAACACCAGCGAAGTTGGCTTTTATCAGCAGACGATGTGTTCCCATCTCTTTAAATCAAACAGTCATATTACTGTTATTCTTCCTCTGACACTTTCAGGGCTGTAGTCTGAGATGCTATCAGCTCTCTTAAGCGCTGCAATTAACTCCTTAAGTTGTATGCTAATAAGAGCATGATCCTTATCTGCCCTCTGGACACAGGCTCCACTTCCCACTGGCAGAGCAGTACTTGTGCAGTTGGGACCCATTTTCCCCACTGCACATGACAAGCTTTATGTGCTGAGCCTTTAAGATTGATGCACAGAATACCAGATGGAGTTTTTTTACTCTCAAAAACACAGGTTTAAAGCAGCTACAGTAATTAATTCTGGGTACATTATTATATACCCAGAAAATCTCCCCATAGTATAGTAGGTGGCCATAATATTTTTCATACAAAAATTACTCAATATTTGAACAAAACAGTGTTTGTGGGATTCCCAAAGGGGCGTTTCAAACTGAGGCACTGCGGTATAGACTGAGCCTTCAGTGTCACGATTCTCCTGACCTGCCTGCTGGGTGCAGCAAGCTCTTACCCCTATGGATGGAGGGAAATAAGTTAAAAATAAGCCTGCTTTTCAACAGCAATGCCACCAGAGTTCATCCTTCAATTCAGCTGGGATGTTATCTCCTCTCTTATCTTCGCTTTGCTGTAAGCAAGGAATTTGTGTGCCATTTGTGCAGTCTTTTCCAAAATAAGGAAGACCAAGGGTCAGGAGGAATTTTTATTCAATATAGAAAACTCCTTCATCAAAGCCAGTGTGAAACACTCAGGAACATTTCTCAGGAGAAGATGGAAGGACTGGATGGAGGCAGAACAGCCAGGATCACTCACCTTCATAGGGGACAGGGACCACAGACCACAGCTTCTGACCGGTCCTTTGGGGGGCTGAGCTGCAGTTCCAGTCCTCATCTGCATTTTAAACCCCAGCTAGGATTGGAACAACACAAAACCAGAGAGCAAAAAAAACTCCCAAAGCAATTTACTGTCCCTGTTCCTAATCACCTTCTTCAGAAGAGAAGAACTGGGGCTGCAGTTCCACGACAAAATCGAAGTGGCTGCGGTGGCTCCCGGCTCCACACGGTCAATCCCAGCAAACCTCCTGACACAAATCGTCTTAGAACTCCCTCCTGACTTCCTCACTTCACTAAAAGTGACCTTTTCTAGGAATAACATTGCAAGACTAAAGCTCTCCACCAAAATTGTCGTTTTTTAGCTGTTCTGTTCAATTGTTGTTTTAAAATTAAGACCCAATTCTTCTGATCAACATGGCCTCAAAGATGGAGCACTTCAACCTGCCTGTGTTCAAATCTCAATTCTCTGTAAAATTCTCAGTACCAATGCAAAGAACTCTGAATATACAAGTTATGCTGTGTTACTGTCTTCACAGTCTTTTGAACTTTTATACTATACAAAGTAAGGGAAAATTTTGGTTCTAACTAGCTGAAAAAAATTGAATTTCAAATTTATAAACAAATTTCTATGAAATTTGGAATGGATTCTGAAAATATTTTTTCCTTATTTGTAATCTAGTTATGGAACAACTTGATTCCATGATGTTAAAATCACAATCCATATTTCTAACACCTACACAGTGAAAAAAAGTGAAATACCTTTTCATTGTGACAGCCCAACGATGAGCACACGTAAGAGAAGTGAGGACGGACAACAGCTACTGCAGTACAAAATCTGAGTGAATGAAATATGAATTCTTCACAACACAAGCACTCAACTGAGTATTCAAAGTCAATAAAAATGGAAGGCTAAGGTATGGATTGCAGAAACAAACCCATGTATGTTTACATGGGATGTAAATCTGTCCTGCATTCAAACTGGATCACCAAACAATTCCTCATTCTACATCTTGCAGTGACTCAGCCCAACACTGCCACTTTTTAGGAAACGTGAAACCATTAATTGCCTTATCTGATGAACTAGAGTCCTGCTAATGACTTATCAATTATCACAAGGCTTATCTTTCAGCTTCTTATTGACCAAAGATGTTCTGGAACAGACTATCCTTGGAATTGCTTCACATACGGAGACCAGACTGCCATGGGGGAAACTAAAAACATTTTGTGTTCAAAACACCCAAACACCACAGCATTAACATTCCAGGGCAAAAAAAGAAAGCCAGCGTGGATGTTTTTTAGCACATGAGAACCACGTTTGTACTTAATTCTGCATACCGCCTTCACTTTTGGGATAACTGCTGCTAAGTGTGATTAGGTACAGGAAAACAGGCCAGGTTTGTAGGACTAGAGGGTCCCTTATTAGTTCAGCCAATGTCTCTGGGACAAACTGAGGGCTCAGTAAAACACAGAGCCCTCTCCAGCAAAAGCTTCAAATGAAAATTTGTCCTCACTTGTGGAGCAGGGCAGTGGCAGGTGCTTTGAAACACCTCAAATTTACATCAGGTGATTCCTACCCCACACCAAGGAAGGCAACAGTGTTGGAATATTGGTTTCACTTACAAGCAAGAGCCGAAGGACTCCGTCAGGTGAAGGGACAGGCAATCCATGAAGCTGTGAGGTGCACACCTAAAACTGCTTTGAGGAAGAGTAAGACAACATATGGAGATAAAAAGACAACTCTAAAACAAAGCTTTGGTGTTAAATCTTGGATGCATCATGCCAAGCACCAGAAAATTAGACACCAGAAAAGGCAGATGCTCTGTCAGGAAAATCATCTGGCTGTTAGAGCAATTAATGCACCTGAAATCCCTGGCTTTGCCCAGTGCTGAAGCAGGCACCAGGAAAGCTGTGGTGCCACCAAGAGAGACTTCAGCTCTTCACACTGCTGCTTCCACCAAGAGGGCTGCATGGATGAGCACAGGCAAGAAAAACAATAATATGAGGCCTCATTAGACTCTTGAAATTTAAGGTGTACATAAATTAATCTAATGCAGTAAGCTGTTGAGCACACAGCTATGCTTATTTAGACCTCATGGACATCAGGAAGTATTTGAGGACATACAGAAGACCTTTACCTATTCTGGGTGATCCACATAAATTCCTTTTTCCACAAGTCCTTTCTCTTTGCTAAAAAAAAACCCAAACAAAAACCCCACCCTGTAAAATTCCAGACCACCACTGGTGGGGACCACAGTTGTGATCTTTCAGATCATCACAGACTATCACAGTTGTGATCTTTCAGATCACAGTTGATAGCTCCATAAAAAGTCAGAAATCCTTTATCCAAGCTCTCCTTGCACCCTTGCAGGGCACCGATCCTGTGGCATTTAATCTGAACCAAAGGCACAGTTAGCTGGGATGTTTCCCCAGCCAGGGTCCAAATGCAATCATGCTTTTCAGAATGTGCAGCTCTGGCTCACTTCAAGCAGTTTTGCTCCTTCCTTGATTCCAGCTGCAAACTACTAAACACATACTTTTTTGGGTCATTATGGCCTAATGTCTGTGGCATTACATTATTTCAGTGACATATCTTTGAACATACCGTAATTCCAAAAACTGCAGGTCATCTCCTAGGCTAACTGGAGAGCAGGATTTTATATTAACTCCATCCTTTGTCTCCGTCTCCTTTTCTTAAAAAAGGCAAATAAACAAAAAAAGGTTGGAATATTGGTTTCACTTTACAAGCAAGAGCCAAAGGACTCCATCAGGTGAAGGGACAGGCAATCCATGAAGCTGTGAGGTGCACACCTAAAACTGCTTTGAGGAAGAGTAAGACAACATATGGAGATAAAAAAACAAGTCTAAAACAAAGCTTTGGTGTTAAATCTTGGATGCATCATGCCAAGCACCAGAAAATTAGACACCAGAAAAGGCAGATGCTCTGTCAGGAAAATCATCTGGCTGTTAGAGCAATTAATGCACCTGAAATCCCTGGCTTTGCCCAGTGCTGAAGCAGGCACCAGGAAAGCTGTGGTGCCACCAAGAGAGACTTCAGCTCTTCACACTGCTGCTTCCACCAAGAGGGCTGCATGGATGAGCACAGGCAAGAAAAACAATAATATGAGGCCTCATTAGACTCTTGAAATTTAAGGTGTACATAAATTAATCTCTAATGCAGTAAGCTGTTGAGCACACAGCTATGCTTATTTAGACCTCATGGACATCAGGAAGTATTTGAGGACATACAGAAGACCTTTACCTATTCTGGGTGATCCACATAAATTCCTTTTTCCACAAGTCCTTTCTCTTTGCTAAAAAAAACCCAAACAAAAACCCCACCCTGTAAAATTCCAGACCACCACTGGTGGGGACCACAGTTGTGATCTTTCAGATCATCACAGACTATCACAGTTGTGATCTTTCAGATCATCACAGACTACCACAGTTGTGATCTTTCAGATCACAGTTGATAGCTCCATAAAAAGTCAGAAATCCTTTATCCAAGCTCTCCTTGCACCCTTGCAGGGCACCGATCCTGTGGCATTTAATCTGAACCAAAGGCACAGTTAGCTGGGATGTTTCCCCAGCCAGGGTCCAAATGCAATCATGCTTTTCAGAATGTGCAGCTCTGGCTCACTTCAAGCAGTTTTGCTCCTTCCTTGATTCCAGCTGCAAACTACTAAACACATACTTTTTTGGGTCATTATGGCCTAATGTCTGTGGCATTACATTATTTCAGTGACATATCTTTGAACATACCGTAATTCCAAAAACTGCAGGTCATCTCCTAGGCTAACTGGAGAGCAGGATTTTATATTAACTCCATCCTTTGTCTCCGTCTCCTTTTCTTAAAAAAGGCAAATAAACAAAAAAAGTCCCCCTGAAACTTCCTTTCCCATTATTCCCTTCATGGCAATGAGCCTTCTGAGCTTGCCCTATTAGGAAAAACCATTGCTAGAGGCAAAAAGCACACCACCACTGTGAACATCCTCCATCCTGAGAAATCCTGGCCCAGGACCAGGCACCAGGATAACTAAAGCACAACATTCCTAATCAGAGATTCTCAGACAAAGAAACCTTGCCAAAGAAGACTTCTACTCCTCCCCTTAAAAAACAAACAAAAAACTCCACACATGCACCCAGGCCAATAAAGGATGACAGCTGTCTTCTGGGGGATGCTTTTTATGGTCCTTTTCAAAAGGAATCAAGGAACCAATTTTTCATTTAATATCCTCAGGTTAATCCACTGTCCTTAGATACATATTTATCTACTTAAACTCTAATTAGCTATCAAATAAAATTTATCTGGGTGGTTTTTGTTTGAGAAAGGAATTCTCAGAAGAGCAGAACTTCTCTAAATCAGGTGCAGATTGTGTCATGGCTGTGACAGAACTCCATGAGCTGTCAGACTCACCCTCCCAGCTCTGAGTGAGCACACACTCAGCCAGGACTCCAGGCACAGTCTCTGAATTAAAGGTATGTCAGCTCTTCCACTGGGCCAGTTTCACCTCAGTGGAAAATGGGAATTCAGATGTTTTGTTAACACAAGCTCCTTGAGGTACCATTTCCTATGAGCTCTCTCACGAGCAGAAAATCACTGGTATTTTGCACTGGCAGCAGAATAAAAAATCATTTGAACTATGCATTGAAGGCTTCATTCTCCTTATTTTATATTCCTCCTGCAGTAAGGATTTTTTTTTCCAGCAGCAAGCAAGAAAGCATAGCATGGGGAATTTTGTCTCCACATCAGTTTTTCATACCTCCTAGTTTTCACCATGCCTAACCACAGACAGATTCTCCCAGACACAAAACTGAAGCTTCCTAATTTTAGTAAGGGGAGAACATCAGCACTTCTTACATCCTCAAGCACCCAGCAAGGAGAGAAAATGGAGCCATCAAGCCAGATTAGGGAAGAACCTAATCTGAGCAGGATTGGGAGGTAAAGAAAAATCCAGATTTTGTTCTCCACCATCCCTCTTCCATGCCCCCATGCACATAAACACATCTCAAAGGACACTGAGGGCAAACACCTGAAAAATTTTCATGTTATGCCGAAACGGAAATTTCTGTGTTGCCACCAAAGCCCAAAGTCCTGCAGGAGCCTCAAGGCAGCAGCAGGAGAGGAGGATGTGCCAGAGGGGGACAGTGGCCTCAGGAGGGTGTGCCAGAGGGGGACAGTGGCCTCAGGAGGATGTGCCAGAGGGGGACAGTGGCCTCAGGAGGATGTGCCAGAGGGGGACAGTGGCCTCAGGAGGATGTGCCAGAGGGGGACAGTGGCCTCAGGAGGATGTGCCAGAGGGGGACAGTGGCCTCAGGAGGATGTGCCAGAGGGGGACAGTGGCCTCAGAGCCTCCTACATGGCAGCAGCTGGAGCCGAGCTGTTCTCTCTCACCAGCGCTGTGGAAAGCTGAGCTCTCTCCAAAGGACACTTGCTCATTGCAAAAAGCCTCTGCCCCCAGCTCCTCGCTCCTTTCCCAGCATCCTGGCTGCTCTGGCACTTTTGCTCCCTTGGCCCTGGACAGCCTGGCAGGGCTGCTCATTCCTCAGCCAGCCCCTGGTGCAGGGTGAGCAGCTCCAGCAAGCACGCAGGCTCTGGATGTGGATCCAAACCAAACCCAAACATCTCGAGATTCTTCCTTCCCTAACGCCAAACACATTTGATATGCTCAAACATGTATTGTGTTCTGTCAGGAACCAAATGGCTGTTTTACTGTTCCAAATAATCAGATTGCTTTTGCTGGATGATTAACAGAAATATTGCTCACCCAAAGCAATCAAACTTTCATTTGCATGTTTGAGAGCCTGAGCTGCAGTCCCTGGAGTCTCTGGGGCTATTTCCAGTCACTCTGACAGACCTTGGATCTGGCTTTAAGCAATTTTTTCCCCCTAGATACACTCCTCCACTGAAGACTGAACTCAGTACTGATTTTTTCACACTGCAGCTAAAGAATGAATATACTTAAAACTTCTTGTAAGGCCGGATATCACTAGGTAAATTGAACACAGAGGCTTGTTTTCCTTACATTTGGTTTTGATGTTCTGTTCACTGAGCCTATGACTGCAAAGGTTATAGATGATGCAATTTATTTTCCTTCTGCTTTTTACCAGTAGAATACTGCTCCTCTTCCTAGATTAAACACAGGCTTTTTTATTGCACATTTATCTCAAAATACATGTCTTTGAAAGGCCCAAATCTAACAGCACGTTTCACATTTGCTAGCAGTCTCGTTTTTATGCTGGTTTTCTAAGGAGTCTGCTTCCCAACCAGTTTTGCCTTTCTCATGGCAATGGTGTGTTAATTTAGACTTTCACAGAGCTAAATGCTGATCTCAAAACCTTTGGAAGGATCCTGATCCTCCAGTAAGCACTGCAGACATCACTGTTCCAGCACAAACGTGAAATTAAAAACATGGCAATTATGTAAGATAATAAACTCTCAGTTTACAGTTGATTTTACTTTGTTTCTATTCAAACTGAAGTTATGTACACTGGTAGTTTCCAGGGTTTATTTTATAACTACCTGGGGGTACAAACCTGCCCATTTTCTACTGAGGACAGCAAAGTGGTGAATTAGCTGCAGAATGTTGACCCAGTCTTATGTGCTGTGCCTGATTACATGGGCATTATCTTAAAAACACAGTCACACTGCTCCCTACGCGTGTTGGGCTACACTAACCACACAAACTGCACATCTTCATCTTCCCACTGCTTTTCGTGCCTTTCCTTTCTATAAATACAAAATGAAATCCAGCTCACGCTGACAGTACCTGGGTAACCAGCAGTTTGCCCACGGGTCTTGTAAATCAGACTTTTTTTGGTTTTGTATCCACCAAATAGTTTCCTTTAAAAAAGAGGCTATTATACCTATTTTTTTTTCAGGGAAACTGAGATCTAGCCAGTAACAGGTAAGTTTATCTAATTTTGACAATAAAATGCAGTAGGATCTGCATTAAGAAATCTAATTGACACTGCTTTTACCTCAGAAGCTATCCAGTTCTGTGATTTGACCTCAATTAGTGTCTAAAACTGAAGGTAGATCTCCTTGTTCATGGGTCTCACATTGCAAGTCTGTTTTACAGTATTGCTCTGACACCAGGCAATTACATGGACTAATTGGGAGCAAAACATTCCTGCAGTGCTCCTGTGCTAGCCAGCTCTCCAGTGCTTTCCAGAGCTCTGGTCTGAGCCCATGGCTGGGTGCTGCCCTTAGCCCATGGGCTTTTGGCCAGTTATCTCCCTCTTAACTGGCCTCAGTTATGTGCTGAGAGCCTAATTATAAGGGGAATTTTAACTTCTGTATACAGCAGATATTTATTAAATTTTTCACTGTTCTTGTCAAGGGAATAAAGTTAATTGTGAGCAGTACAACAGCCTAAAGTAAGCTGTAAACGTTCAAATAATGGAAGTAACTGTGACACTCTTGTTCTAAGTAGTCTTCATCCAATGTATAGGACACTACAGCTAGAACAGGTTTTTTTGTTTTTTTTTTTCTTTTTCTGAAAAAAAAAAAAGAAAGAAAATAATGTTAAGCAGTGTCCTTAATTTTTAATTACTCTTCCTGTTTAGAAAAAGCAGCAATGAAAACAATTACTGATGTGCTCCCCTTCTTGCTCAGTACACTGCTCAAAGTGTATCACTTCCAAGACTGCACACTCTGATTAGTTACACATCTACTGCAAAGCAAAGCTGGTCTACAAACTCACTATTTCCCTGCATGAAAGAAATGGATATTCAGATGTTCAAAGAGGCCAGGACTGAGAGGGAGCTTTTCACAGCCTTTCTGCCTTGACAACAACAAGCATTTCCAGTGGTTTTGATGAGACTCCCAATTAGGATTTTCTCAGTTCAGTCTCACAAACTGATCAAGATTTGAAAGGTTCAGAGGAGGTGAAAACACAGGCTATGGGCTTGATTCAGTTCCTAAAGAAAGAGATGGAAAGGCTCTCCTGAACCTAACAGTGCCTAAGGAACTCCTGAACTTTTGTCAAGCACTCTACAGAAACATTTAAATCTCCAGAAATGGGCAAAATAATCAAAAGTTAACAAAAAAATTAAAATAACACAATTTTTTATGACATTCAAAATTGAAATTAATACTAATTGTGTCCAAAATCTATTATTTCTATTTGTCAGTGAGGAAAAAGAATGGAAACTTTAAACTACAGAAACACTGGGATGTGCTTTCAAAACTAGAGAGTTAAGGACAATGGGCAGTGCCAGATACTCTGCAAGATGCAATACATCCATTGCTTGTCCCACTGAACACACATCAGACATAGTTTCAAAATGATTTTCACAAGCAGAGAGGGATAAAAATTCACCTGAATCACTCAATAACCTTTAAAAATTCATAGATGAATACCTGAGGCTTAGGAAAACTCAGATTCTTAAGATGCTTTCCATGGAACATTGATAAGTACACACATTTTACTCCCAATACTTTTGAAACACCTGTACATTTTTATAGAAAAGAAGAATTACCAGCAATAACCTCTCAAGGAATCCCTGCAATATGTAAACAGTGTGTAATGAAGCTCTGTTTAGCCATCAGTGAAGTCTCAGTGAGAATTTATTGAGTAGACAGGATCATCTGCTTTCCACTACAGCTGATTAGCAAAGGATCCCCTCAGCACAAGCAGAGTAAAAGACACCACTTGTTCCCTGGGGGAAGAAAAGTGGGGAAGGGAAATAAAACTGCAGCCTCCCTGCTCCCTCTGAGACCCCTGCTCTCCCAGGCTGACAAGGGACGAATTCCAGAGGAACCAAAACACTTGGCTGCTTTCTCTCTCCACTGCTCTTCAGTAAATATTATCCTAAGTGCCTCTTTAGTAAACACTGCTGTAAATAGCCACCTGCTCACTGCAGTGACACTGGAAACCAGAGCACCAGCTCACCTCCTTCAGTGGGGTTTGCACCATCTTCAATGAAGCCAGAGATGCAGGCTTGACCCAATCTGCTTCAGCAAAGCTTCCTTTGCTAAAGCAGGGATTCAGTAACAAAAAAATTTACATCCTAATCATCACTGAAGTGGCAGTTTGTTAAATGCCTTTCTGCATCTTACTCCTGTATTTAAGAATGTCTGGTTTTTGGTTTTTTGGGTGTTTTTGTCCAAGAGGACAGAGATGTCACTAATACCAATCCTGACAAGAAGAGCAACCAAAAGTTACTACAAAGCCTTGGGGTCTGTCCTCTGTAAGGAAACATCCCAGGTTTAAGTTTTAGATGCATATTTTATGACAAAGAGCACAAAGTGCCTTCTGTCCTGCACAATTCATCTCAATTAAGTGGAAACAGCAAGACAGGGACTCCCATGGTACAAAAATCAGCTAATGCATTCAGCAAGCTGTGAGAAAAGTGACTTAAGATTATTAGAAACACCAGAATAACACCACCATCTAGCCAGTAACCATACACAGTACGTGAACATCCTTTCCTGAAAAGGAGAATATATCATTTTAGAGGAAGGCTCTCAGACAAAGCCCAGCAAACAGCCCTGGCTGGGCAGCACAGCTCAATTAGCAGCACAGGCATCTCCCTGAGCAGCGGGAGCGCTTTCACCGAGCACGCTTGGGATATTTCCTGATGAAAGAGACTCCTGCTGCTCCCAGCAGCTCCCGAGGAATCCCAGAGCAGCATTACTGAGGGAACATCCAGGTGTTGCTGAGCTTGAACAGGAGAAGGGGCTGGGAATGAGAGGAATCCTGCTCTCCTGCCCACCCCTTTTGTTTCCCTGCTTTTCTCTCAACTGCAGCCACGTCCCATTTCTGAAGAAGTGACAGACAGCTCACAAAACTTGCCCACCTGGCCTTTATCAATGGGCATGACCACAAAGCTCCCAGGACCTGGGCCAGATGGAAAGAAAGACTCAGCAACGCTGGCAAACAAAAGCACTTACACACCAAACCCTTGCTGTTTGTTGACAGGTCAGCACTAGGAGTAAATCAGCTCCTCTAGGAATTGGTGTCAACACTTTTCGGGGCACTGCTAATTGTTACTCTGTGTTTCTGTCACTTCCAGACATCACCACAGGAAAACACAGCCAGTGAATCACTTCACCTTCACGCAGCAGAGAAGCACCTGAAGGCAAGAACAGTTTGCTCACTCAGCATCTCAGCAGCGCACAGAACGTGATGCTCGCGAGCAAGCCTGAAAACATTCAAAGGAAAACTGCATTTGCTTCATGGTCAAGCAAAAAACAAAGTCTGGGAGCTTTTCTGTTTGTTTTGTCATCACAACCGTGCCAGTTGCTAACTCTGAGAGGAAACAAATTCAGAAACACTAAAGTGTTTCCAGTGAATTTTGTCACTTTTTGTTTGCCAGTCTCCCGAGCTGCAAAGATTTTCTTTTTACCAAATGCTATTTACAGCTTTTTGATTATATGATAAAAACTTTTGAATGCTGTTTGCAAACACAACACGTTAACAAATACTTTGTCTTGTGGAAAGGGGACTTGCAAAGAAATTTTTAATGCCCCTAAGAGGAACAAGAGCTTCAGTGCCTTGCAGGGGATCTGGGAGAAGGATGGCAGGAGATGGCAGCAAGGACAGAAGTCCAGGGAGATCCCTTCAGATTGCTGCTCATTCATTAAATACAACAAAACCACACAAATGTGAAAGATTTCCATCATCGGTGAGAGGGATGGCCTCATTCCACAGAAATAGGAAATACTGTTGTTTACTTCAAAAGATTTAAAATATCTGCGGGAGATACTTTATTTCAGTTAAGCCCAAAAAATTCCGGTTCCAAGCCAGCGCACATTCCTGTCCCTAATTTTTAGTTTTTTAATTTAAAAAAGCATGGCCTTGGGAAGAATATATTGCACTTAAAATTAACCTAATGTGTAACTGTTTAACTTTCCCCCCAAAATGTTAGTATAGGAAGAAGCATGAAACAGCAATCCTATGAAACTTAGAAATAAACATCTGCAGCATGTATAATAAATTAACTGTTATAATATTTGGGCTTTAGAAATCAAGGCAAAATTAGAATGCATTCTTAAAAAGTGTTGATGCTCACTAATCAGACAGGTAATCTTTATGCTGTACAGAATTTCAGACCCCAAAAATATTTCTTTATAACAAAGGACCAATCTAGACTTTATTCATGTGGCTTCAACAAGAATTTCATAAGGCCAGACCACACCTCTGTAAAGAGATAAAAGTGGATCATGGAAAAGTACTCATGGATTGTTAATCCCTGGCACTGAGGACACCATTCCAGCATTGATAACTTTCACTCTCAAAAATGTCATGAGAATTAAAAAAAAAAAAATCCCAAAACAACTTTGTGTGAAACTGGCTTTTCTTATTTCTCACGATGCAGTTTTCCACCACTGGCACCTTCTGTTTTCACCACGAAAGCTGTGAAGTTATTAGCCCTGAGATTCTTTTACTAATCTTAAATTAGTGTAGGACCAGTAAACTTCACTTTAAGAAGAAAGAAAATTGCAATAAAGCAGAGGCTCAGGTGCCGTGTTAGAGCCCCTGGCCAAGCTGTGGCAGAGGGGCCAAGGGTGCCCAGACTGAGCAGCTTCTGTGCCTTCCTTCTACTGCCCTCCTGCAGGAAACAAAGGCACACAGCCAGAGCCCTGACACTCGGGTGGAGCTGGGTCTGTGAGAGGTCACAAACTGCTCACTGACTCCCAAACTCCCACGTTGTTGTCTGTCTGTCTTTCCCTCTGCACCTCCAGAGTCAGGAACTGAGCATCAGGAAAGCAGCACGGGCTGGAGGCACTGCCTGGGGACAGATCCAGCCCTGGGGAAAGGACGGCTCCCAGACATGGAGACAGAGCCCTGTGTCACAGCAGGACAAGCCTCAGACATTCCCGAGGCACCTTCTTGCCCTAAAAACAGGGAAAAAGCACAAACAGGAACAGACCCTTACTTGGCTGAGCTCTTGCTCCGAACACCTTGTAAATGGAATTAATGCCTTTTGTGCTGTGCTAGATTAGAAGTAACTCACTGCAACAATCAAAGCCAGTTCTGAGCTTCTTGCTGCCCTTCCTCCCTTGGTGGGCCCATGATCCCAAATTCCCTTGCTGGTCCTGTGGCATAACACAAAAGAGCTGGAGGGAAGAGGAGCTGCTTCACATTGCACTGACAGAGTTGAAATCTATTTCACTCTCCTCACTGGTTTGAAAAGTTGTATTAAATTTTCATTTTAACTTTGTGTAGTAGCAGGAGCATTAGTATAAAACTGAAGTATACACCTTTTCACCAGAAACACTGTGATCATTTTAAGTTGGTATAAAATAATTTCCACATTTCTTTAGCACTCAGCCTATCTGAAAATTTTTTTTTTTGAGACCATCATGGTTAACAATTGCTTGCTTTAGATAGATACAATAGTGTGACAACCTCTTTTGTTTCAATTGTTTCAAAATACAGCATTTCAATTTATGTTACAGTGAAAGAAGTAAATCTTCTCTATTACCTGCAAAACAAATGTTATGAACACATAGAATTTTGCTAGTGAACTAAAGGTATAACCACAATAATAAAATAACTCTGCATACCTGGAAAGGCATCTTGAATGCTTATTAATGTTGCTTCCACATTATAAGGTAGGAAAACTCCCCAAACTATTTTTGTATTTTAGAATTTTTTCAGTTTGACAAGGGATAAATATTTTGATACATAAACAGGACTAGCTCTGAAAATTAAAATGTCACCCTAAATCTTCAGTTCACTCAGCTAGCAATAACTATTAACCTCTGAGCTCCCAGCTAGGCAGGCTAGGAACTGAAGCCATTCTTCAGGCAAGACACACTTACATTGCCTTGGCTGGGCTGGGATGGTACTAATTGGTGATTATACTATTGTGATTACTACGATGATTATAATGTTGTGATGATACTAATTTGCCTTAATTGCCCTCACTGGCCAGAGATTCGCTGTAAGCTCAGGCTGAAATTTGGGCGCCAGCTCTGGTTTCCCTGCAGAACCGCCCCTGAGGAGCTGGAGGACTCCGTGGGTCTCAGGAGAAAAGAGGATTTTGGCTGTGGAGTAAGAGACTCGCTCCCTGCTGCCAGCCAGGGATTCTGGTGGTTCTGGTTTTGGGTCTGCTGTGTGCAGGATCCTCCCAAAATGCAGTGTCCTTGAACAAAAGGAGGTTTCCCTCCGCTATCTGGGACGCGAAGGTGCCACTGCCTCTCCCGTGCCTCTGCTCCTCAGAGATATCACAGAGCTCAGTTCATTCCTACTTCAGCTCACAAGTCCCATTTCTACTTTTCTTTCTACTCCTGTGTCAAGTTAAATATGTTCCACGTTGAAAGACACTGATAACAGTGACAGAGTGTGCTCTGCTGTTCCACCCAGCAAAAGCTTTGTCTGGACACAAACCTTTCCCTCCGCAGACAGAAGTGAAGGGCACTAATAGCAAATGGAAACACGGGGCTCTGTTTATTAGGGCTGGTAGTTTGAATGCCAAGTTCTCTGCACAGGATTAAGTGCATTTTGTATGCAGCTGGAATATGTCATAGATACATTTAGGTCTTTGAATTTTAACATTCCCAGGTGATTTTTTTTTCCCCTTCTATCTTAGCCTTTAGTGCAGAAAGAACTCTGGATACATTTTAAGTTCTCCCACTGAGAAAAAAAAAAGTTATTAAAATTAATGCAGTACTATTGAAAATAACATATTTTCAAATTGAATTATTATGAAGCAATGTCAGCAAAAGAAATGCTAAAAATTTCAGATTTTATGTACTTTTTTTTGAATGAAAACATTTTGCCTTCAATATCTCTTTGTCTATCCCCAATACAATATTTGGTCTTGTAACTATTTAAAGCAGTGCTGAAGTTCACAAATTATTTTACTCATATATGCCCAGTTCCTCACAAGTAAAATGAGCAGACAACTTCACCCCTGCTTTAAAGCTTTGCAAATTTTCTAAACAAAGAGGCAGCCATCTTCTTCCACATGCTTTTGAAACAATACATTTGTTCCACAAAACCAAAGCAGGGTTTCTGCCCGCAGTAAATAACTGATATGTTTTATAAAATCTGTGGCTCACTTATGGCATGATGTAAATCTGAGTGAATCATAAAAATATCCCCATTTCTGGGGACTCCGGATATAGTCCTTAGGCAAAATAATTTCTTGCAGTTTTGTTAAAGTATACATTTGGGAACTGTGATGTTCTGCATGTTAACATCAAGGGTTATTTTGTATGCATTCTGATTAGGTTGGTTTCAGATTTCTTTATTGAATAATATGAATAATGGTTATCTAAGAATTTATTTTGAGTGCTGAAATTAAGAGATACAGAGAAAACTTTTGTAGGAATACAAACAAAAAAGAATTGAATAAATGAATTGGATGTTTCATATAAACAATTCCTATGCTCATCCTCTGGCCTGCCACCACTAAAGACCAGCATGCTTTTATCAGCTGTGATTTTGTAGGAGATGAATATATTTGGGAGCTAGATGAAGATACTCATTAGCATTTGATCATCATTACAGTGTTTGAGAACTCATTTATTCAAAGAAATGCCCTGCATATTCTTTTCTTTTACAAGCACCCTTGCCTGAGGATTTTTAGGCAGGAATGGTGGCTTGTTCTGCTCCTCCTCAGTGTGTAGCTGGTCAAAAACTGGAGGCCAGTGTGCTGATAAGGACCTCACCAGAGTTCCTCGTGTCTCTGACACTTCCATGCTGTTTTACTGCCCTGGCCGCTATTTGAAGTCAGCCTTGAGGACCACCCAGGAGTACCAGCTGGGGTAGGGCTCTGCTGCTCGCATTCTCAGCAGAAAAGAGCTGCTATCACCATAAAACAAACTGTGCTCAGTGTTTTGCTCTGCCTATCTCCTGCCTGGTGCTCCAGCGGGCTGGCCTGGGGAAGGCTGGCTTGTCTGGCAGCCGATGCTCCAGGTGCCTCTGCTGCTCCACCAGGGCTTGCTGCTCCCCAGCTCTTTGATAAAACCTGCAGGACCAGAGGCAAGCCACATTGAGGGAAAGATCAAACTCTTCCCCTCAGGCAGTTTGTCAGCACGAGAGCTCGGCAGGGCACAGTGCACGTTTGTTATGGCAGGTTTTTAATTCTATCTTTGATAGAGCAGTGATAGGATTCCATATGTGAGAGCAGGAACTGCTGCATCAGAGGTGAAACAAATTCAGGTCAGATCCTCACCTGATGTAAATTAACTGTTTCACTGACTCGAAGGGAACCCTGTGTACTTCTCATGGCTGAGGCTGATTCCTGGTGAGATTGTGCTAAAATGTTTCAGCCATAAAAATTACAAAGCCAATAGTCATTTTCCATAAATGTACTTTCCTCTCTCTCCGAACCCTGGAGCCGGCGATGTTGCTAAACTGTTGGTGAACTTTTAGGAGAAGCAGACCATGTGTTGACCTGTGTAAAACACATGAAACCTTGAAAATATTAGAAGGTTGTGGACTTTGGAACTGTGAACCTCAGCTGGAACTTCCTGCCGCGCGCTCTCCCGGGTAGGAGGCATCAGGTTGAGTTTGGTGCCGTGCAGTGAGCAGCACGTCTGATCACAACTGACAGACTGCTCCCACCGCAAGGACAGCTCCATCTGCTCCAGAGCAGGGCTGCAAAAGGGTTCTGACTAAGAAAATAAAGCCCAAAGGGGTAAGATGATTTGTTTATAATATAATGTTAGTAACTTGTTATCCATAAATGACAACAGATTTTTGTGTATGTGTGTGTCTCTGAATTTTGGGAAACTGATCTGTTCAATTTCAGTAAAATACATCATTGAAAATAATTTACACTTCTAACTAGTGTTCTGTACCAATGCTTATTTACATAAATTGTGTGCTCTTCATATTATGCACTCATTTATATTCAGTAAGTACCAATTGAATTTTATGCAGATAAAATGTTCATAATAAAGCCATCCCACTGCAGCCTGCTCCCTGCAAAGCCTGGAGTCACACCACAGCTCCACAATCATCTCCTGGGACTCAGCCCAGCTGTGCACAGCTTCCATCCCTGCTGAATGCCCATGGCCAGTGCTCCCAGTTTAAAAGCCAGTACTCACCAGTTTGGGCTCTCACTGCTAATTTTAGGCTACAGAATGATTTCAGAGAAGGAGATCTTTACTTTGAATATCCTTTAGAGTTCTCCTCTCCTTCTTCTCTCTCTACCCAACTTCCTTCCAATTATCTAAAGGTGAAATATTGAGGCTCTTTTCCAGTCATGCTGAATAAGAGGTTTTTTTACTAACTGCCCAGAAGACAAGAGGACCATTGTCAGTGTGAGAGCAGAAGTGTGACTGGTGCAGGTAGAAGTGGTAGAAACCAAAGCAAGAGCTCTAAGTATTATTCCCTCTGACTTTGGTAGGTCCCAGCCTGGTGACAATGATGTGGGCATCAAAGTATCCTTAAAGCTGTGGGCTCTGTGGGAAAGTGATTGGAAAATAGTAGGAATGAGTTTCAGCTGCTACATTAATAAGAGTCAGGTATGGGTCTTTTCCAGCTCCTGCTCCTACAGAAGTGGAGGGTCCAGCTTTGTCACAGGAGGGAGAGGAGCCTGCAGTGCAGTGCCAGCGCAGAGAAAGGGCACACAGCCCTGCCCTGCCCTTTGCTCTGAACCCTGCCTCCTCCTCACACTCCTGCAGCCAGAGACCCACAGGGGATAAAGTGCCCTTGGTGAATGGCTCAGTTTTGCATCTCTCTTCTCTGGATGTCCAGATCTGGACAGGACCATGGCCTGGATTTGAAGTTGGAACAGATGGAAGGAGGGATGATGGCAAAGCACATTCAACTGTTTTTGCTTCTCTGGCATTATCAAATATGGGAATTCGGGGGGGCATCTGAGCCTCAACAGGTTTTGAGGGACTAAACTCAGTCTTCTGTAGAAGAGTGGAAGGGAACAAAATACCTGGTGTGTGTTGGTCTTTTGCAGGGAGAACAGCACACAAGAGCAGCGGGCACACGTGTGTGACAAGACAGGTAGGCAGAGGAGACAGAACGCCTGACTGTCAGATTCATCCTGTCATTCTTCATCTGTGAGCTCAGGCCATGACTTGGATGCCTAAAAACATGCTGAGATTTTAGCCCAAGGGAAGAAAATGACAAGGCATTGACCCAAAAAGGGAATGTTCAAGTCTTATGAATACTTTAGTCCTGTTTATCAAACAGAATCTTCAGCTTTTCCAAACAGAGTATTTTCATTTCATGCTTCCATTTTCTGTATCACATGCACAGAGAAAACAACTGAAAATGTCCCACAAGGATGAACAGTATATTGCAGTAGGGAAGCAATTCACTTTTCATGCTCTGATTTCCACCAGAGTCCCTCAGGTTTGCATGGACAGCCTGTACCTGTCACCATGAACACGAGGAATTAGTGACAGAAGTTGCCTCATAGCCATACTGCATTATTTTCACACTGGAGTTTCTTGGGAAATTTTTCCCTGCCTGATTAAAGCCCTCCCCCTGCCCCCATTTGTCACAATTCAGCTCTAGAAGGTAGAAAATAATAGCTGGGAAAAGGTAACTGACACAACAGAGCATGAGCTGTAGATTTTCAGAAAACAACAGAGCCCTCAGAATTTCATCTTCTAATGAGAAAGGGAATCTGACCAGAAGCTGCTGCTCAAACAGCAACAACACATTTACTCAGTTTTCCCTAAACTGGGACTGAGGAGGAAGGGTTGAGAATTTCATAGGGAAACAAGATTGTTTCTTTTAGCTCTTATGGAGGTGGCAGCTACATGGACCTGAACTGCATGGCCAGACTCCCATGAACAGGGACACAGAGAGAAGACTGTTTTCTTAAATGAAGACAGGATAACCTATAGTGACTTCTCAAAAAAACCCCAACAAACCACCAAACAAACAAACAAAACCCCAAAAAACAAAACAAAAAAAAACCCACAAAAAACCAAAAACAAACCCAAACCAAAACAACAACAACAAAACCCAACAAAACAAAAAACCAACACCAACAGAAAAAAACCCAAACCAAAACAAAAACAACAACAACAACAAAACCCAAAAAAAACACCCGCAAAAATTCCTTGGAAATATGCAGAGCTACTGCCAGCCCTGGAGCTGTCTGATGCAAACCTGTAAATTGTACCTCTCTGTCCTTCCTGAGGGGCTAAGAACTGGCCACTCCTCATCTTCCACTCATCTTTCCTGTGCTATTCACCTGCTCAAAACTTCTCTTTATAAGGCATTTGTCATCCTTTCCCTCCAAAGGAGGAGCCTGATCCAAGTGCAACAGGATCAGTGGCAAAGGTTCCCAGTGCATGGAGTTGGATGAAGTCTTTAATGTGTGTGAGCATTTCCATAAGAGGGCAGAAGTGACAGTAAAGTACACTTTTCCAAAACATCCGTGAATTTTGCTAAGATCACAGGTGATGTAGCACCAGTTTTTAAAAGTGTAATATACCAAGTAACATCAAAGTTATAACTTGCCGTGTATAATTCACAATGTTACTAAACCATATCAAGAAATTTCCAGCTTTCACAACTTCAACAAAGAAATAAATTACCAGAAAAGAAACGTTAGAGGAACATTACAAGGTACAGGGGAGTGGAGAAAGTGTCTTAAAGCAAGGGCCCAAGGAGCACCATGTTAGTCAGGATGCAGGAGGGGAAGCGATCTCCACCTCCATTAAATTAGTGGGGCTTTTGCTCTGTCCTTATTTCATCAGGGGCTATCAACTTAATATTTGGCCAATAAACATGAGGATAATGATTATTCATCAGCCTCTCATGTGGATTTCATACTGTGAGAGAATGTGTCTTATTTCACAGCTTGTCAGTACAAAAATATGTCCAAAAAAAGGCTTATCCCAGCACTCTCTGAAGCATTCAGTGTAATTTCCCACTGTTTGCAATAACCATCATGTTGGCCCTTAGTGGAAAAACTCTCGAGTGACTTACAGTTTGAAATCCACAGGGAAGGAATAATACCATTACTGTTATTATCAATACTAGCAGTATTAGAAATAATAATAAAGTAATAATTAATACATAAATAAATGCATATTTGATCCTGTGTATCTAAAAACTGCTCAGGAAACACCCTATCATTTGAAACTGAATGTGCTGTAAGATTGCCATGCTGAATAAAACAAGGATTGCTGAAGTCATGCTGACTTATTGGCTTAAATGTGTGTTTACTTCTCCCCAGTGCCACGATGATACACCAGCAGCAGCTCAGCATGGAAGTCAGTTCCTCTGTGGCATAATAGAAGTGTAGTAAGGAGGTAGAAAGGGTTAAATGAGATAGAAAACTGTTACCTGCAAGCAGCAACTCTTGGCATTGTAGAAGAGAGAAGGGCTACAAATGGGGCCTGTGTTTGCCTCCAAATTAAAGGCTGCATACTTTGGAAGGGTCTCCTTTTGGTCTGTAGGAAGGAAACAGGAGAAGGAGCTAGTCTTCAATATTATCTCAGACAGGAAACGCAGCCTCTACAGAAAAGCCAAGGAACCTCTCATCAAAGCTGAGCTGGAGACATAAAATAAATAAATAAAAAGTCATTCCTTTGCTAGGATCCCTGTGAAAGGGCAGGGAGCTCTTGCAGCAAGGTCTCTCCTCTCCTTGTTCTTGAAAGGGCTAAAGCTGTCCTGGTCAGTCCCCAGGGACAGGGCTGTGCTAGATGCAGTCTCTTGTTTTAAATGGTTAAAATGGCATTTTGTTCCTACCAGCAGATCCCAGATTGCCAAATGTGCTCCTGCTGTGCTCCATCCCCTAATGGCAAGAGCATGTGCTCCTGAGAGGGCTCAGGCTCAGCCTCGTCTGATTTAGGCTCACAGGTCCTTGCCCTGAAGGGCAGAGGGCAAAGGAGAGGCTCCAGCAGCTCCTTTCCTTGCAGCTGAGGTGCTGGGCCACAGGGAAGAGCTGCAGCCCAAAATGCCCAAAGTGCATTTGCCCCCCTCGGGGAGATGCAGCTCACAGCCCTGCCAAGCCCCTTTGCTGACAGGGCTTTCCCAGTGCTGGGAATTAAACCCATTCCACAAACTGGTTTTAGGCTATTTGTCTGCAGTGCTTTGTGGAGGAGGGGAGGGAAGGATCAATGTCATTAACTGAGGGTAACTCCCCAGAATTGCCTCTGAATTACCCCAAATTCAGCCAATAGCTGGGGTTTGTGTTCTGGACACCAACAGCCACCACTGTAATAGGAACTTAGATACTTATGTCCTGTGCATAACAAATAAATCCCTCAAATGACAGATTTTAGGTGATATTCCTCCAACACAGATTTCTCAGACTGTTTAACTAGACATGTTCCCCAAATTTTCACCAATGGCAGTTCCTAATCTAACCCTTCAGTCCTCAGTAGCATCTTTGTATTAAATAGTCCCAGTATGTAAAACACACCCAAAGAGCTTAAAGAGCCCAGTTCATCTTTTCTCCCTAGTATATACTGATCAGGTAAAAGCATATTAGGGAAGGTAATTCTCTGGATTAAATATTTTAAAATAAGTCACCAAAATATTTTCAAGAATCATAGGTAAAGAAGAAACAACATCAAAAGAGAGGCAAAGCACATGCCTGTAGTAACTCAGCAGTAAAGTCAAATATAGAAATCCTGAGCAAAACAGCTTGAAGTAAAAGTTCCCAGGAGATCATGACCTTTGCCTCCCGTGATTTATCAAAATGATAAGTCTTTAATGGAATTATCACAGAAGACATGAATTTGCCCCACTGGCTCACAGCATTAAACATAGAATTACACTGGCAAGCCCCCAGCTGATGTGATCTGCTCTTCCAAATGGCAGCAGTGAGGATTTGCTGTGCTGAGAGCCACTTTATGCCTCATGTACCTGAGAAAATCAACTACAGGTTCTTGGGAGCAAGTTGGCAATTTTATTCCTAATTTATGAAATACTCTACACAGAATTCCCTCAGCACCTGCGTGTTGTAACTGTCCTGATTCAAGCTTAGATTTTCTCTAAATAATTGTACAGAAATGACAGATATTACTGGGAAGTTTTGTGACTTTGTCTTAGACTGAAAGCTCCTTCCTGGACCTTAGAAGGATAAGATCAGCACAGTCCTTGTGTCAGACACAGGTGGTCTCCTGTGGTCTCTCCTCCATCTTCTGGCCAGAGCATCCCCAGAGGAAGCTTCTGTTGCCAAAGGGTTCATTTATTCTGCAGCCAGCTGAGCTCCCTGTGCCTGGCACACTGTGCAGGGACACAGGGATTGGAAAAGCCAGAGCATCCCCAGAGGAAGCTTCTGTTGCCAAAGGGTTCATTTATTCTGCAGCCAGCTGAGCTCCCTGTGCCTGGCAGGGCACAGGGATTGGAAAAACGACAGGGAAATATCTTCTTCCCTGTTTATTCACCTTTATTCAACCAAAGATACACAGCAAAAGACAAAAAAACCCTAAATTTGCATGCAGACTGTGCTAAACCTGACCTTTCTTTGCTTTCTTTGCTAATCTAGAGTGCCTATGCTGAAGTTTCTGTGAAGATCCAAATTATTTTACTGTAGCATGCTCCTGGTGTTCCTTTTAGATGTTCTTCATTTCTGCTCTTTCCTAGGCAGGGATCTTTGATGGTTTTGCCTTTTTTCTGCTCACAGACTCCAGTTTAGGCACCAGAATCCTCTGCTAGCTTGGTTGGATTCAGTTCCCCAGGTATAAAAGCATAATTTATGACGTGATCAATTCATTGCCACACTTTGTTTTCTCCTTGCCTGCCTTTCCTAATGGAACTCTATGAAGCTGACCAGGATAACATCACTTAAGTAAAATGAGTTGCATATAATATTTACTAAAAAGAATATAAAGCCCCAAACCTGCAGACATTTTAATTTCCTCACTAATAAATGAATTTTAAAAGGTCACTAGATAAAAACAGTTTTTTTTAAAAAAATGACAGATAAAATGACAGGACCTTGTCAGGTAAAATGGCAGGATCCCACAAAATTTCTATACCTGCACAACTTAATTTTTATTTAGCCATGAAAGGAAAGCTCAAAAGGAGCCAAGAGGGTGCAGAAGATCAATCCTCCTTTGAAGAAGAAGCTGAAAGAGGGACAAGATTTTAGGAATGAGAAGAGAGAACAATTTCCCAGATACAAAAGATATGATGTTATCTCGTCCACACTTTAAAGCACAGAGGGAGAAAAAGAAGCTTTCAGTGCTCTTGGGAGGTCTGGCAGATTTACATTTCTGGCTTCGATGGGATTTTAACTTCCCAGTGACACACTGATATTGGATAGACCACAACCACACAGAACTATTTTGCTTCCTCCAATATTAAATGGCATGTGAGAGTGGAAAGTAATCATGATGGCAGAATGAGTTGCCTGAAAGATTCACACCAGATGACCACAGTTAAATGGGCTCCAGCTTGTTCCTTTTCATGTTTGTAGGGTGTATGGATTGCACAAGATAGAAACACAGTGTAATTAAATACAAATATATTTTAGCTTCCAAAAATAGATATTCCTCATATTTCTCCTCATTCTCTATGCTGTTTCTCAGTTATTTCTCTGATTCCAAACATGCTGCCTGGAGGCTGTAAAACCTTCTGCTGGTGTCTGGATATTTCTGTAGTTACAAGACATGGAGCCATCACATAGGACATGCTGAAGCTGGCCTCTACGGAAAGAACATGAAAATAGAAGTAAATTGAAACAGATGCATTTCACAACATCCAAAGATGTGCAGAAAGATCTAGATGGTTTTTATGTCTATATAAACCGGGTACATCAGTTTAATAACCTGAAATTGCCTGGTAGCATTTACTCAGGGACTTGAGGACAGCTTCAGATGATTTTTGCTGTAGATACAGCTCTTGCAGCAGGTGTGCAGGCCAGGTCAGTATTATCCATGGATTAATAAACTGCAGGATTGTGAAGGCAGCAGTTTGCAGTCACAGTGCTCAATCAAACTTGTGTCTATGTTTTCCCTCACAAACATCAAGTGATGTCACCAAATTTTATTTCCCAATTTGCATCCAGGTAGAGGCTATCTCAAAAGCTCTAGTCAGAGACCCAAAACCAACAACAGCTGAGGGATCTTGCCTGTTTGCAGCACTTCAGTACATTTACTAAGTAACTTTTTCCAGTCACTGCACAAATGTCTCTAATATTATTCTGCAACAAAGCTAACCTGTTCAAGCATAATAGATTCAAAGACAATTTGTGTCTGTGTTAGAACTCAAATACTCTGATAGAGGGTAAACAAGATCTTGCAGAGTATACATATTCTGACCTGTTTCTATTTCTTTCTACTTCTATTATAGTTCTTTATTGCTTCGATATAAGCTGAGCCATTTTTATTTGAAAAGAACAGAAAAGCTTCCACTATGAGATGGGCTTTGTTCGCTGACTTTTTCTACATCACTTCTTGATAGTATTAATACAAAAGTACACATTTCCTTCATGCCTTTCACCAAACCCTTAACTGGAAGGAAAATGTAGATATACACCCTAAGAGAGAATGTTTACTCTCTGTTTAAGAGCTCATGTCCATACTTAGTCACCTAAAGAAATGCTAGACTTCAACAAGCTCCCAAAGACTGTTCTTAAGCTCTGAGTATCTTCAAACATGATTTGGCATTGTCTCAGAAAACAAGAGAATCAGTATGACCACAGAAGTTGCTTCCATTTTTCCCTTTTCTTCCATAACAGTTTCCACATTGATGCCGATTCCCTACTCAGTCCTTGCATCTGCACTAGGAATTCTGGGATTAGACAGGACTACTTGCTTCATTTGAGTGTATCATAAGGCTCCTGTACTTAATTTATTGTGATAATTTTGACAAACACAAGATACCACAAAAGCAGATTCATGAATCTGTAATGTAACTCCTGGAGATTATCCCTGTCAGCAATGCATACAAATTCTAAATGCCAATGGAATGATCTAGAGGGATGAGGTTGGACTTTTTTATTACTTGTATAGACTCTCACTGTCTTATGCACAAGTGATTAATTCCTTCAGGGAGCCAGGGATACACAGACCAGCTGAGCCAGAGCCTGCCCAGATCAGGGACGAGACTTTGAGAACTGCAATCCCACTGAGGTCCTGTGCCTTTGGCTCAGCAGGGGTCTTGCAGAAGATACAGAAGATAAAGAAAGATACAAAAGATAAATTTTTGGATTTGCTGTGTCCCCATCCTTAGCCCAGGTGGTATTTCAGACAGAAGAGTGGGCTGATCAGTATTTCACATGGGGGTGGCACAGGCAGTCAGCACTAAAGTGTGACTGAGTGACTAAAGGGGGTGGCTTTCACAGGTCACAGGTTTCTATCGTGGGTCCTGGAATAAACGGGTCCATGGCATTCTTGGAGTGAGCCAACTCCTCCAACAGCTCAGCCATGAGTGAGCACAGAACCCTCTGTGCACCTCGGTTCCCTGGCACTGCGAGCAAACAGCCTGGGGGGCTCTCTGCCCGCTCTGCAGCGCAGAAGGAAGGTGACCCCTCGCTGTGTTGTGCTAACGAGCTGTCTCCCACCTTGGAGCAGAGAAACCACAGCTCAGAAAACACAGCTTGCACCAAGCATCGCCCTGAAACTGCAGAGTCAGGGGAGCTGCTCAAGAGGCCCTGATCTCCAGCTTTTCCTGAGCTCTGTGCCAAATGCAGAACTCTATTTCTCCATGTTCTCTGCAGCTGCACCTGCTGAAGTTTTTCCCTTTGGAAGGCTGCTCCCACTGACACTCTGAGGCATTTTCTGAAGAAGGCAAAACACTGGAGGATCCAGAGACACTCAATAACCATGCAGTATGTGAGAAGAAAAAGAGAATTATTTCAATAATAATTCAATGAAATATCCACTTTGCCTGGCAGGGTGAGGAAAACACCCTGCCAGGCAGAGGAAAGAAATTACATCTCTGGTATAGGATAAAGAGGGGAATTTGTGATAAACTTGGATTTTAGATTTCTTCCCATCATGTTAGTGTATAAAAGGCCCTGCAGGCCCAGCAGCCTGACATGCTGAGCTGTCTGAGTGTTGTTGCCTCCCCTGTGTGAGCAGCAATGGTGCAATGGCAGAACAGGTGAACAGTCTGCCACCTTTACTGAGTCCTCTCGTAATTCTTTTCTCATTAATATAGGGGACTAGATATTCCTGAGTAATTTGGAATATAACCTGTGTGAGCAGAGCACAGCATGTCCCAGGGATTTTGCAAATACATGAGTAACTGATGAGGGTGAGGACATCCATGTCTGGGATGTCAGGCAGTGGCTGGAAGGACCTGGCTTCCCCATCCTGTGACTTGCAGGGTGGCGTGGAAAGGTCATGCAGACTTTTGGTGCTTTTCATAAACGGGGCTGCTGTTCATTTTTGAGGACTGCAGGGAGGTGTGGCTCAAAGCTTCAGCCATCTCAGCAGTGTAGACCACAGACAGATCTAAGAGGAGAGCTCCTCAGCTAGAGCCTGTTAATATCCACTACACAATCTTCCAAGAGACAGCCCCAAGTCCACTAATGGATTAGCCTGAAAATGGGTAAGACTGAAAAGACATATGCTTCATTTGGGGCCAAACCCACTCTTTTTTTGTGCATGTGTGAGTAAGGTTGAGTCACACAAGCATTTTAAAATAAGGCTTGGAATGCTTTTTAGTTTTCCTTAGTTTACAAACAGCTTTACAGTTGTTTGTGAGCTCACAAGACCAGTGGTAAACTTTAAATATTGATCACCACTATAGGCACTTTTTCTCTCTGTTGAGTATATTTATAATCTGCTGATGAGCCCTTTGGGTGTTAATATGATGAAATATAGGAACACTTCTTCATTTTTCTATCCTCTGATTTCTTTTATCTCTGCACCATTCCTTCTGTGCCTTCCAGCTGAGGTAACAAAGAGAACCTAGAGACAGCCTAGGTGCTGCTTCATCAGCTGTGTCATCTCACACAGGTCCAGGCTCCCTCCTGAGCAGTGGAAGGGTCCTATGGGAGGAATAGAATTGTCTCCTGCTCTGGAGGTACTAAAGCAGATTCCAGGTGAACCTCCTTTAGCAGGGGGGTTGGAGCAGATGATCTCCAGAGGTCCCTTCCAAGCCCAACCATGCCATCATTCTGTGAAAATCATTGTGGCAGGCTTGAGCCTGGCATTCCCCTACTCCTGAATGCTAGGATTTTAAAAATCATCTGTCTAACTCTACTGTTGTGTGTTTAATAAGGATGCTGGATTCCCTGGCAGCAGGTGACAGAGGAAGAGATGGATGGAGAGCTTGAGGACAGCTGCAAAAGCTGGGTGTCAGCCCCTGGCCAGCTTTGTCCCTCAGCCCTGGCACTACCTGGGTGCCAGGTTCTCTCTCCCAGCTCCCCTGTGAAATGCCAATTGCTGTACCACCTGCTGTGGGGACATTCTCAGGGCAATGAGTTTCAGGGCTGCTTTCAGCTGTGGACTGGGAGACTGAAACTCTCCCTGTGCAGTGGCATCCTGTGTAGTGCTATTTCAGGACAATGGGCTTTGGATCCATGTAAGGGCACATTGGGCAGGATGTTTGTTTGCCTTTTTGTGCTTTGCCAGTGGCTTCCATTCTTTCTCTGTCATTTCTCAGCAGTGAGGCATTTTCTGATGAAGGCAAAACACTGGAGGATCCAGAGACACTCAATAACCATGCAGTATGTGAGAAGAAAAAGAGAATTATTTCAATAATAATTCAATGAAATATCCACTTTGCCTGGCAGGGTAAGGAAAACAGGCAGAGGAAAGAAATGACATCGCTGGTATAGGATAAAGAGGGGAATTTGTGATATACTTGGATTTTAGATTTCTTCTCATCATGCTAGTATGTAAACAAGCCACTGTGGTTATTAACTGGTGGTTTGCTTATGGAATTGATTGATTTGTGTAAAGTCTGTGCTTTAGTTTCTAAACCATAAAAAAATTGCCTATTTTTTAACTAAATTCAAAAAGGTTTATCAAGTAAGGAATATCTTCTGGGGGAGATGCCCCACTGTTCCTCCCAGCCAGAACTCTTACTGACCCAACAGGGATTACAGTAATGATTGGTGCTGCTTTAAGAGAAATTTCTACACCCATTACTCAACCCTTACTCACTTTCACAGTGAAAGATTTCTGCTGTCCTGCTGGAACAACTGGAGATGGAGCATGGTGAGAAAAATATCATTCTGTCTGTCTGAACCTTGAAGGCAGCTGCCTGTACCCACCAACTCTTCGGTCTAAGAGGCTGAACAGATCCTGAAACCCTTTGGAGCAGGTGCTAAGCTCAGGAGATGTATTTGTGCTAAGCAAGAAAGTTATTTGCTCCAGAAAATTTAATTCTTGATAAGAATGATAGTGGTATCCCAAAGCCAACTGTTTAAAGTAAACTCTGATTCATGTGTGATATATGCATTGAGTGAAATGAAAATGGCATAAATATTATGTTAGTTAATTGTGTTTATGTTAGAAGTTACGGTGTTTTTTTAATGTCTTTGCAAAATCTGTAAACTTGGCTTCTGGATAAAGGCTTTCACCACACTGTTTGGGGTTACAGTCTCATGTTCCTGTCACTCACTGCAGCACTCCTGCAAAAACCCCGAGCCTGCTCCACTCTCAGGTATCCACTGAAGTGAATCCTGGCTGTCCTGAAACAGCCACTGAAACATTCCATGCACTGACACAGAAAATACAAACATCAGGGTGGCTTTCCTTCTCTGCCACTGAGAGCAGCACTTGGGGTTCTAGAGGCTCTTTTATCCTGCCTTTATTTCTGTGTCTCCCCAAAGGGCTGTTTCTATTGAAATGAAACAGAAACCTGAAACAGAAATATCATTTTTCTCTGATTCATGGGCACGCTCCTTGGGCTCAGCTCCGATGAAGAAAGATCAGTTCTAGCACACTTGCTGAAGGAAAGTTTGAATTAGAGTGCCATCAGAGTCTGGCCTCCAGTGAGGGGCACAGAGTCTGTTCAGACACATTTGTCCACTGTTACCCTCCAGTGGAACCCTGAGTTTAGAGAGGGCTGGTTCAGACCTCCTCCCTGCAGTGGGTACCACAAACAACAAACACACCTTCTCCCCAGGTCCCCAGGAATATCTAGCCCTGAACAGTTTTTACTTGGATCTTAAAAATCACTTATTTTTTAGCTTAGAACCCAACTATGTGCAGTTCTCATGGGACTCAGAACTGTGCTAGTAAAAAATATTTCATAAGATCAGCTGCTCTTGTAGGAGAGCCTCAGGCTGGACCTTCCATCTTCTGTTTCTTGCTGATATCCACCACTAAAATATTGCAAATCTCTGCTTCAGAGAGCTAAAGACATTTGGGCATTCCCAGCAATGCTCTGCTTGGCCATCAGAAATGTCACAGCCCGAGTTCCTGCCTGGAAAGCAGGGCTGGGGGCTCTGGCAGTGTGGCTCTGCACATAAATGTACAGCAAAAATGGACAGCAGAGCTCAGCATCCACTGCTTTCCCCAGAGGACTTTGCTCTGTGCTTGGCTGCAGCAGAGCACCTGAGCAGGTGTTTGGGATGGAGCAGGCAGTCCAGTGCTAAAATAAACCGGCTTTAAGAGCATATTTGAAGGACTGCTGCCTTCTTCATCTGCCCAAACCTTGCTGGCACCAGTAAATTGTGCATTAATCACTGCCATCAAGTTACACACTTGATGCCAAGGAGGATTTGATGTGACTATGCAAACTCAAATGCTTTCTGTATTAAACCTTCGTATTGGTTTTCTCTCTTTTTTTTTTTTTTTTTTTTTTTTTGGTTTTTCACAATGTGAGAGCATGCTGACATTGTTGAGGCTTGTCCTTAACATGCAAGATAAATTTCAAATTCATTCTCTTGCCTGTTTTTCATAAGAAATGTAAACAAGTAGGATCACTTTGCAGTGTCCTCGAGCAGGATCTCCTGTTAACAGTGATAGGGTGCCTGGGATTCACATTGCTGGGAAATCACAAGTGCTTTCCCACCATTTTCAGTGAGACTCACAACAGATTAGGAAAGTTGATTTAATTTGTACTTCAGTGTCACTAATATTTAATCTTATTTTTCCCATAACAGAATAACCAAAAAAAAAAAAAAAAGAAAAAAATAGTATTCAAAGGCTCCAATCTATTGGCATTTGGGCTGAGCAGATCATGTTAAGTTTAGAGCTGCAGTTATTGATCCAAAAACTGGTGCAGAGAACCACCAAGGAGAGAATGTCTGTCAGCTCAGCATTTTACACAGTCACTGGAGATAACTGGATAACTGGTGTGATTTAATGCTTCAAGATCCTTTGAAGTTTCAGGTTTTTAAAGGTACCTAAAGAAATTTTTAGCCATCTTTTAGTTTTTCCCATGAATTTGCAAAGATGAATGGCTGGTGATTTTTCTAAACAAAAAGGTAGGAGGGCTGTTCTACATCACTCCTGGCATGCCCAGTGCACTGGGACTTGAGGATGGTGTTAAAGTAGGTTTCTGTCACTTCTAAACACTGCATTAATTTACAGCAAAATGCAAAAAGCTGGGCAAAATTAAAGGCAAGTGCAGTGACAGTTTGCAAACATGAAAAACAGTCTTATAAGCATCAATAATGCAGTATTAGTATTCTATAGAGCCAAGCAAGCGTGTCAAGAGAAGAATTTGGCTTTCTACATTCTGTACAAAATATAAGAGGGTGCTAGCAGAAAACCCCTATTGGCAAAGTAGGGGTTTGGAGCAGCAGAATTAAAAAATAAAGTCCTCCAAAATTAAAACATAAAGGCTAAATGCATGCAAAAACCCCAGAGTGATTATCAGAGACAAATAAATATGCAGCAGTTTTGTCAAAATTCTTCATGCAAAATGCTAAAAGTCTCCTAAGCAGACTTTTGTCTGTTGGGAAAAGACGACAAAGTAAATTCAGGGGGTTTGAAGGGCATTGCACATCAGGACTGAACTCCACATCTGCCTGTCAGAAAAGCATTGCAGCTGCCTCAGAAAAAAAGCAATATTTTGGTGCAATGGAAAGGGTTTTCGCTGAAACAATAGAAACTAAAATCCTTCCTTATGATGAGTCAATTCATTATTACAGAGGGGGAAAGAGTCACCCACAAACCATCTCCCTGCACAGCACGCGACTGAAAGTGCTGCCCAAGATGCCCACAGAGGCCAAGGGTTCAGGGGTGCCCAGCAGCTGAGCTCTGTCCATCTGCTCCAGCACCACTGGGGCATGGAAAAGGAGAGAGCTGGAATTCCCTTTTGTGGGAAATGTTTGATACCACAGCAACATCTCACCTATCAATGCCACAACTATCACTGAATATAGTGCTTTTATCACTGATTTGCTTCCTCAGGCTCTCAGAAAAGTCACCTTAAGTATCAAAATAGTTTACAGAAAAAAGCCTCGATGAAGGACCAAAGGGCACAGCTGTTTTTAAACCAGTCCCATGAAATGAAAAGGTTTGGGAAGGCCCAGGAGCAGGACTGGAAGCGTGGCTCATTTTCGGCAGGACTTGGAGCCTCAAGAGCCGTGGGGACACAGCTCTGATCCGTGGGGACAGGCAGAGCCCTCGGCCTGCCCGGCCCCCAGATGTGCTCCCAGATGTGCTCCCAGATGTGCTCCCCACCAGCAGCCCCAGGGAGAACAGGCAGAACTGATCTGTGCTCCTGATAGCAGGAGCTTCAGCACTAATCAAGGGGAGAGAGCTGGCCATTAGTTAATTGCATTAAGGAAGCATGAGAGGACCTGAGCTGAGGGATAGAAAGGAAAACAAAGAAAAACAGAAAAAGATGGGGATAAAAGACTGTGTCAATCATAAATTAAGAAGCCAGTTATGGGGAAGGGATGAGTCCTTGACAAAAGATCTGATAATTATTGAAATTCAAGGCAAAACTTTTGGAAGGAGATATAAGAAAATCCAGAAATGAACATTTGCCAAATAATGAAATTCACACTGTTCAAGAATGAAGTTTATGGAAGCAGCCAGCTCTGATACAGTATCTCCCAAACAAAATTCAAAATATTTTAAGAACAGAGACAGAATACAGAGCTAACAAAAGCTAACCCAAACATGTCAACAGCACTGCAGGAACCATCTCAAAGTAAGGCAATGACTGGCAGTAGGAAAGAAGACTAAAGAAATTCAGCAATCACATCATTTCAGAAATGCTCCTCAGCAGCAGCAGAGGGTGTGCTTCTGAGGCAGAAAGGAGGAAAGCAAACCAGTTTCTTTGGAGTGAAGGACTGCAGTGTCAATGAGTGAGACATCACCCCAGAGGCACCCAAACACTGTTTCCATCTCTCAGGTGTCAGAGATTACAGGTCTGCTTCATCAGAAAAGAAACGATGCAAGGATAAATAAATAGAACTAAAAGGGTCCTCAAATAAACCAGGTGATACATATTTTTAGATAAAAGTAGGGATAAGGAAGTAGCACCAATGGACACCTTTGTATACATTCACTCTTCTCTTTGGGAGACATAAAGCCCTTTTTGTGTCATGTCACTTATATTCAGTACCAGAAAAGAGATATTTGAAAATACACTATAAATGTGAAAGGCCTAAAATATAGTTATACTTCAAACCACAGGATGGAAGTGTGAGACCAGTCACTGCCTCATGCAGGCAGGGCTGGAGGAAAATTTTGCCAAAATGACCAATTGCCTTAAATAGAGCGCTGTGAAGATCAGACCTGCACATGGAGCTATCAAATTGTTAGTAAAGAGCAGGGGGATATTGCCTGCCCCCAGCTCATGCTTTGTGCAGGAGGGAGAGTGAGAACCAAAGTGGCAACACTTATGAAAAAATATATAAAAACACTAAGGACTGGCCACCCATAGTTAATAGGAAAACATAGCAATAATGTTTTAATCTATTGCCCGATTTGAGATTCTGAGATACTCAGTCATCTTTTGTAAATGCTGCTCTGTTTCCCCGTGGCCTGAAACAGGCTGGGAATGGAGATGGAAACCTCAGAATTTGCTCACACAGGTCTGTGTGTCCTGAGAACCACGTCCAATGGAGGAAAAGCTCACACAGGTGCCAGAAAAGAGAAGCTTTGAAGGGATGTGGTGCTTCTGGTGCTTTGCTTAGTGCCTCAGGAAGAACCAGCCTCCAAAGATTGACATATCAGGGGTGAGGATGTGAAATGACCACATCAGCACTCTGGCAGTGCTGCTGCTCACATGAGCTCTGGGCTGAAGCACTGCTCAGCACAAGCCAGGTGCTGATGGACACTCCCAGGGACTGTCCCATCCTGATCCTTCCTCGTGTTTCCTGCATTCGTACCTGGCCGGTGAGCTGCCGGAGCCAGGACATTCACGGCTGGGCTTTCCACGCCCCAAACCCAGGCAGGGTGCTCTGCCAAGAGGAGCAAGCTGCAGCACAAATTCAATCTCTCACAAATCCATTTGAGGCCAAACCCAGCAGAACCCACAAAGCAGGGTTGGATAAGGGGAAGGATAATGGCAGTGGCCACTTCAGTAATGGCACAGGGATGGACATCCGTGACAAGGCTGCCTGGAGTCCAGCCTTGCAGAGCTGCCAGCAGCAAGGCCTTGAGGAAAGGCAGAACCTGAGGCTGTGATCCAGGGATACCCAGTGAAACTTCCCAGCATCCAGAAATCAATGGACAAAAAGAGCTCCCAGGGCTGAAGTTAGCACTTTTATTAGATGCCACTCATGACTAGCATTCTCAAACCTTTATAGTTCCATTTTGAGACTCTGCTTTACTCCTAAACATCTGATGGTTACAAATTTTATTGTACAGTCATTAACTTCATTAAAAAGGGGACCATTTTTTGTCTTAAATCTATTGTCAAAATCCCTGGCGGCAAAAGCCTGATTTTGGGAGAAACAATGAATACGCATTTCTAACTCTCCTCATTCATAGTATTTACTTGATATTATTACAAATTTTCTATGAACTTATGCCATATGTAATGTCTGTCCACAGACTGTCTCTTTCAAGAGAGAATCCCAAACTGTTTTGCCCCTTTTGTGCCTTTGGTAATCCTTGTGGCACTATTCCACACCTTTTCTGAGTCTGCTACACATTTTTGAGCTGGAATGACCAAACCTGCATGCACAGTTTAAGAAGGGACCTTATCAGGTCAATAAAACTTCTCTCTTTTGGTCATTATTTCCTTGCTTGGTTGGCAATCGTCTCCAAAACCTCAGCTGAGCACTGAGTTTCCCATGAGATGGCAGGATTTAAAGAGCTGGCAGCAAGAGCCCCCCAAAGGGGTGGCAGGAATGTTCTTTTCCTCTTCCCTGCTCCCCAGGAAGCCCAGCAGGCCCTGGGTGCTCTCAGCTCCTTGGCCATGCACGGGCTCAGCTGCTGAGGTGTTTCCAGGCTGCTCAGCCTGGCTGCAGTGTGCCACAGGGGAATAATGGGAACTGCAGCAGAACTGAGGGGTTTGCTGACTTGGCAAGGTAAACCATCCATATAGCCACTAAAACTGACTTACATGGGTGCTGGGATGTAGGACTCAGTTATCCCATGGAAGACAAGGGCAGCTGTGCCTCCAATTCCAGCATTTCAATGAGACAAGAACATTTTAAGGATGGTTTAAACACCTATAAATACCAATCCATTGAGTTCCAGCCCAGGATTCTTCTTTCCCTCTTTAGTAAATAAGCACATCCTCCATTGTCTCTGCTCCCATGGCAGGACAAAGCTTTTAATGATGTTTATAAATTAAAATACTTACTGTATTTGCTACTTCATTGCCCTAGCTCTCAAGGTTATTCTAATACAATTTATAATGTCAAAGTGGGTATAGGACTAAAAAATTACAGAACTGAAACAAAAATGTATATGAAAGTAATTCTGTAGAGGCTGAAAACCCCTCCTCTTTCCATATCAGAAAGTTTAGAAAATGTGGAGGGGTTTTGCTACAGATTACTGTCTCTCCTACTCTAACTTTCCAGGACAGAAATTGGGAAAAGCAGCAAAATAAATATGAAAAAAAAAAAAAAAAAGATATCTTGGACATTATTCTTGTTATTGGACTTAGTGGCATAAAAGAGGGGCAAAATATCTTGAAAATTCTGAAGACTTTAAAGAGGAATCTTTTCTATTATAAAATAACACCAAGGAAAAGTTCAGTTGAGACTTAGTCTTTGTGTAATAGAAACAGCTCTGCAATTTAAAAATGTTAGACTAAGTAACTGTTTTATGGTTTTAAGCACTTACACAACCGAGGGTGTTAGATGGGAGCCTCCTGCCTCTGAAAAAGCAGATGTAACAAAGGTAATAAAACACAAAATGGATGAAAAAATAACCACCTCTCACCCAAATACATCATTCCTAATCCAATCTGAGCCACAGAATTCTTAAGTAATTCTAGGCAAATCACTTAAACCATAGATTTCCCAGAGGATCTCTTGTTTACAGTCTTGCACAAACTCAAGACAACAGAACAGTTATTGGAACCTGCTTTTCTCAAACCGAATGTTTTTCTTCTTTCTTAGCTGCTTTTTAAGTTTTCAAAGATCTGTAATTTCTTCCCGTTTTTCCTGGGCTTTTTAATCCAATTGGAGGGGAGTAATCACTGTAGGATTAACATCTTTACCTGCTTTTGAAGCCCAACATTTTCCAATCTGATAGAGACATAAATTTGTCACTGAATATGCATGGTTCAGTAGACTCATGTATACATATTTAGGAGACTAATTCCTCCTTGACCAAAAATCATTTCAGACTTCTACTTCAAACAAACAAAAAATAAGTAAATCTGTCATATTAATTTGGTGCCCTCATAGATCCCTCAGGGAAAGGGCCAGCATTGCTTTTATTTCAAAAGCTCATAAGATGTGTTTAATTTGGTTCTGTAGTTATTTGTTCAGTATGCAGTGCAAATTTTTCTGGCTGCAGACATGGGATATGGTAAACCTTTGCCTGCATAAATGTCCAACCTCTTTTAAGTTGGGGAGAAAGTTACTCTCTCATAAAGTTCAGACCTGCCAGACTCAATAACTCTACAAAAATGTTCAGATGAAAATTGCTTCAAGCAATCCTAGTAGAAAGCCAGCACCTCACCCCTAGTTTAAAGTTATGATCCTTATCATAATTAATTCAATAAAGAAGTAATGTACTTCAACCTAGGCATAGAGAATAATTTTCTGTCCTGACTGGTATAAACTTTCAGCTAGGGACGTTTAAACTCTGGACCTGATCTTTTAGAGCAAATAATAAATTACAGACCTAGAGCCTGCAGATTATAGCTGAAGTTGAACCATCACAAATATGTCACTCTCAGATGAAAAGGCACACTGGTTAGGAGTGATAAAAAGTATAATACTATTTATAAATATAAGAAAGATGTTCTTTTATTGACAAATTAAACACTAATAATATTTTTGATCCGTGAATGCATTGAAGAGTAGGAATTTCTATGTGATTCTTGTAAACTAACATACCTTGCATCTTAAATCTATAATCAACATTTTTCTGCTGGTGAAATACAGAACTAATTCTCTGTCAAACAAACCAAGATGTTTGAAAGACCCAATCCCAAATGATTGCAGTGTTTAACAGATTCCCTGTATTTTTGCCTAAATTAGTGCTCTGCTGTCCCAGCTTTTCCTTGTGCTGCTGTCAGGAGCAGATCCTGCTGCAGAGAGGTGCTGGAACACCCCCAGAGCAGAGCAGAGCAGAGCAGAGCTGAGCAGAGCAGAGCTGAGCAGAGCAGAGCAGAGCAGAGCAGAGCAGAGCAGAGCTGAGCAGAGCAGAGCAGAGCAGAGCAGAGCAGAGCAGAGCAGAGCTGAGCAGAGCAGAGCAGAGCAGAGCAGAGCAGAGCAGAGCAGAGCAGAGCAGAGCTGAGCTGAGCAGAGCAGAGCTGAGCAGAGCAGAGCAGAGCAGAGCAGAGCTGAGCTGAGCAGAGCAGAGCTGAGCAGAGCAGAGCAGAGCAGAGCAGAGCAGAGCAGAGCTGAGCAGAGCAGAGCAGAGCAGAGCAGAGCAGAGCTGAGCTGAGCAGAGCAGAGCTGAGCAGAGCAGAGCAGAGCAGAGCAGAGCTGAGCAGAGCAGAGCAGAGCAGAGCAGAGCAGAGCTGAGCTGAGCAGAGCAGAGCTGAGCAGAGCTGAGCAGAGCAGAGCTGAGCAGAGCAGAGCTGAGCTGAGCAGAGCAGAGCTGAGCTGAGCAGAGCAGCCGTCCCTGCCTGCCCACCTGAGCATCTCCATCCTTCATTCTGGAGAGGAGCGTGCACCGAGCAGAGGTGCAGATCCCAGTGAACACACACAGACACCCTGCCCTGTGCTCACTGCTGTTCCCACTTTCCCTGCTGTTCCCACACGTGCCCGCAGCACCAAGGCAGCAGAGGCTGGGTTTGGACGCTGCCCTGAGCGCTCTTTGCCGCCGGGATATGTTAAAGCCAATGGCCATTTGTTTGGATAGCACAGCCGTGGTGAAGCTGAGTGTGTACTTCTTTAAATGTTAGCTTTTGTTTTATCAGCTCATCTCGCATTCCACCTCATTGCATTCAGTCTGTGCTGCAGTGTGACACAACTTGCTGCAGTGTTAACAGTTCCAAAACACAGAAACTGCTTTTCCAAGACATCTTGTCCAAAACAAATATCCCCTTCTCACTAATTTTGTTTGATAGATAGATAATCTTTATGAGACATACTTAAAATACACATACTACTTTAATCCCATGTAAGAAATGTATTTTTATCCCAGTAAGTAAGGATTTGTCTGCCGTTTCTATTGTTTGTTCTTACTGTTACCTATATATATTTATATTTCATTTTCTCAGTTCTTATTGAATAGAGATTAACCATCTCTCTACCTTTAAAATAATGAGAGGTGCAAATTGCAGGAAGCATTTTTGACCCAAGATTTCAATTCTATTCAAGCACAGACACATTATAAATTACAACTGCATGTATGGTTGCAACAAGAGAATATGTGTGGTACTCTGACTGGCAAACACTCATTGAGGTAAAAAATCCCAGTGCCTGGGAGGATTCATTTTGTTTTACTGAATGAGGGACAGATTGTGGCATTTTAACTCATAAAAACCTCTCTTAACCATACCATTATATTACAGCAGAAAAAGGAAACAAAAAAATCTTTAAAAGATGTTTTGAGTAGAATTTAAATTGAATATTTTTTCACGGAGATTTTCTGACTCAGAACTGCTGCTGTGGGTCTGGCAGGATAAAACAAAAACACATTATTCAGCTTTAAGAGCACTTCTCACTTCAATTCTCTGTTGCTAGCAGTTGTGTTGTAAGCCACCTTTCCTCCACTGAGTAGCCTCTACACTGTGTGAGCAGTTTCTATCACAAGAATTACAACTTTCAAGCCTACTTGTGTGCATGATCAGGCTGAGATAATGTCAGGAGATGTTACTCTTTAGAAATATATTTGTGCACTTTTGCTGTTTTGAAAGTAACACTGTATGAGATTTCAGGTTCTTTTACGCTAAATTACCTCCACTCTGGAAGTGTCTTAAATAAATTCAAGCTCACATTTGTGTACATGCAACCACATCTTCTACAAATTTAGCCTGCAATTAAAGCCCTGGGAGCAGCTGAGCGGATTGATCAGTTATTTACAGCGTGCACAAACCGAGGGCTGGAGGAAGTAAATCAACACACTTGGTTGCTGTTACAACAAATCCCTTTTTGCCAGAATGTTTGACCAACACTTGCAACCCTGCACCCCCACCCCCTTTGAGTCCCCCTTGGATTGATTAAATTGGCTCAAGATGACACCAATAATTGGCTCAAGATGCCGCTTCGACAGACCCAATGATCCATATCTTTGCATTCCCTAAAATCAGGCCTTTCAGCTCTGTGTTAGATTTAGGATGGTTTACATTGGCTCTGTCACAAACATTTTAATAAAGTCCCAGAGAAACCTCAAACTGGTGACATCATTGGATGGTGTTAAAAAAAAGTTCCACTTTGCTGGTTAGTTGTTAGCCTTTATAATCCGATCAGAACTCTTTTTCCACTGTATTTTGTCATTCCTTTATAACTCTCTGCAATTAGGACCATGGTATTAAAAAGAAAAAAAAATTAATATTAGCTATAAGGAGAAAACAATTTAAAGTATTTTGACATCAAGTAGTAAAATGAAAAAAGCCAAGCTTAAACATTTACTGCATCTTAATGGCAGGAGCCCGAAACTGCTGGGTGTTTTATTTTTGAAATATTAGATGAATTAATTACAATGAAACTATTGGCTGTTCTCATGAGACTGTTGTATAAAGTAAATAATGTCATCAAGCTCACTGGAAAGGCTAATACTCATTTAAGTACTTCTAGGCAATAAGTTGCAAATTCTTCAGCGTGTCCAGGACTGTGCATGTGCCTGGTTCAGGAGAGCAGGGCTGACTCTTGTAGGTTGTGTGCGTAGAGGGGCAGAGATATCCCAACTCCACCACAGCAGCAATGCCAGTCTGGGCCCTGGGAGTGCTCAGAACTGCTCCCAAGCCTGTTGTCTGTATTTCCTGAATGCACAGGTTTTTAACAATTAGGGTTTTCCATGTTAATTCCCATCTACCTCAAGAACAGAGCTGCTGTGGAGCTGCACCACGCAGCATTCCTGTTATCTGATACCCAGGCTCCCTGAGCTCTCCAGTTCCTTGAGTTTAAACAGATGACAGTCCTTGTGTCATCAGATGTTATTACTTAATTACTTCTAGCAGTGGACTTTATATAAAAAGGATACTCTGAGTATTTTTTTCCACAACGCGCTGGAAAATTTGACGTGCTTTCCCTTTTTGAACTCAAAGGCTGATTTCATGTCCTGAATTTCCATACAATTGTCCTTGAAAATATGAAAATCCCAAGTAAATGAGAGCTGAAGTCTACACCCAGTTTAAAGCACAGGAACAGCCTGCCTTGCTGTGGTGCCAGGATTTCCTGTGAAATCTTATTTATAAAGCAGCAGCACCCTGACCCTACAGCACAGTCTGACAGCCACTGATGCTACAGGCTGTGATGATTTGTGGGTGATGCCCTAAGCCCTCATCCCACCCTCCATCACTGGAACCCAAAACACAGCAGGGCAGCAGAAGAGGGAGCAAAGGGGTAGGAAATTACTGGTTTAAGGTCAGCAGCAGAGGCAGCATCTGAACCCTGGGCTCTCCTCTATACGGTGGGCATTATCAGCAAATTTCCTGCCCTGCATGTGCCAGACCTGGCTGTCCCTGCCGCGGGCCAGGGGACACGCAGGGGGTCACAGGCACAGAGAGGAGCCCACAGGCACTCCCTGAGCTGCTTCCTCCTCCCTGTTACTTCACACACAAGGTGCAGGGCAGCAGCTCTGGGGCTTACCCGGATCCTTCCTAAAACAAACCTTGTGTCCAGACGCTTGGCTAGTGGTCAGCACATCCTCATCCTCAATTTCCACTCCTCACCCAGCACATCCTCATCCTCAATTTCCACTCCTCACCCAGCACATCCTCATCCTCACTTTCCACTCCTCACTGAGGAAAAGGCAGCCTGCCTGATTCCTGCAGCCACTCCAAGCTCCTTCAAGAGTCAAGCACAAAGAAAAGGGTTTTCCTATCAAAACACAGAAATATTTATTTTTAACATGTTAGTTAAAAACTTGATGGCGCGCTTTAGTCATCTAAAAAATAAACTGGCTTTCAAAAATAAATCAGCTTGCCTAACAGATGCAATGCTTATAACCAGTGTAAGACCCTAATGATACTGTTACACAAATATTAGGGAATTACAAGATTTTTTCATTCCGTTCTTTTTCAGCATTCTTTACAACATCGAGGTAAAATACAAATACTTTTTAAAAGCCAATTTTCTAGAAACATTTATAGTAAATTTGAAAGGCCTTACTCTTTTTTCTTTTGGTTTTGGTGAGCTTTTTTTTTTCTTTTTCTTGGTAAGAAAAAACACACCAGGATAACTGCAAGCATATTTCCAAAATAAAACAAAAAAGGTGATTTTCCAGGTTTCAATATGTAACAGCTTTTTAAATTATTCAATACACTGCCTTGATTCTGTACAAATGTTCCCTTCCTTCAAAGAGACAAAAAAGCTTGTACTGCCAGATCTGATTGTATGTTGAGAGTGGATCTGATCCCCTTGTCACTAAGGTTACTAATCAAATTTCCATCCAATATGCTCATGCAGGATTTCCTGATCAAACACTTAAATCTGCCCCCTCTGCACCCCCATTAGCTAACATGTTTTATATGTAGCGGGGTCATCAAAAGTGTAATTCTCTCAAAGAAACCTAATCCTGCCCCCTTGTCAACCAGCAGATAGCTAATAATGCTCTCCATCCTACACTTTTTGAACATCAAGAGCATACCAGAAATTAAAATCTTATTTTAATCTCACAGCAAATGTTCAAAACAAAGGTATTGCATACATGCATTCCATGTATTTAAAAACCATCAGGTGAAGAAATAAGAAAGTTTCAAGTGAGACTAGCTGGGGGTTTGCCAGAAAAATACCAGGCAGGTTCATTTTCCTGTTTGGGCTGGGTAAGCATCCTGCAGAACCCCACGGAAGAAGGTTCCACAGCACAATTTCACGGGTGAAGTGACTCTTTGGGGAGCTGGAGAGGCAGTGTGGGTCTGCTCTGGTGGTTACTCACACAGAGTAACCTGTGCTCACCCTCAGTTCCCTTTCCTGCCTGCATTCCTACAACTTTCTGCTCTGAGCACTCTCGAGATGTGAGCACTGCTTTTCTCTGGTATGAGGAAAAAACCTCAACCTAAAGCAAACAACGAAAAGTCTCAAATCAGTTTCACTGCAAACAGGATTCAGTCCTGATAGTGAAGGTGGTTTTCATTCTCAAGACCACCTTTTAAATTTTTAATAATAAAATCAAACCTTGAAGACCTGGTCCAAGGTTTTTCCTCTTGTTCATTCTTTTTTAACAGGTTGAATAAGAATTTGCACTAAAGAAATACAATTCCATGACAATCTTTTTGGAAGCCTGTGTGTGGGTGTATTTTTTCTCTTTCTCTGTTTTTTTTCTGAGCAATGGTCACAATCAGAGTAGAAGAAGTGGGTCAGGAAATTTAACCTGACTGCTCGAACTCTGGGCTGAATCTGTAAGGTCTGCAAGGCCTGGCTTTGTCAGAGCTCTGTGGATTGCATACATCTGAGTGGCAGAACAGATTTAAAATGCTGTCCATTTCAACTTAACATTTGCCCCAGACGTTGCTGAATTTCCATGAGTACCAACCCTGCTGCCTCAGCCTTCGCAGCCACCACTGCTGGTATCGAAATGGAATTGTTAATTGCACGGGTGGGAGTGAATTTTTTTTCCCTGACATACTCTTATTTAACAAATTTTTCATTTGTGAAGAGAACAAGTGCAATGTAATCCTGGTGCTTTCAGTTTTAGTTAGTGGCATTTTATGAAGCCAGTTTATAATGCTGACAGATCTGAATAATGCTTCACGAGGAATTCTGTGGGAGCCTTTAGAAATATTTTAAGTGTAACTGAATAATTTCAACTACTGTATATGGTAAGAAAATGTATTTTAAGCATATAAATACCATTTTGAAAAATGTCTGTTGAGCTTCAGGATTTTATTGATTTTAAAGTGACTTACTGAATAGAGGTAAAGAAAAAGAACAGAAAGGGGTGATTTAATTTACTTCATATTTTTCTGTACAATATCTCTAATGGAAAACAAGTGGATGGCTTTTGCTTTAACTAGAACAAAATTTAATATAGTAGTGTGTGGGAACAAATTCAACAACAAAACTAGCACTTTAAAAAAGAAAATACTTGTTATGCTGAAAATTAATTTTCTTTTTCCGAACTAGATTTTTTCAGGTTCCTTCTCTGATATCTCAGAATTATTTCTCTGTTATGCATATTTTTAAACACTAAACTGATAATAATTTTCTAGGTGGTGTCTGAGGATGTTTAAATGAACTGCTAAGATTTTAGTTCCAGAAACTTTAGAAAGGATTCAGAAGAACTGTTTTATTAGAATAAATTAAACAGCAAGAAAATAAAGTGGGCACTGTAAATTCTTATTTCTATGTGTAGAAAAATAATTTGTTTACTTGTCAACTCAGAATTTTCCATTAGTGTCCTAGCCTGAAATCTTCCATTTGATACAAATAACACTCTAATTCAATATTTACTGTCACCTCCAGCTTCTTTTTTATTCCCAGCATATTAATATGCCTCGAAGTTTGAAAAGGAAAGTAACTTTCCAAACAGTAACTTGAGTCTTAACGAGAGGTTTCAAATGGAAACAGCGATGAGTTACGCAAACACAGCTGACATTGCATCACACTCTCAAATCTTCTCCAAGTTAGCTCTATGGCAGAGGATTCTGCTGGGAGAATGGGCTCTTGTGAAAGTGTGTCAGATTAAAAAACGTTCCAATAATATCAGTTTACTGCAAAATCATTACATTTCATTGCAGCGAGCAAAGATTTTAAGTTCTTTTTTGGTTGTTTTATTTTAAAGCTGTAGCTCAATTTGATACATTGCTTTTAAGAATTGCTTTCCCGATTTTTTCCAACGCAAAGCATTTTCTGAGTTTAGTGCACCGTGAGCTGTAGATACAAGCAGACCTTGCCCAAGTGCAGACACTTGGAGTGCTCGCAGAAGGAGCGGTTCTTTCACATGAGCTGCGTTAGGATTTCTGAAGTGGTTCCAGTTTCTGCACAGAGATGGAGAAGGATGCCAGGCAAACATTGCATGTCACCAAGAGCGTCTGTAACTGAATGGAAAAACAACAGAGGGAAACATCACGGACATTTGACAGAACAAATTGCAACTCTTTGGGTGTTCCTGCTCATAAACTGTTGGAAAATATCAAAAAGGTGAGTTGTCAGACTTAGGGCAAATTTTGGAATTTGATTGTGCAGTTTAGAAGGCACCACTGGGCTAATGAAGCTCTGCAGTATTTAATCAGTTGCCAACACAACAGACTAAAAATCAGCCAAAATGATGAACATTACTAAGAACTCATCTAGAAAACAGACCTAAAAGGTGCAGAACAAAACCTCTCACCAGGGATTGGTGTGACATGTTATATATGGCTACAGCACTGCAGTGACTGAACTGGGACCAGGAATATGATGTGGATGCAATTGATACACACAGAGAGAGTATCAAATTCATATTAGAAAAGTTGTGTGTGCATATGTATGTTTGGCTTACGTTTTTCTATTTCTATAGATGAGTTTCAAAGGAGAAGAATTAATTTTACTTTATACATGCAGCCTTTTAAATAATTTTGCAATAAAAAAGACATAGTAGTGCAATATAATTATATAGAATATATAATTTCAATGATCTTCAGGGAAGCTTGCTGTGGTTATGCCCCACTAAGCTGATATCATTGTTGACAGAAAAGGTGAGGTTCACATCCCTGTCTGAGTATCACAACCATTTTTCCCATTTGGGCTACTTTTCCCTGTATTTCTCTGTTAGTTTTGCTGTAATCATCCCTCTGCATGCCCAGACTGATGTTCAGTGTTTCTGATTAAGGTTCAGTGTGTCAGCCTCGTGCTGGGGCTGTGACTGAGCTCCACACATGGAAGTGGCCGTGCAGTCACACAGGAGCCCTTAGTGACACAAGCTGAGAGGCAAAAGCCAAAGCTCAGCCTTCCCAACCCAAAAACCTTCATGTGACAGAGAGACAGAAGACAGACAGACAAACAGCCCTCTGCTGCTGTTTGTCTCTCTGTTACGTGCAGAATGCCCTGCCCCAGGCAGGAGGGACACTCATCCCCACAAAAAGATCACTGTTACCTCTCTCTAAACCTTTCCTCCTACGCCCACCTTGGTCTTTTTAAAAAAATAACATCTCCAAACCCCTAAGTATTCAATGTACCTGTAACTCATCCTTACAGGCAGAGCAATGAGCATTTATTCAGAAGGGCCATCTGGTTAAATGAAACTCAACCCAACTCTCAGGCTGAACTCAGAGTTTTCTACTGCACCCTGAAGTGAAATAGAAGTTGCAGCCTCTGACTTTTCTTGTGGTGCTGCTGTGTATGTTTGTTCATTATTGGAGCTTTCCATATCCAGAAAAACCAGCCCCTGGCAGAGGACACAAGGCAGAAGGGGCAGGAAGGGCAGACACAGCTTTGTGTGTCATGGCAACACTTTTTCTTTGGAAGAGAACAGAGACTGAAAAAGGTGGCACTTAATGAGCACTTGCATTTCAGAATTCCTTGCTCTCTCCTCTTGCACATGAACATACAGAGTACTTATGTTTCAAACCCTCCTTCCTCACACCCACAGGTACATTGGGCTAAAAAAGAGGCTTAAAATGCAAATATTCAAGAGAAAAATGCAAAACGCAAAGATTTTTTTTTTTTGGGAAAGCTGTGAATAACAGTGTCACAGTCCTCTATCTCCTACTCCAGGCCAAAAGGTAAATATTTCTCATTTGTTGATTATGCTTAAAGAACTGAAGGCATCGTACCAGAAGTCTCACATGTTTGGTTTAGACAGGAATATTTTCATTGTGAAGAGGGAGCTTTTGGTACTCGCTGTTAATTGTTTAAAAACAGATATGCAGTAGAGTCAGCAGAGAATAAAAACAAAGGAAATTTTCTTCTCTAAACAAGCTTTCCTTTATTTTCTACTTGTTTTGTCCACTGCAAATGAGAGGATTTATAATGGATTTTCTTTTCTTGTTTGGCTGTATCTTGATCAGAAATAGCTGCCTGGCTAATAAACTTATTATAAAATTAAAAAAAAACCAACCCATCTTTAAGAAGTGTCCTATTTTATGTCTAAGGAAACAGACTGTTTTGTTAGTGTTTGTGGAATATGGATTTGAATATATTTGTTTAGACATTTTCCTCAAAATTTAAAAAACCCAACAATTACCAAAATACAAATACAGAAGAAAAAAGAGAGAAACCTAATCCTGAAATCTCTAATCAAAGAATAACTTTTTTTTCTGCATAGTGACACTTTGGCTTCAGAGAAAACATAATTTATGTTTTGTCAATTACTGCGTTTTCCCCACATTTGCTTTTTTAATGGTTGAAATTAAATTAGTCAAATTAGATATTCTGTTACTCCATAAGAAACAAGGTTGAAAGCAGTCTAGCTTAAGTTACAAAATACACAACCAAATCTACTTGTTCTGCCTCATATCATAAATGTGGCCACAGGGCACTACGAATGGGCTCTGTGTTAAAAAGAAAAAATAGTATAAATACTGAGAAATGTGAGTCTGGAAAAATAATAATATTCATGTTCCTTCTCAATGGGACTTTCATCGAAGTCAAATCTGTGAATTTCAGCCTTTGCTGCAGTGCTGCAGCATGTGAACATTCTGAACACATTGAAAACTCCAGAACACAATTATCAGGAAACCTAAACTGAAATGAAAATGAAACGAGCAGGGCACCACGGCTAACGAGGAATTGCACAGGTTCCCTTCAGCAAACGCCACCAGCACGGCGGCAGGGTGCTGACAATTAACAATCTCAAACAAGAGGAGTTTCCACTGGAAAACTTGCCATGAAGTGAGAGGCACTCATGAAATTTAACACCATCTTTCAATGACCGGCAGGAATAACCTCTCGGAGAAAGACAGAAGGAGACAATTAACTATCTGCCTGTGAAAACCAAACCTGGATGAGCTGAAGCTCCTTGCCTGCAGCGGAGTAGGCGCGGGGTGGCTCCGGCTCTTTGTGGGGAAGAGCAGGCTGAGCCTCACAGGTAGCCAGGGAAATTGTTGTGATTCTTTCTCTGGCAAGTGCTGGACACTGAGCTTTGAAAATGGGGCTCACTGTGCAGACTGCTGCTGCCAAAACACTGAATCACTTGGTGTTGATCCAGTCTCAGGCGTTCGCACAGGCTGCTGCATGTGTGCTATATGCAACACCAATACATTGAACACAGGATGTGGGAGTTTTGCCAAATATTGGACTTTCCTGCCAAAAACTCTGACCCAGCAGTGGCAGAATGGAAATGAATAAACAAGTTACTGAAGAAAATTATTAGTGTATGTGCTGCAGCTTCACTTCCAATCCAAATTCCCTGAGTTTGGCAGGCAGAGGGTCAAAGCTTAGCTCTTTGCTCCAGGAAGCCAATGTGCAACAAGCAGTGATCTTGTCACCAGCGCCCAGAGATGCTGCAAAAACACAGCAACTCTTTTTTGGTAATGCTTCCATCTGTGCCAAAATGAGCTTTAATTTCAGCCTTGTTAGTTCCCAGCTGCGCTGAAAGTGTGATGCAGGGACACACCCAGGTCACAAGGGGTGCTGAGGTGCTATGCAATGAGGGATCCTACACACTTTCATGTGAAGTGCACCTACCTGAGGCACACCCAGCTGAGAGATGGATTTATATCATTATTTCTGCAGTAGCTGCTTAGCAGGATCCCAGCTACAAAGCATTCCAAAGAACACTGCTGCCTGTGCAGTGCAGGAACTGCTCAAGCTGACAAAAGCTTGATCCACACAGCACCAGCCCCCAGGAATTATTACTGTGCTTCCTTTAATTCCCACTCTAGACAAACTCTTACTCAATGAAGTCCAGGGGTCTCTCCTCTGTCTCTCATTTCACAGTCAGGGAGGTCCTTTCAATCTCTTCCACGAGCTGAGCGCCAAGGAAGGGCTCAGCCATTTGCTAAAATGTGTGCTTCAGTCATCACTCACTGCTTTTTGCTTTCCAAAAAGGATTTGGGAGAAAGAAGGGCAGTGGAATAAGAATAGATTGGAAAAGGGAGCAGAGGAGAACAGGAGGACAATCACTGAGCAGTTCTAGGAGGAAAGTGTTTCAGGAGAGGGAACACCTGATGTGCATTACTCTCTGAAATAAATCAGACAAGTGGTTTTTAAATGGTATTTATAGTAAAGGAGAGGAAAGAAGATGAAGAAAAGCTGTTTGCCAATAGACACTCACTGAACTCCTCAGTGCAGGGGCTGCAAACCTTCTCCAGGGGATGGACAGGGGGCCAACCCCTGGGAGCACTGGGTGTGGAAGTCCTAATTAGGACAACTCGATCATCCTGCGTTGTGAGAGGTCGGAGCCTTTTCCATTCTGCTCTGAAAACTGGGTCTGATGTACAGCATAAAAGTGGGGAGCACAGAAAGCAGCAGCTCTGGCTGAGAAATGATCCTGCCCAATCCTGGGAAATGGACCTTGGCAGTTCTAACACTGCCACACATTACAGCAGCATCTTTCTAACAGCTGTGAAAATCTATTTATTATTAGGTGTAGTCACAAAGAAACATGCAAATATCTTCCATGTGCCTGTATTAAATATTATTTATTGATTTTTTTTCTTCATTTAAGGCTTTGTTTTCATTTTATGGCAGCTAACACTATATTTTTCTTTTTAAAATGAGACCCACACCAAACTGAGTCATGCTGACCATCAAAGACAATTTGCATAGGCTATAAAAAAGCAGAAATCCTTTTATTAATTAATCATAAACTTAATATTTTAGGTTTCTGCCTAAAAACAGCTCAACATACCCAGAGGTCAGAAAAAATCTGAACAAAAAAGTATGGAAAAAAGGCATATCTATATCTATATCTATATCTGTATCTGTATCTATATCTATATCTATCTGTATCTATATCTATATATCTATATCTGTATCTATATCTATATCTATCTATATCTATCTATCTATCTGCCTCCCCATAACCAGTTAGGAAATACAGTGGGTATTTCAAACCCACTGTCTATTAGAAAGCCAACCATTCATAATTCTGTAGAAATGTCCAAAATGCATAATTGTTATGGAATCATACAACAGTATTTGATCAAGTGTATTATCTCAAATAACACCATCCTGAGGCTTTTTAAAGGACATTTATCTGGTCAGTACCACCTCAGGTCAAGCACCAGGTTACTGAAGGGCTCATCCTATTCTGACCCCAAGAATTTCTTGCAACCTGAGGTATGTTCCTGCTTAATTCCTTGCCAGGAATATTTCTGTCAAATGCCAGAACTGGGTCTGCTGAGTTCCCCACGCTGCCTCATCTGCCCATGAGATGCAGAAATGTGTTTATAGGTAAATTGCACACCACACAGCCACAGCACCTCACTCATCTTCTGTCTGGTCTCTAACTACTCTGCTGATGTTTCTTTCACACTTTAGCTGTAAGGCCTACGGGACCAGGACCAGGGAATATTTTACTCATAGTGATTATGAGCAATGAATCATGAATGCTCTGCTCCTAAAAATAATTAGCATTTCTTGTAATAAATGAGAGATCTCCTATTGATTTCAGCAAAGCCTGTCTCTGCCTCTCTTCAGCCTCACTCTGCACTTCTGTCTGAACACCTGATTGACTGATGCTCCACATGTCCCTTCCCACTGGTATTTCACAGCAGAAGAAAGAAACACAGATTTTCAAACTAAAAATATGCAAATGAGATCAGCTTTGCCTTAGTCTGCTCAGATTTCTCGGGCCTCCTTTTTTTTTATAGCAGCCTCTTTTTTGGTGGTTTTTTTTTTGGTGGGGGGAATGTAAAGCTGCAAAACCTCATTGCAGAACTATTGCAATAAAAACAAATAACGTGGCAATTGAGATAGCAATTCTGGCAACAATCTCTCCTGCCCCATTAAGTGCAGAATTAAGCACTTTGTGCTGCAAGTGGGACAGGCCTTCAAACGGGCAGATGGCAGAGAACCAAAATTATTCTTTCCTGCTTGACAAATTGTTTGCTTATACAGGCATAAACTGTTATGCTGGAAGCTCTTTAATGGTGGTGTTGAACAAGTGTCTGCTGCTCATCAAAGACTGAGCGAGGCTGCATTCCACGCTGGGAAAAAAGCATTTGAATGGGTTCTGGGGTCGAACAGATAGGGACACTTCCAGCTCTGTAAGCTGTGCTTTTGGGAAAGGATTTACCCACAAAGAAGCCTGTGGTATTCTAGAGGATCTCTCAGGTGCATTCAAACAGGCTGAATTGCACTTCCACTTCCACCTTGGGAAGTTTTCACTCATTGTGGTTGACAGCATCCAGATTTTCTGATAATCCCCTTCTGTACTACGTTCAGGTAAGCTTTTTGCATGATCATAAAAAGTCCTAGCAGAAATGAGTAAACCAATGAAAATACACATCCCTACTCCATCTAGGAGATATTTATGTCAGTTCTTACAGACATGATGAAACTTGTAATTATTTAATGAATTTAGCCTATACAGTTCTTTACCGAGGCAGCCAATATCTGCATAATTGCTGAAGTAGTATTTGTATCAGTCACACAGAAGAACAAGGGGATGTTTCCACAAACTGATGTTTCAAATGGCCTAGAACCTGCATTTCCTTCCTGTAATAATGGGATTTCACTGTGGCAATTCAATATAAGCATAAAAGACTCTCTTTCTCTGAATTAAGCCTTATCTATCTACATGAACCCTCTACAGAAGTGCTCTTGTGATTAAATAAGCACACACAGCTTTAGGAGCTGTTTACACATGTAGTGAAAATATGTGTTTATTTTGGGGTGGAATTCTAGACTGCACAGTTCACAAGACAGAGAAGCAGAGGATGAAAAAGCTGCTTATGTCCTCTGTTTGCTCAGCTGAATTGAATTTGGTTGTATCAAACGTAGCTCATGACAGACATGCTTAAATTCTTTGTAATTGTTACAATAAATTCTGCTATAAAAAGTTAGATTTATATAATTATTGAGAGTAATCTCAAGGAGGATTGAATTTGATTGAAAATACATGACTCACATTTCAATAGCCACCCTATCCATGAGAGTTGGAGCAATTGGAGCACGAAAATAATTTGTGTAGCATAAATCCCACTTGTGAAGATATTTTAAGTCTTCAGGCCACTTGTGGTTGTCTGTGTGGATGAAAAGTCACTTCAATCCCTGGCTTCCAACATTGCTGAGAAGTGTGGTCCAAGAAGATGTCACTGTCACAGAGCAGCCAGCTGTGTTTGGCTGATTTCATATTGAAATCTAAGCAGTTGGTTTGGAAAATGATCTTTAGAAAGGGAGAACTTTTAAGAGAGTTTGGTAGACAACAATGTTCAGTCTATCTGATCAGAGACAGCCACAATCTGAAAATTTAAACTTTTGATTGTTTGGAGTATAAAGAGGCATGGGAGGCCTATGGAGAAGAAAAAAAGTCTAAACTCCTCTCTGGAAATCCTGCACTGACATCAGACCTATGAGATGGAGGAGAAACCTGTAATCTTCACCATACCCCATGTAGATGGAGAAGTTAAGGTGTGCATGGGCTTCATTAAGTTAATAGGAAAGGATTGCAAAATATTTGCTTTTTCCACTTTAAAAGGATATAAGAAAACCTCATACCAAAGTCTGCTGGTGGGGAAAAAACAGATCCAGAAGTGCACACGCTTTCCCAGTTTTCTGAAGCCAAGAAGTAACAATATATTTCCTGGTCCAGGCCCTAAACAGCACCAGCATCAGCATGGGATCCTGTTCAAAAAGGTTATTGGAGCCCAACAAACATGAAAGTGATGATTTCCCTCACCCTAGCAGAGCAGTGCATTTCAGACTCTCTTCAATGCAGACATCACATAAATTCTGAGAACATCAAAATGGAATTCTCTGTGCACTGTTATGAAATGTGAGAATAGCAACAGGGAAGTGTTACATCTCTGTTGTGCAGTGCTTAAGTGAATGCTTATAAAATAAATCCTGGAGTTCCTACAGTCACGTCTGTGTACCAGCTTGTCATTTTCATAAGGTTTCTTGCCTGCAGTTTGTGACAAACTCTGCCTCTGGTGCTGCCACTTTAGGACTAAACATGAATATTTTTATTGAATTGCTTTCATTGCGTCTTCCCCACATCTGCTGGAATACTTTCATGGACTCATGGCTTTGTAGTAATGAAAGGTCTTAAAGTTCTGTTATATTGTTTTTAACACTTTTGCTGTCAATGTAATTGTAGCTGCATACCTGTGCAGCATTCACTGTGGGATTAAGGAGTGCTCTGTGTCCACACACTGAGACAAGTTTCTTTATCAGAAATGGGGGAGGGGGGGGGGGGTTATAGGTTTTTAAAATGCAGAGAAATATCCTTCCTCCATAAATATCCCAAGTTTACGCCTTAGCCAGAACGGGTTTGGAAATGAAGCAATCATAATGAGACATTTTTAGTCTCCAATTCCTCTCAGCTGGGGTAGGCACATGGAACAGGTGAACTTCTCTGGCGAATTCTCTGCACTGATTGTAGGAAAACCCCAGACATAAAAAGGAAGCACAGCCAACTGGATCAGCCATCCACACACCCCATTCCTACATCCTCACACTGCCCAGATGAGCCCCACCTGCCACTAATTCCTGCCATCACTAATTCCACCTGTCCTTGAGGTGCAGAGCTCTTCATGAGGTGGATGTGGAGCTCAGCCAGCGCTCATGGCACAGGGAGGCTCAGGGGCACAATCTGAGTGTGCATTCACACTTTATTGCACAACAAGCCTTGAGATGCCCAAAGTTTGTCTCTGAACACCTGTCCTGGCTTGGGCAGAGGCTTTGGGACAGTGAAGTCAGAGATGATAATAGTAATATTTTTTAAAGTGATACAGGTATATGCAACTGGTTCCCGTCCCTGAAGGATTTAAGATCAGATTCGTCCTACTGAAATTTTTTGTAGTCTTTGTATTAATTACAACAAGATTGCAGGGGGGCAGAGGGACCAGCAAAATAATCCAAGACATTGGTTTTGTAGTTTTTGTGTACTAACATGTACATGTGAAAATCCATGTCTGAAAGAGCTTTACATGATTTAAAACTCCATGCCCCCTGCGTCTTTCCAGTCTGTGCTTCTGTACACTAGGTGTTGCACAGATTTAGACTTAAGACCTAGAAATAATTCAAAAGAAGAAAATTGAAAAAAAAAATCTGGAGAGAATGGCTCCACCTCCCAAAGCAGTCTGTGTGGTCTCTGCTCTCAGAGAAGGCATTGCAGATACAAACATGCAGCCCAACACATTTCTGAATTACATATTCCTGTGAATACATTTAAAAATACACATTAAAGAGCCACTCAGAATGATTCTCTTTTTCTCTTTCACAATAACTTTGCAAACAGGGAAAGAAGAATTCATGACCAACTGTATTGCTAATTCTTCAGTGTCCAGCTGTTTATCTTTATTGCCCTTTGTTTCAGATCTAGTTAACTGCATGTTTTACAAATGAGTGGGTCGATTGGATTCAAGCAAATATTTTAATGTCTTGTAGCAGGTCATTTTTGCTTACTCTGATTTAATCCTGCATCCATTACTTTCCACAAAAAAGTCTTTACAGAAAGCATTTCCTTATAATGGAAAAGGTTTCTTTTATTTACTAATTATTATTTTATTCTGCATGGCAAGAACAGGAGATTTCTGTCCTCCAAGGAAGCCAGTTGGAGTTGCACATTCCAGTTCATGAGGCAATTATGGCTAAGTGAAGAGGAAGTTAATAGCAATGTTATATTTGGGGTGGCTCCAAGCATGCTTTCACAGCTTTGATAGCTGACACAGAGATGGTCATTTTATGTAAGACAAAATCCATTTACCACTGAGGTTCCCTTGCCAGATTTTTCACGCTGTCTCTGGTAATAAGCAAACGTATAAATGAACACCGTTATTAAACAATAAGCCCTGGTTAAATCCATGTCTTCTCCAACAGAAATCCCATCATTCTTGTCCTGTGCTGGTGCCTCTGAGCCAGTGCCAGCCCAGATCCCTGTCGGGCAGAGCTGCTCCTGCCCACCCGTGCCTGGACTGCCCAGCTGAGCGCAGGGACAGCTCGGGGTGCTGCCAGGGGCCCCGTCCTTCCAGCCACCCCGACAGAGCTCAGTCAGACAGGATGGACTGGAGTTCGGTACAGAGTGGGATCACAAGATTTGTAACTTGTAATACCTGGCAAAGCTGCCAGGCAACAGTGCAAGCCTCGGTTCCGGGGTCATTCCGGCGGGCTGGAATCTCTCACTGCAGTGAATCCTTACATATGGTTGCCTTTACTGCTCCTACTGATCCTCTTTCCCATGCACTCACTGACCCCTCTGACTTTCTGAATAAATCTAATAGTGGGACTGTCCAAAGATATCCTTGGAAACTTGCAATCTAGTGACACCAGAGGGATATGTTTCCAAATATTGAGACAGTTATCCCTAAGGATACTTCCTATTGCAGGCCTGGCAAGTGTGGAAGCTGCTGTGGTCTTATTTTATGCTCAGAACAAATGGCCAAGAAGTGAAGGAACTGGTGCCAAAAATATGCCTTAAAAATTAGAGAATGATAGAGCTAATAATAAGTTTTTGAGCTGGTGAAAAAAACAGCTCAGATTCTGTTGCTTAGTGTGATAGCTGGAATGCAGGTTGGTGGATCACAAGAAGATTTGAAAACACACCTGAAAGATTTTTTAATGTCCAGCTAAATGCAGACTCTCAGTCACCAACAGAACCGAGTTTGACACTCCAGGCACGATAATTTTCCTTATTTTCTACATAAGACTAACTGTAGGAAAAAGTAATTTTAATTGATAATATACACTCTAAAAAAAAAAGCAGTTTTGCTCTTCTTTCTCTAAGTTTCTAAATTTGCTCAAAACACAAGGTGTGATGCATCAGTCGATGGAGAAGTGAAGGGAAACTGAGGCACAGAGCAGGGATGTGATTTCTCATTAAGTCACAGGGAACCAGTGGCCAAGTGTTTGAACTGACCAGTTATCCTTGTTATCGCTAACCAGGAATAAAATTTAAACTGATTTATTATGGAAAATTATTTTCCAAAGTTAACATCTCTGGACTTGCATAACTTCTAACACCAGTGGAGCAAAAGATGTCAAACAAACTTGCAACAATATGTTGCAAGTTTAATAGAGTGCACTGAAAAGTGACACAGGCTGTGATGTCTAATCTGATTTTTCAGGCGACTTCAAAAACAACCCGTACAAAGACACAGAGCATTTGTCTCCCAGTTCCTGTCCTACAAAATACCACACTGGAGCCAAGAATATTAAATAATTCCTAAGAACATGTCAAAAAGGATTGAGTTTTTAAGAAGGCATATTTCTGTAATTTGCAAGAACAGGAAGAGGATGAATCACTTTCTGACCAAAAATAAAGCTGGAGCTTTCCTTAAGTTCCACTTGTAAAGAGCTGATTTGTGTGTGGGTGCAGCCTGGGATCCCTTGGGCTGCTCAGGTGGCTATTACCCTTCCCAGGTGTTCAGCTCTGGGCCAATACCTCTGGTTTTTGGTCCCAAAGTTACCTGTGAACAAGGATGTCCTCACACTGTGACAGACGATCTTCAACCCTGAGAAACCAGTGCACAGCTGGGAGTCCTCAAGGTGATTTTTCCATGGCAATGACATGCAAAATGCAACTGCACACACTCAGTGCAGCTCAGATCCTGCTCCAGGGAAAAGATTACAAAATAAGTCTGTATAAGAATACAGTATTCCCCTTAAATATAGTTTAAATGGCTTTGTTTCGGAGCAGGAACATGACATTTTTCTTGTGCAAAAGTAACTTCTAGGATACATATATCAGCTTTCGCCAGAGCCTGACCCATTATTTATTTCTAAGTTCACACCACCACCTTTTTTCATGTGATAGCCCATGCTTGGAATCTGGTCCATGCTTAAACAGGTATTCAGGCTGAGTCAGAGCTCTAGGCTTTACTTAATCACAACATTTCATAAATAAAATTTAAAAAGGAGAAATTTAATTTAAAAAAAGGAAGAAAAAAATTGATCACTGTGATGTCCATAGCACAAGAAAACATAATATTTAAGGAATATCTGGTACTATCTGTATTTTTAGTAATTTGACATATATAGCTTGGTCTAATAAGCCCACTCTTAAATGGGCAAACTATGCTTCCTCTGAAAATCAGAAAATTGAAACTACCTTGCAGAAGTTTATGAAAAATAGAAACTGTTTTGACTCTGTTTCACAAGAAAAGAATTCATTGCACTAAGCTGTCAGTCACTAACACTGAGCCACTCAATTTTCCTGCAAAAAAATGCACAAATGGCTTTCATTATATTTAGCTGCAGCTTTAAGAAAATTTAATCAACTTAAACTGTTTAGTCTTTTTCCCTGATGAGAATCATAAAGTCAAATTCACATTTAAACCTGTTTAAACTGAAGCTCCTGTCAGCACCTCTGTTTATATTAAATCTATCGGCATGAAATGCATTAAAATAAGAATAATGATATAATGTCCTAAGTGTATAATGTTAACACAGGTCCCAGACAGAAAAGTGGGACAGACAGGCTGAACATTGTAAATTAATTTTTAATGTGTTATATTTATAGCTGTCAGCTTTTTAAAATAGTTGCTCTTGTAGCTTTTACACATTCTACTTGTCCATCTGTCTCTGTTACTCAATGTCTGTCCTCTACCATCAGAATTTCAGCAGAAAATTGCTATTTCCACGTTTTCAGAGTGGGTGTCACTCTGGATATGGAGCTCTCCTGGTGCTTGCTTTCAGAAGCAGCAATAAGAGTCACCCAGAATGGGAAACCCGAGATACCCCAGGCCCTAAAAAGCAATGCCAGTGCTCCTGAACTCTTCAGTAGGAGCGGAATCTATAAAAACCCGAGGCAATAAAGAAGGAAAAACTGCTGGGATTTCTGTCTAACCCGTCTTTTTATGAGCTTCCATCTGATTGATCTCATGAATTTCCATCTGATCAGGAATAAACTACGCCAGAGGTCTCAAAAACTCACTTAAAACATAGGGGTTTCTTTGGAGCATATTTCCTGTTCCATTAAAATACTGCAACATTAAAAACCAAAGTCCAGAAAACCCCAACAACTCTACCTTCCCAAACCCCACAGGTGACGCTGGAGCCTTTTTTTGGGCATTCCAGTCCCATTTTCAGTTCCCGCCTCAGTGGCTCAGGCTGCTTGGAGAGCTGCATGGATATGATGGCTCTGCCCAGAAGCTCCCACGGTAACACAATTTCTGCTGATGTGGATATTGCAGGCATTGGCTAGCAACTGGGCTTAGCAAATCACACTAAGCAACCAAAAGGGCTCTTTTTGCTTGAAAACTGAGGACAGAACAATGGACATCAACTGGCCAACTACTGCATTTCAGACATGTCCAGCTTTTGCAGTGACTTTGGAAAAAAAAGTGACTTTTGGAAGACCAGGAACCCAGTTTTACACCTATATTGACAGGACCACAGCAATGCTTTCTGGAATTTGGAGCCCTGAATGCTACCAAAGCTCAGTATTTTATAAAGCTTCTGATAAATGAGGCTGTATACAAGTTAAATAATAGAGGTGACCTTAAATCATGCTAAAGAAACCAAAAACCTATTTCTTCACTTGCTGTACATAACAAGAAGGGTCAATTTTTATCCATGAGATAAAAGTTCATGATTCTCACACAGTCCATTTGTGGGAGCAAAAAGATGCAATCAGTTCATCTATTTCCTTTCCCATTAATCGCTGGTCACAGCAGGTTTGCTGGATCCTGATGACTCCTCTGGTCTGAAAAGGAATTTGTATTCCTTTCTGCAGAAGAAAATATACACTGGTTGTGGGTAAAGGGGCCTCTGAAGGAGGAAATATAAAGGAGTGACCAATAAACCCTAGTTCTGTGCCTGTTTTGTTTTCAGGTACATTCATGAGATGTGCACTCTGAACTCCATACAGTGATACTCAGAATATCATGAATATTCTATGATTTAGCAAGGCTTACATTTAAATGACTTATCTCCCATAACATTGAAATGAAAGGAATTTTTGTCAAAGTCTTTGTACCATTACAGATCAGGACAACACTTCACAATACATTTAATAATTTCAAACTGGAAGGCAAAAGTAGGTGGGGAACTTCTTTTATATGAGCATGCTTGAGATTCCAGAAATCTTCCCATGTGAAACTGAGATAGAAATTTGAGTTATTATATGCAGATTTTAAATAATTTTGATTATCATTAGCTGTGAGAAAAATTTCAAATTAAAAAGAATGCTCCTGGGTTTAGAAAATATCAAAATAGGCCTTGACAAGGTTTTTCAATTGAAAAGCAAATTTCCAATTTCTTATTTCAGATATGTGTGTGTAGACAGACACGTGGTTGTTGGTGTGTACATGCCAGTTTCGGTCTGAACATGTAAATTCACTCAGATTGCAAACTCCTCTCCAGAACTAAAACCAGCATGAACTGTTATTTTATGGATACACAGTGCTCATTACCAGAGCCTGGGAAGTACAGAGTTTGTAATGAAGATTATAAAACCTCTCATATAAGATAAATTGTGCTGAAAGTGAAACTCCCCTGGCTTTGTTTTTTGTTAAAATGTCTCCAATAAGCTTCTGACTGAAAATCCAGATCTCTGAGGCCACAGAAACTGAGTGGTCAAAGAATCAGTCTTGAAAGAACTTTAGCATTGATGTTAAAGTGATGCATTTATATCTCTAAGCTTTTATGCTTGTTTACAAATGACTCATTATGATTGGAGCTAGCAAAAATTTCATTTTGCATTCTCTAGATACCTTCTGCTAACAAATGAAGTAGAAGTAAAGCTCAAATAAATTCACAGTTGAATAACATTAAACTGCAGCAAACTTAATTCTCCAATGACTGCAAAAGGCTTTATTACTCCTCCATTATGTCAGTAACTCCACAGCCATGGAATCAGCCATCACACACCCATTTGATTGACAGTATTATCATCACTCTGATGGTTTTCTGTGCTACACATACTATATTTTCCCCTTTTTTCCTATTTTGGCATTTATATTAGGAACTGGATTTGTCTTCCAAGCCATGCTACTTTCTCCTCTCTATTGACAACACTTTCTCTGGAAAATTCCCATTTTCCTACGTAGCCTGCCAATCTGACCACTAATGTGCTTAAACATTTCTCCCTGGTCTTCAAGGAACAATTTTTTGTGCATGTTAAATTCCCTTCTCAATGGGATCAGAAATGACTCTTCAGTCAACTGCTCCTGAAACTCAGAATACAGCTCTTGAGTGCCCCTTCCCATTTTACACTCTCCTTAGTCCCTGTGAATCTTGGATTATTCTCCTGCACCCTTCGGTGCCCACCACCTTAGTGACCAGGCTATTGACCAAATATTCATATATTTAAATACATATGAGCCAGTGGAGCCCCATGGAGGTGAGTGATTTTACCAGCGTCCCCAGATTTACAGTTAATGTACAAGGCACTGTATCCCAGCAGAAGCACAGTGAAAAGAAAGAGAGATGAAGCAGAACCTTGCAGTATTGATTACTGTGACACAGCCACAACAATCAGTGATCTGCCACAGTGATTTCACAAACTTGCAAAAATGTCAGCAGGTTTACTAGAGGGTTTAAAAGACAACAAAGAGGCCCAATATTGAGGAGGCTTTGCTCCTTTTGAACTCCCTTCTTATTTCCAAAAGAAGTAAACACTGCACACACCACTAACTCAACCAGCTCATCCTCCACATTCCGCCACAGCATCTGCAATACAGTTCTCAAGTCTGTTCATTCTCCTTTGCCTTGTAAATACAAATTTCGTGTAAATAGGAAGGGAAAAAAGATAGCAAAGCAGTTCAGCTTTTTGGAAGAGACAAGGAGGCGAGTCCATGCCACATCAGTGGGATCAGAATTCCAAAGAGGAAAGTCATGTCCCTTTTCCCACCATTATCAGTTGCCAACTCATCCCTTTTAGATTCACACAGGACTTTGATCCAGGTTTTATTCTGTGAATCTGACCTGCCCCAACTGCAATTTAGTTATCTCTATTCAGTTTTTTTTCTTCCCCCCCAATACAGTCTAATCTTCACTGTTTGCATTTTAATTGCCTGGCAGTGCCAAGTTGTTTTGGTTCAGTGGAACCATGGACGCGACGTTTATCACAAGCCTTGCACTGGAACCAAGTTCAGTTCTCACCAAAAAGAACTGTTACTCCCATCAGTGACTTTTTGTTCTGAAAACAAGGCTACTGATTTGGCTGAAGGAAACAAAACAGCCTTTCCCACCCTGAGATAGCTGCAAGACTCATCTCAGCAGTGAAACAGAGGGGAGGTGCTACAGAACCAAGGATATTGTGTTTCTGGAGGAACAGGTACTGATAGAGAGGCTAAATCACAGAGAAAGAAAGATGCTTCCTTTTTCAAGAACTCCTTGTGGATAAAAAATTCAAAGTAATTTTCATTCATGTATTGGCCAGACTTAGCAAGTGTGAGAGAGCTCCGGGTATTGTGGAGAAGGCAAAACCAATCAGTTCTCTGATCACCCTGTGTTCTCTGTCCTGCCAGTGAAACTGGGAGCCATCAGCAGTTTGTCATGCTCCTTAGACTGCACAGTCAGGCCAAAGCAGGCTCAAAATCACCACAGCTACTTAATCAAATATCAGGATTACTTCAATAGGTATTGAAGAGTTTACTTCAGTTTCCTCTCACCTTAAACAGCAGCTATGTGCTGATCCTTGGGGGCTCCTTGGCTGTGCTGGGATTCCATATGTGAAGAGCTGCAGGAGGATTTCCTTGGATCAGCTGTGCTCTGCCCTAAGGTATGGGCCCAAAACTGAGCAATTTTGGAACTACAGGACTCCTTGATTAACATCATGACATGCAAAGATGTGTACCCATCTCTGAAAGGAACAGGGGCTCTGCTAAGCAGCAATGAACAATGGTTTAAAGCCAGCAGCTAAGGAACATCAGAGGAAACAGTGTTGGAGGGGGATTAAAGGGAGGTAGCATGTAATTATTCCAGTTGGAACCCAGCCTAGAGTTGCATTTCAAACTGCTTTTCCTTTTTCAAGAATAATTACAATGAAAACACTTAACCAACACTGTCAAAACAGATGTCAATATTCCATTCAAAATATGTAGGAGCTTTTCATTATTAAAAGGGAATAACTGAGAACATCAGGAGTTACAGATTTTACACATCTCTTGTCTGTCAGTTTGTCAACTGCAAGAAATAAAGTTAGTGCTCAGACCCAGCTGGTTAGAAGGAAGAGGTTAAAGTCAGCTGTGGGTGCAGCAGTAATTTTAAAAATCTGAATAATGTGTGTTTATTCCTAAACAGAGCTCTGTGGCACCACTCAAGGCCTGGCTGTGCCCTTTGAGACAGCTGAGGGAGCAGTGATTGTGTCATGGAGCAAACTGCTGGAGGTGAAGGAGTAGGAGACATTTCACCTCTGCCACTGACAATGTTGTTCTTGCCTGGACCACTGCTGCAGACTCTGAAATCCCCACTGGTGCTGAAAAGCAAAGAGATGGGAGGTTCAAAGTAGGTGTTTAGTCTCTTTCAGCTTGAGAGTAGCTGACCAGTCACACCACATTACAGACAGGAGGCTTTTCTGAGAAGTTAGTGTCCTCTAACAGTTTATAGGAGAGCTACAAAAGGTTTTTCATGTTCCTTTCAAGTAAAAGAGCAGCTCTGATAGCATCTACTCCTATTGAACTTTTTATTCATTCCAAACTTTCTTTTGTTCTGCAGGATTGTTTTTTTTCTTGGCAAACACAGGGAATTTGCTTGGGTACAGAAGTACATCTTGACCAAGTACTTTGCAGTTAAAATATTTCTCTCTTTGTTGGATGGAATTAAAAAAACCCACTGTGACATTTTGCTATCCCAAAATTATTTCTACCATCTCAAAAGTTCTTCTATGCCAGGGTAGGAAATAAAACATAATGGATTTTGGGCACAGAGGGGAGATTTTTTTTTTTTTTAAAGCACTGAGCTAAACATTAGTCACAGCAAATAGGAAGCAAAATTTATAATAAATATCACCAGTCTCTGTGTGTCTGAAATAATATGTGCTTTTACATTTTCAAGTAACCATTTGAACAGACCATTTCTGACCCACCTACCGGTGGGCTGGCACACGCAAAGTTTTTTATAAAGGGATAAAGCAAAAGTTAGCTCAAATTTGCACCAGTGGAAATTTTTACCATCAGCAGAGCTTTCCCCAGTACAAATTTGGCTTTAGAATCTGTGTTTTTCCAGAATCAGTTTTCCAAACAGAACTAAATAAAAGAGCTGGATGCAGAGTGAATTCTTGGAAAGCTGTCCTGATTATTAAAAGCTGAAACCAGAGAAAAAGCCTTCACAATTAATGTAATACTGATCCAAAGGCAATTAATTTTAACTTTGGATGAATAAGAACAAAATTTGCCAGACTTTAAAAGCTTGCCTTTCCCCATCCTGCCTGCTTTCCTCTGTGAAACTGACACCACACAATTTGTCTCACACAAAAGCCTGTATGGTTATTATGGCACATTAGGGGAAGTTTTACAGTTTGCTATCTATGAGAGAAAAGAGAACAGCTTTTCTTTGTCCTCCTCTGAATGAAATGTGGGTGTTCTCAACTGCTGGATTCTGAATTCCGTGACTCAAAGAGTGCCCAGCTCATTTCAGTGCTCAAACTTCTTGCTCGTGATGCATGGATTTTTAAACCTCAATCGTCCTTCCTACATCATCAGAAAGTTCCTTTTAAATTGCCAGATGAGCCAGGTGTAGTTCTGCATGCAAAAGAAGGAGCTGCAGAGAGCAGCTCCTGTAGGGAGTTGGGGGCAATAGTGCAGCGCCCAGACAACCTGGCAGTGCCAGCAGCAGCCTCACAACATCTCCAGAAATCAGCAATCCTAAACTTGATTTCAACAAGCAGGTATATTCTGGTTGCCTGTGCACAGGCTTCACTTTACACAAAAGAAAGTCATGGTTAAATGCAGCAATCTCCCTCACCTCTGCTCCAGAAGCAAGGTTAGCTTCACATATCAAGGCACTTTCTTCTAGAACAAATGAAATTACTCTGTTAACCTTACCTTCACCCTGTTTTGGAAAAAGGGAACAATTCTTTAAAAACATTTGATAAGTAATTTTTGGGAATCACCAAGCAGCACTACCCACAGGCATGTCGATGAGTGCGTTTGTGCACATTCATAAATTGTCCCAAGCATACCTGAACGCTTCCTAAACTTTAATCTGATGACTGAAAAAAGGAGACTCAGTAACCACTTCCTTCTGCAGTTGGATTAAAACATTCAGCAAGCCTTTTAGTTCAATTCTGAGCCAGTAAAATTCAGCTGTTCTGGCGAATCTGAACTTGCCAGTTTGTAGCCTGGTAATTTGCAAGATCAGGAACAGCTGGAGGCCAGGCAGGCCCCACTTCTTGAATCATGGGCACAATTCCATTCTCTTATCAGTCTGCAAATGCATCATGCAAATGAGATAATGAAAATCAAAATATAGGATGAGTTAGAGCTAGTGTTGGGAAGGTTATCTTGAGTCTTTATTTTACTTAAGGGTGGCAGTTGTAAGAAGTATGCTCAATACCTGTTGATACACCATGACTTTTTAGATACTGGTTTTTTATAGAAAATACTTTTTCTTTACACAGAATATTAGTACCAGGGGTATTATTGTATTAGCCTCACATGAGATAAACTTTTTTGCATCTTCATTTGCTTAAATAATTAATCATCACTTTTTTTTCATTTAACTGCTGCTTTTCCATTCAGTGAGAATAGAATACAACTGACATTAAAGTGAAAAATTGTGTGTGAAAGCATATTATAGACCAGGTTAGCAACTCTATTCAGTGATCCTATTTTTATATTGTGTTTAATCACTTCTGAAAAACTACACCTGCTTTCATCTTCTCTTCCTTATTTGTGTGAGTCACTATTAGCAGTTACAGAAGTTTTAGAATTTTACCTGTTGTAGCTGAACACCAGAAAGACATAACCATGAAGTTTTTACTCTAGTAGTATTGTTTGATATGCTGACATTGAGTTTATACAACCTGGCTTCAAACTTGCTCTCACGGAAAGCTGTGGCAGATAATGTTTAAGTCTACCTGGGATACAGGATACTTATATTGTATCCAGACTGAAAACGTGGGAGTCAGGTATTTAACTTAATCACAGTATTAAGGTCTTCATTGTTTAATCACTCTTACCAGCTGCCAAACTAAGAAAAATTAAAAATAATGAAAATAGAAATCTTGACCGAGTAGTACTGACAAATCCAGTTACTAAATACTTCAGTACTTGAAGGGAATGTTACAGGGAGTAAATATTAGGCAGGATTTCACTCTTCTCCGTTATCTGCTGAGGACTGTTCTCAGTACATTTGGTTCTCCAGTTGGCTCCTCTGCAGCCACAGAGATAGCAATTAATTGCTTCCCTTGATTAGAACTCGCAGCTGCACCTACAGCAAGCAGGCTCCTTCTGAAATTAACTTAGCTATCAATCAGCAGAATAATTTGCTAGAGTGAAAAGCAACTTGTCAGCTGTGCACTTATCAACAAAAGCAGCAAAGTTTCTCTGGGAAAACTCCTAATGTTTGATAAAACAATCATATGCTTCTCTCCAGCCTTAACATCAATATAAATCATTGCCTTCTGCACTTTAACTGTTCTCAACACTTTTGCCAGCTTCCTTGTCTGTGTGCTACTGTGTTTACAGAAGAAATCCTTACAGGTTTCTCTAATGGATCTTAACATGCAGCACCAATCACGTGCAAGGCATCCAGGGGCTGATGAGACTTTCTGATTCCGTTGCTGAATGACTTGCTCAATAGTACTTTATGATGTACTCTTTGGAAATTAGGCAAACATGAAGTTAGCAAGGACCTTGCTACATTTTACACTAACTACTAACAAAGTTCAGTTTCCAAAGAAAGCAAGCAGAAAAAATTACCTGCTCTGAATATTTTGGAAGAAAATGTTACATGAAACAGCTTAACTACACTAATTGTTTCAGCCATTACAGCCCACTGTACTTTGAGATTTTGTATCTCCTGCCAGACAGCACACGTAGTCATTGAGGCCAAAATTATTTTTTAAAAGGAAACTCAAACTTTTTTCTGCTATAGGAAGCCTTGCATCTAACTACATTGGCTGTGGTAACTGGTTTAGTTCAAATCCCAGCCTTCAAATAGATGTTCTTCAGTTTTGCCTCATTTATATTTGTTAATTCTGAACTAAGCTTCTTGATGCTAAATTATGATCACTGACAGGCTCTTCTTCCCCCTCAACCTGTGCACAGAAAAAACAAGTAAATCTCTTTTCTATAGAAAGCCAGGTACTCATTGCCTCTCATGTAGCTTTCTGACCTTGGTGCCATAAGAGCAATTGCAAGAACATTTATCACGATGGTTTTTCTGCACATTTTCTAAAACCCATGCCTGTAATGGCTGCTCTCCTCTGGACTATGCCCAGCAGGCAATATTTTATAGGGTCTATTTCTGAAGCACTTGAATATAGAGGATCAGCTGACCTGTGCACCAAGATCTTTGCAAAGTGATGTCTGAAGCCAGGTGACTGAAACTGTTTATCAAGCTCACGAAGCTGACAGAACACTTGAACACAGAATCCATGCCAAAAGCTCTTCCCTCACATCCCACAGTCTCACATTTACAGCTTTACTATAAATTTAAACCTTAAACTGGTATTATTCAAATACCTATAAGTATTCTGTTAGATTTATTAGTAAAAGAACAAATACTTATTAGCAAATGTTTTTGTCTAGTTTTATCTGATGACTCAGTGGGATTACTAGTTTTTCTATTTATGCACTTTGAAGGTACCCAGGACATTGCACAAGAAAAATGCTGATGTTCAAGGATTAAAAGGACTGAATTGTGCCATTCAATAATATGTCAACAATCTCTCCATGTCATACTGCATAAATATTAGTCAAGGGTTCAAGCTTTTGCAGCAGAGCAGGAGTTTGTCCAACATGATGTAGTGATTTTCTGGAGTCCAGGATGTGGTTGGCAGGCGGGCAGATGAAATTCCTGCAACAAAGACAGAATTTTCCCTGGGTATCCCCTAAGTGTCAGGAGCTCCAGATTCAGCCACAATTTCCTCAGCAGGAACATCACTGCCCTTCGAGCTGTGGGGAGGCATTTTATTAACTGCAATTAGGAGAGAGTTAAGCCAGAGATGAGCACATTATAAACCTCCCAAGTGTCCTTCTGTAAATAACTTGGACATTTTTATGTTCCAGGCATATTTTATACATTATTTCTTGAGGTTACAAAGCACTTCCTGCCACACAAATGAATGCATACAATGCCATAGTGAGTATGCTTGTTATAAGTCATGACTGTCAATTAAGAACAAAAGATCAGTCATCAGATTAACTTGTTTTAGCAATTACAACTTCTGGTGTGTTAGAAGTCGTTGTCTGCAGCAGTGACCTCCTTCAGGGTCTTCATGATGGAATTTAGAGTTCACAGAATAGACACTGTGCTAGAGCACTGAAATGCTGAAGTGCTTGTGCTTTGAGGAAATAAGAAAATGGAAGTGTAATTTCCTTTTTTTAGTGGAAGATTAACACCATATTTCCAGCAGCTCAAAAGCCAGGCATCCTATAGGCAAATTTAAGTATTATCAGCTCATTCCAAGACACTCATTCCAGCAATAAAACTGGACTACATTAAATGAGTGTAAGGTAGAGAGCAAGGTCAGCCTCATAGTTAAGATTATCAAGAAGCAGAACCAACCACAGGGAAAATATCAGCTCAGTCTATTTTGTACTATAATAGGTATGTTTCAAACAAGTTGGTTAATTCTTTTGAACAAAGTAATTGGGTGATGTTATGAAATATAAAGGTATTTTAAATTTTAGTTTTCTAAATTGCTTTCTGATCTGTCTTTTCTGCCACAGGGCAAAAGGTTCTAGTGCTACCATTCTCAGAAATATTTCTGTATTCCAGTTAAAGTAGACTTGGAATAACTGGGCTCAAGGCAGGTATTATAATTAGAAAGCTGCATGTGTATAGGTCTACATATTTTTGGACTGAAAATATACATCTCAATCCACTCAAATCTATTTTCAGAGGTAAGAGAACCAAAAGAAATAAATGTTGTTTACAGGGCAACTGTAGCAGCAGTAAACTGATTTCAATGTCACTGCAAACTGTGTGTGCTGTATGTTTCAACATTCCCCTAAAGCTGGAAGAGCTTCCCAGAAGCTGCCTGACAGAGGGAAGCACTGCAGCAGCTCTGGGCTGGCCAGACAGGAATGACTGCAGCAAACATGCTGTGCTGTGAATTCATTGTGATCAGACAGCCCACCAGGCTCTTCATGAACCTAGCATCACTACCAGTATAAACTTTATTCCTTGGCATTTTTCAGAATAGGGAATTTTAACTGAAATAAATAAAGAAATACAGCATTGAATAAAACATGATGATCGCTTGCCTACAGCTCTGTCTAGATGTTCAAGTTAAAAGCAGTTGTTTGGGGTTTTAACTCTCCTGGCTTTGATTTGTATTCATTTTATCCTGTATTCCTTCACTAATTAAAGTTTTAGGAATGCTTTTTTGGGAGCTCTGATCCAGCATCTCTAAGCGCAGTACGAGTGAGCTTCCTGTAGGGTACTGACCCATAACTGTGAACAGATGTGCTGCTTTGAGGCAGACAGAGGTTACAGATGTTCTGCTGCCAGAAAAGCAATGCTGTTATTTCAGAGAAGCAAGAGCAGCTCAGAGCACCTTGACCCATCCAAGGAACACCTTACCCTTTGCTTTACTGTGCTGCCAGGTTTTGCTTCTTTTCATGCAATGTCGTGATGAAGCTTTAATGTGTGGGAGACAAGGCTATTGCTGTTTATCAGGCCCTTTGAAATGTCCAAACACATTGCCAGCACTGGGAAGCACAAGTTTTATTGAACTGACTCTGCACTGAACTCTCTACACCAGGGTATTTTTGCTTCCCCCTCTGCAGCCCCCCCAGTTGGTTTTCTAATAAAGCAACAGCTGACTCAGCAGGTATGCCCTGCTCTTTTCATTATCATTTTAGGAAGCTTAGAGGACAGGGATGCTGTAGAAAGCAGCTTTTCCAGTAAAGGGGAGTGATGGTTTTGGGGAAAGAACATCTTAAAAAAAAATCAGTTTTTAGTAGCTTTGACTTGCATTGCTTCTGATCTAGTTTCTCCTTCACACTGAGGAGGCAGCAATGACAGCACTGGGGGCAGAAGGAGGATTAAGGGGTGACCCTCTCTGTTGCTCACAACTCCCATTCCCATGGATATTCCCTGGGAATGCTGATCTTTAAGCCTACACAAATTGTGAGCTCAGTTCTAGACCAAGAAGGTTTTAGGAAGGTTTTTAAGATGGGGAGAGTCTGCTAGAAATAACAAACAAGAGAAAATATCCACTGAAATGAAAGTAAAAATGCTTTTTGTGATTCCAAAGCATCAAGACAAGCACCACAGCATTTGTTTTAAAACTGCAAATTAGGGGAAAAAAAAGCCACAAGCTTTTTTCTTCCCTATATCAATTATGTGTAAGGACTGCTGCCTCCACATGCGTGAAGATTAGAAAGAGCTTAGGCTAAAATATTCTGCAAGAAAATTCATCTTCTGTTGTCTGTCTAAAGCATTTTGGGATACACCTGGTAATCTAAGCAGTTCTACTCCATTTTTTACTGTCAAGTTTTACATTTATCTTTGCTCACTTTCTGAGAAAATAATGAAACTGTTTTCAAAGCGGCACAATAACAGATGTTTCTAGAAGGAGAGTGATTTCCAGAGAATACTGCACAATTAATTTTCAGCCTGCATTAAAGCACTGAATATAGGTGGCTTGATAATAAATCTTTATAAAATCATGTAAGTGCAATGGTTAAAAATTCAACTTTAAAAATAATTATTAGACAAATAAGTAAAAATTATCAGCAACTAAACAAAGTTAGTACATATTAGCTTTTAACTGAGTGAAACCCACTCATTTGAGGCAAAGCAATCCTGCCCACCAGCTTTGGATGATTGCTTTGCAGAGGTGCAGAACAGCCTGGATTATCTAGGGGGAAATATCACTGCAAGTCCATCCTGTCCATGCCATTAAGAGTGAGGAATCTTAAACTGCAAGTGCTGACATATGAGCAACTTGGCAAACAAGTAACTCAACAAGAGGTGGAATATCAAGCTTTCAGATAAAGCACTGCAGCTGCATTGCCTCAGCTCCTGCCTCCCTTCCTGCCACCAGCACACCTTCTCCACCAGCTCAGAGACTGCATCCACCTGCAGGCAGCAGAGCCTCACCTGGAACTGCTGCTCTTCCCCAGGGGCTCTGCAGTGGGGGAAGCTGCTCTGGCAAAGTGGGGTGCCCTTGCTGGGGGTGCCTCTGGGTACACAGCTCCCGGGGTGAGCACTTCATTCTGCTTAGGAATGGGTCTGTGTTTCCTGTGGAAACCTCGTATAAACCAGCTCCTTCTTGCCTGGCAGAACTGGATCTGTAAATCAGGAAGGTATTAAAATAGGTCTGTCAGTATCCCTGAAATAGACACTGAATGCACACAAAGGACAAACAGGAATTAGCAGGGAAAAAAGAGCCATTTTAGGCAGCAAATGGAGAGTGGTTGTTCATGGTGACCAGGTGCTGTGGAACTTCCACAGACAACTACAGTAAGAATTGAAGGTGGATGTTCTTCACCACTCATACAAAATTGAAATCCTGTGCCTGTGCTAAACATCACTGATTAAATTTTTATTGCTTTAATTGGTACTATTTTATGATATGCATGATTAATGATTTATGCATATGCTCCATACAAAGCAGAAAAACTTGAGTTTTTCTCATATTTGCAAAGTGCATATAGCTACATGATGGTTGTATTTTTATCTTCAATCCTAAAAAGCATCAGTTAAGTTTCATTTGGGAAATTTAACTGAATTTTAAAAATTTATTTGCATCTCAGATCAATGTAGAAAGAAACAATAGAAACCAATGACTGTCATGAGATGAAGAAAGAAACTATGGCTGCAGAACTCTCCAGATGCAGCCAGCTGTTATTAGGGATATTCTAATCCTGCAATCAATCCTTAGTCTCATAGAACTAAATAGCTTTCTGACTTCAGAACTACAAGGTTTGTTGATTATGTCTTTGAACTCGGATAGTCCAAGTACAAAACAGCTGTTTTTCACAAAAAAAATCAGACTTACTAAAAACAGCAGCATGAAGAGACCTGATGGTTTCTGCTAACACCACTACTGCATGTAGCCTCATCAACCAGGCAGAACCATTGCAAGCCAGATTAAATAAAGGTAAATTATGAAAAAGATAGAATATTCTTACTGAAGCTGGTTTGTATTCTCTTTAACTTGTCCTAATCACAATCAAAATAGTGACATAATTTGCTAATCACATCACTTTGGATTCATAAGGCATTACAGAATTAAGAACAGTGCTACAGCTACAAAGACATGTAAGTATTTCTAAACTGCAAAGATAAAAGGGAGGCTAAAGACAACTATCAAATGAACATGGAGCAGTTCAGCTCTGTGCTAATTAAGAACCACAGCATACTCTTTCTCAAAAGCATATCCAGACTGAAGTGTTACCTTTTGAGTGCTCTCTTAATGCTTTGTTATCGTCTAAGATTTTGATAACCACCTGGGTTAAGACCCTTCCCCTTCACACTGTTTTAAGCTGGAGTTCAGTATCTGGATCTGTGCCATGCTGCTTTTGTGCTCATTAAAGCTCTGTGAGGGAGATGTCATTCCCCTTACCATCAACCTCCAAATCTTCTTCTTCACTATCCTTCTGCCTTGTAATGGGCTCAAGTGAATGGTACTATTCCTCAATTTGATATTTTCTGTTTTATTTTGCAGGGCAGTGTGCTCAGAATCAGTACAGATGTTACAGTGGTAGCACTCACACCAAAGAGTAACCCTTCCAGCAACAAAAAGTAATCAATCTTACATGAAAACAATTGTAATCCATCCGGCTGTCCATTATCCACTGAAATGGGAGCCAGGACAGTAAAGGGAAAGCCATGGCTGAAATGGCAATCAGGACAGTAAAGGGAAAGCCATGGCTGAAATAGCAATCAGTACAGTAAAGGGAAAGCCATGGCTGAAATGGGAATGAGGACAGTAAAGGGAAAGCCATGGCTGAAATGGCAATCAGGACAGTAAAGGGAAAGCCATGGCTGAAGTGGGAGCCAGGACAGTAAAGGGAGCACCATGGCTGAATTGATTATCAGTCTGCATGGTGCACAGAGAGCTGTGTGGGACCAGACAAGGCCTACCAGGATAATGGTGAGTGGGAGGGAACTCATCCTGCGAGGATTTCTGCACATCAGTGCTCACTGCTCTTGGCTGTAGAAGGAACCAAGTACTGTGGAAAAGCACCTGCCTTCCTGTGTTCCATGGAAAAAGCTTCTTGGGCATCAGTGCTCACTGCTCTTGGCTGTAGAAGGAACCAAGTACTATGGAAAAGCACCTGCCTTCCTGTGGACACACATCTGTTCCATGGGAAAAGCTTCTTGGGCCCAGAATTTTGGGGAGAGTGTACCAGGCAGGTCTCCTTGGGTGTCCCTCATGTCAGCACTGGTTGGGTTCCACTCAGAGCAGCTCCCTGCAGACTGGTGCATCAGTTTCTGTGCTGGAAGTTAGGCTTTGTTTTTAAACATCTGTAAAGCACAAACCTTCAGCATCCTGCTTATGAAATTGCCCACTGAAGTCTACAAAGGTATTGCATTCAAAATAATTGCACCTTTAATAAGCGACCTAAATGTCATCTTATAAATTAAAAAGAGGGTGTTCACACACAAAGCTCATTTGTTCCCATGTTTCTGTTCAGTTATTTAGCACAAGAAGATAGAATGAAATTCCATAGCTGTACTGCATTAGAAATGCTGTCAAGACTGGCTGAAGATTACTGATTCTGCTTCGGTTGGAATTTGTACAAGTAATGTTATCTAAAGAAGAACCATATGACAGCAAATTGAGAAGCACAGAATGAAAACTATTGAAGTTTAACCTAGTGGCAAAGTAATTAAAAAATGTTGGGTTCCACTCAGAGCAGCTCCCTGCAGACTGGTGCATCAGTTTCTGTGCTGGAATTTAGCCTTTGTTTTTAAACATCTGAAAAGCACAAACCTTCAGCATCCTGCTTATGAAATTGCCCACTGAAGTCTACAAAGGTATTGCATTCAAAATAATTGCACCTTTAATAAGCGACCTAAATGTCATCTTATAAATTAAAAAGAGGGTGTTCACACACAAAGCTCATTTGTTCCCATGTTTCTGTTCAGTTATTTAGCAACAAGAAGATAGAATGAAATTCCATAGCTGTACTGCATTAGAAATGCTGTCAAGACTGGCTGAAGATTACTGATTCTGCTTCGGTTGGAATTTGTACAAGTAATGTTATCTAAAGAAGAACCATATGACAGCAAATTGAGAAGCACAGAATGAAAAACATTAAAGTTTAACCTAGCAGCAAATTAATTTAAAAAAAAAAAAAAGAGACATTCAGCAATCCATGTGAACATCTAAGATACCCAAAGAGCAAACCAAATTCCTCCAACTTCTCTTTATCAAGGCCTAGTAAAAGTCATAGTATGCTCAGAGCATCTCATTCAATTATAGATCCACTAGTTACTTTCCCTTGCTAATGCTGCATCTGTTAATTTATAATTCATTGAAGAGGACCAACGTTTGAGAACAACAGAACATGCCAATTTTACAAAGTGGCATATGCACAAAGGAAGATTACTTATTCAAATAATTTAACTCTATCAGTATGTATTATCTTAGCACAGGCAGTTATTATTAGATATGTACCAAACCTGCTTCTGTGAATGCTATTTAGATTAGAAGTATGAGCAGTTTAGTTTGAAGAGGTTCTCAGACAATAAATTACCTTAATCTGCAAATACTCACTTTTATTGAGTTTTACTTGTTTAAATGCTAGCGTAGTGGTACTCAGCGTTACCACTGCCCACTGTACAGCACTCATGCATGTTCCATAAAATACAACAAAAAAAGAGTCATCCTAGTAAAAGTCATAGTATGCTCAGAGCATCTCATTCAATTATAGATCCACTAGTTACTTTTCCTTGCTAATGCTGCATCTGTTAATTTATAATTCATTGAAGAGGACCAACGTTTGAGAACAACAGAACATGCCAATTTTACAAAGTACAAAGTGGCATACGCACAAAGGAAAATTACTTATTCAAATAATTTAACTCTATCAGTATGTATTATCTTAGCACAGGCAGTTATTATTAGATATGTACCAAACCTGCTTCTGTGAATGCTATTTAGATTAGAAGTATGAGCAGTTTAGTTTGAAGAGGTTCTCAGACAATAAATTACCTTAATCTGCAAATACTCACTTTTATTGAGTTTTACTTGTTTAAATGCTAGCGTAGTGGTACTCAGCGTTACCACTGCCCACTGTACAGCACTCATGCATGTTCCATAAAATACAACAAAAAAAGAGTCATGGGGTGAACAGTCACAGCCTAACATATGGCAGCAACTTGTGCAGTGAAATGCAGCAACAGTAAACCAGAAAAAGATAATACTGGACAGCACTTTCCTCAGCTAAGAAATTCTGGGCCTTGCAGTTACAGCACGAGTGAAGGAGACAGGAAATCTGGGATTTATTCTGGGATCTGTCACATATTTCCTGCATGGCTTTAAGAAAGTCCTGTGGGGTTAACTTCAGCCATGGGCTCTTGTTCCTGTGAGAGCAGCTCATACCCGTATCTCAACCCTCCTCTACAGTGTGAGCTAACGCACGCTAAGGGAGGTGTTATTGGTGCAGTTTTGTACAGAAGAAACAGCAGAGCCAGGTCTAATGCAGGTGAAACTGTATGATCACAAGCAGCCTAGGCAATAATATTCCAAACACCGAGGGGGGCAACACCCCCCTCCCCAGGAGCTGGCAGGGAGGAAGTAAAAAGGATGTGCACTCCAGCCAGTGAGAGCATAGCTGTGACACTGGCTGGAATCAGGAAACAGAAATTTATCTCCACTGGAAGCCAAGACTTCATTTCCCTACTTTCTTCCCAGCCTAAAAACTAAAGGGGGACATAGAGGGTTTGTAATTTCTTGAATGACACCTTTTCAGTTGTCACACAGAGTACATTCTCATGTAATCCCGCTGTGAGAAACCAAGACACTCATTCCTCTAAAAGACACCTTCACATGCTCAGCTGAGTTAGCCTAGAGTTTTCAGTTACAGAAAGCAGTATGATAATTTCAACAGGTCAGCTTTATTTCTCAGGCCTGAGTGGCTTAATGCATGAGATTTGAGCAAAACAGAATAAATCCCATGTGTTCCTGTTGGGAGCTGATACCCTTTTGCGTTCTGGCTGGAGAGATGGTTCCACTCATTCTCTGAGGACTACCCTAAATTAAGATAACTAATCCACAATAAACCACTTCATGTTGTTTTAGGTCACTTGCCTGGTGCTCCCAGATGATCCCTTTTTATCCCTTGTGCTCTGAGCTATTTTGATCCTACTCAGTGCTGCTACCTGCAAAGGAAGTAAAACCTCTAGAAGAGAGCTTTTGCCTCATGTTCAGTTAACAATGATCTGGAACCAGGCATTACCCAATTCAATTTCCTACCCTCTAGCCAACAGGGTTACTGAATCACAGCAGGTGTTTCTACTTGTTTCATGTTAATAGATGACTGGATGTTAACCGAGTTTGTAATGCATTTGCAGCTTTTGGTTATTTATGGAAAATGAAGTCTAGAAAAGCCTTATTTTGGCTTTTTATCTGTGTGAAGAATTTATCAAACTTCTGTTGTGATTTATTTCAGTATGTGCATCAAATCTTCAGCTGAAGAATGACTTGTTTGAACTTTCATTTTCAGAGAAAGATAAGACTGGAATTGGACACCTGGGTCATAAAATAATATTGCATCCCAATATCTTAAATCATCCTCAAGAAGAAAGATGTGGCAACATAGAGCTGCATCCACGTAACCCTAAATCACAGCTTTTGGTACAAATTGTTTTTGTACACAGTTGTGGGATTAAATTTCTAGGAAACCTGAAACCACATTTAACCACTGAAAACTAGGCATCTGGTTTCTCAAAGATATCCAGCTCAACTGGATCTGCTGGGCAATTGTAAGAAACCAGTCAATGAAATCCTAACTGGAAACAAGTGACTAGTGATCCTATTTGGTCCCACAAGTGATCCTATTCAATCCCACAAGCAGCACAACTCTAGAAATAAAACAGGAAGCAGGGTAACAGCTTCTGTCCTGAGCTTCAGGCTCAGCTTTGAATTCAGATTTGATTAGAGATGGAAATGCATACCTTAAAATCAAAGCTTTAGAACAGAAAGTTCCAGATAAAGGGCCACAGCTTGCTTTTGTCCACTGTAAGTCTTCTCCTGGTGTGGAGGCAAATCCCATCCCTACAAGCTCTTGCCCTGCATTGAAATGGTTGTGTCTGTCTGCTCACACTCATCCTCTTCCTCCTCAGCCCCATGTGCAGCTTCACCTTCCAAGTGTGCAGGAAGCAGAGTCCCTGAGCAAACTCCATCATCATCCAAACACACAAACCTCCTGATTTAGGGCCACTTATCAGCTCTCTTCCTCTTCACTAGCTCCTACAGAGACCTACAGGAATATTCCCAGTAACAGGTCTAATCACCCATCACAAGCATTAAGCATTCCACAGATCCTAAAGAGGTGCAGTGTTAGACCACACCAAAATAGCTGGCAATGGGTTTTCCCCTTCCTAAGGGCTCTAAGGACCCTAGAACAAAAATACTCTGGACATAATTTTTATGTTTAAATCCACAGTGATTCTAAAGACATTTTCAGTGAAGATTTTTGGCCTGAGGTATAAAACTAACATCTTCCTAAAGTCTACGGGTTTAAGTTCTATGACTCTTGGACACAGCACGTGTCTGCAAATGTCTGTCCTAGTGAAATGCATCTGATTGCCACTTATTGTTCCAATCATTTTTTTCCTCTGATGCTGTATCAGAATCTTTAAGAATCTTCTCAGAAAGTTCAAAATTTAAGTTTATGGTAAAAATCTTTTCCATGGTGGAGTTTAAGATGCAAGACTGCAGCGGCGGCGGCTGACCTTAAGGTGTGTCCCGGCTAGCTGCGGCCAGCACCGCCGGCAGCACGGGGGCACTCTCCCGATCCAGGGCTTGGTCAGGGGAGCGCCTAAGGCTTTCGCCTTGAGGGACGAGGATCCGCGGCTGAGAGAGAGGTAGAGGGCTGCTAACCCACAGGAGGCAAATGAAGAGACGGACTCCAGCGGTAGTGCAGCCTGGGTTTAATGTCCAGGGGAGCTACCAGCTGGAGACAAGCCAACTGGGCTCCGACCTGGGTTTTTAAAGCGGGGCGGATACAGAGAAGAAAGGTGGTCTCCAGCGAATCACAGTAAAGGTGGGAGTGGTGGGAGGATAACAGGCATATAGGGAAAACCAATGGGGGAAGAGCAGGGGAGGAGTCCTGGCCCCTGATCCAATCACTCGATGCCCAGGATGGAAGATTCTAGACAGACGGGCTGGGGCACCGAGTGACAGACAGGGAACCAGGGAGGGACTGAGGGAATGGATACAATGGTTGCTAGGGGTAACAGGGAGGGGAGAGGTGACGGACAGGGGGATCAAGGAGCGAGAGAACCAGGGCAGAACCATTACAACTGAAAGGGGTGTAAGGAGCAAACCAAATCAGCAGATAACATAACAAACACAATACAACACAAGACTGTCAAATCTATAGAAAAATTAAAGATGATGAAATATTTCTTCTGCATGAAATATATTTTGTGTAAGTTTTTATATTCTCTTTTCCAGAATTCACATCCATCTATCTAAACAAACCCTGCTCACCTGCATCCACGTTTTCTAGCATGAGTTTTGCTCCTTGTCCCTATTCTTGAGTGCGTGTTAAATGCAGCTATAAATTATCTGGGGCTGCTCTTGTTGGCTTACAAGGGGAGATCCCACAGCCACACACTGTCAGGGCTCAGCTATTCCAGATGATGGGGACACCACGGTGCTCCTCCTTCAGAGCAAACACTCCCTACCCACAGTCCACTACTTCCCAGGAACACCAAAACCAGGCTCCGGTTTGGAAACACAAAATGAGAGAGACTTTTCACGTCTTCATTTGAGATTAGAAAAACAAAAAGTATTTATTTATTGTAGTTCTAAGAATGACTCAAACTTTTGAAACAAATCACTGAGTGCTGCTCTTTCATAGCCTTGGTCTGTCTAAAGCACCTTGGGAGGGCTTCTCCACACTATGCCAACAGGAACAACAGAAAAGTGTCCCAGTTCTGACTGTATCAAATTTGGGGCATGTCTTTTTCACTGTGCTTGTGGGCCTCTAATGCTGACACCATTCTGACAACACAAGACAATAAAAACACAAAAGAGAGGCCAAAGGTGATGCTGCAATTATGGTTGGGTCTAAGCATGGGTATGGGGTTCAGTTCATCCAGAAGGGATGGGCAGACCAGACTGTTTATTATATAAGAAAAAATGCAGAGAGTTTTTAATAAATACTTTTTCATGCTGTTACTGCATTTTGACAACAATGTAATTTTGTTAAAATATCATAAGAATAGTTTATTTCCTCAGAGCGTTCCTTCAAAATCTAAACTGAGTTCCACAAAACAGTTCCAGATAATTGACATCAGAGCAGTACCCATCTGTTTTTCCTCCTAGAAAACTGGTACCTCAGAAATGAACTGAAATTATCAACCACAAAGATTAAAAAAACTCTCCTTCAAAAGAGGAAAACTTGTGAGCTAAAGACAACACAGTCAATGAGTGGATAATATGTTACCATAGTCCTGTCTAAATTACAGTACTGTAACTGTTTTGTTCTCTTAGACATTATATTTCCAGATAGTTTTGTGTTATAGCAGACAGTACCTTTAGAATATTTTAATTTTGTTTTTCATTTACTATGTCTTTATTGCCATGAAACAGACCCTCAGCCAGAGTAGATTATTGTATATCATAAACTTTAACAGTTTGTAATTTTTCGCCAGTATCTTACACTATGCATTTAGAAAATTACTGAAAATCTTACATAGATCTTCCAGGAAGCAGAGGAAGCATAATTATCCCTTTCTAATTATTGCACATCATCTTCCTTGGATTATTTGTTTAGCATGAAGATTTGTTTATGTCCACTGATTCTTTGGTTAAGCTTATTCTTAATTTATTTTAATTTACTGTTCCAAGGATATTTTACTCAACACTCCCTGTAAGACCTTCAACTGTGGCTACTCACATCCTGAAATTTTCTCTCTACATAATCCTGCCTTATGTCATAACACAGTGTATATATATATATATATATATATATATATATATATATATATATATGTATGTATGTATATATATATAGTGTTGTATTTACAACCCAAATTTCTTCGAGCAAAATATACCGAGTATTTTGTATGTTATTTTAAAAAGCTTGTGAAGCATTGCACAGTGTGTGTGTATACATAAATATGTGCACTTGCTAACCCCCCTAAGAACATGCACAGAGCTATTGTTGAAAAATTTCATTAAAACTGTGTAAAGGAAGTCCATCTGCCACAGCTCAGGATGTCCTGTTTCTCCAAGGGGCTTCAGCTATTGCTTGGCCATTTTCTCACTGAAAACACAAGTAGGAGACATGAGGACATTTAATCTGCTATTAAAACAAACTGATTTGGAAAGGCTGTTGTGAAGAGTTTTCCTCCACCAGCTGAGAACCCTGAGGCACCGACACCTCCCCAGACACAGCACACTCAGTTTTGTGTCCTCTGCACTGGTGCCATCAGTGGGAAGGATGGGAGGAAAAATTCCTTCTCTAGGGAGGGGATATCATCTGGTCGTTGAGATAACCTCAAAGGACAGCTTTGTTCCCAAGCAATATCTGTGCTCTGCTTGTCTTTCAAGGCAGACCACAGCAGGGCCCAGCCAGGCTCTGGGGGCTCCTGGAGTGGGCTGGGTTGCAGCTTCTGCCCTGCCCCAGCCCCTCAGCACAGGTGGCCTCCCTGGCAGAGGGAAGGCACAGAGACCCTTGGCTTTTAAAGCACTGGGGATGCAGTTTGGAGTTAGCATGTCTCATCTGCTTGCTCTGAGACTGACTGCTTTGCAAGAGGATGGGGACAGCTCTGCGACCGATTTTATTTTGAATCATCGAAAGAAAATCCCAAATTTTCAAACCTCAGGAAAATTCTTTCATGATTCATTGGGTGTATTTTGTTTTACTTTAGTGCACCTCTCCAAAATGTTCAGCTTTAATTTTACAGTTGATCAGTCTGCAGGAAGTCCCAAATCTCATTTCCACTAAACAAGGGCTTTCCTTGTTTTTGTTCCTCATTGAGAAATAAAAATTGTAGCCATGAGAAGTTTACACTTACCTAGTAGTTATGAGTACCCAAACCAAAATGTTTTCCGTGGGGACTGGTGTCAGTCCCAACCAAACAAAACCAAATGCCACAGAGATATGCCCTATTACCAGGAAAAGAAGAGGAGGAGAGAAAGAGACAATGGGTGGAAAACAAGGAAGTGCACGAGGGGTCAAAAATGTCAAAATAAAGCACCAGTGGGGAACATGGAGCAGAGAAACCAACAGCAAAGAAGGGACTGGGGGCAGGGAAGGGTCATTAATAAAGACCATAAATATCTTAGTTTTCCCATCCAAGCTTCCTTTCACAATGGAATGACTACTGATGTTTATCACAAGATGCTGCACTAGGATGGGGAAGGCAACAAGGAGAAACTGGAAATCAAATGTTTGCTCTGGGCTCTGCCTCTCCTTTTGGGCATGGGAAGCAGCATTGCCTCTGAGAAGAGAAAGAATGAGACAGTGCTCTCTTCATCCTACATTCCAACAGGAACCACAGGCCATGGATGTCCATTCAATTCCATCAGAGCACAGCTGAAACAGCCTTTTCACCCTCCTGGATGCAGAGGCAGGCATACCTGCAGACACAAACCCTTCCTGCCCCATGAAGAGCACTCCAGTGCAGGGGCAATCAACCATTCCGGGGTGCCTTAGGCAGAATGCCCACCTCTGACAGCCATGGTGGGCCCTCACCATTCCAGGTTTCCCCCTTGTCTGAACAGGAATAATACACTCCATGAAAAATTCCTCAACAAATTATTTCTGCCTGCCTGTCTGCAAAGTGAGATCATTGAGCCTGACAAACACAGGGCACCAGCTAAACTTGATAAAAAGTGACCCACACAGGCTGGTCAGGAGGGAGACCTAAAGCAGTGCAACAGAGGTAGGTTATGACACGGAAAAGTAGCAACACACTGCAAGGGTTCAGCATAATTCCCATCAGCTTCATTCTTCAAAACACAAACAGTATTTTCTAGAGAGACTGTGCAGGATCGGGCCCTTCAACAATTGTCAGTTGTGTAAGATCAGTGGCTTTGAAGCCATGTCTTTTGAAGTCATCCAAAAGCATTCAAACACTGACAGAGTAACAGCTGCTGCACTGGTTGCCTTCAGGATGACTCTGTAGCTCAGAATAGGAGTATAAGGTTGCTATTGCCACTTAGCACCTTTTGCTTTTACCTGAGTTTTAAAATGTTCATTCTCATCATTGCACTGACACCAAGTAAAAGGTCATTTGAGGAGAGAGGGGAGGGCAACATCCTGTCATTCCTCCTTCCTCTTTCATGGTAAGGAACACGCTGATGATACCAGGAACTGAAAATTCTGCCTTTTGATAGATAATCAATCGGACAGCTTTACAGTAGACCAAAAAATGGGTAAATGTTGTACTCACCAGTCTAACTCATTAAGAAATGTTCCCCCTGTAGTCATAATGCAGGAAACAGAAAGTTTGTAAAGCCTTTAGACTGCAAAAAAGGAGCATTTACACATTATAATTGTTTTCATAATAAGAAGGCAATATTACAAATATTTTTGAAACATGAGGATTCTCTCACGTGTTGAGACTTTCGCTGCTGCCGTTCCCGGGATGTCGCACAGCCACATTGCCATCTAGCGCCCGAGGCCACACCCGCAGCGACAGCAAGAACTTGGAAAGGATATTCCAAATTAGTTCACAATAACAAACACGGATCAGTTTTGTTTTTCACAGCTGCAGTACTATATGATAAGGCAGTCGCTTCTAACAGACGACAAGGAAGATTTTTTTTGTTAGTTGTGGCGGAGGGGGGGTTTGAGTAGGACTGAGGAAATTACGAAGAGAAAGCAAAAGAATGTCTGACTATAAGCAATGTGGAACTATCACTAGTAGGAAATAGAATAATATTTAGAGACTATAGTAAATTGCACGTATTGTATCAGCATTTAGAAGAAGTTTTATTTGGTCTACAATGAAAAAAAAGAGAGAGGAAAAGAGGAGGGGAAAGAGTGAACAACTAATTCAAATTATGCTCTGCTTTAAGGGTAAATATTCAGTCCTTCAGGCAGAAATGTGCATAAAATTGTACAGTTAACTTTGGACTGGTACACAAAACCCTCCAAGCAACACTCTCTTAATTTGTACGTATCAATTGAAAACTCCCCTGCCTCCCTACAGAAGTGAAATTGTCTCAGTGCTGCCAAACTCTCCTGTGAAGTACCCTTGGTTTGGCTGCATCTCAGTAAAATACCTTGTTAGGTTTAGGAGAGGTCCATGCTGCTGCAGAGACTCAAAAGGGATGGAATCCAGTTTGCTTTTCCATTTAAGCTCCCTTTTAGAGTCATATCCTGAATTTCTGTGTCACAAACTACTGTGCTTTTAATCAAAATTCACAAGAAAATTATTGACTCTGTTTAGTGACTGTTACGAAGAACAAAATGTTTTAGGGTGGGTTTGAACAGAAGGGACAGGAAAGTCTGAGATCAGTTTTGGGCAGATAAAAAATTGCATCTTGAGGCTGCAATTACATGAAATCTGTGACAATATGGAGGAGGTTTGCTGCTGACAAAGTGGGAAGATTCTGCTTCCATTTTTTCCTTCAGAGGGTCTGGAACTCAGTGGGTCCCTCTGTGATTCGACTCAGCTCAATAATCAAAAAGAAAATTGATTAATTGTTTTCACTTGGATAATATACTGAAGGTGTTTACTAAAAGATATAATATGTGTATTTGGAGTGGGTATAAAGGGAGGAATCACAGACAGCCTGCCCAGGAATGGGTAAATAAAAGGGAAGACCAAGACATTACCTTTTCCTGTGCACTTGTAAAAAAATTAAATAAATAAAAATATCTAACCAGACAAAAACACTTGGACTTCTAGCACTTTTCACTCTTTAATTTTCAGTCTACTTGCTTGCTGGAGGGTTGTTTTTTATCCCCTTCTCCAACAATGAAAGAATTCCCTGCTCTGTGCATCCCACAGTTATCCATCTCTCTGACAATGGGGACACTGCACTGTGCACAGGGCAGAGTCAGGCCTGTGTTTTATGTTTCTGTCACTAATATTTCAACTGCCATGCTTGGCTGTCTGCTGGCTTTTTATTTCCCTTAAAGCATTTAACAAAACCACTACTAGATGCCTCCAAATGCTCAGCTACATAATTTATTAAGATATGAAATATGTGCCTTCACAAAATGCCAGCACTTGTTCTACCCCAGTTTACAAACCCTGACATCTGTTAGTGCCCATTCCATTTCTGCAGGATGCCATGGGCAGCATGCAGGCCATGCAGGAGAAAGCCCTGTGGAAATGCAGGCTCTACCCAGAAACACTCTCTGAAAACTCCCAGAAGCATAAATACAATTGCTTCCGCAGTGCACAGGTTTAAAACAATTTGTGAAGAGCATACATATGTATTTTGTCCCAAATACAGCAGGGATAGCACCAGCTGAATCACTTTTTGTCATGGCTTTTCTGGAAATCATCTGGCGACATCTTGTTGTCCAATCAGACAGTTTGTCCAAAAATGGATGGGAGCCTTCCTATTAGCTCCAGTGAGGAACCTAATAAATGTCAAGAGGTTGACTTGGAAATAAATGTGGAAAATACTGGTAACTATTTGACCAAATTAATTATATTTCTGTTCTGGTTTCTAGAATTTACTATATGGTAACTATATTTACTATATGGTAACTATTTGACCAAATTAATTATATTTCTGTTTCGGTTTCTAGAATTTTCTTGCTTCCTTTCTACTTAAGCAAATCAGCTAAAACAAACACAACTGGAAAGTGTTCTTGTGAGACTGGCTCTTCACTAAAGAGCTGAATAACCATTTTTTCCTGGACCTAAAGACAACCTTCATATCAAACAGGTAAATAGAACTGTTTTATTAGCAAATGAAAATGCTTCTGCTTAAAATGAAAATGAAAAAAATGTTGGACTTTAGGAGTCTAACAGGAATGGCTAAGATTTTAACTGACACAAAATTCTTTTAGCTCTGCTTCTGTGAGATAAAAATATCTTTTACTTTCTGAGGCTTTTCTTTCACTTATTTGATCCTGAAGAAAAGATAGTGTAGATTTATGTGTTGTTTGTCCTGGAGAGCACAGCTGGTTTAGCTTTTCTGTCAGACCCCCAGGATTCTGTCTTTAAAATGACTTTTTAAAATGCACAGTGGGTTTGCCTAAGCAAATTTAATTTGTATTACAGTCTGGATCCAAAGGAAAGAATAAGAAAAAAACAGAAGGAAAAAACCAAACACACAAAGAGATTTCCAATGCCACCTTTAGAAGAGAGGTGATTCTGTTTTAAATAGTGTGACATTGGTATGATATAGTTAAAAATGTTGGCCCTATCATGCATGCTATTTATATATATGATAGCAAGCCAAAGGTACACATTGCCCTTATCAAGAGCAACCAAGTAAATTAAAAAGTGCAGACTGTTAAATAGCAAATTACAGGAGCTATTTCCACAAAAAATTCAATTGGGAAAAGACAAAAGAAGAATCAAGGTGACAAAACAACTCCTAATAAATCCAGATGAATTAAAAGTAATATGAAGAGAGGAAGGCTTAGGGGTACTATGAAGAACAATTAAGAGACTTAAAGAAAAATAATTGCATAAAAGGAGAAGTGAAATTGTAAAAGAATCCCAGACAGATGAGTCTGAGAGGGAAAAAGAACTTGAAAAGGGAATGGCATGCAGACAAGAGTAGTTTCTTGGCATCACTAAGCAACAAGATGGTTGGTGTGAAGTAACTGCTCTTTAAACTGGAAAAAAAATTTAAAAAAATAGAAATCAAACCAGTTTTGGAGTAAAAAATTAATGTAGTTAACTGTTACAAGTCACAAGCAGAAAAATATATTCACCTTCTGAGGCAATTGAGAGTGAAGTGGTTGCCCATTAATAAAATCAAGAACAGGCTAGAAGAAACAAAACTTGGCAGTTACTATTGAGTGGTATTAAAACAGTTTATAACTAGGAGGATGTGCTCTTTTGCCAGGTAAATTAATTGATAAAATAATTAAATTAAAAACCATAAAATGAGACAATAGCCCAGATGAAACTTGGGTTAAAAAAAGCAGGAAAACCAGACCTCCAGGCTTCTTTGTAAGGATGACAAAACATGACAAGGTGTAACTAGCAGACACATGGGATTTAGATTTTTATGAAATTTTTAACAACAGGCCAGGCAATACACACAATGCACGTCTAGGTTAAATTTGGGCAGTTTTGGTTGCAGAAGATTTCCCCAGGTGTCATGTTTCAGTGAAAACCATACAAAAGTACAATTATGAGAACAAGGTTTGACTACTTGTGCTAGCAACAGGAGGGAAGGAAAATATGGTAATTAACCATAGGTGCTATCCTCTCCTAATTTTCCTGTGCCCAAAGAACAAAACAAATGAACAAATCTGCCAGGATTATTGCTCTTCCTTCTCCTATGAAAACAAAGGGATCAGACACATCCCACCTGCCCATATATAACAGTTTGTGCTGCACACCAGATTTAGTTCACAGTGCCCTGGCAAGTGCTTGGATTCAGAAGAACAGGACTTGAAATAGTGATGGAATGTAGAGGGAGGTTAAAAACTATTGAGTATTGAGATTCAATTACTGAAACCATATCTTACTTTCAATAATACTGAACACATACTATTATTTCTTTCCTTGATAACTATTTTTAAAAGATAAGTATTACAAGAGGAGAAAGGAATAATAAAATTAATTTGAAAAATTGGGACTCCTAATTCAGAGCCCGCTGATGTTAGGAAAAGACTTTAATGGGCTTTGGCTCAAGCCCTTATAGTGTAGCAAAGAAAACAATATAAACTGAAGTGGGATTTATATCCCTACTATAAATAATGTATGTAATCTCAACTACTGGAGACAGTCTTTGTGTGTATCTAATTCATCATTATTAAAGTGAGATTATGGCAGCTTTATGTGAGACAGAGGCAAATGTGGGTCATTAATGAAAACAGTTTATTTACATTACCCGCTGCAGCTCCTCAGGCACTCCCCTTGCTCTAAGCCCTCGCTCCTGCCCCGCCGTGGCCCACAGGAACACAGCACAGAGTGCAGGGCAAGCGTGGCTGAAACAAGGCTGAAAACGGAAAATAAAAAGCAAGGATAATCCTTCCTGCTTTGTCATTTCCCCTTCGAATTGGGAACACAGATGTCAAATAGTACCGGCACAAATAAAACCTTGAGGGGCATTTGGTCTCCAACCTCTGCTGACTAGGAGCACCTGCGAAAAGTGACAGCACCGAAGGTGCAGCTTTGGGAGCCGCTCGCATCACGTTTCCTCAGGCCCTCTCCCTGGGGATGTCTGCAGCAGCACAAGGCAGCTGGCACACAGGGTGGGAATGCTGCAGCTGAGCTCCAGCACCTGTGGGCAGCTCTGAAAACAGGCAATCCTACTGAAAATGACAACTCCAACAATTTTAGCAAAAAATACAACTCCCTCAATATACGTGGTGAAACCAAAACGTGTAGTATTTAGTTCATCTAAAAACTACTTGGAAGATATAACAAGGTTTGTGTCATCTCTCCTATGTCAGCACTCTACACCGTCTCTGGAAAAAATAGTTTATCTTCAGACTAATCCATGTAGGTTTAGTAAAAAGAGCTTCCAACCTGGTCCATTGTGTCCTTCAAAAAAATGTTCCACAGCATTGCCAGGCTTTTTCTTATCAGGATCAAGAGAACCAGCTATTAACTCTAAAAAGGTCACAGCATCAACTGTGAACACATGCACAGCCTGACTGGGTTCACTCTGTGTTCTTCATATAACAATTAGATGCACAGTTACCAAACCTGACTTTTTGTATTTTTCTCTGTATTTTTTCCAAGAAAGAATTCTTCATTCCAAACAACTTCTCACTACTAATTTGGCATATTTATGGCTCAGGAAGACTAGTAAACTACAGCCCCTTATTTTATCAATTAAATAGGCAAAGCAACAACACAAGCTCCTAAGCTCCTCATTTGCCTCCTCTTTCCCTGAGATGTCAACCAACTGGTGCACTCTCAGCAGCCATCTGATCCTTTTGCTCTCCTGAAACTGTCAGTGAAAAGGAAATTAATGCCAACTGTGCAGGTGATTTTGTAAAGACACTTTCCCAGTAGAATCCAGACTTGGACCACCAATGGGTTTCAACAGGGACATTCACCCATCATCAGATGGTTGCAACTTTCCAACAGCCAACTGTCCTGGGATACACTGAAAATAACAACAAAAGCTCAAAAAGGAAAGATTCTTTATTTCATTATTAATTTTTACACCACTGATTCTTCAAGCTGGTGTTACATTTTTAACTACATCAAAATAAAATATCCTACTTAAAGCTGTTACTTCAGTACAAATTTAATCCACAATACAATATAACCAACCTACCCATTATAAATGATCCTACTTTATAATTATGTTAACCTGCTATACTTCCATCTACAGTATAGTTAGTTAATATTTCCTTTCATCCCACCAGCCAAAAAGGTTAATCCTCACAGCAGCTGTTACTACTCCAGCACAGACTGAATGTGAATTTAACCTCTCCTGGATATTGCCCAATAAATTCTGTTGTTTTTCTAAGCACTTCTGTGAATTAAAATGGACGTTGGCTTGCCATCCAAACTCATGAACAGGTCTGAAGTGGCTTTTAGGCACGTCGCCAAATAACTTCCCAATTCCCTTATAGGGTATAGCTCTCACTCCAGAGATCTTCCATGCAAGAATTGAGAAACAACACCTTCTCCATTTCATCAGAATTATTTTTCATTTTCTTAGCATTATTTAAATACATTCTGCACAAAATTACATTAAAATAATATTAAGGGTTTAATTTGCCCTCTGCAATACCCAGTAATTTCAACTTAGTTGTAGCAAAGCAAATATGAGAAGAACATATCCTCCTGCAACCTTCCCGACAAAGCCAGGATATTGAAAAGCCTGAATAATAAATTCAACCCAGAGCACGTGTTTGGATATAAGGCTGAGAAAAACAGGAATACTCCCCAATAAAAAAAAATCAATTATAAGAAATAATACACTTTTTAAAGCTGATAACTAACTTTATTTTAACTAAAACCAATATATGTTAAAAAGCCTCCATTTTCTCCCAGACTTCAATCATCATTTTCAAAAGTAGCATAACTTGGACTTTATTCTGGCAAGGCAATGAACAATCCTCCAAAGTTTAAAACATTTGGAGATCTACAGAACATAAGCACCTTGCTTGTGTTGCCCCTCCCGGAGATAAGTCTTTCCTGTTTCAATGGGAAGGCAGGAGCCAGCTTGGGCCGATGGGTGGCTTTGATATTCTGGAACTTGAGGTGTTCAGGACTCTTGGACAGAGACTTGCCTGCTAATAAGAGAATCACAGAATAATCAAGACTGGAAGAGACTTTTAAGATCAAATTCTGTTTCACACCTCCCTAAGCACAGTCTGTAAGACTGGAATTCACAATAGAAGATATACAGACCAACTAGAATAAATAAACTTCAAGTCATAATAAACTTGCAACCTCCTGAAAGGAGCCCAGTTATAATAAGTCAATATTCCCTCTTCACAGACATTAGAGCCGATATGTCACAATTATTGAGTATAAAGCTAATTTTTGTTTTATGGTTAAGAGCAGTTATGTATTTTCCTTCCTTCACAAAAGCGTTAAAGCTCCCTGAACATGAGGGCAGCAATTCCTCACTACCCGCGGCAGCGAAGCCGGGGCCGGGCTGACGAGGCCCGTGCCCCGCACAGTACGGGCGCCTCAGGGCACCACGCAGGGCCGGAGTGGCACAGACAGAGCCCGGTGGGTGCAATGGGCGAATTCCCAGCGTGTTCCTCCCTCTGGGGCAGCCTGCCCGGCCGCGGGGCCGGGAGCTGCCCCTCACAGCGGGCAACGCGCCCGCTGCCGCTCGCAGCCCTCCGCTCCCGCGGGTCAACAGCGCTTTAATCCCGCACGGTGGCCTCAATTCCACCGTTTTTCCTACTACGGAGTATCCCCGCTAAGGAAGGGAGCCCGCAGCCCTGCTCCGCGCCCGGGGCGGCTGAGGGAGCCGGGCACCCCGGGCTCGTGCCACAGCCGCAGAATGAGCTCCCCGCCCTCGTCAGGCCCTCGGCAGCGCTTTAATGGCACAAATTAAAGCGCTGGGAGCGCTTGGAGCAGCAAGGTTCTTGCCTTTGCCGCGGGGACAGTGCTAGGGGACCGCGTGTCTTCCCGGCGCCGGGAGCAGACTCAGGGGACACCTCACAGCACTCTACAGCTTCCTCATGAGGGGCAGGCACTGATCTCTGCTCTCTGGCGACCACTGACAGGACCCGAGAGAACGGCCTGAAGCTGTGTCAGGGGAGGTTTTGGGTTGGATATCACGAAAAGGTTTTGCACCCAGAGTGGCTGGGCACTGGAACAGGCTCTGCAGGGCAGTGGTCACAGTATCAAGCTTGTCTGAGTTCAAGAAGCATTTGGACAAAGCTTTCAGGCACAGGGTGCGACTCCGGGCACACGATGTGACTCTTGGCACAGGGTGTCTCTCCTGTGGAGGGCCACGAGGAGTCGGGCTCCCTGGTCCCGGTGAGTCCCTGCCCGCTCGGGCTGCTCCGCCGCTCCGTGACTCCATTTCCCGGCGCGCCGCGGGGCGGGAAGGGGCGGGAGCGAAGATGGCGGCGCTGGGGGCTCGGGGGCCGGCGTTGGTGCCCGCGCGGCTGCGGGCGCTCTGGGCGCTCCCCGCGCGGCGGGCGCTGGCGGCGGAGGCGGGCGGTACGCGAGGGGACCCGGGGGCACCCCCGAAGCGCTCCCGGCTGCCCCGGCCTCGGGGTCCAGCCGCCCCGCGTGTTGCTGGGCGGCCGCGGTCCCCCTGGGGAGGGATGCGGGTCGGGGCGGGTGTGGGGCAGACGGAGACGTGAGGGCAGGGGGTGTCCCCTCGGTGACCCTGGCGGTCCCCTCACCCTCCGGTAACAGCGTGTGTCCTCTCCCGCAGAGGGAAGGGCCGCCCAGCCCAAGCCCGCCTTCACGGACGAAGCGGTTCAGACGCTGTTGTACAAAATGACGGGACTCGACCTGCACAAGGTGTTCCGGCCTGTGAAAAAGGGCCTCAAGCCGCCCCACTACAAGCTGATGACCGAAGCTCAGCTGGAAGAGGTAGGCTGCTCTGCTTCCTTCGGAAATAAGTGTTGATTTTAGCAAAATGCCTCTAATAGCCCATATTTCTGCCTTCCTTACTGCTGCGTTTGAAAACATTATGGTTTCTTCTCTTTGTTTCAGATTATTCCCTAAAGCAGTGTAAATCAGTGTTTGTTCACTTGTATTAGCTTGATTTGTCCAGTTTTGTGCAATTTTGATGGAAGATGGAAGGAAATCTGATTTTTTTTTTTCCTTGAGTGACAGTTTATTAGCCTGTTATGCTTCCTAACTCTGTCAAATACCTTCATCTGATATTTAAGTTATAGCCCTGGGAATCCTTTGACTGCTTTTTCCCCCCTCTCTCTTGGTCTGACTTCATTCAGGCTTACAAAGGGCTTGACTTAAGCCAGTTCTGCTGTAGCCACAATTAAAGCTATATACAAACTGTTGGAGTTTGTGCTTTGGAGGAAATTTGCCATGGAAAAACACCTGAAATAAACTTGGTGTTTGCAATAGTTTGTTCTTTGTAGTTTCGTAACTTGCTCCAGCATTTTGTCCAGGTTTTAGTGGTGGTAAATTGTTTACATGAAGTTCACCTACCCAGAGGTGGAATTGATGTCTCATTTTTTCTCAACTGCAGAATTAAAAAAATCAAGCTTCTCTAAATGAAAATATTTGTCCCCAAATTGTATATTATCTTTCCAATAGGGTGATATTTTTAATTGTGAAATTAAACTACTTTTTTTTCCCCCTCTACAAGGCCACAAGAAAAGCCATTGAGGAAGCTAAAACAAAACTAATCATGCCTCCTGTTTTGAATGAACGAGAGCCAATTGATGATGTCTTAGCAGAAGACAAAGTCCTTGAAGGAACCGAAACTGCAAAATATGTGTTTACAGATTTAAGTTACTCCATTCCACATCGTGTAAGTAACGTGATCAACATTATTAATTTGTTCTCAAAATAAGCTTTAATGCAAATGTAGATGGATCAGTTTGCAAAAGGGCTGAGGAGTCAGTCTGGTACAAGGCAGTAGAGAAAAATGTGTTTCCAAATACCTGCTTCTAACTGGTAATCATAAATTACATTCTGCTACTCAAAAGCGAGCATGGGAAAGCTGTGTGCTAGGTAGTTAATTATTTTATAAGCAGGTGGTTGTGATATGCTAGGAGTGCTGAGTTCTTCCATGCTCCTAGAAGCTTTTTGTAGGATTGGATTCCTTTGTAAGATGGAACTACTCCACGCTTGCAAAGGTCTGGTGGAAAGCTGTGGAAATGATGAATGAGTTCCCAGGAAAGCTGTAAAGAAAGTCTAATGGAATTGGGGAGTGTAAGGGTAAAGTTTCCTTTGTGTAATGAAACATCTCAGTTGTCTTTAAGTACCAGTAATAAGAGGCTAGAAAAATTCTTAACCAAGTTCTGATTCCAAGAACCCTTCATGGTTCAAACGTGCATATAGTGGTGATCCTGTGAAATGTACTGCCCAGTCTTCCATCTGTTACTCTGTCTGAGAGCTTCCTGCGGGAAACTGCTGTTTATTCTCCTGCTGCACCATTGTCTTGGTTTGAAAGACAGGTGTCTCCTAGGGAAGACAGGAGCCTCCACTGGAATGCAGAATGTAAAACCCCTCCCTCTGAGTTATTATAATTTTAAAATTAAGGGGAACTCAGGCAAAGATATGGGAATAACAGTTTTTTACTAGTGTGTATAACACGGCGAACAAAAACCCGGTGAATTGATTGTCCCTGCAGTAAGGGACAGCCTGGCCGTCCTCCCCAGCCCTGTCTTTTACCTGCCTCTATTGTCACAGTATCTGTCCTGCCGAAAGAAAACTCCCAGAAACCAGAGTTCCCCCTCCCGCTGTCTCAAGCACCCAGGCATCAAAAGTTCCACAAGTAACAAGGAAAGAAAAACCCAACCCCCAATAACCATACTGAAAACTTTTCTGTCCAACAAACTTTCCCATTTGCCACCCTAAGGCAGTTATGCTTGTGACCAGATCTGAGTATATTGTTTAATTTGTTGTATTTTTTGCCTTGCACTTGCTCTTACTTGATTCTAGCCTACCTCTGGAAAAAAGGTACAGAAGTGCACAACACTTGCATTCCTAATTTTGTATGGGTTATTAAATGATAAAATCAGGCTAACTCGCTGTCTGGGTGTGAGTCATGTTATCTCTAAGCTTCCCAGAGCCATGGCTTTCAGTATTGGCACATGCACAGTTGTCAGACAGTAAAACCGAGGTGCAAAAGCAGCACTTACTCAGCAGGTAGTAAGGCAGAAATGATGAATCTGGCATATGGCAACAGTCAGTTAGAAACTGGTGTTATTAGGATGACTTTAGGAATAGAAGGACTTTGACAAATGAGGGCTTTTTTAGGATGGTTCTGGCTATGAAGAGAGAAGGCTTTGGACAATGTTTGGTTTTTACCTCATTTGCAGGAACGTTTCATTGTAGTTAGAGAACCAAACGGGGTGTTACGCAAAGCCACCTGGGAGGAACGAGACAGGATGATCCAGATATTCTTCCCAAAGGAAGGGCGCAGGGTGATTCCCCCAACGTTATTCAAGGATGAGAACCTTGGGGTAAGCTCTGCTTGGCTTTGAAACTGAGCACTTCTACTTCACTGCAGTCTGATAGTGAAACTCTGCTCTCTGTGCAGAGTAACTCAGAATAACCATTCTGCATGGGTGTGTTTAGCTGCTTGAATTCTGTTTTGAACAATTGCCTTTCGTTGTAACCTGGTTAAAATACTTGAAACAAAGTTCCGGGTTAGGCCCGGTGAATCCTGTGTCATACTAGAAACAATTGTACATTTAATCTGGAAATGTGAATTGGTGTTTCAGAATCAAAAATCAAGAAACATTATATTAATGTCATCAAGGCACTTGCTTTGCTTCTGTCCATATTGTGTTTTGGTGAAGGGGTTACTCATTGTGTTATCCAGAACAGAGTTGTTCTGCTGTTCTGATTTTGGAAAGTTGGGATGGTGGGATTGCATAATCTACCCATGAATCTAAACTGTTGTTTCAGACTGTATTTCAGCAAGACCGTCACGAAGATGTCCTGAACATGTGCATCGCTCAGTTTGAGCCAGATTCTCCTGACTATATCAGAGTGAGTTCACTTTCCATTTTTTCTAGCAAAAAAAATCCTAGTGCAGAATTGTAGGGTTTATTTTCTAAACAAAAATATATATCTAGGGAGCAAAGGTGTTGGTCATATGTGCTCCAATTTTCCCATATAGATTATCCTTGTGATGAGTTTTGGGGTTTTTTAATGCAGACTAGTAAAAGAGGATTTTGCACAAGTAATTTTCACCAGCCTAGAAAGGTACTGCACACACATAAATAGTCTTTATTCAGGTACTCTTGGTATCAAAGCAGAATTGATGGTAACACTTGTCAGGTAACACTGCTGCTGAAGTCACACTGACTGCTGGCTTAGGAGCTGGCAGGACCAGCTAGGGAGCTGACAAAGTGCATTTTGAGAGACAGCACTATGCACAAAGTATTATTTTTGACAAAGACCAGCTACAAAAATGTAGTTCTAGCAGAATAAGATTAGTAGCTATAGCTGCTGGTAAATGTTAGTCTACACTTGCTTTTAAAATGTGTACTTCTCTTTAAACTATAATTTTCTCAGTGATTTGAGAAATAGTAACTTGTAGTAGGTGATTTTTCAAGTAACTTTTTTTCCTGAGTTTCACAGCTTTTTGCTCCAGCATTTTTTTCCTGAAAGAATAGATGCAGAGAAGGTCCAGAGCTTATGTCCCTGTCCCCCCAAAAATTCAGGAGAGACAGGATTTAGCTTCCTTTTACCATAAGGATGTCTATGCCTAAGTACCAAGGACTGGGCTCGCCCATGTTACCCTGAATTATAACAGGCATGTGGTTCAGCATGTGGCTTACCCCTGCACCTTAGGGGTGAATGAAAAGGATTAAATGAAATGAAAAGGATTAAAACCTCTGAGAGGTACAGGGGGAAAGCTGTCAGCAGGCTGCAGTTCTGCCATGAAACAAGCCCGTGTGTGTGCAGGTTCACCACCGCACCTACGAGGACATTGAGAAGCACGGCAAGTACGACCTGCTGCGCTCTACCAGGCACTTCGGGGGCATGGTGTGGTACCTGCTCAGCAGGAAGAAGACAGATGGCTTACTCATAGACATGATCCACAGAGACCTGTAAGTACAGCCTGGCACTCAGTAATCCTGCCTCGCCTTAGAACAACTACTGCTGTTTGACAATAAAAACAGTGTTTCTGTCAGATGTAGGAAAGTTCTCATTTACCTGATGTTTTAGGCCAGCGCTGTGTAGGTACTGTTAGCTGTACAGGAGCACCAGTAGCAGTCCATGAAGTGGTAGGGTATATATAGGTTTCTGCAGAAATTAGCCTTCTGTGGTTTTTGGGTTTTTGTTTCCCATGTAATTGTCAGAACACTTCCAGCTCTGAGCACTTCTGATCTTAAAGCCTGGCATTTCCATACTGAGTTCAGTTTTGGCTTATAAGGTTGATACACTCTGGGTTTTAGAGCAATTCCCAAGTAGCTTAGGAACATGTAGAAAAGGTTTCATTTTAAATGGATGAATTTCTATAAAACATGGTGCTAAATTTATTCAAAGTTTCCTGAAGTGAACAATATTCAGTAGTTCAAAATGCCACTGGAGCTGGGAGAAATTTGTACAATCAGAACTCCAGGTTGCAGTGATAGTGGCATTTAATTTCTGCTGTTTCAGTTAGACATTTGGAACAGGTGGTCAGATCTTGCTTTTTAACTTGGGCATATAGAAATCAGGAAGGTTCCTGGTGTAGAATTGGATTGGTAAAAGGAAAATTCATGTATCTGGCCAATTTAAACAGAGTTCGGAATGTCTTTTCCTGCCATACACTTCACTAGTTTTAGACTCAGCTGAGAGCTCTGTGTCACAGGATTTCTAATGCTACTACTGTAAAACATACTGGTCATTGCAGTCTGTGTTAGAAAGTTCCACTAAACAGTCATTATTGGTAATTAATTGTATTTTCAGAGGGATGTCAGCTGTATTACTGCTGAGTGGGCCAGCAGGCTTCAGCTGCAGGAGGGATAGATGTAGGTCCTTGCCTGTGTATTCCAGGGACTGGATACTCAGTGGAACCAGCACTTTGACAGCCTGTGCTGTGCAAAGTACATCACAAAATACACTCTCTGTAAATACTCTTGAGAGAGGTTGCTAAAATGAGCCTTTATTTGTTTAGGCTGGATGATGCTACAAGTTTAATTACACTGTATCATATGCTTCACCCTGAATGTCAGTCAGCAAAGGAAGCTAAAGAACAGAAACTTCAAGGAGTTGATCTGATCAAGGTAAGCTTTTCTGCTTCTATGTAACCTGCAGAAGATCTTTTAACCAGCAGAACCCCATTGAGTAGTTAAATTTCTCCTTACCTTAGGGAGCAGATACTTAACCAGAACTGTTGTACGTGCCATGCTGGGGTTTTTGTTGAACTCTATACGTACAGCTGCACCAGGATTGCAGTTGTGGCTGGCTCATCTGCCACTGGCATGATGACTCTGCTGTTACATTAACCTCTCTCCTGCCATGGCTGCAGGTATTTGTGAAAACTGAATCCCAGAGAGAAGGTTACATCCAGCTGGCCCTGCAAGCTTATGAAGAAGCAATGGCTACTTCTTCAGCTTCATGAAGTAAACCTCAGCTCATCAGAAGTTTTAAGTCTGTTTGTAAACATTTTCTGTACAGGATTCCACAATAAATACTTGAAAATGACTGCTATAGAATGTATTTTTCTTTATTGAAATACATGTGAATCACTACAGCAGTTTATTTTGAAAAGTTCTGTAAGTGAACTTAGAGCAGCCCTCATGACTTGTTTTCACTGACACTGTGCCCTGAGTTCAATTCTTTTATTGTTGCAGCATCTTGAATCTAAGGAATTGCCCACAACTCATTTTAGTTTTTGAGGTAAGTGCAGGGTCTGGACAGCTTCATTTAGGAAAGGGTGTAACACCACTTCTAATCCTTAAGTGGTGTCTGAAAGAGAAACTGAGCTGATACTGATGGTTACCAGTGCTAGATGGCAGCACAGTGAAAACATAACCACATACCTCAGTGCAGGTGCTGAGAAAAGTCAGGGTAAAATACTATTTTTCAGCTGCTGTGCTCCTGTTTCACAGATTTGGAATATACACTGTGGAACTGGGTTATTCCTAAGAACTTTTTAGTAAATACTACTAGTAAATGGAGAACTGAGGAGCAGAATGTTTAAAAGGATTTATTGAATCGCTTGATAAATGAAAACACTTTTTAGTGTGTTCTGGAGCAGGCTTACACCTTGAATTTCAACATACTGGAAGCTGAATATTTTTAGCTGTATACTTCCTTCGACATGTACATGGTCCACTTGTGATATAAAAATCAAAATAACTTGGAGCACATAGTCCACAGAACTTCATTCCTCTGGGTTTTGACCAAATTATTTCCTGATTTGGTCATCTAAAAAAGGATGTTCACTCATCTAAGATCTCTTCATCCAGATTGATATCTGTGGTATCAATATCCTCCAGATCCAAGTTATCTAAGTCATCTTCCAAGTCCAGCAGTGTCTAGGGAGAGAAAAGACTGGATGAGGAGGATACCACTATGGTTACATGTGATGCAGCTTGTGGGATGGATCTGCACTCTGCAAACCCCAGCCAAGGCCTCATGAGGAACACAAGTGCTGAAGGAGCTGGACAGCAGCTGCCTGCTTGGTGAGGAAGCCTCTTCCAGCAGTGCAGCTTTTTACCATGTGAGCAGCTGGGATTGAACTCCCCCTGCCCCCCCACCTGCTGACCTGCTCTGTTACTGTGTGCAGGGCTCTGAACCCTGCTCTGGCACTGCCAGAGTCGTGTGTGCAGTAGCTTGGTTAAACCACACTCGCTGAAGTCTAATGTAAAATGAACTGAGTGCTTGTACTTCCCCTCATAAACTGTTTGGGTACCTTTTGATCTCTTGCTGGAAGGTTATCAGAATTCTGCACAACTGTCTTCATCACTTCTTGTTTAGGAGAGGGAACTGGTTCTTCAGCCTTCTTCTAATGGCAAAGAAATTCCTTTAGACTTTTTTCAGTTTAATTCTTTCAACAAAAGCAGGTAAACAAGCAGACCTCTAATGCCCCTTGCCCAGTGGTTCTCTTTCAGCTTCCTTCAGTTACTCTTGAGCCAGATCTTCACTGTCAGAAAAGATTCTAGTCCTCACCCCACTGGAGACTATTTCCCTCCCTAGTATATTTGAAGGAGTTGATGATGGAACTAACTAAAATGAGAACCTTGAGAAATTATCAGTTCATTTTAAACACCGAAGTGCTGTTAGTGATTTTCAACATCCTCATCAGGAGAGACTTAGTTGAGACTGACAGCAAATTTTAGTAGTTGCTGGGCTTAGTGTTCCAAATCCTATAATGGTTTAACACTTTCTTCTTGCTTCACTGCTGCACAAATTTGACACTAAGATAATTCATCAGTCAGTATTATTATTGAAGCAATGGTACTATTCAATTAACTGTATTTAATTATATAATTAATCTATCTCTTACAAAATGTCCCATATTCAGCCTCAGCTGTAAGAGACAATTGGGGTTTAGGGCTTCTATGAGAACATGAGCTGAATGCAAAGATACACTGAGGTCTTCTTGTCAGCCTCTATGGCAAGCTAGTTCTCAGTTCTTTCCATTTGTTTCCCATAGGTAGCCCAGACAGTGTTGTTTATCATCTTTAATAAATGTGCAGACAAGTTTGATTTTGCTTTAATAGTATTTCCTTTGATGCACAAGAGGTAAAGAGTCACTACAGAGGCTTGAAAGTAACCTAAACTCTCTGCTCTGTCAGGGATGTCCAAAACTGTATTTTGTAGTGCACCTCCTATGAGGAAAAACACACAGACAATGGAGAGCTGTAGCTTTTCTGTTTCTCCTTCAGTTTCCAGTGCAGTTTTGATTATAGATGTTTATAGCCTCCAAGAGTTGTACCATTATCACTGCCTTTAAGAAACCCTCAGATTATGATTTTCACATACAAATGTAAAGTGTATTTGACTTGAGCAAAATTAGAAGTTGTCATCTTCTCCCTCCAAGAGTTGTACCATTATCACTGCCTTTAAGAAACCCTCAGATTATGATTTTCACATACAAATGTAAAGTGTATTTGACTTGAGCAAAATTAGAAGTCGTCATCTTCTAAGGCTCTGAAAAGCTTTAAGTTTGTTTCAGTCTCTATGCTTATACTTTATAGTTGTCCTATTTTCTGCATAAGAATTGGACAACTGAGGTGGTAAAAAATGAGTTTGTTACTTCAGACATTGTTATATGTTCAAGTACCCGAGTAGGATTCCTGGTCAGTTAGTTATGGAGCCATGTTATTCCACAACCATGGAGCACACCAGCAAAGAACACAGCATTTGTCATTGCTGTAATGGGCAAGAGTTTCAATCTCCAGCTACTGAGCTTTCAGAAAACCAGCTGCAGTCGAGGCAGTGTTTGTAAATGCAACTGGAGTTACTTTTCTGTTGGATGAATTCAATGGAAAGACTCTAGAACTACTCACACTACACAGGGTGACCCAAGGTAAGGAAGCACACAAAAAATGTCACGATCAAGAAGCTGTTAGTAGGTACAGATGTAGATTAAAAAGAATCTGAGGCAAAAGAACATGAAGCCAACTGCAGCACTTACAGTTAAGGTAATAAAAGCAACAATTTGTCCATTATTGGTGAAATATTCTCCAGGGTAGAAGTCACTGTAAGATAGCAAAGTTCTCCCTTAGATTCATCACTCACTGACCTGAGATGTTATTATTCCAGAGGGCTCAAATCCTTTTGCCTCTTCAAGTAAGTTTCTTTCTTCATTTGGCTAAAAGTAAAAAAAAAAAAAAAACCCCAGACACATTTAAGTGTTGCACTGAGTTCCTTAGAGCTGATTTTACACAGCACCCAATCTTACTCTTCTAGAGACAGTAAAACCTTCTACTTACAGTGACAAGGGGATATTCCCTGGCTGGCCTCAAGTCAGCAAGACTTTGCTTAACATACTCTTCAGCAACAAAAGCTTCCTTTAATCCAGGGAAAAGATTTTCGTATTCTGTGGGATCAGCAAGGGACTCAGCAGCCTTCTGATTGACTTTAGAGAGGTTCTCCCGCCAGAGTTTAACAACCCTGGAGATGCAAACCAGATTTGGTACAGACAGCTCATTCAGACAACACAGCTCACACTCTGCATGTGCTTAGAAATTACCTTGAAACTTGGCTTGGCAAATACGTCCGTGCCAGGAAAGCAGCTTCAGGGAGACGGCCCGTTTTGATCAGGAGTTCCAAACATGAGTCAAGCCTAAAAAGATTTCAAGATGTGATTTTAACCAGTAAACTTAATAAAGACAAATTTTTGTATTAGAACAGCTGTTTATTCTATTCTATTAATTTAAAGTGCTTTCATTTCACTTTAAATCCAGTAGCCATCATAGAATGAGCTTTTCTAAGAAGGACCTATGCCCATGTTTCTCCATGAAGTTTTCAGTTAACTGAAATTAACCACCTGAAGAACCTGAGGGTCTCCACACTGAGACAGCAGAACTGAACAATCAGAAGCTCATTTGCTACTTACTTTCCCTGTAGGAAGTAGCTCATAAATGCCACATTATTCTTGCCATCCTTTTCTGCACCTTCAGCCAACTTGTTCACCATGCTGGCATTCCCTGAAGCTGTGGCCAGGAGCAGCAGCCCTCCGTAGTCCTGGGCATGGTGGAGACACTCCTGGGCTAAGCCAAACTGGCATTTACTGATGGCAAGCTCTGCAAGCTGCTTCCACTTCTGCTCTGACTGATTGTACAAAAGGGGAGAGGGAGGGAAAGTAAAAAACCAAACCACTCACATTTCTGAACAGCATTTAAAGGTTTTGAGAGCACTCAGTATGAAAATGTAAGTTGACTTGTGAAGGTGCTGTATCCCATGACTACACTTGTCTTCTCATTGAGGTACTGTGATTACTGCAGCTTCCCAGCATGACACAGTGAATGTTAAAAGATCCCTACCCAGCTGTAACATTACATAAAATAAACAGCTTCTCAGTAAACATGGGAGGCAGGCATAACTCTGGAAATTTAACTATAACAATCTCTTAAAGCTCCCAAGTTAACCCTCAGAATGCTGAAAGGCATTTGTGTCTGTAACTCCTTCTAAATAGTTCAATTATTTTACAGCAGGAACAATGAGATTGACTCTCTGCAGAATAATGATGGGACAAATCAGTTTTTTAGTGCAGCAGTCTAAGTTTGCCAAGGCTGGAACAAAGCTCTGAAGGCTTCAGCCCTGTCTTTCCTCCTCTCACTGTTTGGTGATTAAGGCTTGGTTCTGAGCTCAAGTTTTGTGTTCTCCAGGAGTTCCCGTAGCTTTCTGAGCAGACACCATTCTTTGTCCCCATCCCACAGCTCAGAATCCTTGGAATTACAGGCAGAAGGACTTAATCACAGGAGTTGGAGGCATTTCAGTTGTGTTTAGGGAATTGTATTGCATCCCCACGTACCACTGCCGTTTCTTACAGGCCCTCTCAGACTCCCACTAATACTCAAAGGATGAATCACACAAATTTATATAATTACCTCTGCTTCTACTGCGAGCTGATAGGCTATTTTTAATTCTCCAAGTTGAAGAGCAAGTTCAAAACGATGCTCTGGATCTGTAGATACTGCAAGAGCTTGTTGTTTGAAGCCCTAAAATAAAAAGCTGACAGTGAAGCTGGGACCTGTCAGGTCAAACATAATCCTAAATACTTTAACAAAAGCAGTCTGAACAGAAGGTTACAGAGATCTCAAACAAACAGGATAATTAACAAGAGTTAATGCTCACAGTTAATATCACTGGGTTTTGCTTAGCAGACTCAATTATGAATGTGAATAAACTGATTTATTTAGTTGGATAACTAAGAAGTAGTTTTCTTGCCTGTTTTTCAAGAAAATGTGCGACCCTGGTTCTCTGTTCTTTTGGGATTGTGGGAAGAACTTTGTCAGCCATGCCGAAATCTCTCCTCATCACTGCAGTTTGATATTCGAGCACTGAGACCAGCAGAGAGTAACTAACAATGTTTAGCTCTTTATCGCCCAAATACAGCCTGTTGTCCTTGGGGATATACCCCAGGAGATACATTGTTCTGAAACAAAACAAAGAGCACTCACAGTCTGTAGAAAACCATTCCAGTAGCTCTTATGGTAGCAAGAATACTCCCATCAAACATTTTGCTTTTCCTGGATGTACTCTTTCAAACATGAAGCTGTCCATCCCTCAAACTGCACTGCTGCCTCACAACACCCCTCTCATTCCCACCCCTGGTGCTAAAGAAGGGCACAGCAGCAGCTGCCAGCGTGCACCTTGAACTCCCTTCACTGACAGAGCCTTGAACACTTGAACTGAAGCAGCAGCTCACCTGTCCAGGTGGGCAATGGTGACAATCTCTCCTCCAACGTAGTAGTTGAGTCTGTTCACAGAACTGGTGTAAATAAAGCAGTCACCGACCCACAGACCTGTTTTCACAATCTCCTGGATCTCACCAAGAACCTGCAAAGCAAATTTTGGGTAATTAGACACATAAAAAGGTACTTCTAGTTAGCAGAAAGACTACTGCAATTTAAAATATAATTCCATATTCTATATTTTAATCGTTGGGCAAGTTGCAAATGTAAGTTTAGATATAGATTAGAAGTACATAAATGATAATTTCATTCTACATGCCTGCTACCCTAATTCTTAACGAAGCCAAGTATCAATCTAGGAAACCAGCACCAAACTAAGCATTAAGCAAGGCAATCAAAGGCAACTTTCCTTCTGAAATTTTGATTCACCAGATGAGGTTTTTTCACTTCTCAAACTTGAGTAACATTTCAAAACTTGAAAATTGTAGAAAAAAAATTAAGCAATGACCCAAAAGTTTTAAAAAATATCTCTACAACTCTCTGAAAATAGTGAACAGATCAAGCATTTCTCATGCTGAATCGTCTGCTATGCTGGGATTCAGATGGGGATACACTCCTCAGGAATGCAAAAAAAAAAAGATTAAGTGTTCCTCAGGCAGGTGCACAAAGTATGATACTAAAAATGGTCTGGAAACTAACTTTTAAATTGGACTATGTTAAGGATTAAGTTTGCTGCACTCTCTTGCTTCTACATCTCTAATCTCATTCAATTTTTTAAATAGAAGGTACCTCAAAGGCATCTTCAATTCCATCTTCAGTGACACCTTCATGTGTTTCTTGGGCTGCTGCCACTTTTTCTGACAGGTACTTGAGAATGAAGAATGACTCTTCTGTAGCAATGCACACGAGCTCACCCGAGTCAGACCAGAATATCTGTGACAGCAGAATCAACCAACAGTGGCAGTGTTATACACCCCAGGCTAAGAAGGATGATGTGGGAATTAAAGGTAAAACACACCAACTCTAGAAGCTTTAGTACTGAGAAGTCAACACATACAGGAATTTTTCTGCCCCTTCTGCTACATGACTGAGATAAACTTAAATTATTACTTTATTATTGACAGGTTTGCTTCATGCAAGAAAACCAGTTTAGTAAAAAAAAATATAAATGAGTAAATCAGACAGGTAAATATCTTCAGTCCCATGCAGAAACTCACATGTTTGGGCTGGATTTCAATCCTGCGAATCAGCTCTGTGTTCTCCCAGTCATAGAATGCCAGGCCATTAACAGATCTGACTCCCAACAGAAAGCCACCATAGATGCCTGCAAGAAAATAAAGGTGGAAGAAATCCACATTGTACAAAAACCACACCAGCATATCTATTTTTAAAGTATTTACCTTCTGCTCCAAAATCAGGCTTGAATGACTTCTTCTCTTTGAAATTTTTAAATATCTTTACAACACTGTTGCTCTCCCTGATTGCATACCTAAATAGAGATTAAATTGTAAACAATTATTTCATTTCCAAAGTAGTAAATTACTAAACTATAAGCTGCTAAAAACAACTGCATTTGAGTTATCGTCTAAAACCTGCAGAGTGCTAAAAATACAAATTTTTCAAGCAGGACAACTACTGAAAGTTCATTTTACATGCATGTTTTCATGGCCTGAAAATTAAAGTAGCAGCTGCAAATGTAACACAAAGGAAAAAACTTGCAAGACTTACTCTGAGGAGTCATGTGCCCACACAAACTCCTGTGCAGAACCAAAGCTCTTGTTCCTCAGAGCCATGGCTGTGTAGATGATGTATTCACCATCACCACACACCACCACGAACCTGGGGCAGGAGAGAGAGGCACTTGTCAGGTATGTGTCCAGGTCAACAGGCAGCAGCAAGAAGGCAGATAATCTGTAAAGGTAAAGGCTCCCATGCCCAAGGTAATCACTGAAACACAGAGCATGAGCTTTATATATGCCTAAAATGTCAAGGAACTCCATTTCCTTCCTGAGTCATGCTCCTTCTGGTCTCCACTGAGCACCTCTTGGACTTTGGATCCCTTTTATTTGAGCCTGTTAACAAAAAAACCCCAACCAGTTCAAGGGAAGTGATGAAGCAACGTGTTACCGTCCATTAGGGTTGTGCTGGATTGTCTGAGGATAGATTTCACAGCTGCCCATATCCTTCACAGCCAGTGGCAACCTCTCTCCATCTTTGATTTCAGCATCTCCCATTGCTTTCAAGTTAGCCTGCTGGACTTCGGAATGTTTAGCCCAAATAATTTTTCCATTTGCATCCATGGACATGGCAGGTTCTTCACGACCGAGCTAGAAAGTATTAAGAAAGAAAGAAAGAAAGAAGTTAGGCTATGGAAATAAATACATTGTTAATTTTCTTTTCAGCTGAAAATACCAAGTGAAATAGCTAATCTCTATCAAAATGCCAATTAAAATGCCAAAATATCAGTATTTTATGTATTATCCCAGAATCAGAACCAGTTGTTGCGCACACAGGACAGGATGAATCACAGTTTCTCACTTCCAACCATTAACTGTACCTTAACAATGATGCTGCCCTCATCATACCCCAAAGCCACGTTGTTGGAGCCCCTGAGGCTGGCCACGCACCACACCCTCTCCATGCCGTAGTTCAGGGTGCTCTCCAGGCGGTAAGTGCTGGAGTGCCAGATCCGCACCGTGCCTGGGGAAAAACACAGCCATGGATGCGTTCATCTCAGTGTGAGGGCAGCAGGGCTGCAGCCACACCACCACAAGAGCTCTCCCCTCAGTGCTTTTCCTGTCCTTCCCACACCAGAAAACCCAAAGTTACCATCCTCAGAGCCGGTGATGATGATGGGCAGCTCCGGATGGAAGCTGACGCATGACACGTTCTGAGCGTGGCCTTCCAGTGTCTGGACACAAGTTTTATTCTGAAAGAAGGAGAGAACACAATGCCGCATTTTAACACTTGTTTCTTAAAAAAAAAAACCTCCCCCAAATCAAAAATAGATCTGAAAATTCTCTAGATTCCTTAACATTTGCAAGGCATTCAAACAACAGCACTAAGCTATTAAAAGCTGATTGTCTTGAGCTTCCTGCCCAGAAGAAAATACTTCCCTTGACAGAAATGTTTTCCTCTATTTTCAGATGTGTTTATGGTTAGAAAATATGCTTTCTCAGAGCTGCATAGCACAACACATTAAAGCATGATAGAAAGCTGAGTTCACTGTGAAAAAAAATCACAACCAAACATTGCATTACAGGTGAAAACGTATCTAATTTAGGTCTTTGGTAAGAATCTTCATTCACACAGTTGTGAAAGACAGGCTGCTCTGCTTGAGGTAGATTTGAGCATCTATAGTGTCTCCAGCCACACGTGGTGGCAAAATCTCAAGCTCTGTTGTGTAATATTTGTGACTGCACTGAATGCTTAAATTAACAGTGCCAGCTTCAACTTCTGGGCTTGGATTTACTCCGCAGCAATAAGTTTTAGTGACCAGAAAGTACCAACTAACAACTTCTGTCTCGCCCTGCTGGCCATTCAGACACCTGTAGACAGGAAGAACTCAGGAGCTCTAGGCTCCAGCAACAGAAGTGAATCCCTGGATTAGATCTCTCTTTCCTGAGGACCATTCAAGCAGGGCACCTCATCACTCCTGCCCTGTTTGGGGGTAGAACCACTGCATGGGTGTGCGTGCAACACATGGGACTGTGCCAACGTGCACAGCATGAAACAGGAGGGGAGGGGAAGCTAAAGAATGGAAAAAAAAAATAAAAAGACGTGGAAGAATGGAGAGAGTTGATACATGAGCAATATTTACACTTGAACATAGAAGAGGAACAGCTTAATCCACAAACATGAGGCCTAAAAGGCAGGGAATCAATTTGTCACAGGAAAAACATCTAACAACAGAAACTTTATACCAAATGAGGCAGGCTGCACAAAGGCTTCTGAAGAGCTGAGCACACACCTGGTAGTCCCAGATCTTCACCAGGCGGTCATCTGCCCCAGAAATGAGGTATGGCTTGTCCCCACCGCTGTAATAGTCAATGCAGTTCACTCCTTTCTCGTGGCCTTCCAGGGTGAAGTTGGGAGAGGATGATCCAAGCTGCCACACCTGACCAGTAAAACACAACCACCTGTACCCAGCAGCCTGCTGTGTCCTGGTCACCCTAGGCACACACCTTGGTGTTGTGTCCACAAGTAATTCACAAGTCCAAAGAGAAATAACACAGAATTCCAAAGACACTGTTGTTTTCTTGGGTGAAAAACCTCAACAACTGCTCAGCAGTCCTTCCCCCAATAAACACAAATAACACGCTGAATTGCCCATGCTCTGCTCATACCTGCAAACATTGAAATTGGTTGCTTTGAACTTTTTTTAAGGACATGAAACCATATAAAGCACTGTTTTAAAGAAGTATTATGTGATTATAAAATTAACTAGCAACTAATTGTTATTATACATGAGTTTCCTCCAACTGTGCCCTGAATTTTAATTTTTCCAGCTAAAGAATATAAAATCTCACATTAAATGAGGATACAAAATGAAGCAAGTCAAGTGTAGATACACTAGTGTTTTCTCACAATGTTTATCACATTAAATCAACATTTACGTGCACCTGATCTCAACATCTGTGGCCATATGAAATCAGTGCTGGCTTTTTACAGCCAATATACTAATAATGTACAGAAAATGTGAGGAGGTGTCACCGCTCAGTGGCTGCAAATCTCTAGTCACAGATATTTAGTAACAGCTGCACAGCAGATGAGACCATGAGAAGGCTGAAGGCATCTCTAGAAACAATTCCATACACAGACAGCCAAGGACACGCAAGCAAGGGGAGAGACACCTTAACCAGGGTTGTTTTTTCTTTTTAGTGCACAGTTAAAGTCTATCTGCTACGTGGTTTCAATGCTCCCAAATCACTCATTGACAGTAAAAGCATTACTCCTCTCCCATATTTCTGTGCAGTCCAAATGGAGATACAGCACTCAGAAGAGTTTAAAGAACTACTTTCCAATTGTTAAGAGACAACAGGTAATCTGGTAAATTTACTGAATTACTCAGCAGGTGCCTGGTCCAATGTCCAGGTCTCTGTTCAGTCAAAATTCTATTATTGCACCTGATTTTAAGAATTTCTGACCCATCATCCATACAGGATTATTGGCTTGTGTACACTGATGACCACTTAATGACTAAAAAAACCCAAATATAATTCCTCTACCTTAATTGTCCTATCCAAAGAGGCACTGGCAAACTGGTTATTGTCTTTTGGGTTTATGACAATCTGCATGACGTAATGGGTGTGTCCTTCAAACACCTGAGAACAAGACCATTTCTTATCCCAGTCCCAGAGTTTGATCAGCATGTCATCTGGAAAAAACCACAAACAACAAACAACCAAGCTTCAGTGGGTGATAACAACCTCCTTAAAGGGCATAATCCTCCAGAACTTCATGGTACAGGCTGGAAAGGAGGCACTGATCATAATCTATTTGCATCTATAGGATTACCAGTCCTTCAGAAGGACCAAAGGGAGATGAAAGCTGTCTGTTGCTTTCAAGTCAGATTCCCAGCTAAAAACTTACTCCAAACCACGGTGAAATTTTTTAAAAACACAACCCGAGCTCTTACTTGAGAGTCTGCCACACTAATTAGCAGATACACTAACGTTTCCTCTGGCAGATATTAAGAAAGAAGGCTCTTTGCTCTTCTCTGACAAGAGCACAAGGCATTATATTTCAAATTTTAAGTGCAAATGATATTCCATTAAAAAACATGAACATCTACCAAGAAACAACAAAATGACAACTGTCATGTTGGCTTCTTGCTCAAGGACTCCTGAGTCTTCCCAAGAAGACCTGCAAGCCCTCACCCCACGGGAAAGAGGAGCCTGAGAAGAGCTGACCATGCAAAGATCCCAAAGACTCTCACCACTGCTTGTGAGGATGAAGGGCTGCGTGGGGTGCACTGCGATGCACCGGATGTAGTCAGAATGGGCCTCAAACATGTGAACTCTTTCCAGGGTGTTGTAATTAAAGACTCTGATCTGCATGTCATCCTGGGAAAGGGAGGAAAAGCCACATGAAAAGAATCTCTTGTGCAGTGCACCTTCTATGCAATCAAGGGAGCTAGGGAAAAACATTCCACCCTTGAAGAGAACAAAATCTTTAAGGAATTTTTCTTCCTAAGGATACAAATTACACTTGGGATTCAGAAGACTATAAATTACTGCTGTTTCAAGTCATTTATGAAATGGAAAAAACTTCAATCAAATTTTCATTTTTACAAGTAACTGAGTTATGGCAGCATATTGCAATGAAATTACTTTACTCCGGGTACAGGGCAGAAGACTAGGAAATGAAAGTTGAGACAAAAATATTTAGGCATTACCTTAATCTAGCCAAAAAAATATTCTCTCCATAAAGAAAAAATGTGTTACCAAGATCAAAATACAACTATTCCTCTCAAGGTACATTCACCAAATAAAAGCAGACATTTTTTTCTAGTGGTGAGCTAAACTAAAAAATTGTTTTTAATAGAACCAAGAAAAAAAACAGAAAGCAATTTCAAATTCATCTTATCTAGGATTGTCAATAGTTTCATCTTACTTAAAGTAGCACCTACGAGACTGAGTCAGAACTCTGTGCTGAGTATGTTCCAGCTGGCAGTAGAAGCTGAAATCTATCCACCTGGCATTACCTGCAGAGTCAGTCACCTTAGCAGGTTGCTCTCTTTGAAATGAAAATGTAAGCTTACCTTAAAGGAGAAAACTTCTGGGAAGCTGTAGTGAAGTATTCCCTTCTCCTCTACAAATTCAGATCAGATCAGATTATTACATGATGCAGAAAGTAATGGCATGAAATTTGATCAGAGAAAGTGCAGCTGAACAGGAAATCACAAGAGGAAACAGCTTACAGCTCCAGTAACAACCCAGTTCTTCCTCGCCACGAACTTGGCAGCTCTCACTGGCAGATCACACACTTCAAAATTCTTCACCAGAGTCTGAAAATAAAAACAGTTCAGTTTACAGCACTGGAGAAATACTGACTTTGAAAGGAGCTCTTCTATTTTCTTAACAGCCTGCAATACGTCAATTCCTTGCCTGCTGATACAGCGACTCTTGTGCTCAGCCAGAGAAGAGCAGTCAGTCAGCAGCAGTGACCGAGGATTCTGTACAATTCCATTCTCCAGCACCAGATACACAGGTGCCAGTTCTGCCCATTTCACAGCAAGGCACAGCTAAAGGCCTCACCTGTGTCTCGTGGTTCCAAACACAGACACTGCCGTTGTAGAGGCTGGCCAGCATCCATGGCTCCGTGGGATGCAGGTCCACGCTCTTGACGCGGTCAGAGCGGGCGGTCAGCTTCCGCTTGATGTCCAGTCGCAGAGGCTGGGGAAACAATGGGGAGCACGGGGGATTTAACAGCAAACTGGCTCAGCAAAAGGAAAAGGAATGCTGCAGATCACTCTTAGGATAAAAGGATCCAATCCTGCTGTCCAGGCAGACAGAAGGTTACTACTCCTTTCTATCTAGCTGCGTATCTGTTTTTGTAGGAAGACATCACATCCCCACCAATGGCAGTGGCTCTGCTTAATTGAATTCTGTGAAATTCAGAATTTCTTCATACTGTAAAAGTATCTCCAGCAGAGTCAAAAAAAAAAAAAAATACAGTGCATATCCTCCTGGTGTCCCTGAACTATGAAAGCAAAGAGAATTTACTCCTAATACAAATGTTAGAAAATACAACTTCCTGCTACTTCACCTGACAAACCAGCAAGAAAAGTCAGCTACAACAGAGCACAACATTTGCCCATTATAAATCTACTTCCATTCACAATTCCACAATTACGTTTTAGAATGGAACACTGTCTTGTAGAAACTGAGAGCAGGGAAAAGTTTAAGTCTTTCCCTTACAAAAAAGGCTCTGACCTTCCACTTTAATCACTGGCAGTGTAAAACTAGAGTATTGAAAGGGCATGAAGTCTACAAAGTGATTTTCTAATACATTCGAGGCATTGTGGATTCCTTTAGACACTCACTGGCGATCATTTAACACTGCTGTTATCTCAGAGAACCCAGTGGATAATGGCTGACCAAAGAACAGTGCATGTACTAATAAAACCTGCAGTTCCCTACGTTAGACACTGCAAGATTTCTAATAAATTCGAGGCATTGTGGATTCCTTTAGACACTCACTGGCGATCATTTAACACTGCTGTTATCTCAGAGAACCCAGTGGATAATGGCTGACCAAAGAACAGTGCATGTACTAATAAACTACAGTTCCCTACGTTAGACACCGCAAGGAAAAGAACCACCTGGTTATCAGCTAGTACCTGAACCAAGCTATGACATGGGGTGTGGAGAGGAGTTTGGGCTCACTTCTGCTGCAAACACCACGAAGGCAAGCACAGCTCCGCTTGGCTCCGCGCCTATCCCGGGAGCCGCTGGGACCGCAGCTCCCGAGGGCCGGGAAGGGCCCCTCCGAGGGCTGAGAGCCCCGGGACAGCCGCTCGCTGGGGCTGAGAACACCACGGGCAGCACCGCGCTGCGGCCCCGGCCCCTCATGCGCTCGGTCCGCCGATCGCGGGGCTGCGCTGCCTTGCCGGGGCCGGCTGGGATGGTCACCCTCCCGTAGCGGGGACGAGGCGCCCCCGGGACCCTGCCTGTCGCTCACCATGGCCCCGCTGTGCCGAGGTGCCGCCCGGTGTGCCCCGGTGTGCCCCGGCCCCGCTCCGGCGCCGCCGCCCGGGCTCGCTCCGATCTCCGACGTGGAGCTTCCGGACCCGCCGCTCTCGCGACAGCGCCGCCAGGGCTCCCCTCAGTCTCGCGAGATCGAGGCTCTCCCGTGGGATGCCGGGACGTGTAGTCGGCGGCGCCGGGGCACGCGGCGCGGGGCAGGGTGGGAGTTGTAGTCGGCGCGCGCTGGCTCAGGCGCGGGGCCGGCGATCCACGGGCGGGACGGGACCCAGCGCGGGTCCTCGCACCGCAGCCCGAGCGGCACTCCGTGTGTCTGACAGCGTTTATCGAACACCTTCTGAGCCCTGTCAGGCTCGGTGCTGTGCCCACCGCCCTGCGGAGCCTGTTCAGTGCCCAACCTCCGTGAGAACAGCTGTTTCCTGATCTCCAGCCTCAGCCTCTCCTGACCCAGCTCTCTGCCGTTCCTTCAGGTCCTGTCGCTGACACCACAGAGCAGAGATCGCCACTGGCCCCTCGCTTCCCCTCATGAGCATGCTGGAGGTTGCTGTGAGCTCTCCCCGGGTTTCCTGCAGGCTGAACAGAGCAAGTGTCCCAAACCACCCACACGGCACCCCCGCCTCGCCTGCTCGTGGCCTCCTCTGGACACTCCCGAATAGCTGAATGTGTTTTCTGTGCTGTGATGCCCCAAACGGTGTCTCCTCAGGGTCCCCTCAGTGAGGAGGCGCGGTGAGGATCTCCAGGAGTGCGGGCTGTGCCCGCTCCTGTCCCCTCAGGGCAGTCTCGGTGTGCTGACACTGCCGGGGGACCGGAGCACGGTGACCGCGCTGCGGGGCGACCTGCCGGGGAGCACAGCGTGCCCGTGTCCCTCAGAGGCAAACACCGAGCCTGGTCAGTGCTGCCGACCCGACACGGCCAGTGTGACACTTTTCTCTATCATTTTGCCAGCTAAAATTGCTGCAACTCCAAACAGCATGTAACAGAAACGTGGGGAATGTGAGGGTTTGGGAAGCACCAGACCACGAGGAACCACTCTTGAGGGAATTTCTCCTACCCCTACTCCCAGACTGAAGTTCCATCTCTAAAAATTGCATCCCCCACATTTTGTTGTATAAAGGAGAGGAATAACACAGAGGATCTTACATTAATTGGGATCCAGTTAAGGAAAATTCTCCTTTGGGTACTAGTGTTCAGCTGGGGATTAGGAGCCCTGTGTCCTCTATCCCACAACACTGCAAGAAGGATTACACCGGCCTGGAGTGTTTACAGTCTGAAGGACATAAACAAACAAAAGCCAGAGAGAGCAGAACAGTTACTGCAATTCTTGTCATTTTCACTCCGAGGGAGAAATGACAGATAATTAAACCTTAAAAAAACCCCACAAGTCTGAGAAGAGAAATGCCTGAAGCAAGAAAAGGGGCACAATATTGTCAACTGCTATGGATGAGTTTAGACTTTCAGCTTCCTTTAAGTCTTGCTTTCCACTTTGAATTTATTACAGTGATGATTCTACAGTGTAATGAATAACACTTAAAAGTACAGAATCTGAGGACGCAGAATCTGGATAACCCCGCCTAAAAGGAACAATTTGAGTAAAATTTTGAGTGTAGTTCAGGATTTTTAGATGGCTGAGGTGGAACACTGAAAGAAGAGATGTAGAGGAAAGTGACCATAATAGAGAATGTAGGTGATGGGGGATATACAGCACACAGTGTGTGTTTTTCCTTGAAAAACTCAATGAAGTCCTGTCCGGAGAGAGATGAGATTATTACAGGGCAATCAGAGATGGTCAGCAAGGTAAGGGAAAGATGAAGGAGTAGAGCTTGTTAATCAAGAAAATAGCAGCAGAGAAAGGAAGAAATTATTCTGCTGTTAGCTTCTCCTGGGAAGTTGTATTCATAGAAAAGCTAAGGGAGAGAGAAAAAGCACAGGGTATAAGCCAAGACTGACCTTACAGGAGGAAAGAAGAAATGAAAAAAAACAATTAAATTCCAAATAAGAAATATCCCTCACAATCTGTAAGAGGCAAGTTTACCAGCTGGGTATGAGTTCTGAGTCCAAACCATGATCGGTTGTGGAAATTAAATGGGTATACAGAGGGAATATACTATGTATTGGTGTGCTTTTTCTGTGGTTTTCTGTGTATCCTGCACTGACCACTGTTTCATCAGGGGCTGCATACAAACCAGCTGGACCTGTGGTGTGTCCCTGAGAAACCTTTCAGTACAGGGATTACATGAGAACACACTCTCTGCTTCAGGGTTTTTGTGTAACTCAACAGCTATTCCTATGCTTGTTTACTGAAAGATATTTTTCAGGTAAAAAACCCCAACAATGTTTTACTGCAGAGCAGTGACAGAGAGGTAACTCTGTTCCTTGTGGGCATTGCCCTGAAGTTCCCCAGTGCCCCTTTCTCACCTCTGCCTGCCTGGCTCTGCAGTAGCACCTGCTGCAGCTTACCTGGAGCAGCACACCTGGGCTGGGTATTTGGCTCTTTCCTCCCAGGCTTGGAAGAAATCTGACATTTTCCTTACTCTGGAGGAAGGGCACAAACCTGAGTTTGCCTGTCTACTGTAGCTACCAGATATCCTATAGACCACAGACAGGGAAAGGGGAGAGGATGATGCAGGGAAATGATGAGATGACTGCAGATGAGAAGCCACAGGCCTGTGCAGCCACAGGCCTGGCTTCCTTCAAAAACCAGAATAAAGCTGTACAGAACATTTTCAGTGCAGTGGGAAGGGCCATTCCACAAGTGCCTTTTTGTTAGGAGCACAGCCAGCATTTCTGTAAGTGTGGATATAGGTGTGTCCACAAGTGTGTAACAGAGGAACTGCTAATAGGGTGTTGCAGGACACATTTCCTATAGGTGCAAAGCTACTTTAAAATCTCTTAAAAAGCATTAAAAAGCAAAGCATTAAAAAGGACCTTTGTTATTAGCCAAATAATTGTCTCTCAGGAGAGCCAATCCACTCAACCTTACTTGTCTGAGATCTCAGCTTAATTATTTTGGCTATAAAATTACTGGCAGGTTTTGAATTTATTCGGCAATAAAAAATTATTTTGGAAGTAGGAGATAGCATTTTAAGGTTTAAAAAAAGGTACAGTATCATTATTTCAGAGAGATGAAAACAGTTTGGGATACCAATCACAAGCACTGATTGTTTATTTTTACTGTACCAAATGAATTCTAACTGCTGTTTTAACAATAAATTACCAGTCCACTTTCTTTTTCTCTCAAGTAAAGACTAGAGATCTGGAAACAAGAGTCAAATCTATGTGGCACATCCCGTATGTGTGAAAATTCCTATTCAGCTCTGGAGTGCTGTCAGGTAGAGCCATATCTAAAAAGAAATAATAAATGTAATTTATTATTAATATTAGATATAATAAATATAATGTAATGCATATGTATTACATGTAATATTTATATGCAATAAATGTGTGTGCTGCTGCTTGCTGCAGTAGGCAGCTCAGTCCTGGGGTCCAGGGTTTCGTTGCCCTGATTCATGTACCCAGGACACAAGTTCTTTCTCCAGGCACTGCTGGTTCTCCTCACAGGGTTCTGTGGCCCCTCCTGGGATCTCTGAATTTCACCTGGGGCTCAGCTCCCCAAGGTCTCAGGGCTTGGCTGAGCTGTTGTTGATGGTTTACCAACTCCCTAAGTGAGCTACCCTGTAACCTGAAGTGCTGTACTGTTCTCATAAGGTCCTTGCTTTTAGGAGAAACAGAGGCACTCACCCCTTCAGGTCAGCTCTACAGGACTGTGAAGTGTTTATTTCGTGTGGAATTAATGTGCTGTGCATCTGATTGCCAGGAGTTAATACCTGCAGTGCAGTGAACTGAAGCAAACTCGTTGCAGCCTTAACTTGGCAGCCAGTGAAGATTGATGGAACGTGGTGGGTTTAAAGGAAAGGTGTTATTAACGTGGAGGTGGCAGAGCTGTGAGACAAACCCTGCTGTAAATCTGCATTAAAGCCTCCCTTGTTAGGACAGCATTTCACTCTCTGGTGGCTCAGGGACAGCTGTGGTGGGGAATGCACTTTGTCTCCTTTAGTGTGAGCTGCCCAGCCTGTCTCTTGCTCTCTAGGAAACATCCCAGCCTTGGATACAATCCTGACCCACGCCCCAAACATTAACCTGACTAGAATAATGAGGAATTTAAATGCCAGTAAAGAAATAAAAACTGCCAAAAGGCTAGAGTTCAGATTAGAACAAATATAATCCCTCCAAAACCTGCAACCTGCCTGTAGCAGCCTGATGATGCATAAAATGATTGTTTCCAAAAATGGCTGTTCCTTCAAATGCAATCAGGTATGTGCTGCATGCAGAGGAATGAGCTACTGCAGTCAGTAAAGGAGAGACTGGAAGTTTTGTATTTTGTGTCATCTAAATAGTATTGCCTGACACTTTCATTACAGACCTGCCTTTTCAACTCACAATTCTGCCAAACCTCAGCCACATGGGTTTGGATTTTTTGTACTGGGAGTCTTTGTCTCAACAAGATAACCTATTTCAGACTGTCTTCAAATTTCAGTAGAAAGGTTTACTGTTTTTAAGGGGTTTTAAGTGAACACAAATACCACCTTCTTTAAAATCAGCAACAGGATAATCAGCATACTTTCAGCAGCATCTGATATGGATTTAATTTAAAGAGAAAATCAAAAGTAGTAATTGTGGTAGCACTGTAGTATGTGATACCCACATGCTAATAACAAGGAGAGATGTCTTTAAACAGTCGTCTCTGAGAAAAAAAAAGGTTGTCAGTGAGAGAGACTGAAGTGTTGTACATAATGTAAAGACTCCAGTTCTTGACCTCTTGTGCTACAGCTTCTTTGGGCCCATTTGATTCATTAGATAAGTGCTATCTTTATGTCATTCATGTAATCACTTAGCAAGAACCATCCTGATTGACCTGTTAGCACTCCTGATTTATTAACACTTGCTTCTTGTTTTATTTCCTGGAGGCCACAGTTCCAATTCTGGCATGATTCCATTTCCATTAAGATTGGTGGCAATAGGGCAGGCCTTAAACCACAGAAGTGCTTCAGAAGGCAGCAGTTTATATCCTCCCAGGTATTCCAAGGTTGGAGCTTGTAATTTCTTTCTTTATCAGATTTACAATGCCTTCCGCTGTAGTTGAATGTTGGTGCTAATGTTCTTTTACTGAGTTTTGAGGCTTCAGATAAACTTATTCCATTTTCGATGCTCATCTTCAAATCTGCCAAACTGTTCCTAAGATCTGATTCAGTGAGCAGTTTAGTTTGCCCTGAATATAGTCTTGAGATAACATGAACTAGAAATCCTAAAATGACTTCCTCTTGTCTGGGGAGTATCAGTCCAGTAGCTACTTAAAAATTTCTGTAATGACATTGATTTCAGGACAAAGAGATTCTGTGATTTCCATTTTTATTTGCTTTATATATTTTTAACTTATCGCTGCTGACTGCAGAGTTGGAGCATTCTTGGGAAAGGATTCAGCATCAGGTTTTCCATAAGCTGGCAGAAATTGTTTATTGAATAGCATGGGTTGCCAGCACCCTGGAAAACTGAGAACACTGTGTTTGTTTTCTATTGAAGTTAGACAAAATTGACATAGAGATATTTTTTTTTATCCAGATAAAAAGTGGTAATAAAAGGAAATTTAACAGCAGCACTATGGACACTGAGTCAACGTGAAAGGTTCGTGGCCAGACTTTGATAATTGACTGTAGCTTGTTATGGAAGAAAGTCGGTTGTTTTCTCTTGATCTGGCAGTTTTGCATTTTCCAGATGCAGAAGTGAGGCTTCAGCTCCTACTGCAGTGTCTGTGCAATGTCCAGAACAATCCAGAATCCGAGGATCTCGATATCCTGTCCAACAGCCTACATGGTGTCTGCCTCAAAGGAGCAACAACGATGGTAAAACTGCTTTTGTGGCAGTGCAGTGATATCAGACAATACTTTCCACATGTGCATTTCATCAGCAAACAAAGAAAAGAGGATAGGGTTTCAAGCACAGATGTCACTGTTGTCACTAAGATCCCAAGGCACAAAGTCCTTTGTCTTTATCATTTGATAGCAGTCGTTTCCCCAAGGGCTCAAAGGCAGCTCTGCCTTGTGGTGTGCTAGGCACAGAACACCAAACCCTGCTGCTATGTCTTGGTAATTTACACAGGGTGTCAGAAGAACCTTCTAGAAACCCCACATGTGCCCATATTCCAACACTATTCTCTCAAGATATGCCTGTCAAATGGAAGGTGGCTTTGTCAACAGGTTTGGAATTAAAAAAAAAACCCAAACCTATTATTATTTTAAAATTAATTTACAGCAGTGTAATATGTAGGTGTTTTTCTAGGAAAGGTCAAAGCCCTCTACATTTATGATTGGAGCTGCATAGTTACATGTTGTACGAGTTTGCATTGTGTTCAGAAAACCAGCAGCACACAGGGTTCTGTGGCATTTCTGCAGCACTGAATGCGTGTCTTTGTATTGGAAGATTTTTCTTCACAATAACCCAGTAACAAGTTGTTTATGTAGGAGAGCAGGCCGTGATGAAAGCTATATTAAATTTTATCCTTGCTCTTTTTACAATAATCATACATAAATAACATACTGCCAGAGGCAAATAAAACAATATATTTATATGTACAAGCACTGTTTCTTTGTTTTCCCATTTCTAGTAGAACCTGAATCATTAATTTTTTCAGAGATACAGTCATATATAAAAAATCCAACAACATTAGTGTCTGGTGTGTACCTTCTTTGTGTAGTCTGAAGACTGCAAGTTATCTCAACAATCTCTGTCCATTGTTTGAATTTCTAAACTCAGACTATAGCAATGAATTTTTTTATCTTTGAATACCTCTTTTTCAATTTTTGCTCAGTATAATACATAAATGGAACCTGACATAGGATTTGCAGCATTCAGATCTTCTGGACAAATTAATTCCCAAAGATGAAGTATAAAATCTGTTGATGAGTGAGGATCAGCAAAGAATCTCGGTTTAGACTAAAAAGGTTTAGACTAAAAAGGCTTTTAATGCTAGAGGTTTCTGGTTCAACACTTGTGCTGCTGTTCTTGCCATTCTGTAATACAGTCAGCTTCCCCCTCCCTCCAAGCAGTGATAATAACCATCACCCACACATACTTTTATATCCTTTAGCAATTCTTCCATCAAAAATAGAGATGGATTATTTCTTATATGGCTTTCCAAATTAAAACTGAGGAGTTTTAACAACATGTAGCCAGTATGTTGTTGGAATTTCATCTCTTCAAAGTAAAAGTACTTGGAAAGTTGTGACGGGTTATGAGTACAAAAATTATCTTAACAGTTCTGTTCTTGAGAATAAACGACAAGGATGTTATTCAATTTTCCACAGAGGTATGACAAAAATGACTATTTTTGGTTTGAGGGGAGAGGGCAGTGTGAGTGCAAGATTCACCACTCGATGGCGCCTTGATTCTGTTCATCTCCATTTCTTTTTCTTCTCTGATGTCTTGACACAAAATCCCAAAACTGGTTTTGTAGAAAATCTGTCTGGGAAAAAAATATGTATCACGTATTTCTAAAAGATAGTTTTTACTGTCTTTTGCTGAAGTAGTGAAAATTATTTAAATTTTCACTGATTCCTTTTAACTCCAGTCTTCCAGTGAAAAAAGGTGAATTCCCTCAGTTTTGGTTCAGCAGTTCTTCAGTGTAAATACATGTGGGCAGACAATGGCATGGGAACAGTTCCTGGCATCAAATCAGCCGACAAGGCTTTTTTCCTTTGTGATACCTTCTCCTGTGTCCAGGGGCTGCACTGCACCTATCACAAAAACCCCAAATATAACAGATTTTAGATTTTGCTCTGTCCTGTGCACACTTGTCTGTTTTGCTGACAAAATCAAGGCTTGTTGGATGGGTTTGTAACGGGAAGAGGTGCCATCCACTCTTTGAAACTTTTCAAAATTAGTTACAAAATTACTTGAATGAAAATGCTGTCTGATTTTTGATGTGAACTATTCCATGACAAATGATGACTATTGTTGCATTCAATGTAGAAGAAATCAGTGCCGGAGTTGTTTGAGGGCTCCTCTGAGATGGGATTCAGAAGATTGACTCTGGATGCAAATAGATGCTGGAAATGTTTATAAAATAACACTGGAGGCTATGTCATTCTGCCAGCAGGATCTTTAGTGATTGTGTGTTGGCTGAGAGAATTCTGCTGTTTGGGCAAGTAGATTTGATTTGCACAAGACAAAAACTGGGCTTTGTTGGCTGTCATCATGTTTGTGTTTATAGATTTGTGACAAAAGGAGTTTTTGAATAAAGGAGTTTTCTGGCAATAACCCTCTGCAGTGTAGACCAGAAATTTGAGGAAATTTTTCTATGCTGAAGGTAACAGTACAGAAAAGAGTGCTTATTGTACTACTCATACAAGTGCTCTTAAAAAACCAAATATCACTAAGTTAAAGCATTTATCTCCAGAGTAGATGCTGCAAATTCTTCTGTGGCTCCAAGTAACTTCTAAAAGTTACAATCTCCACTTTATAGGGAACTACAGAAACCAAGATTTATTTCTTTTGCTCTCTAAATACTGCCAGATAAGAAGACCTGACATTGAACTGGATATAGAAGTTCTCACATGAAATTTTCTCCTACCAAAAGATATTATCTGGTGCTTTCCATCCCCCTCCCCCCCCCCCCCCCCAGCCCCTGTTTTTTTTTTTTTTTTTTTGCTATATAATCATTATAATGCAGGAGGAAAATGGTGATAAAAGCACCTTTATGTTCCTCAGTCAGTGGAGATTAATTACTGCTGAGGCAGCTGGCAGGGAAGGATAGGATAGTAATGGTTTAATGGTTTCATTTCCAAAACCTATGAAGTGGTCAGGGAAGAAGAATGAATTATAACCTTTTAACAAAGTGAGATCAATTGATAGAAATATTTTCATATTTTGGTCCTTAAGTCCAAGTGGAATCCAGAAAAATAAACATGTCCCTCAAATGCTCTAGCATTGACCTAATATTTAAGAAAACTACTTATTTAAGGGGAAACTGGCTGCTGGGTGTGAGACTGGGAACACACTTGGCTGCAGAATTCTATCCGGAGTGATGGACTGAGAACTCTTGGTTGTTCTATTGCTGGCCATTAAGGCAGAGGACTGCAAATATTTGGAATAAATTGCAAGCCCAGAATATGACATAAATCTGATTTATTCTAGAAAAGAATTTTAATCCGTGTCAATTCCATTAGGGAACAAATTTGCAGCATGAGGTGAGCTATTTGGGACTTATTCAACCCATTCCAAGGTGCCAAAATGTGTTCAATTTTTCACTGGAAGATTCCAAATATGTTCTGGGTCTCTTTTTATTTAAATTATTTGCAGTAGGACAGGAACAGAGTTCTGTCACATACTTTATAAATAAAACCTAAGATCTGAGAAGCTGTTATGGTGTTTTCATGCATGACCTTGCCAATATTTGTTTATATTGAGATACACAGTAAGCAAAACAGGTTTGGGGTTTTTTTTTTTGGGTGACTTCATGAAGGATTGACTTTCTTATTTGAAACAGATGACAAAAACTGTATTAACAGCACCTAGAGATTTATCCTTGTGAAGGAGGCAGTTATAAAAACCTAGAAAGCCAAGCTCAGGCAAAGGCTGGAGCTGCCTGGGCTTCCACTGGAACCACACTGATGTGGCCAAGGGTTCAGCTCCTCCTGCCACTGTCCCTTAGTCCCAGCCTCTGTCCTTTGCTCTGCTGCAGAACCCCTGTGCAATCAGTGGGGCCACAGAAAACCTGGAGCTGCTTATTGTTTTGGATGTCACACGTCCCCTAAACCAGAAATCCTTCCGTTCTGATCATCCAGGGCCTTGCTGTGGAAAACAGTTATTTTCATTCAGCGACTCTGGCTGTGCTAACATTTTAACTAAGTGCTCGTGTTTGCTGTATATTCAGTTTATGCCATCAAGGAAAGCAATTTGCTGTAATGCTACACAAGGCACCCATTAGCAGCAAACAGCAATCTGTGTTTTCGGAGAGCCAAGGCTGTTATTTCACAAAGGGAGCAATTCAACTCTGCCTTAATCCTCTAACCAGCAAAACTCATCCTCCAGGTGTTTTTCCTGACTATTTGACTGCTTTTGGCTTCTCAAAAGTGTTTAGAAAATGAAAGTCTAATTTAAATTAAATTGTACATTGTTATTAAAGAAATATGATACATATGCTGTATGCAAATAAATGTAAATTCTCACTTTTTTTTTAAATGACAGAAAAAAATGCCATATGTCACATGCCTTTATTTTTAGCTGCTTCCTTCAATATCTAAACAAAAGAAAAATATTTTAACTTAAAACCCTGTCTCTAAACATTCAGGAACTTCACTGCATTAATTTATTGTATCAACAGCAGTGAATAGCAATAAACATTTTTCTGACCCTGATACTTTGAATGCCTTAAATTCTGCAGCTTCAGAGTCTACAGTCTGCTTTCAGTAGAGGCCTGGTCAGGATCTGATCTGGCTGAACTGAATAAATGACTCCCTGCAAGTGCTGTGACTTAAGTAGAACTACTTGCAAAACAAGCTCCAATATCTAGTTTGACACCCTTATAATTATTTCAAAAGCCGAAAATTAACTAAAACCATATCAAGAAAAGATAAAATTATATATTTTAAGAACCTACTGTTGTCTCACTTGTTACACCAAGTGATTTTTATTACAACTGTGACTCACTTTTGTGCCAAAGCTCAATAACTTTTCTCTGCTCAAGCTGGAAAGCACGACCATGGAGTGGGAGGATGTTCAGGCAGTGTGCAGAAAAGGCACACTAAACTCTTCAGTTGGCCTTTAGGACTGCTGCCCTGTTGGAAGAGCACTGCTTTAGTCTGATCATTGGGAAATTTAAGCAATCTTTGGCTTTATGGCACTTCAACAGAAAACTTTCGTTATTAAAGTTCTTTTTCCCTACATGTGTGTAGGGAAAGATGAGCAAATTTTGAGAAAACAAGTCAGGTCCTAGAAAGACAGCCAGAAAAAGACAAATCATACCATTTTGTAAGTAGAAAAAATATTAAATATTGTAAAGTAGACAATGAAACAAGTACTGTTGTGAGCAGCAGAACCACCAAAGCTCAGTTTCTAGGGGATTTTATCTCATGGTTGAGTTAATTGGCATCCAGCTGAAGGTTTTCCATGGATACAGGCATTTATCCTAAATTATTTTCTGAGACTTGATAAACATGAGGCCCTGTACCCTTTCTTTTACTGGAAGCATTCTATCAGGCTATTAATTTTGACATAATATTATAGAAATATTACATTTAGAGACTTTATATTTTACAGTCAGATTTGACCAGTCTACCTTGCGCAACTGGTTCAAATGATGTGGGGGTGGAGGCAAACAAATATCGTGGGCACCTATGAACCCTTCTACCCCTGGATATAAAGACATGTGTGTGTAAAGATGCATAATTACATATATATGTAATTGTATATATGTATGCATATTACATATATATATCTCCATGAATATCCCTGGATATAAAGACATGTGTGTGTAAAGATGCATAATTACATATATATGTAATTGTATGTATGTATGCATATTACATATATATCTCCATGAATACAGGACATGTGTATATCCAAAAGTGAATGAAACAGAGGAAACAGGAGTCACAATTAAGAACTTACAGGGAAACAATTAACTTTGGGTGCAGTGACAAAAGCAGCAAGGGCACTGCACATTAAAGAGCAGCTCAAAGTATGCCTGTTGCAGCTTTCGCAGGGAGCCATCCCATTTAACTTCCATGACATGATTTAATTCTGAAGTCATAACTAAGTTTAGAGGAAAAGCCTTTGTGAAGGGTTTATCAGATATTCAGGAAGCCTTTCTTTGAAAGATTAACCTAAACGAAACCCAGCAGAAATCTGAAGTACAGTAGCATGAAAACAGGTAAAGAGAACTTCCAGTGTTCCTGTTTCTGGGTCTTGCCATACAGTAGGTAGCTTTTGTCTTGCTGCAGGGACTCTATTTGACCCTTTTCCCCCATAAAAGCAGTCAGAATTGTAGTATCTGTGGGATCTTCTTGCCAGTCTTTTTGCCAAATGTTGCTGCAGGCACACTGATAGGTTTGCTGATGGAAGAAAGTGGATTCTGTGGTGGGACCACAGAGACTCTCCAGGCTCACCTGCTGGTCTCTTCCAGCCCTTCAGCTCTTTGGAGAGCAGAGCACTGTTCTGATGGCCAGCTGCAGTTTCCATGCCGCAGTTCCAGACTGCTCTGCAGCCATGTGCATTCAAAAGCCCTCCCTGAGGGCTGCCCCAGGCTAGCTCTTTGGCACGAGAGCCACAGCGAGGGGAGGGAGCACTCTCCTCACCGGGGCTTGCAAGGACAGAGCCTTAGGCACGAATGCCTTGAAGGACTCTGCGACGGGAGTGAAGAAAGTAGACTCCGAATTCTGGTGAAACAGGGTTTATTGGGAGGAGCAGGGAGACAAAAAGTCCAGGGGATCCAAACGCCAAAGACAGTGGGCAAGGATTTAGAGTGACTTATAAAGGCGGGGGGGCAATAGGGGTGGAGCCTGCCCTCCAACCAATGGAGGAGCAGAGGGAGTGGAAAAGGAAAGAAGGACACTGCTGTGGGACCAATGGGGAGTGACATGGGGAGGGGCCCCAGCCCCTAAACCAATCACTTGATGCCCAGGAGAGAAGCTTCTGGATGGAGAGGATGGGTAGCGAGTGAGGGACAGGGCACCGGGTGGGACAAAACAAAGGATACAATGTCAACTGGGCTGACAGGGGAGGGGACAGGGAGACTGACAAGGATTGCTGGGGAGGAGACAACCTGGGTAGAACCATTACACAACCACAGGGGCGAATGGAACAAACCAACTTACAATATACAACTTAGCATAACTAAGAGCGTGAAAAGCACAACACAACACTGCTCCTTCTTGTCCTGTCGATCTTTTCCTCTCCTGGAGCCTGGAGGAGAGTGTGCCCCTATTCCTTCCATGTTTATAGTCTTTCTCCAAGTGAAGCCATGTTTGCTCTCACATAAGACAAAGCTCCTCATCTTTCCAAGGATTCCTCCACCCTGAAGAACTCTGGAATATCTACTGTCATCTATTGCATTCCCATTTCTATTTAATGGTGACTGAAGCAGTGCAGTGTGAGATATAATTAAAGCAAATGTGCTATTTAGAGAATAACTGACAAAATTTTTGCAGCTATTGAAAAGCTTGTCTCATTAGTATTATTTTAAATCTCATTTTCATAAAATGATTTCCTCTAATCCTCACAATCTGCACAGAAAGTAATCAGCAAGCTGAAATTAAAGTATCTGCAACCTCTGACCTTTAAATCAGTCACAAATTAAAGAAAATAATGTCTTCTAGTGGAATAAAAACTTGCTAAAGAAATAATTTCTATCAATCTCTCCCCACTAAAGAAAAATATATACCCTTGCTTAAAAGAATACAAATAAATCTTACTAAGCAACATTTTTTTGTTTAATTTTGTCTCCATCAGATCTTGAAGTAAATGCTGATTTAAAAACTTAAGACTTCTTGCCAGATGGCAGTGGAATATCTTTCACAAGCAGCACAGCAGCAGAGCATCCAGGATATCTATGGCAAATTCAGAAGGCATTCTGTGCATGTCTGTGACCGTCCGGAGCTGCAGAGGAAGGCAGCACTGTAGGGCTTTGCCACAGAATACAACTGCCAGGAACATTGACAACATTATTCTACAGCCTCTGCCTGCAGTGTTGCTCTCTTCTTTTAGCAGTTGGCAATAAAACGCTTAACTTTCTGGAAGAGAAATTGGCTCAATGCAGAGCCAGTTGGCTCAATGCAGAGGTTTTTTAGAAATTCCACCATAAACATTTTTTCCACACAGCTTTGTCATTGTCATTTGAAAAGCCCAGTGACAGGTAATGGTACTGATTCTTTCCCCAGTACTGCACTTATGAGGAAGTGATTTTGAATTGCTCAGACTTTTCTATTCTGGATTTATTGGGTTTGCATGGCCAAGCTTTAGCAGGGTGGAGCTCCAGGGGTGGCTTCTGTGAGCAGCTGCTGGATCCACCCACAGCCCATGGAGATCCACCTGCAGCCCGTGGAGATCCACCTGCAGCCCATGAAAGCATGGGAGAGGCAGGGATCCACCTGCAGCTCTCAGAGATCCACCCACAGCCCATGGAGATCCACCTGCAGCCCATGGAGATCCACCCACAGCCCATGGAGATCCACCCACAGCCCGTGGAGATCCACCCGCAGCCCATTAAAGCATGGGAGAGGCAGGGATCCACCTGCAGCCCATGGAGGCATGGGAGAGGCAGGGATCCACCCATAGCCCATGGAGATCCACCTGCAGCCCATGGAGGGCATGAGGAAGGCAGGGATCCACCTGCAGCTCATGGAGATCCACCCACAGCCCATAGAGATCCACCTGCAGCTCATCTCTGTCTCCTTGCACCATTGGGGGCAGCAGGTAGAGCAGGGAGGGGTGGGAGGAAGGTGTTTTGAAGATCTTGAAGAAGTTTTGCTTATCATTGTCCTGCTCTGTTTTGTTAGCAATAAAGTCAATTAATATCTCTAATTAGAGCCTGTTTTGCCCATGATGGTGTCTGGTGAGGGATCTCTCTCCCAGTCTTTATCTCAGCCCATGAACCCTTTGTTGTTTTTTCTCTCCCCTGTGCAGCTGCAGAGGGGAGTGAGAGAGGCTCTGGTGGGTTCCAAGAATCCATCCAGGGTCAACCCACTACATTGGATCAGGAGGTTGCTGATAAATTCCCTTCCTGGGGCTGTATTTGAGCAATATTCTCTGTGAGGAAAAGAATCCATGCAAATGGTAATCCTTCAAAACATCTGAGACAGCACTGTGTGCCACAGGGCTGAAAAAATGTGAATGAACATTCTTTGATTTACCAGCAAGGTCTGTTCCTCCAGCACAAGTATTTAATCTGCTGACAAGGAGATAAGGGACTCTGAACAGCTTAGAGACCAGCCCAACATCACAAATATGATACAAACAAGGATAACTTTGAAAGGAATTATAATGCAACAGAAAGAGTATCTCCTCTGTCTCCAGTGCTGTGCGTGCAGTTGTAAGTTCTTGTGTATCAGTCTGTGCAAAAATAAAATCTTGTTTTGGATAGTAGAAATCTTGCATATTTCCTCACTTCTTGTTAAAAATTCTGAAATTTTCATTTTCGAGCTAGGCAAAAAAAATAGGGTCAGATCCAGTTTCCTCCTAATCAAAGTCTACTTGTGCTCAATTGCCTGCTTCCTTTACTTCTGAACCATAACCATTAGACAGAATTAGTGAGCATAATAAGAAACCAGTTGAAGAATGTTTGTTTTCCCTCTTCAGACTCATCATTAGTGAATTGATGGTAGTTCCTTGTGATATATGAAAGGTTTTCTTTGGATTTATGATTTGGTGTGAATTTACAAACAGGGTTACTCCTGGCAAGAACAAACCAGGAGAAATGTCACTGATTAAAACATGCACATTTTGTTTCCTAGTGATTACATTCTGATAATATTTTGAAAGCTTAATGAGCTGTGGTAATTTTTTATCCTTGTAACTAGCAGGGACTTAGAACGGTGAATTAAATAAATTTCTACTGAAATGTCCAGGTCAGGGCTGAATCAGAAAAAAATAAGGAGTTTACTAACTCCAAGTGCAGTTTCTTCTGTGCAAGCTAACACGAAAGCATTGCCCAGGCAATGTACAGAGGAAGTTTGATACCAAGTCAACTTTTATCAGGAGAAGCAAAGTCCAATTCATAAAAATATCCTGACATATGCACTTCTATGCCTGTTGTGATTTATTTCCAGCCAGCAACTAAGCAGCATAGTGCAATCCCTGAAAAAACTCCAGGGCTGGCTAATGACAGTTTAATGGGTGAAGAAAAAGCTGCCTGCACAAGCAAAGCAGAACAAGGAGTTCATTCTCCACTTCCCAGGTGGGTGTTCAGCCGTGTCCAGGACAGTGGGGTCCATCTTGTGTAACAGCTCCTTGGGAAGACCAAGGAATTACTGGGCAATGCCATCCCAAACACAGCAGTTTCTCCCTTCCTTCTTGCAGCTTTATATGCTCAGCATGATATTCTAAGGTGTGGAATATCCCTCTGGCCAGTTTGGGTCAGCTGTCCTGGTTCTGCTCCCTCCCAGCCTGTTGGGCACCTCCTCACAGGCAAAACAGGGAAACTGGAGTCCTTGATTTAGAGGAAGCACTAGTTAGCAACAACTAAACCATCAGTGTGATGTCAGCATTATTCTCTTGCTAAATCCAAAACACAGCTCTGTACTAGCTACTAAAATGAAAATTAGCTCAAACCCAGCTGGAACCAGGATAATGGCCATGGCATAGAAGTATTGGTGGTACATTAATCAGATTTTTGCAGATGTAACCTAGTTGTCAGCTGAAGGACTCCCTCCTTCCCTATCCTGAGCTATTGACAGTGAGTGGGCTGAGGAGCAGGTGGAGATGAGGAGAAAGCATATGCTCCTCCATTTCTGCCAAAGCTTTTTCACATATTTTCTGTACTTCTACTGATCCACTGATCTGTTCAGTGGATTTTCACTCCTCCCATACTATACAGAGGATGGGGGCTTCTGGACAAGAGAGAACTTAACAGTGCTAAAGCTGATGTGAAAGTTTTTATATCTGAAAGGCAAGGTTGTAGGAAAGACAGTGTATTTTATTAGAATAATTCATGTCATTGGAAAAAGCAGATGAGCTTTTGGGCATACAAGCTCTTCTGGGGAAGATGTGCACACATTTTGTTGAATAATAAAAGTTTCTATCTGCTGAAGTAGTGTTCATCATCCACGGTTAACTTAAACTTGCCTTTAGCAAAGAACATGAATTCTTTTGAAAAACCCTGAATAAAACTGAGAAGAATTGCATGGAAAAGATTTTTCTTTTTACAGTCTCTGAAAGGTGGTACAAGGTGAAGATTGCAGCATGCTGGGCACTCTTTCTGCACAGGGTACATGCAGACTGTGTATACACTGCAGTTTCCCTCTCACAGTCCTAAGTGTGCCTTAGTTTTCACACCATGGAGCAACTCTTCAATGCAGGGTTTGCTTCAAACAGCAGATTTCTCCACTGGGATGGTTATTAGGCTGCCAGTTCTAACTGGAAGTTACAGCATTGTCATTGATCCATGTTAGGATTGTACTGAGGAGCTGCAGCACTTCACAAAGGCCGTGAGATATTGATCCGGTGATAACCAGCAGCAGCTTTAGACCTGGGCCAAATCCAAGGGAACAGTCCTGATGTGGAAGGACATGTATTGTGCTCAGTGAGGCATTCTGTTGCCTGAAACTGTGCACTTAGTGATCCAGCACTAAATTAAATAGAAACAGTCCAGTGAATATCCAGTGTTACTCAGTCACCCAGAGACATTATGATAATCCAGCACTGTGGAGACATAGACTGTGACTGAAATAATTGTGACTGTTAATTTTCAGCCTTGTTGCTAATGGACATTCCTCTGGAAATCATTATAAAGATGGAGGGAAACATAATTTGAAAGACAATTACTTTTATTTAACTCTAGACCGAAAGGCAAAGGAATTTATGAAGTTTATAACTGTTTGATGTTATTTCTGTAAAATGTGTTTGTTTCCATAAACAGGCACATAATATCTTCACATAGAAGTGTCAAAGGAATGAAAATCTGGCTTCATTCTTCTTTTTAGACAAAACATAACAGCATAACATTTTGATGAAAATCTGGGAGGCTTTCTGCTCCATTTTAGTTCTTCTTCTTAAATGTCTGATGGCACACCTGGTCTTCACATGTCAGTTCCTGCAGTATTAAAACAATTAGTAAGTATATAGTGGTAGAAGTTTTTTTCACATATATATCAGATCCCACCAGAAATTGCTACAGCTGAGCCACTGCATTAAAAACTTATTCTTATGAAATAGAGAACAGTAAGAAAAGTGCATTATATGTAACCAAACTAATTCATGTTGCAGTAATTAGTTTTTGAAACATGAATTGAATTCTAAGAAGAATAAACATGAACAGTGCATTAAAATTTTGCTTTAATTCAAGACTTTTTCATGTTCTGTTATTAAAACAGTATACTGTAATAGTTTATAATTCATGTTGCCTCAGAATTCATGAGATGCACTGAAACAAGGAAATAAACAAAAAAAGAGGAATGCTTTCAAAAGCTGATTTGCTTCAGAGGTGTGCCCAGCTGCTTCTTAGGGGCCAGAACAATGCAGCATTGCTGCCCAGGGCTGCAATGGCCCCTTAAAGGCTGGCACATTGCAGTGCAGCCAGTTTGGCTGGTGCCATCAGCCAGCATTCCTGTGCCACACAGGGCTTTGAAGGGACTGAAAAAGGTGGCCAGCAAAGGGCCAGTTCTGCAGGATGCTTTCTGAAGACTGCTGTAAGGATCTGCTTGGCTTTATTTCCACCAGCCTCAGTGCAAATCTTGGTGCCAGCACGTAGAACATTTTAGGTCAGCTTTTGGATGTGTGTTCAGACAGCTGGAGAGGTGCACTGGACAGGTGATTTTAGTTGGGTGGCCCTTTTTGGTTTTGAATTCCTGTCTTTGCCCTTTCAGGCAGAAGATGTGCCCCACTGTGACTGCCCACACCAGTAAAGCAAACCTGTGAAGGAGCAGATAGCTCTCAGCAAAGCTTAGGAGAGAACAGTGGGCTTTTCTTAAGAATCTCTCTCCATCCACCTACTGTGCCACCCAGAATTATCATGCCCATTTTCTGATTGCTTTCCCAGGAAACTCTGCAATCATTATCATGATGGGAAATGTTCCAAAAATGAGTAGATGTGGCACTTTGTGATGTGGGTTAATGGACATGGTGTTGTTCAGTCAAAGTTGGGACTTTGTGATCTTGGAAGTCTGTTCCAACATTAATGATTCTGTGATTCTACAATACTGTTAGTTTGAAATCTTTCTGCACATCACTGATTGCTGATTTCCTGCTCAGGCTTTTCTGGCCTCTCTTGGATTCACCACATCTGTCTTCAGGCTACAGCTTGCTACTTTAGGTGTTTGAATTTATTATTGAACTAAGAAAAAATAACTGCAGTATAGGTTTTTTTTGTGGGATCCTCTTAAATATCCAGGAGTTTCTGATCTGTATTACGGCACAATGTGCTAAAATTTCGTATTGCTTTGTTCAGAAAAAAACCAATAACATCTATCTTGTAATCTGATTGGGGTTTTTGTTTTTGGTGGTTTTTTTTTTTTTTTTTTTTTTTTTTTTTTTTTTTTTTTTTTTTTTTTTTTTTTTTTTTCTTACCAGTGATTGTATAAGAACAAGAATATTTATGTTAGAGGTGCAAGGTAACAGGAAGGGTTGAGAGCTGGAGGGAAATGGACTGGAGCAAAAAAACCACTGCAGGGTTATGACTTAATTGGTAGCAGGTGGACAAAAATTGAGCATTCCTGAGTTGAAACAGAGGAGAAATTTCCTTTGAGTTCAGAGATCAGAACTGTCTAAAGACCTTTCTAACTAGAAAAAACCCCAAATCCTTTGAAATGGAAAACCTGAGCCTGTGCTGCAGCCTCAGTGATGTGCTGCGGATCTGTGGAGCAGCCCTTACCAGATGCAGGATGTCTCCTTCAATCCAGTGCTTCCAGCCCCTGTTGTTCTTCTCACCTTTCTGAACACAGACCAGTTTGTCACCATCCCAGGTCACCAGGGACTGCATGAAGCAGACAATTAACTCAGTTACATTAACCAGAAGTTTATGAACATATAAAAATAAGTTCAAACAATGTGAATACAGAATTACAGTTTCTTCCTATCATTCTCCAACTTCCTCATAAAAAAAACCAAAAAACCCCAAAGCATTTAAACAAAACCCAAATGCATTCAGGATGACAACAGTGTGACAGAGGGAAGCTTTTGCAGTGCTTTGTTGTTATTTCCATGTGTTTCTTCACATACACGAGTAACAAGTGTTCACACTAACTGGTGAACTGTTGAGTGGATTTACAGCTACTGGTGCAATATATGCAAAGTGCATTTTTTCCTCGCTGTTTAGAGCCATTAATGAAAAAAGTTATAGGGTTTCATGAGTGAAGACTTGAAGGCTTGTACTGCAAAGTGCAGTGCTGACACCTTTTCCAGCTCTGAATAAAGTAACAAGAGGAACAGTACATTACTATCATCTCATACAAAAAAATTTGTTTGTATATTTTAATGTACTTTCTGAAACGTCTGATGGCACACTCTTCACAAGTCAGTTCCTGCAGTATTAAAACAATTAGTAGGAAATTTAAAGAGATGTGATCATAAGGTGGACAAAGTGGCTGGCCCTGCCTGAGCAGACAGGTTGGACCTGGTGCTCTCAGGAGATCCCTTCCATGCTCAACCATCTCCTGCTCTGGCATAATTCAGTCTAGCAGCAGCAGAAAAGGTCCTGGGTATGCTCATTCTTGTCCAGGGGCAGGATAACCCTCAGCAAGGAAAAGTTCTCTTTACAGGCTGAATTATCTGTATACAGATGTGCCAGGGCACATTCAAAGCAACTCTGCTGGAGTTGTTCTGCATTTGAACCACTGTTCTTTAGGGGCATATTTAACCATGTATCACACAACTCTTTATTAGGCGCCAGTTACAGTCCATGAAAGCTCAGTTATTATAAAGCTCCAAGTGTATTGGGAGCTTAATTCATTTTCTAGTCCAGCACTGGATGATTTATTTCTCTTATGAGGGAGCCTTCCATTAATAATGAGACAAAACTCATTCCATTTCAGTTAATTTCTTTCTTATTTACGGAATTTTCAAGCTACATGCTCTTTCAATTATCCATGCCCTCTTTACATTTAAATGTTGCCTACCAGTTTTATTACCTTCATCTAACTTTAATGTATTTGAGGCATTGTTTTGTTAATAAAATGACCAGAAAATACTTTTAGAGCAATTCAGAAAGTAATGGCATGACATGTGTTCTTTTTCCTTATCCCCTCTAGAAACAAATAACATGATTTGTTTAGAAATTAATATTAGGCAAAAGTAATTAAATCAGGTAGGGTTATAAATAAACAATTCCTTCCTTCCTTCCTTCCTTCCTTCCTTCCTTCCTCCCTCCCTCCCTCCCTCCCTCTTTGCAGAGCAAGGCTTTTGTAGTGGTGATGAGCACTAGAGGAGCACTAATTGATGGATTTAAGGAGTGATGAAACTAAGGAATCCTTAGATCCTTAGCAATGCCTTCAACTGATCTGAAGAGATGTGGGAGCAGTGTTTTTAAGCATAGACTTTGTTACAGGAATTAGTTCCACTCAGTGCCCACTGGAGAAGGAGACAGAAAGAAAATTTCGATATAGGGATGTTCAGGATGGTGAAAAAAATGGGTCTTACTCTTTGACAGCTTGCAGGGCTGTGAATGAGAAATAATTTGGAAGAAATCGTAGGAGTTACACTGCACAAAGTTAGTTTGAGAATCAAAAGTGATCCATGGTGAACAAACCATGTCTTCTGCTAAATTTGTGCCCCTCCAGTAAAGGATGATGTGAGTTCAAATGTAAATACGTCCTTTATGCTGCCACTTTTCCTATGGCAATTGCCAAAACAAACAGGTCTTGTTGACAGAGAGTTTTGATCTCAGCTTCTCAGAGTTTGGCAGCTGGGAGCTGAGTGACAGAAGAGAGGTGTGGAGATAGAGGTGTGGAAATCAGCAGAGCTGGTAATGGAGATTCAGTGAATGATGACCAAGGGAGGAGGGGATGCTGGATTAGCAAGGCTCCGACAGGGACAGCCAATGGAAATGTAAGATCTACTGGCCTTTCTACATCTGAAAGTGTTGCTTAAGCTTTTAGGGTGAGAAGAAAGTAAAACAGAGGCAGCATTGATACAGAAACATGAAGCTGAATTCAGGGAGTGAATCGGTGCTCGTGTGTATTGGTTTCTTCCCTGACTTCTCTGAGAGAGCCTTGTTTGAATCCCCCAGGAACTGAGACTGCCTCAGGAGGGTAGGGCAGGGGCTACAACATGGCCTTAACACAGGTGCTGCCCACAAATCCCCTGAGAGGTGTCTGAACAAATGGGCACGGCTTCCTGGGGCAGTTCTGAGCTCAGCCTCCTCCAATTACCCCAGGGCAGTAAAGCACACATTGCTGCCTCCCTGCCCTCCTGCCCTGCCATGCTCCAGCCTTTGGCTCACACCTTTTCCTTGCCCCTTCCCAAACCTCCCCTAAGAGTAAAAGCTGAGTGCAGGTTTGTTTTTGACAATGCCCAACTGTTAAACTGCCCAGCTGAGACTGATCAGTGCAAACCCAGCCATCCCAAAGTGAAAAGTTCTATTGATGCAGTCCTAAATTCACAGGGGTCAACCCCCTGTTTCCTTAAGGAAGATGCATAGGTAAAAATACAATTTTGCTACTTTCTAGATACATAAAGTGTATCAGAAAAGCTGGAAAAATCCCCTACTAGAAAAACCTAATTAACAATTGTCCTCGTGCATCTCAGTAGCCATCCTGATTTGCATTTCTAATAAATGCCTGTAGCAGGAAAGAAAACTGTCTCGGGATGCAAATTACTTCTGCTTCATAAAAATCCTCTGATGTCTGTAAAATATTGGGGTTTTACTTAATGTATTCAGCTGATTTTGGGAGCTGCAGGCTCCTGGTGCTGCCTGTGGTATGAACACCAGCCCCAGGTTTTACCTTTACTGATCGGTTATCCAGTCCTTTGGTGTGCTCCTCAAACTCCACCCCCACAGTGTAATCCAAATCATAGTTTCTGAAAGTACTGAGTGTTTTGGTTTTAAAATTGTCTCCATTTTGAACAATCTCCTTTGTTTGTTTCAAGTGTTTTGCAATCTTACGAGTTGCAAAATCAATACCTGTCAAAAACCAGAAAAGAGAGTGAAAATTCCAGTATTTGCTAACGAAAATAAAGCCCCACGACATTTATATTTACACATTAAAAAATAGAGTCAAACATAGTTCCACAAATGGTGTTTTTACGTGCAACATTTTTCAGAGAAAAAGATCATTTCAAAGAAAAATCATCTTGTGTTTACAAGTACACTTTCAACTTGAGGCTCTTCCACCGATAATACATTTATTTATTAACGGGATATCCGTGGGAATGTTGTGAGCATACAACATACAACCAGGAGTGAATAGATGCTGGTGTGTTTAATCACCTGAATTTTTTTGAGAATGTGAAACAAGAGGGGCTATTAAGCCTGACAGTGTCTTTTTTGCCTCACTAAAGAAGGATCTTAGAATAACATTCCTTATCAGAGATTTAACATGTTAGACTGGGTATGTAATCGAGAGGACCTGGGCATATTACTTTTATGATGAACCTATAGTCTGGGAGTATACAAGAGGCTAATTAATTAGCTTAAAAGAATGAAACTTATATTAATGAAAAAAGAAGCAATGAAATAAAAAGCGAAATCCATTATTGTTCGATAGCAGGCACGCAAATAAATTGCAGTTCAAAAGGAGAAATTCACATTCAAAGTGAAAAGTCAAAGAAGGGCATTTGTGCAGAGCATTTGACAGTTTCTGTTGCATATTCTGTCAACATTTGCTGCAGTGCTGATGTCCTTGACACCCTTATTTGTTCACAAGGAGGTGCACACAGCTGCTTGGCTCTGGAAGCGCTGCTGTCACCACAGGAAGAACATCCCTGACACCATCGCAGGCTGCCCCAGTGCCAGCAGCATCCCTGTCTGCACTAAACATTTCTGACCAGCTGCCAGGGGATCTTATTGTGGTGCTGTATGCGAATGAGATCGCCTCCCATGCTTCTGCAAGAGACCGAAAGATGGGTTTGGTTTGCTGGCCCTCCTCTGGCGGCTTCACGCGGGTGTTAATCACTGCCAGCCCAGCACTGCCACTCACTAACGGGGCCCTTTCCTTCTGCTGGATTCATTATCCTACTTGGGAAGTACTAATCGAGTTGAGTAAGAGGATAGGCTTGAAAAAAATGTGACTTTTAAACATGGGGATAATGGTCTTGTTCAGTATTTATATTCAAGTCTTCTTGGGTATATTTTATCTGCTGTGGTGGATTAAAGCTATTCCGGGGCTGATTTATAGCCAGGCAACATAAAATTTAGTTCTCTCTGAGGGGAAAAATGTCTAGACCTCTAAAGAAATGCTATTTCTGACTAATACATTGGTCTTGTAGCTCCTGGAGAAAAATCAGGGAGGTTTTATTAAAGCATGGTTTTCATAACTGCATTTTGAACAATACAAGCAATAAAAATGATATGTAGTTCTATTATAGTATATTTAAATACTTTTTAACATGTTTATGATAAAATCAAACTTTCTAACTTAGAGGGCAAACATAATCTTTAATTAAAGTATAGAAATGTGTATGTATTAATTAAAAGGACAGATGAATTAAAACCACCCATCAAAACCTATGTGCTTTGAATCTGAGCACATTAATACTTAAAATAGCAACAAAATGTAAAATGGAGAGAAAAAGAGACGAAGAATATCTTTTAACCCTTTCCCTACCATTTATTTCTGAGAATCACCTACAGCATATGCATCTTTGCAGTGGTTTTGGTGTTGGGTTGTTTTTGCTTATCCACTGGCAATTTAAAATTACTAAAGCTGATTGTGTAGATATAAGTTATAGTTTATATATGCACATATGCACAAAAATCACTTCAATTAATGTGTATCTTTCTCCTGAAATTCAAGACATTGTCCTAATCATTCTCATTTTCAAGCACTCTCTCGTTTTGTCCCTCACAAGTGTATATGCATATTACTTACAGATGTCCCTGAAGTCATTGAGTTTTTTTTTCCACAAATGCAAAAGCTAAAAACCATGAATAGTGAAACTTGCCTTTCTCTCTTAAGAGAGTTAAAGCTTTGAGAAAATTGCAACTGCTTTCAATTGTTGATGAAGAATGATGAGAGTTTATTTTTATGCATTTATGTATTTCTTCTAATTCAATCTGAACAGACCAATCAATTAGGATTAAGATTCTTTGGTAAAACTAGTAGAAAATCAGTTAAAGCATCAAATTTTTCATCTCTGTACCATGATTAGTTCAAAGCACTAATTAAATAATGGCATTATTGTTAATTTACTGCTATAGAACATCTTATTGCTCTTTAACCAACTTGTGGCTGCACTACAGTAAGAATATACCAGGAGTAAAAAAGATCTTTTAGATCTGAAAACCTGTTGGCTTGAGGCTTTTCCCCCTCACCTGTATCTGTTATTTCATTCATCTAAATAAAGAATAACATCTTTGGCTACACGTCTTCATTTGCTTTTATATTGTGATCATTGCAATTTTGAAAACAATGACTTGATTTGTAACGTGATTGGCAGAAAACCTTATGCCACAATGTACATTAATTTTTAGGACGATTTGGCTTAGAATTGAACCCTTTTCTCTTGATATAATTAATATTTTGTCATTTACCTAAAGCAACCATGTAGCCTTCAAAGTTGTCATTGGTCACCATTTCCCAGGTCCCATTGTAGTCAGGCATGGTGGCGGGAGCCTGAACCCAGCTTCCGTCAGGAGGAGAGGCTGGACACAAGCTCTGCTCAGGGAATCTTTTATAAACCTTCCCAGATCTTTTTTTTCCACTCAGGTTTATGGCTCTGTAGATAATGCAGTTGAAGGGGCAGAGTGATAACCCTGGAAACTTTGCTTGCATTGGCAAAGTTCACTTGAACAGCTGGCAGACAAGGAACTATTTCAGAAATATGGAGTAATACAGGATATGATTTTACAGTGACCTTTGTAGAGAACTGCTGGCTATTATGGGATACCTTTGAAATACATTGAACACCTTGGCAAATTGTACAACACTGTTAAAGTTTTCAAGGTGAATTGGTTTTTAGCTCCTTTCTACGTGTCACTTTTCCCTATGAATTTGAGTCTTACAGAGCTGACCCATCCAGAACTCCCACTTAAAGCTTATGGAAGTCTTGAATGTGAAACAAATGGTAGATAGGGCAGGAAAGAGAATAGTCCTGTTCAAAATATTTTGGCTTAGTTTGATTTTCAATATAGCTGCCATATACCAATAACTGTACTTATACCAACTGCACTTTCTTTTTTTTTTTTTTTTTTTTTTGTTTTGGTTTAAGAGCAAGTTTAGCAAATGTAAACTAAATCAAAATAAATCATAATTAGTATCAATCCTGCCCTGAAAATGATTTTGCAATTCCTCTGAAACATGTCAGTTTTTATTGTAAATCTATTTTATACATAGTTGTGGAGAAAACCATGGATTTCAGTTGTGCAGATAAGCACATTCAGAACATGTTAGAATGGAGAATGTGCAGTCAAACTTTATTGGAACTTAATGTAAGTACTAAAAGCAAATTAATTTAATCTAAGTTTTATGTTGTGGCTTTAATCAGACAAGATAATGTACAGATGGTTCTACAGAGACAATAACTGAAGTGACCAAAGGTAAAAAAACTTGAAGTCCTTCCCTTCCTCACCTTTTTTTTTTTTTTTGTTTTGGTTTAAGAGCAAGTTTAGCAAATGTAAACTAAATCAAAATAAATCATAATTAGTATCAATCCTGCCCTGAAAATGATTTTGCAATTCCTCTGAAACATGTCAGTTTTTGTTGTAAATCTATTTTATACATAGTTGTGGAGAAAAACATGGATTTCAGTTGTGCAGATAAGCACATTCAGAACATGTTAGAATGGAGAATGTGCAGTCAAACTTTATTGGAACTTAATGTAAGTACTAAAAGCAAATTAATTTAATCTAAGTTTTATGTTGTGGCTTTAATCAGACAAGATAATGTACAGATGGTTCTACAGAGACAATAACTGAAGTGACCAAAGGTAAAAAAACTTGAAGTCCTTCCCTTCCTCGCCTTTTTTTTTTTTTAAATAGGAATATTATTTTTAAAATTGCTGGAAAATGTATTAAGGTCTAAATCTTCAACTCAGAAATAAGTAAAGGGAAGATTTACTGATCTTATGATTTGTCTTCTATGCCTTTACTTTGTTAAAATTTAATGCAAAATTCCACAAATGCTGAAAATTTGCACAGGGATTAAAAAAATCCTCAAAACAAACCCAAAGAAAGTTGAGAGTTTCTGGCAGCTGAGTTCTTAAAATGCCTCAACTTCAGGAGCTAATTTAAGACAAGGAGAAGAAGTATCCTGATCTGTGCTTGTAGGAGCCCTGAAGAGGGTTTCAGTGGGGCAGAGGCAGGGGGAGCTCAGTGCCTGGAGCTGGAGCTGGTTCCTGTGGGAATGCCCCCGGAGATGCCCTGCAGCCCTGCCTGGGGGAGCTCTGTCTGCAGAGCAGCTGATCCAGGGAAGCTGACACCTTTATATGGGCCCAGAGGAGCTTTCTGGAACCTGCCTCATCTCCAGCACAGTTCATTGGGCCGACCACATCTACCACTGATGTGTTTTGTTTCCTCTGTGAGAAATTCCAGATGGAACTCTATGGGTGATGCCACACTGAAAGTGAAATTAAACCCCTTTTGTGCTGTAGTGTATTATGTAATACTTCTGCAACAGTTGGATTTTGCAGATTTTTGTGTACTTGGTTTCTTAGCTTCTGTGTTGCATCAATGTCAATAATACATTATTACTATTTACACATTTTATGTACATACAGAAAGGTCCTGTAAAAATAAGAATAAATCAGACTGTCTACAATCACCTCCTAGAAGCAGAGCATGTGCTAGAAGCACAGGGTGGGATATTTTAGACGCTCACTGATTTCAGTTCTGACACAGTTTACTCCCTATGTAACACTCATTTTGGTGAGCTGGGGAAGAGACTGAAGCTGTATCGTGTGACCATCAGCAATTAATGTCCATTAACAATCATTAATTAATGTCCATTAATAGAGTAACAGAAGGTTCCATTGCTGTAGATATGCAGAGCTAGGCACATTCTGAGAGAATTAATTATGACATGAATACCATCCTTTGCACAAAATATCATAACTAGTTAGCAGCACGGACGTGTACTTGTACAGCTTTTCCCCACAGTGTTTTGGTTCTGCTCATCCCTTATAATTTTTTTACTTTTTTCCCCCAGTATTTACATTTTCCCCCAATAATTTTCTAAGCATGTGTTTATCCATCAGACTAAATTAGCATTTTGAGCCTTTTCAGGTAAAATACGATTAGGAGGTTTCCAGACACTACATTTAACCAATCAGGGAACTGGCTAAGTAGGGGATTAATAAAACATGAAATATTGATTTGACAGAGTTCTGTGATGCTTCATGAGCTTTAAGAGTGTTGCACTAAGGTCCACAAAGAGAATATTCAGTTCATGAATCAATATCTTCAGAGACAGTAAAACCTCCACCACACCCAAAAGCCTGCCTAAATCACAGGGCACAGCACAGCACTGCTTACACTATTGCCTGTGTATCTACTTGAAATTGTGCCTATTGTCTACTTGAAATCTTAGAAGTAATCCTTTGTGTTTTGTATTTATTGTTTGTGCACTCCATACACAGAGACAAACTTTCAAAATGGCAAAACAGTATTACCTTCCCTTGGGAAAAGTCTGCATTTGGAGAAATGCAGGTAAGGTGCCCTCTCCTCCTCTCCTAATTGTCACGACTGTCTTGTTCTCAGCACCCTTTGCTTGCAAAACTGCTTGCTAAAAATGAAACACTGAGCTCTTTTTTTTTTTTTTTTTTTTTTTTAAACACAGGGCTAAGACTTAGGGCTGAATACTGAGTTCTTGGAAATAAAGCAAAGTCAAACAAATCAACTTACTTCTGCTAAAAACCTAAGTAACTTTTCCAGTCTTTATTTTTGTGTGAAGAAAGAAAGATGGCATCGCTTGCCTCGTTCCTGTGAGTCAAGATTGATTAGAGGCAGTTTGAAAGGAAAAGCTCTCATGGAAAACACTCAAATGCTGTTTGTGTGGAAGAGTCAGCAGTCATGGATGCTGCTTCCAACACTTCCAGTTCCTCCCTTTGTGTCTGAGACCTGCCCAGAGAGAAATTCTGTCTGGGTAGGTGAGCAAAGTTCAGCCTTTCTGAAAGAGCTGCAAGTGCATTCCCCTTGGAAAAGTTCTTCTGTCAGAGCTCTATATAAAGCACAGAAGGACCAGTCAAATGGAATTTTCCCTGTAAACTTTTGGGGATGGTGTTTTGAAGAGTCTGTAACATGCTTCCCACTCTCCCCTTGCCTCATTTAATTTATCTTTTAAATTATCCAATATGCAGATATAACATAGGAGAGAAATACTCCCCCAAGCAGCCCCTACACTCTTCATGCTTGACAGCTGAGACTTTGCCTGTAGTGATTTGGTTGTTGTTTAACACATGGGAACATGGCAAACTGTGTAAGTTGTTCTTAGCAGCTGAATCCCCGTGAAGGATTCCGACAGGAGCAGCATGCTCACAGACACCTATTATTATTTTTAACTTGTTAGCACATTGCACTCACTAGGTTTATTTTTATTTTTTTTAGAAAATTAATCGCTTGCAATGCACTCAGCGATGGCTGCTGCTGCTGCAAAAGCTGTCAGAGGTGCTGCCCCATGGGCTCTGCTCTGCACAAGCACCAGGAGTGACGTTCTGAACCCCAGAAGCGCTCTGGAAGGAGGCAGCGGGCTCCTCATCCATGGGAAATGTCCTGCAGGCCTCAGCTGCTGCCCAGGGACCCCGCCAGGATGTGGCAGGAACAGAGGAGAGGCGTGGACAGCAGGAGGGGACAGAATCCAGAGGTTTTATTTGCAAATAGGGTTTTCTGGCCCGTGTGGGGTTGCCTTCCCCAGCATTGACTGCCCTGCTCTACCTTGGCCATCCCCGGCTGATCCAGCCTTTCTCCCTGGGTCAGGCACACTCAGTGCAGGCAAGCCCACCCCAGTGCCTTGGAGCTGGAGCTTTGGCTGCGACTCCTGGGCTTTATTGCTGTGTTCAGCCCTCCAGACAGGGAATGGAAGGATTCTGGCCCGTTGTACGTAGAGTTCTTGTTGCCCAAACACTTATTATTTGGTGTCATTCCCGAGCAGAGATCTGCAGGGACACGCTTGTTGTTGTCACCTGAGAGAAGGGAGAATTCCCTCATTCCCATCTCAGAACAGGAACGTGTCTGACACCTCATGACAAACCAGGGACGGGGGGCAGGTGCTATGGGAGGATGAGGCTGTCCATGCCACTTTGGGTTTTGCCTTTTTTTCTTTTCTGTGTTCTCTGTACCCTTCGCACGTACACCTGTGGCTCTATCACCTATTGAATTAGTGACAAGTTTTCCCAGTACTTTTCCATGGCCTTTCCCTGGGCAGAAATAAAAAACAAATTCCAGAGCTCCAAGCCCTGGGAAGTGCAAGGCCCCTGTGCTGTCTTGGTTCTTCCTGGGAACCAAGGCTGAGAGCAGCTCTTGGAGATGTATTTCATGGACAGAGCACAGCCAGTGCCCAGGGGGCTCCAGAGAAGGGGCTTGACCTGGGGGGATTGCATCACCACTTGTCCTCCTAATTGGTGCTTTCATCAATTATGCTAATTTCCTAAAACCTGTAACTGTGTACTCATCTCTGTAGGGGGGGGGTTGTGGCCATCCTTCAATGACTGCCTCTGAAGGCCTTCAAATAAAGATCTGCTCTTACAAAATATGCTTTAAATAACTCTTAGAAAGACTAATTGGTTTTCAGCCATGGAGGTTTTGTCTTTTTTCAGTCATTTCCACCTCTCCTACTCCATCTGATTTTGCTGATGGAGTTGGATGCAGATGTTACAAACATTATTAATCAAAAGCCTCCCTCCTCTCTTAACTAAGGACTTTGGCTTAGCTTTTAGAGACTTCATAATGTCCCTTGTGATTGTGTTACTGATAACATAAAAAATATAATCCAGTGGACTCTATTTTTTTGAGAACTCACTTTTATTAAGGTGGTTTACATTTTGAAATAGTATGCTCTAGAGAACTATTAGCCAGTGGATAAAACTGACCAGCCTTGATTTTCAAAATACTGAAATGGGGAATGGGAAATACTGAATTTATTTGTTTATTGGTTCTCCTGAGCACTTATTCAAAGCTCTTTATTCAGGCTTTGAGGAAGCAGATAAAAATCATCAGCCTTTGTGAAATCAGAAAAACTGAGGAGACAACATGGTTTGGCCAAGGTCATGAAAGAAGCCACCAGGCAGAGCAACCATGAGCAGAAGCCTTTACATTCTGCACTAAAGCCTCTGGCTAACTCCAGCATGGATGGAAAATCTGAACCCCTTCTAGTGCTTTGTCATTGCCATTAAGGCTGCTTAAATGTTCCCTTGAAAGATTTTTTCAGGATGTGAATTCCCTGCATGAGCTCCGCATAAATATCTGTGACTGTAATCTATACCTTAATTGTGTTTATTCCGTGGCAAAGTTTTGTAATTGCAGCTGCCACTTCTTATCTTTATCAGTAAAGGTTGTATTACTTAGACATTGAACTGGAACACTGATGATGGATTTTGAATTTGAAGAATCTATAGAAAGAAGTCTGAGTTTTTTTCTTTGGTACTTCCACAACAATTCAGTATGTATTTATCTCCTTTGGCTTGTTCATGATTGACATAAAAGCTGAAATGCCAATTTAATGCAGGGTCTCTCATCCATTAGAAGAATATTTTAAAGATTTTGTTTTGTCAGACAGAAACAATCCTCTTTACATCATCTGAATAACACTTTAAGAGATACTTTCCAATATCTTAGACCTCAAGTTTCCACATAACTCATAAGTGATAGAATTCAATGATAGAAAGATTTTGCTTCCAGTTCTAGAATAGTGATGAAGAGAAAAGGTTGTATCCTGGTTCTAAATTGGCAATTATTTGATAGAAATAGCACTGAGGATGAAAATTGAATCTTTAAAAAAACCACTAAGTTGAAAAATCCCAATATTGTCTGCAGCAGTTCAGTGAGTTTGTCCACTCATTGTTGTTAAAATGCAGCACGTGTGACACTGCAAGCTGGCTCCTAAGGCATGAGTGCAATCCATCAGTTACTGGGGATGGGCCAAGCAGGACAATCCAAGACATTGCTGAAGTTAAGATTTCTCCCAGACACACGACAGAGCTGGTTCTTACAGCAGGGATGCCACGGGGTTTCACTTACTGGATGCACATGCATGCAAAGCAGGGTAAGGAGCATTTACATCTGTTTTATTGACATTGCCACTGGAAAACTAATTGGAATAAGGAATTGATAAATATGGTAATTTCACTTTTCAGTAAAATGTACCAAGTATATTTAATGTAGAAGAAGATAAAAGAGAAAATAAAGTTTCTTAAATTCTGTATTTTAGATGAAAATTTATAGATTTAGATAGAGAAAATTTATAGATTTAGAAAGAGATTTACCTATACGTATATCTCTATATAATATAAGAGAATGGCAGGCTGTGTTTCACTAAAAAAGAAAAAGAGAAAAATGATTGAAACTTGAAAATCTGAGACTTAAATATAATCTCAGATTATGAAAGGATTCCCTAGAAGTTCAGAGTAATATTCATGATGTGTTTCTCCAGTTTATATGTGAAAAAAAAAATTAATCAATTGATAAGGAGAGTTACTGTAATGTGGAGGAGGGTGGGTCAGAGACAGAGACCACACACCCCCAAAGTCCATGTGGCACCAGAGAATGTTTTATTGTTTGAGCCCAGCCTTATGCAGTGGGTTTGAAACACCCTGGTCTAAAACACTCATTGGTCTGGTCTTAAACCTCCCAGTCCTCTGAGCAGTGAGATGTCTGCAGCTTAGCATGGAGCAGGATTGGGTGAAGTGCCTGTATGGCAGCCCAGGGGCTGGGCTCTGGAACTGGGCTGGGTTTCTGATTTATAACCCAATTAAGTGCCCAGCATAAGCCAGGTTGTCCTGCCACAAGTTACTTTCAACAGAGCATAGAAATTTGCTTTTCCAAATTTACATGAAAAGCTTCTGAGAAACTGGAGAACTACACAAGTGAATTTTTAGATACTAACTGGGAAGGGAGGGGAAGGAAGGAAGGAAGGAAGGAAGGAAGGAAGGAAGGAAGGAAGGAAGGAAGGAAGGAAAACAGCTTGCCTAGAATAATTCCAAAAGGAACTTAAGAAAGCTGGATGGATAAAGCACAACAGCCATGTTTACCTCTATCTCACTAAAACTATTTGCTATTTAGTGCAACATGGAAGTGTCCACTCTGGTCTCTAGAGATTTTCCCCACCTGCCCCTTTCAGATTGCATTTGAAGTTATAGTTACTGCAGTTTTTGGCTCTATCATGATTTTATGGACATTTCCAGGTGATCTGGGGTTTGATCAGAGCAAAACCCAGTGTGGATACGAGCGTCTCCAGTTCATGAGCACGGACACAGGCTGCCAGGGGTGTGGGAGAAGCAGCAGTGAAGTGTCAGCTCTGACTTCTGCCATGAAAAAGGAGTTTGTATTTCTTCAGCACCATTAGCACCTCATGGGGAGTCTCCCTTCATGGCAGTGGGAAAACAAAGTCCTGTGCTAAGATGAAATGTGTTACTTGTAAAAATATAGATAACTGGGCAGTTTTTTCTAGCTTGCCAAACATAAAGCACAGTCGTTGCAGTAAGCTGTATATCTGTTAGGGTGATGTTTATCATGGCCTTTGTTGCTGGTAAAAGACAATCCTGTCAGGGAAAGGAGGACTCTTGGTTGTCAGGGTACTGTGCTCCATGGCTTGCACAGATGGAGAGATGGGGAGAACTTTTGGGGAGGGCACTGCTGCATGAATTAGCTCTGCTATCAGGGGATTGAAACCAGGGGGCATTTTGAGGTAAAAAAAATTTCTGTTGGAACAATATTCAGCATGAGGGTGGAAAAAATTATTCCTTTTCCTCCTCGTGACTACGACAGCTACACCTGGAGCCAGCGGTGCTGAGGCTCAGAGAGCAGCGCGCTGGAAGAGTGACGGTGAGCGCGGGCTGGGAGGGCTGGGAGCAGGGCTGGGACATTGCCTCCCGCCTGCCACCCCTTGGAACGTGCCTGTGCTGGCCTCCCAAGGCTGATTTGCCATCTCTGCCCAACAGATCCTCCCCTCACAACTCAGGGTTCTGCTGCTGCGTGGCAATGGGGTAGAGCTGGAGTTTCAAAGAACACATTGCATCATCATCATCATCATCATCATCACCTTTCCCTGGTGGCTGTTACACACACACTTACCAGAGCAGGTCTCTAACTGGATGTTTTGGAAGTTTAGATTTATCAAAAGCAGCCCAAGACTGTTCCTTTCCCCCCATTTATGCAGTTTCATAGTGTCTGACCCAGCAGCTGCTGGCTAATCTCCCTTTTATCTCCTCAGCACATCAACATAACTTTTTTCTTCCTGTCAGTGATAGCATTGTGCTTTTATAGCTCCCATATCAAGGCAGAGATCTCAGTCCCTTGCAGAATCCCATTCAAGGGCATTTGCAATGTAGACAGTAGGTTGAATTTAGATATTTAAATACGACAAAGAAACATACTTGCATTAATCCTAACATGAAAGTTAATGAATCAGTCTTAAACATGGAAATACCTACTTTGGAAATCCTTGGCAAAATTACAGGTAGTTTTGTTGTCTTGTGAAAAGATAAAAAAGAAATTAAAAAGTGTTATTTCAGAAAGTACTTTTATTGTGAAAAGACCAAATTATAAGCAAATAAGCACCAAAATGACCTGTGGTACATCTTTAAAAAACTGAATTTTATAAAATTAAGGAGTACTTACACTAAAAATCATACGAAAAATGGAAAAATCTTGTTCTGTCCAGCTGTTTCATCACCAATTATTTTTTGGCTGGTGGAACACACCTGCTGCACAACAAAACAAAATGCACTCCAAAAAAAGTTGTAGTAGGTCCAGGAAAAGCTTTACTTCACAAAGAAAGATCTCTTATGAAAAGAGCCCTTTTCTGTGCATACCTAATACATTTATTTTTTTTCCCTCATGATCCAGTGTCTTGAGGCTTGTTGCTTCAGAGATGAGCTGCAATGAACCATTGGTCATCTCTGTGACTGAAAGCTGTACTTATTTTGCTATGGAGGATTTTGCCATTGTGAGACCTTTTTTCCCTTTTCATTGTGTAGGGGAGACTTAAAAGAAGAACAATATTACTTGTCTGGGGATATGTTCTACATTTACCTTCACTTGACTAAGATTTGGACGTTCCCTTTGCAAATTTTTAGTGCCTAATGGGTACTGAAAACCAATCACTGCAGGGGAATACGTGATTGAGCAGGACCTAGATGTCCCTGAAGTTAAACAAGCTGCAGTGGGAAGTACTGCATGACATTAATCTGATTTTCAAAGCATTTTTTTGTGGCTGAAAAAGCAAAAAGGCTCTCCTAAAAATATCCACAGGATTTTCAAGCAATTAGGTACTTTTTAAAACTCAAAGTTAAGCACCTGCTAAGGTTTTTGAGTGACCTTCAGCAGTTTCAGTACGTCCTTGTTTCTTTGGTTCCTAAAATACATTTGGATAGACAGTCAAAAATAGATGGTTCCATGCTGAGAGGTGGAAGCAGAAATGGAATTTTGTGTAATGTCATAATTCAAATGTCTGCAAGGTGGACTTGCTGTGAGAGAAAAATACATTATAAAGGGTTGAACATATGTTGAAAAAAAAAGTTATCTGAAATAATTCTGCATCTGTGTTTGGGAGTAATTTTCCTTGTGTGCAATTGCACAAAAGATGACAAAGAAAGCTTCCAGTGGAATTTTGGGGCTTTTTAGTCCATAAGGAGGTGGAAGCAGACTGTTCACAGGTTATTTTGCTAGGCAGCTCTGATGTTCTACTTCTTTTTTGTTTGGTTTGATAGGGAATGAATCATCAGTTTCTGCATCATTTCAAGGTGTGAAACCTCATGTGCAGCTCTTGTTTGTCTGGCTCCTGCAGCCCCCGTGTCTCAGACTGGCTAAGCTGAGCTCAGACAAAGCTGGGTTGATGAGCTACTGCTGCAGAGCATTGGGACAGTCTGCTCTGTGCTTTTGGTTGTTTTTTTAGGTATAATAGGTCTAAAAGTCTCAAGTAATTCCTTCAGAGTTAGAATTTATTATCAGTTCCAAAGAGGAGCTGAGAGAGTGTCTGTGTTTGTAGCTGAAATAATGAACACGTGGTGGAATGGAGGAGTAGTGATGGATTGGCTTTCCAGCCAGGGCTGCTTCAGAGCACGTGCTGCCATTAAGGATTGTCCTGACTAATTAAGTGTCTCTGATGAACATTGGCATCTCTGTGGCAATGAAGAGACTGCATTACCTTGTTGTACCCAAAGCTGCTCAGTGCTCTGTCTCAGCAAGTTCTTTCAGTGCTGTTGTAACACACATTAAATGACACTTTTCTCTCATTTTCCTCTACAAAAAGAACCTTGGAAATTCCAGCGTCAAGAATGGCAACATGTTTGGTGACAGGGTGGGTGAAAGATCACACAGTCATTCCACAGAAGTTCTGTTGAGTTGTGTTAGCTTCCTCTGCATGCCCTTAGCATGCCCAGCTGGAGAGAAGTGTTGGAAATTGGAATGGTTGTGGATGACAAGATTCAGTGCCTTGGTAAGAAAATATAACTCAAATCACGGTGATTTCAAATTAGAGAAAGGGAGCAAGGAACTATTGTGAGTCTTGTTGCACTTGACGGAATGTTAAATTCCAGTGAGTTTTGACTCGTGTGCTGTGATTCTAAGCCTCACCAAATTACAATGGTGACTGCACTGCATTATAAACACTTCCTTTTTTTAGGAAATCCTGACTTGCATGAGAGAAAAATTCAGTGGGAACATCAGGATGGAGAGGAACTTTTCTGTTTAACTCCAAGTCTCAGTACAATTTTGCATTAAGTCTTCATCTCTCCCTGTGTTTCACCTCTGCTCTTCTGCAGTGTTGCCTTTTGTAGCTGGAAGGGGAGGGGAAGGAAAGGCCAGTGAAACAGGCACGAGAGAGCTCGGGGAGTGAGGCTAAAAGCATTTAAAGGACTGCCTGTCTTTGCAGTGTGCTGCTGATAACCATGGTCTGTGTAACCACGTGTTCTGCACATGCACACACGAGTTTTAAATGTTAGCTGCTCTGTAATGCTGATGGGCACATAAATAACTGCTCATGCTTCTGCTCCAATCTGGAGAATGTCAAATAGCTGAACATTTAAATAAAATATTTTAAATTTGGAACGCTCTTGTCACAATATTGGCCTTTTGTTTGCTCAGCACTGGGATCGGGGTGTACCACAAGACAAATGGTCTGTTGTTATGTAAATAAGTGTAGAGTCAATAACCACAGACACTTTCCTATCCTTCTTTCCTCCTTCCCTTAATAAGAAAGGAAAGAGGGGATTTTATTTTGCCTTCATGGTGCAGAAACGTAATTGCTAGGCGTCTTATTGAAGGGTTTGGTGAAGAACTGAAATGACATTTTCCTTAATTGTTCAGGGTGGATTCTTATTATTAGCTACTAATATAGAGAAAAAGCTTGTCCTGGTAATAAAATACATGGTACTGAAGGGACTCTACTTTTGTGTGCACTTTTGCTAGATAGGAGCAAATTATTTAAATAAACATTTGCTTTGAGGTGAAAAAAACTTCTTAAAATAGAAATAGCTGTACCCAGGTAATAATCCAAGACAAATGTGCTACTGATAGAAGGTGAAATGATGAATAGCTGGGAATCTGTTCTGTGGTTACAGATGAGGCTGTCCAAATGAGAATATAATTCAAAATGGTACATTCTAGGAAGTTTTATTAATGTTTTAGTGGTGAACTCTGGCTTTTTACTGTCAAGTTTCCTAGAGGAGAGCCAAGCTCCAAATGACAGACATTGATGGAAGTGGATGTACCCAGGGGAGCACATCCATGGCACACCAGGGCTCTGCTGTGCTCCAGAGCTCAGTCCCATGGGACATTCTTTGGGAATTTGATGCTCCTTCTTCTTGGGAGGAATTTGCCATTCAGCCCATGTTTATTTTATGATCAAACTCTTACACAGATCATTACACTAAGGATCTCCTCCCCAGCCTTCACAGCTGGACTGTTGCATAAATGTAAACTGTAACCTCAATTCTTCTTTCAGTTCTGGTTTCCACGGCTTAGATTGTAAGAGATGGGAACAGCCAAGTTTATACACTGGAAGGGGTAAAAAAACCTGAGTGGCATGGACAAAACAGGGAATGGCTCTCTGGTGGGAGGAATGACATTGTAATGTACCTGTAGGTTGCAGGTTCAAGTAAACAAAAAGTGTTTTCTCAACAACGGGAAAAGTCTGTTTTGTTTACACTTCACATTCACACTGCTTCTGTAGGCACTGGTCTTTCCTAATGAAATATAAGATGTCCATTATCTGAAGGTATTGCAGTTCTGTAGGAATACAGAGTGGATAGTGGCAAACCATGGCTGAAATTCTGTTGCAGATCAAGAAAATCAATATGAAGTTTGATTCCTGGATATGAAAGCAAATCTGGATATGAATTCCCTGTGAAGGTCTTTGTTACTAAGTAGTTATGAAATAGCGAGGGAGAAAGATATTTGTCAAATAATTGTTGAATGCTGTACATTCAGTAAGCATTATGGAGAAAGTTTTAAATTACATTTCATGATAACAGTTTTTTAATGTTCATGGAAACAGCATGGTTAATTTTACACACTTAATTGGAAAGCATCGTCATGGAAGCAATGGATGAACACAATTTCCTTTTCCAAGGGAAAGGGTTGCTGCAGTGAGGTAAGAGGTTACAATTATAATGACAAGCAATTGAGATGACTTGAAGAGAATCTATTCAAAGTTAAACATTTCTGAAGTTTCTGTATTTTCCATCCATGAGCTGTGGAAGTGCTTTGTGGGCTTGCCTTTCCTCCATAATTAGCAGCAGGTTACACTACTTCTGCTTGATAAGCCATTAGTTATTAGTATGGTGCTAAATTTGCCCTTGTACCAAATGACCCAAAGGGGAAAAGCTGTCTGTTTGATTGCAATAATAATAGCTTTTAACAATTGGATTTACTTAGCTAGATGTTAATTGATCCACTTACAACCTTCTGCAGAAGGAGTTCGTGAATGTTACACAAGACTGGAGAGAGCTGCAGGCAAAAATTAGAAGACAGCTGGTGAATTAAAGGTTATGAACAGCCAAGTTCTGTTGAAGGAAAACTACATTTCCAAAAAGGTCTTTGTCAGTGCTGAGCATTAAAAAAAATCCTGCCAAGTTTATCTGGGGATGGAGGTGTGAGCCATCACTTTCTTACAGTTACTTGTTTGTTCTCTTGCTCTCCTTGGGGCTGAAGAGTGGAAAGATACTTGGAGGGTGTCCATGATTATGAAATCAATAATTAGAAACTTTAAGGAAAAAAGTTTCTGTATCCAATAATCTTCCAAGAAAAACAAATGACTGATGTGCTTAAATTTGGCAACTGGGATATCCTCAACCTTGTGTAAGATGATAAATAGCATTTTAAATAGGCAAGTATTTGCAATTTCCCTTAAGCAGAACAACATTTTAGTCCAAGATCCGCAGGTTTCTCATCCTTCCCCTCTCTTACAACCTTTCTACCATATTTAATTGTAACCAGTTTTGATCTGTCCCACTCCAAGTACCAGAAAACTCAATCCCCGTGAGGTGGTGGCCTGTCTGTCTGTCAGAATATCAATTTAGCTATGGACACACAGCTGGCTGGCTAACACACTCTTCTAGGAGACAAAAGCAGCTTCTGCATGGACCTGGCTGATCAGATTCAAGTATATGTCCCAGAGACTTCCTTAGTCATAAGTAGTACCAAGAAAAAAATAATTACAGGGGAACTTAAATAAATAATTTGATTGCATGTCTGTAATTCTGAGCGGTATCATCCACTGCTGCTGCAATGCTAGCACAAGAATTTACATGGACAGGGAGCATTCACATGTTTATCACAGGGGGATGCTTAAGTCTTCATGGGTAATATCTTCGGGGTACTTTCTGAAGTAAAGCAAACCCCAAAACTTTAGAAAATTGAATTAGATGTCTGTTACAGCACTTCTGGTGCTACACCCACAAGATACAGTACCACTGAAATAACATGGTTCAGAAAGCTTGGCATCCCTGCTGTGCTAGCTTTAGAGTTTACAATGGCTGTTTCTGAACCTCTTTTTCTCCATGCTGTGTCTCTGCCCATGGCAGGCAGGTTGGATATCTGAGATCCCTTCCATCCCTGGCCATGCTGTGAGTCTGGGATTCCATGTTAGATCAGGCTCCCAGCTTTCCTGAACAGGATTAATAACAGTGCATGTTTTAAAACAGTCTCTGGTTAGTAGAGGATGGCAGCATTTGTTCCATTTAATGTCTGAACTGTCCCAGTCAGCACTGAGTCCCTGGGGAAGGCAAAAGCAAGGCTAAGCAGAGGAAGGGATGGTCCCAGTCCAGAGCAGGGAAAGGGATGGTCCCAGTCCAGAGCAGGGAAAGGGATGGTCCCAGTCCAGAGCAGGGAAAGGGATGGTCCCAGTCCAGAGCAGGCTCTGCCGTGGTGATTTCCCCGCTGACTGAGTCCATGAAAATAACAGCTGTTACAGGAGACACCTGGAATTCCAGGTTACATGCTAAGGTTTGTGAATTTAAACCTTTTTGAATTTGATGTGACCTGGTGGTGCTCCCTATATCCAGTGTGCTGATGGACTGAAAATCTGGGTGTATTATTCCCCCCGCTAAGGTTTAATCAGTGTTCTGATTTCAACTGCCAGGCCAAGGCTCTCCTATGCTCAGTCTGCACAAGAACATGGGACTATGATGGGCATAAAATATCTGCAAGTGATACTGTACAAAGCAATGCTGGTGTCATCTTCTGTGTGGTGTGTGTACAGTCACAGAGAGTTTCTAGCTATGACCTTACTCTCAGTGTCTCCAGAACAACAACAACAACAAATGCATGGGCAGATATTGGCCAAAGCATTTGGAAAAGCACTGCCCTTTACCCATGCTTTTGTAAGTTTTTGTTTTTTTTTCCCCAAGGTATTGATCCATAAATTTACTTGTTTTGAGAAATCAGATATTTATTTTTGATGGAACACTTCCAGTATGGATCTATTCCACCAGAGCTAATGGTAACATTTTACTGGCTTCAGTGAATTCAGGATTTAAGTACACGCTGCATCCTACAGCTTTCATTTGCTTCCTTAAAACTGCAGTTCACCATTTGAAAACAAGGCTAAGGCTCTGAAAGGGTGATATCTACTGAGAGTAAAAAACCAGCTTACAAGGCCTAAAGCTCCAGCAGCTTGTTCTATACCTAATAGTCCTTTTTTGGCAGAGTCGAGAATTATGGTATACACACATTTAGAGAGTTTAGTATCTTTAATTGGCATTTCTAAAAATAGTTTAATTTGCAGTCATTTTTTTCAATTTCCTAAAAATATTTTATTCCAACTATATGGTTCTAATGTGATCTTCATTTCTGTGTTTGCTCTTGTAGCTGAGGATGCTCAGTATTAGCATTTGGAGAGTTGCTGGCAAGTCAGTAAATTCTATTGTTCTTCATTCCTGTAGCAGCAGTAGCTCACTGCACCTTCTTAAAGACCTGCTTACATGTGACTCCACACACTCTTATTTCCTAGGAAGAGAAAATAATTAGAAACCACAATTTTTACTTAGGACAAAAATGTTATGGATTAATGTGTACACCCAACTGAATTTGAATTCATGATTTTCTATTAAATTAAATTGGGAGGCTTGTACATATTTTAGCCTATTTTTCATCCTAAAAGAAAACATCTGGTTCGGGTTTGTTTTCTGCTAAAAGGTGAAGCAAGGGAAGTTTTTTTGGGATCTCAGATCTTAAAGGGCCAAATACATTCCTGGTGCATCATTCTTGATTTGCAGTCAATAATATGCAACTGCTTTAGGCCTTTGGCATGAGCATTCTCTGTTCTGGTTGCATAAAGCAGTGGGGATGGATTTGCCTCACCAGCTCTGAATCTCTGAGGACTGGTAGCTCAAGCCTGCAAATTTAGAAATCAGGGTCACTTTAGCAACACAGAGCTCCTGGCTCCCAGAGACAGGTGACTGTACAGAAGATTTGCTCCAGGCCTGTCAACCAGCGGAGCACAGAGGGTTTGACTGAACGTGAGCACCCTGGATGTACAAAGCTGATTCTCTGAGTTCCACAGGAGCTTTGGAAAAACCCCCCTTGCTGATCTCTGCACCTCTGTGAGCTGGGCATGAGCAGGGGCAGAGTTCCCATCCTGAGGCTGCTGCTGTTTGTTTGCCTGTTCACACATCCCTGCTCCTGAAACTCCTCAAGGTCCATCTGAGAAGTGCACACAGGTGTGTGCCTGGGGCACATGCCTGGGGCAAGGTTTAGGTGCAAGAAAAAAGAGTGTGGAAGCTCTTAAGGGACATAAAGACAGTGCTCGTGCATGACCTAGCAGAAGGGATACACTTTCCAGTTCAAGATGAGACTTTTAATAAAGCTCCTAGAATATTTTGATGAAGTTATGCACATTTCTTATGGGGGACTTTGACAAAGTGACTTAAAAAAACCTTAAACTAGGTCAATAATCTCAATTGACATGTTATATGTCAATTAATATGTTGCTCGACCCCAGTAAGAGAAAGTGCTTGTGCTGAGTTGGTGGAACAACAGAGTGATGCAGTGACTTTGGTTAGGACCTGGTTCTGTTCACTCTTGCAGAGGTAACCCAGAAGAAGGAGTGTGCAATAAGGGCTGAGAGATCTGCTGACAGTGACAAAAACTACTGAGCAGAAGCAATCAATACGATAGAAAAGGGTAATAAAACTCAAAAGGAAATGGGGAATGGTCAAATAAGTCATTCGCATAAAATAAAATCTAAAAAGAACTACAAAGTACACACCACAGAATGGAATGAAGACAATAGGAAGCGATAAACTACTAAAGGATGTGGTCCTACTTTCTGCAGAACTGTGAAAAGAATAAATTAACACTTGGCTCATTGTATAAAGTTCAATAGATTCATAAAGCTATTGAAGTATCAATTCTTTAAAGGTAACTGCACATTGTATTAAAGCTCTCTCAAAAGGACAAGACCTAGTAATCTTAGCTGGTCAAAAATAAGATACTAAAGGGGACTCTACTGTACTTTTAATGGAGAGAGCTGCATTATCAAGGATTAGAGAAAGAAAGAGGACATCTTTTGAAATCCATGAAAAAACAGAAGTGAGAAAATTGAAAGATCGAAGAGTGGGCTCTAAAATACCTGGTTATTTCCTTTGCATGAATTAATTTTGTACTGACTTCTGTGTACAGGGGAAACAGATTGTGGTAAATTTTCCAACTGCCAGTGAGTGAATGCATGAGCTGTAAGGTATGATCCAGAATTCCTCCCAGCCTTCTGAAAAGCAGCATCAGAGCAGTCAGGTTACCCTGGGCTACCTGAACTGCCACTAGACACAAGTATTGAAGTAATGGAATGTAAATTTCTGACTTCTAAAATGAGCCTCCTGACTGGGACAAGTCTAGAAAGTGCTCTGGGCATGGAGGTCCAGGGCCAGGCTGTATGGCTAGAGCAGGAATCAGAATAAGGAGAACAGAAACCAGGGCTGAAGGAAATGGTGTTGGGGACAGAAGATGGGAAGAGATAATTCCTGGGGGCTAGCAAAGGCCACAAAGCAGGATGCCAGTCCAGAGAAACCCAAGAGCAAGTGGTGCCATTGTTTATGTGCAGGGGAAGGCACAGGTGTGCAGGACTGAGGGCAGCCAGGGCTGAGCTGAGCTTGGGGCAGGCTGTGATGGGGGACTGGAGCTGTCTGCCAGCAGAGGGGCTGGGGGGCTGTGGCCTGCCTGCTGTGCCGCTGGGAGCGAGGAGCGTGCAAACACGGACAGCTGCCCCTTGGAGCAAGTGTGCCTGCGCAGGAAATTGAGACATCTCCTTTTACTGCTGCCTCCCCCCCTCCAGGTGAGCCCATGGCCTCAGCTATAGAGTCCTCGCTCACACAGCAACCTTCTCCCTGCCTGTGCTGCACCAAGGCCAGCTGGGCAGATCTGGCATACCCATTCCTCTCCTCAACTGCATTCTGGAACCACCAACACTTCCTCAAAATTCTGGTTAGTGATAAGGGGCTTGGGGTGCTTCTGCAACGGTTTGATAACTCTGCTACTGATTTGAACATTTAGAATATATCCATTTAGATTGTTGAATGCTAATAGCACTGCACAGTGAGGAGAAATGGAGGTTGGAGTTTATTATCCCAGCAGGAGCACTGCCTTTTACCCACACTGATGAGAGAGTGAGGATGCTATAAGGAGTTATAGGACAAAAGAACAGGCATCTTCTTTCAGGTCCTGTTAATTTAGAAAGATAAAAAATGATGATCTGAAAAAAACATCCATTTCAAAAGCTTAATCGATGTTTTAGTTCTCTAGGCTATAATATAGTGTGGCCTGTAATTATTTTAAAATAACAATTGTGTATTTTTCCCTTATTTTTGGGTGCTCAGTTTCACAGCTCCCATACTGAGCATTTTGCAGACTGTGAGGGACATTCTGGTAATTGTCTTCCTCATGTGAACATTTCAGCCTGGTGAGTCTGGACAGACACTGAGCACAGAAAAGAGCATTCAAAATGGTCAGGCTTTGAAAGGGACATAAAAACATAACGGCTCCAAAAGAAATTGTTGCTTTAGAAACAAGTCAAATGCTGCACCAATACCCAATTATGTCAAAGTAAGCCAGAATGACACAGCACATTCCCTGCTGTGTTGTATCTAACCATTTGAATGGAGGGGCGTTCAAAAACTCTTCCATGATCTTACCAGGTGCATTTCATCTCCTTCAATCCACTGGGTCCAACCACGGCCTTCCTTCTCTCCATTCTGTACACAAAGCAGCTTATCTCCATCCCAAGACACAGTGGTCTAACAAAACAGACATGTTTGGTATTACTCTAATATTCTTTGATATAACGGTTCGTTTCTGTGAAGCAAAACTTATCTCTAATGATGAGTGTATCTCATAAAAAGAATGATTGGATAGTGTTGTACCACTTAGGATAATTACCAAAGAAATGAGCTTGAGCAGAAAGTTGCTGCCCAACTGCCTGCCAAAAACTGGAGGGATGAGATAAAGCAAGAAAAAATACCATCAAAACCATAGTGTAAAACACACTCCTCTCTCCCTGCTGAAAAATGCAGCAGCAGAAGGGCCCTTCAGCCTAACACTGTATGTGCAAAAGGAGCTGAAAACTTAAGATCCAGTTTGGTTTTTTCCAGCCTAAGAATGATTTTCCAGCTGCTCTACCTGAGAACAATTCGCATTTCCTGTGGATGAACAAAGCCTTTGTATACTGAGCTGGCTTTTCCTCATGTCTCAATCTGCCTTCCTTCACCCAGCAGAGGGGAATGGAAGTGTCACCACGCTGGTAACCTGGCAGCATCCTGCTTCTTGCAACTGAGGCTGGGGAACTTCTCGAGCCAGGACTGGCAGAGTAAGTCAAGAGTCAGGTGCAGTAATCAATACTGCACTTGTGTCAATATTGGTGCTCCTGGGGGTTCAGGAAAACCTGATTCATAAAACTCCTGCACTGTCCGACAGTGCAGCCTGTTCCTCTGGTCAGCATTTATGGACAATTTGCCTTTCCCATCTCCCTAAGACAAAGAGAAGCAATGCTCTGTAAAACACTTAAAGAGGAAAGAGTGGTGACAGTTTGTCCTCCATGAGGATAGTTTAACATTAATATTTGCACATGGCCTGTAAATCAGCTTGTTTGAAGGCACTCTGAGGACTAAACATGGAATTGATGTCTGCCTTGTAAAAGTCTTCAGCCACTGCTTGCTTGAGTAGTCAGGTATGGAGAGATGAAGAATTCTGATCTGTCATTAAAGGACAATTCCTGCATCCATCCTGTGTAGTTCCTAAGAGAATTCAGCCTACATTCTTCCTTCTGGTAATTAAACCCAGTTCAACACTCAAAACCTATCCAGTCCTATTTATTTAATCTGTGTATGTCACAAACAATTAATTCTTAAATGATACCCATGACAGCCACTGTCTTTGAATGAGAGCAGGCAGCAGTCTCCTCTCCTGGGGAGCTTTAAACCAGCATGGAAAATGAATCACTCCAGAGTGCCAGGATAGATAATCACGGGCAAGGCAATGGGATTGATCCCATCAGTCTGTCTGCACCACATGGGGGCTCTGAGAAACAAACTCACGTGTCCTTGCTAAAAATCTCTCTCATTTAGAACATACATTCACAAATTCTTCTGCTCTCTTTTGTAAAATGATATATTTAAACCAAGCAATAGATAACTTTTTATGAAACCATATCCTTTTTATGCAAAAAATGTTAATGCAGGAAGGAACAACACTTGGGTAAAACTGCAGTTAATGTGGTCACCATAAGCTAAATCCTCTCCCATGTCTGAATCTGCACATATCCACTGAAGAGATAGAAGATAACAAATAACAGGAGTCAAAGTGTATAATGTTTAATTTATAAGTTAACATATCTACAAATTTCTGATTCTAGAAACTGAATGTAACAATGAATGATGAGTTGTAGATGTGAGGGATACTGTGGAATGAAGCATTGGTATGTGGAACTTTGCTTAGTAACTCCACATATTTATATCCATTGAGTATTAGCTCTGCATTGTTTAATCTTTAGTCTAGCTTAATAGTTAAATTTAGGGGGTTTAGATGTGAATTCAGAGGCAAAACACCATGATAAAGTAGGATCATACTTTATTGGCCCTACTAATGTTCAAAGTTAGCTGTGTTACACTGCCTTAGTGCACTTGGGGGAAATAGAGAAATATTTGTAGCAGCACAAGGAAATGTTAACTTTCTAGCCTCCAAGGGTGATAGAAATTGTTTCATCTCAGAAAACAACACATTTTTTTCCTCAGGATTTTTTTTGTTTTTCCAGTCAAGATTGGAAATTGCTTTTTGCAATTTGGTGATAACCATGAAGAGTCTAAACCCACGGACATTAACCAAGCTGTCTTATCAGACAATATTCTCAGGAATCCTCTGCCTTCCCTCTGAGAAATACATAATACTGAGGGAATATGAGTAAACCACACAATTCCTGATTTCTGTATGTGGCTGTTTTGCTCTGAAGGTTATAAAGGGTAGAATACATTGCAAGACAACATAATGTAATTTTTTTTGTTAGAAGGAACAACCACTTTAATCAGTGGCATCTGTATCCTTTCTTTAGGTCAAACTGTAATATCTCCACGTATCTTTCATTAAACTAATACACAAAATACAAAATTCTCTTTAAACTCAGATTAAAACACATCCTGCCACTCAAATACATCTACTGAGACACACAGTAAATATTAGCTGAGGTTGAAGTTGCTCTGGCTGTTAATGTGCACTGGCTGCTGCCGACATCCCACCCTCTATAACACCTAAACCAGAGCAACACTTGCTTTACAATCTTCCCAAATATTTGAATCAGAACATAAAAACAATACTCCAGAAATACTGTAGGGCAAACATTGTATGTATAACCTCTCTTAATGTATCAAAGAGCAAGCATTTATTTTTGAGGACTGGATCAGGACCTTGCCATGGTATAATCAGGAGCTTGCAGACTGCTAAGGTAGCTCTGAGTGACCCTTTGGTTCTCCCTGGCACACACTCCCAAGATAAACAAACACTTTACCTTTTATGTAAAGCTACTTTTCTTAGGAAAGCATGCCTTTGTAAGGAACCTTGTTTGCCCCCATTTTGGTAATAGCATTACCTAAGGACTGTCTGCTTCCAGAGCTGCTGCCACCTGCCCAGAAGGACTCAAAATCCTCACCAGGGTGGGGGACACAGCAGCCCAGGCACACAGCTCCTGCTCCTCATCCTCCTCCCCAGGAGGGGGACAGGCAGTCCAGCCCGGGGGACACTGCAGAGCTGCAGTTTCCAGGGACAGAACAAACTAGCTGAAAATGGAGCATTTCTCTAAAACTGAACTTTGCCTTTTTGAGCAACTTGTACTACTTAGTAATAAATGGAAACCATTGTTTGTTCCTTTCAACGACATAGTACATGATCTAGTTCACCATGAGCAAGCTTGACTCTTGCTTACTTACCACCTGCTCATACTTAACCCTAAGATGAACACTTCCTGGGTCACGTGCATGTAATTCTGGAGGAAAATTCAACAGAGAATGGTGATGGCTGTGATTAGTCAACAGTTCTACCAATAATAATAAAGGAACACCAGAAAAGGGGATGGAGCGAGGTAAAAACCAGAGTCTTGCCTCACTTTAACTCTTCCCAAAAGATCCAACCATCAATACTGCACGTTTTTCAGATTATGTACACTTTGTTCTTGAGGTATAATACTAGAGAATGGAGCTCTTGTGGGAAGTGGAAAAGCCTCTGAAGCCTGAAAACACAAAAAATGTTCAAATTTTCTTTGGTTTTATGGTATGGTTTCTGTAGTGCTTCACTTTTTGTGTACTTTGGTATTCTCCTTTTATTACTTAGGTATCCACACACTTTTGTTAGTGATTTAATCTCTTTGTTTTATGAAGTTTAAAATTCATATGCATGGCACCACCTGAATCTTCCTGAATATTAAAGGTGGAGGAAATTATAATTAAAGTATTCTCATTACTGTTTCCAGTTATAAGACAAGGTAGATTTATTAAATGAAATATTTAGTAACCCCCAAACAAATTCTTGACTGCATATCTGGTTTTTCTTTAGTAGCAGCAACTGTAGTGAAATGTTGCACAATTTCAGCTTCCAGTGCCAAATCATCCTGATACAGGCAGAGACATTGACTTTTGTAATTTACTGAAATAGTCATCAAACATGTTATCAGAGTACTTTGCATTTCCCAGTGAGGTCTAAGTGCAAAGACATTTGGTGCTGGCTCTGCACAATATTTCTCATTCCCCTGCTGGCAATTCCTACGTGCCTGCCTGGGTCAGGGGCTCGGCAGCTGAGGGTGCAGAATGGATTTTACAGATGAATGGAAGAAAATAACTTTTATCCAAGTAGTTCATGAACATTTTTTGTTAATGCTGCATAGATTTTTGACACATTGCCTCTACAAGTATGAATTGCAGCTCCCACCTTTCAGCAAAAATATGTTATTGATTTCCTATCTGTAGCCCAAACACAGCAGCATCAGTTCTATTTTTCTCCTGCTTCCCTCAGTGTTGTCTCTATATATGGAGCACCAAATGACTGCAAAGCTAGGCATGCACCACCCTCCCTGCTCCATCTTCAGCCAGTAAGTCTCTGTTTGGGAGAATAACAGAATTACATTTTACAACGGTAATTATGATCTAAGAAGGATTTTTTAGGTCAGATTAAACAGAAAAATCCAATTTGAGCTGTGTTCTGTAAATAACACCAAAGAAAATATCCTAGAACTTCTGGTCAAACACAGCAATATCTCCAGCAAGGTACTTAACAACTCAAGATAAACCATTTCATCTGTACTAAGTATCAAAGTGATATAAAAACCTCTTGTAAGCAGCTTTTTTTGGGGAAAAAATGAAGTGTTGATAGAATAAACTCATGTTGACATCCCAGACAAAATCCAATGTAACTGTGAGAGGGAATTCTGCCAGGTGGTCACTCCCTCACTCCCTATGTCTCTGTGCAGGAGGCTGCTCCAGGGGCTACAGCCATGGGCAGCTTTGTCCCCTCCCCCTGAAACCCCTTTTGTCTCATCACATCTGCATCTGGAACTTCAGCAACAGAAAATACCGAGAAAACAACAACAAACCCAACATAACAACTCCTGGAAGGATTCCTGGCCTTTATCTCCTGATCCTGGTGCTGGCCAAAGGCTGAACCTATTTAGCCACGCTGTAGCTCAGTCATGGCAAAGTCTCCTTTGCTTCTGTCATTATCAGCATCTCTGGGGTAGCACTGCTAGAAAAGAGGCTTAGGATTGGATTGAAAAAATTTGGATGAAAGGTAAGCTGTGGTCAGAGAGGATCAGATCCTAAATGTTCCTATTCCTTGTTTTGAATGCTTGCTCATAAGAACAACAGTGCAAAGCAAAGACAAGCTATGTTCCAGGGAGTAGGAAAGTGAAGGTGCAAAGCTCTGGGCTATGCAGCTGACAATATGTGGGGGGAGGAGGAGAATCAGTATTTTATACAGTGCATACTGTTTTATTTCTTAGGAATGGTGGCTTTTTTTCTTACTGAAATAAAATTGTATACAATACAAAAATAGGAAAACTTGTGTATATTCCATGCCAGAAAAAAGATTAAAACCCATCACATCCAATTCACTCTCTGCAAAGATCAGAATCGATTCTAAGAGACTTACTATTTAAATTAATGGCTATAATGGATTTATCCCCTGTGTAATTTTGGCAAGATACAATTGTACATAACACTAATGGTTTGTCATTCAAAATTGGATTTGTTAAGTCTGGTTCTCAGCTTTTCAGCAGATTCTGATTGCTCTTTCTCCATTCATAGCTCTCAGAGCTTTTAGAGTTCACAAAAAGCTGAAATGCTAAACCTATCCAAACGCACTTTCCCTGCAGAGCTTGCTTATGCTAGCAGCAGTTCTGTGAATAACTAGCTCCAAAGCTTCAAATCAATCTTGTGATTTAGACAGGAATCCAGCCCTGCAAAATGTGAAGTTTATGACATTTATATGGCCAAAGATTCTGATCATCTCATTTGGTATCACCATGCAAATGTGCTGAGCACATCACTTACAGGCAGGGACTCATGCCCAAGGTGCAAGCAGGGTGGGACAAGGCAGGAAAAAGGAAACTGCTCCTCCTCACTGAGGCACAGACAGAAGAGACCAGAGTCCATTCTGACAGAGCCTGAGACGGGCCCCTTCTGCTCTCTGTAGCATAAAAAAATCAGGGATTATGCCAATGAGAAGCTGGTGAAATTACAGTACTGCAAAGAGACAGGAGGCACTAAATCTCAGAGAAGACCAGCCCCAGCAACAGTGATTCTAGAATAATGCTTATTCCACCAAAGTATATGAGAAAATACTTACAAGCCCAGAAGGGCAGCACTGAAAGGGTAAAGAAATAAAACAGCTAAATCAGAGGGACTGAGTAAAGACATATTGCTGATCTTGCATCTTACTAGACAGGCACTATTTATTAGGAATTTTCTCACCATGTGGGAGATCCCTCCTGCAATTCCATGTACTGGAATGTTGTTTGTTGGTTGTTGTTTTTCTGGCAGCAAAATCTTAATTCCCAAGCCTGCTCAGAACTAGATTAACAGCTTCCAGAATTCCATTTGTGCCACATGTAACAGAGGAACCTGCCTAAATAGTTAAATAAGCTTCACAAACCATGTGATTTTGTAATAGGGCTTTATTCTGACCTTGCAGTGGTATGAATCAAATTACGGCCAGAACAACTACCTCCATTGCAGTTTTCCTGAATACAAACCTGAGAGAAATCAGTGTCACATTAGGCATGTTTGTTAATTAAAACAGAGCCATGATCAGTTTTGAACAACTTCCCTCCCTTCAGCAGGACATGGCACAGTCAGGTGTCTGTGAACAGTCCTTGTGTGGCTGTTTCAAACACTAACTGACACTTCACATGGCAAGATGTATTCTAGAGCTGATGTGGGAATTCCACAAGTCCCAAATCCTCCTCACCCTTCCCCACCCCAGCAAGTCTTAACTAGGACTAGAAGTTTCTGTTAGTTCCAATAAAGGAAACTGAAACACCCACTTGATAACTTATTCATGGTTATACCCCACTTGTATTCAGGTTCAGATAGCTAAATGGTTAAGATGTATTATTTCCCACATTCAGTTTAAAATTCTTGCAGTTTTCTCTGTTTCCCAGTTCCCTGACTTTGTAATTTCATTTCCTGCTTCAATGGAAGAAGAAAATTACTGTATCAGAGCACAAGGCTCTGAGTTACCAAAGCACCTCTCACATGCTTGGACAAATACTCAGTTATAACACAACTCTTCTCAGTTACCCAAGAAATTCTGCTCTTCTATATTTAGAACATCAAATCTTTCTTGATTTTTAACACATCACTTGCCCTTAGTCTCTGTCAAAAGAGATTAACTCTGCGTAGCGTAAGATAAAGCAATTCAGTCTTTCAAATGCCTGAACAGCAGAGAATAATTATAATGCAAAAGTTTTCTCTGACTTTATCAGCAGAATCATTAGAAAACTAAAAATTACTTTTAGGAAAGTAATTTTTGCATCTGAGCTATCCAATTTTCAATCTGCTTTGATTCATTGGATGCAAAGACTTGCAATGTGAAACTTCAGCCCCAGTTTCAGCATTTCAAGGTTTTTCAGTTAACTTTTTCATAATTTGTTTACTAAACACTAAGTAAATGACACTGTGAAGGTACAGAAGGCTTATGTGCCTTGTTCCTATGTGGGGGTACATATTCCACACTGTAGGTGTTTCACCAGCTTCACTGCTTATCACTGACAGTGGAAAAGGGAAGCACAACTATCTGCTGATAAATGAGAGATACTTTCAGAGTATTAGTTTTGGATTAATTGTTTCAATAGGGTCTTCCTCTTGCATGCACAGTGCATTTTTTTCACAGTAATGTTTATATGCATGAAACAAAGTTTCATACTCAGAGCAACACCTGAGATGCTAAATTAATCACAACTTGAGATTGCAGAAATTCTCTTTAAAACTGAGATTTCATGATGAGACTGGAGTTTCACTGAGAATTCAGAAAGCAGGATCAAAGACTCAGTGTGAAAAATACCAAAGCCAGAGCTCTCCATTTAACTTTAAATTTCTGTCTCGGTACATTCTCAATCTGATTATATGTTGCCAATTAAAACTGTGAACAAACTCTTCAAAGCAGTAAAAACTTGACTACATGCTCAATTCACATCATGTGAGAAAAAATGTAACACAAATTAATGTTCTAAACTTCCTTCTACACCATCTATTGTACGCCTAGGAACATTTGCAAGGAATGAAAGATGCTCCTGAACTTTCATTTTACGTTTGTACTTGAAGCTGCCACATTTTTAGCAACCCTTGATAGTTAAGTATGACTGAATCTGCAGAAAGATCTCTTTCACAAAATTGCCAAGTGAACAGATTTGACTTTTATCCAGAAGATCCAATCCTGGGTGGCAAGCCTGAGGAGTATTGATACTGACTGTCATTTGTGATCTCTCCTGTGATCAACTATCACCATCTTTGGTTTTGCAGAACACAGAAACTGCATCTTTAACTAAACTGCAGGGCTTTAGAGATTCCAAAGTCACAAATTTTCACTTCCCAACAGAAACAACATCCTAAAGGACCTGATGTCACCAGCTGCTGTTCCCTATGTCCCTCCACCCAAAAACATGTGCATGCAAGAAAGCCAGGTCAGAAGGACAAACTGAAATTGCAAAGGTTTATCCTTCTCAAAGAACTCCCGGATGAAGGAAGTTCAGACAGGCTCCCAGGAGTGACCAACTATAAAAATGAAAAAAACCCTAACTGCAAAGGAGGAGAAGGCTTGTACTATCACAAGACTATCAAGTTCCTAATGTCAAAATTCCAACATTGAAAATAAGTATCTGCAAAACTTTTTAGCATTTCCTCCTCATGGACAGCATTGATTTGGAATTACTGTAGTTACACTCTACCCTGACTGGCTCAAGGATAAGTTTTACAACTGAAAGGTGAACACAATTTCAGTGAATTACACGCAGGATCTAACCTGCCCACCATGCTGATATTATTTTTACAGATATGTTAACTTTAGCTAGATGATATATTCTTCATTAAAAGAAAAAACAATCTATATGTCTAGGAAGGATTAATTCTAAGGTTATTTTTGTTAGTCTCCTGATGATTGCTCTACTGTATAGATTAATGTTTAATGTGTAATTTGTCTTATCCATGTTACTTTGTACTGCTCATATATTGAGCTCCTTGGATAAAACTTGCCCAGTGGTCTGCTCAGTCCACAATATAAATAACAATAATTGATTCACAACCCTTTCCATTACACAGGCTGACTATTAATGATTAAGCCTTTTATGGCATGCAGTTCCACAGGCTCTACATTAACAAATGGAACACCAAGAATGATATTTAACATTTGCTTTTATGGTGGTTTTCTTTGTAACACCACACAGGGAGTGGTCCAGTATCTCTCATAAGCTCCATGACTCTTCTCTCACAAGACTCCTTCTGCACTGTTGGAGTCATTTTGCTGCTTAACAACTGCAAATTTTACCTGACATTATGGTTATCAGATTTGGACTGAAGTCACTTCAGCAAGACAGCTTCTTGTACTGTTTTGTCATTGATAAAACAGAGGTCTCATGTAGAAAATAAATCTTCAATAATAAAATTGAACTATAAATGTGATGTGCTGCTACAAGGCAAATGGAGCACCAGTGGTCAGTGACCGGGACTGTCCAGCTACAGCTGGAGAGCACAGAGAGACATGGAGATCTCTGGCAGGTTTTGTGGAATTACATCCCTAAGTCCTCTTTAAAAAACCCCAGTCAGAGACAGTGACTACCCCTGGTTGTTTGGGGTTTTTGTCTGTTTGTTTGTAACAGGCAGGAAGCTGCTGCTACCTTCTGCTTCCAAGGCTGAATAAGCATTTCCCACTAAACAGTAAACAGAGAAATGTCTGAGTAACCTTTGAAAGTAGGCTGAACTAGCTTCTATGCCAAATCAATCAGCTGTTGTAGTGACTGAAATTCACTCTCTCTAGTTTCTTCTTTCTGGTTTAATATTTTGAATCCTTCCCTTATCACTCAATTTAGCAAAATAGGGTAGAGAATTTTGGTTTGTTAAAAATAATAAATTATTACTTCTTTCCAACATGCAGAGGATGGTTTAGTTCTCCTTCAGATGGGAATTAATGGTATTCAAGTACAGGCAGTGCTTACACATGGACAGTTCTGTGCACATACAAACCTTTGGAGCAGATGTTTTGAACATTGCTACCTTTGATGGTAATTTAATCAACCTCAGTCTTAAATCTTTTCTTGGGCTCAACTGTTCAGTGAATCTGGACCTCAGTATCCTAACTAAGAGCATTCCAGGAGCCAAAATCACAAGTGCCCATTGGGGCACTTTCCTATACACAAATGCAGCTGCTCCTCCCTCCCATGAATGGTGGATTCTGCACTCTCATCAAACTTGTACCCTCTGGAACAAGGACCACAGAAGGATTTGCTGAGGCACTCAGTAGCTAACCGTTCTTTTTTCTCTGGTTCTCACAATTTTTCTCTTTCCTGCCATGATCAGAGCAAAAGCAAAATCTTAGTGTGAGGGAAAAGTATTTGTTTTAAATGGCAACTATCTTTCCCAGAATGTAAAGCTATTAATTCTCTTTTATGAGATTTCTCCTCTAGAGTCCCTCCTGAGATAATTTTCTTTTATTTGTCAACTTCCTAACTGTAGAATATTGCCAGTGTCATTCATGCTGCCAAACTAACTGCTGATAACTTGCTATTTTCAAGTTTTTCCTCTGTAAATTGATCTTTATCAGTCCTAAATTAAAAAGCAGAAAGAGCTCATAAAAGAGAACTATTGTAAAACAAAGTCCTCAGTGTTTGCTTATTCATTTCAGTAAGATTTGTTCCAGTGGGCTAATTAAGTGTGTACTCTAATAAGAACAGCCAGGCGATCTTAAAGCACTTGGCCATTCTCACACAGGAGCAGTGCCTGACCTTGCAATCAGTGGATTTCCTCTACTGTAAAACCTTACTCATTAAAGAGGTTCTGAAACTGACCCTAGATGTCTCTTTGACTAGCAAATATCCCAGTATAAATGAGCACAGCTTCACTGAGGTTATTATTCATTGATTGATAAAATTGCTTTGTGCTCCTGATTAAAATTAGCATTCCTCTAATCTAAAGGCATGCTCAAAATTGTAGGTACCTCTTGGCAAACTGAGAAGTATAGAAATAATTTCAGGAATAGCCACCTGGATGGTTAAAAGACGTTCTGTGAAAAGCCTCAGGTTATCAATATTCATTTTATCCAGTGCTGAAGTTCTACTTCTTACCATGCACTTGCGATCATCCACCCCAGATAAATCCTCCTCAAACTCCTTCCCTACATCAAATTCCATGATGTAGTTTCTAAAAGTGCTCAGCGTTTTAATGATCATATGATCCCCATTCTGAAGGATTTCTTTGTCAGGCTTTAGCAAGTTTGCTATTTTTCTTACAGCAACATTTACATCTGAAAAAGAAAAAGAGTTATTTTTATCCAGGAAAGTTTTCCACAAGAAGAAGCTTGTCGCTTCTAGGGAGAGCTAAAATGAACAAGCATAAATAGATGTCCAAATCTTTCAAACCAGAAAAAGGATGTAACCTAATTTTCATAACTAGAAGAACTTAATGTTTCAATTTTCAGGTTATGTGAAGTCTATAAAAAGTACCATTTGTATTTGACAGTTAATAAGGCCTCCAATATTTCTATAGAGATACTAACACAACATCAAGTACAAATGCAAAAAATTGCATTAAGTACTACACTGAATCTTTATTAAATATAAAAATTTCACTGCTTTTCAAATTATAGGAGATTTTTTATGTTTGGAATCCACCACATACCTCTTCAAGCTATATAGTTTAATGCCTGTTAATGTAAGCTTCAAGTTGGCAAAAAGTAGAGGCCGCTTAAGGCAAAACAATTTTGCTTAAGGCAATCCTTAAAGTGCATTTCTGAAAAAAAAATACTTCTCACAACAAAGACTTATGACTGTACAAGAAAAAATAGATTCACGTAAAGAATAAGACAGGTGGCATTGATTAGTCATTCACAAAGTCTGAAGGGAACCTTACCCAGTGCTTTCAGATACTCCTCAAAATTGTCATTGCTGACCATTTTCCAATAGCCATTGAAGTCTGCAGGCATCCCTGCTTCAGGTGACTGTCAAAATCACTGGCTCAGAACTGTGGGTTGATTCTGCACCACACAACTCACTGCCTTGCTTTGTGGCAAGTTTGAGCTCTGGTTTCTTTTATCTCTTTTTTAGACCATGGAGCTATGCAAGTCCTTCTAATCCGATTATTGTTGAAGTGCTGCCTTTAAATCCTTCTACCAGGCTGAACCTCTGAGGGTTTCTAATGACAGCAGGATGACTTGATTTAAAATGAATGAAATATTCACCTTTCATATCACTTCTGTAAGGGAAATCCGTTTTAACCATATTACTCTTCATTCTTCATGACACTCAGAAAAAAAAACAAGCAACCCTTTCAAATAGCTTTAGTTTAGGATATTAGCCAAAGCCATAAAAGTGCTTATCTTGTGTGTTTTTTGAGCCAAAGTCTTTCTTGAATAGGTTTCAGCTACTTTATGCTTTCTTTCAAGAAAACAATCATACAGACCCTTTCAGTCAAAGCTATTAGTGTCTGGTATTCCTTTAACTTGTTCCACAAGCTCCTGAATCCTAAAGAACCACAAGTGGAAGCTTCTTGGCCAGGTGGGGGCTCAGAAGGACCAGTTAGGTGGAAACTTGTACTTGGAAGCAGTGGTTATTCTGTACAGTGATAAATGCTACATCACTGCTGCATGAATGGTTTCAGTTGAGGAGCTCTGAAACACAGAGGAAGCACTTATAGAGTTCTGTATTCTCTGAAAGTGACTCCTGTCAGAAATGAGAGACACTCAATCAGCGTAACAGACAACCAGCAGAGAGGAGCACGGATTTTCCCCACTAACATCAGAGCTCAAGTACTGAGCCTCTCAGATGTTTGCATATGGTACAACTGAAGCCCCTACTGGATATTTTATTTACTCTGGGCCTTTGGCAATTGCTTGCTCTTGAGAAGACTCTGGAACAGAGAAGAAAAGACACCCACTCATCTTAGGTTGCAATGCGAGATGTAACCAGAAGTGTGTATTCCATCACCATCTATTAAAACCAGGTGGGCAATTTTCTTTATCCCTTCCACAGCCAATCCTCCCTCCAGGAGATCTCCAGAGGAAAACTGCAGCCTTGTACAGGATCCCTGCTCCAGCAGAACCACAGCTGGCACTGCAGGAGGGCTGAGCCCCCATGGGATGGGACTGTGCCACCACCCTGACACACAGGCTGTCAGGTCAGATTCTGACTTGGTCAGTGTTTTCATACTACTATCCTTAGCAGACACCTGTCTGTTCAAACCAAGACACTGCTTTAAATGTGAGGATGAGGACTGCCTGTCATTTGAGAACTCGGTTTACATTTTCCATTCCAAGAGAGGCTCCTGCCTTCATTAGCAGACACCTGTCTGTTCAAACAAAGACACTACTTTAAATGTGAGGATGAGGGCTGGCTGTCATTTGAGAACCCGAAGCCTTAGAAGCGGCAGAAGTAGCACGTGCATTTTTAAGCGCTTGCAAGAAAGAAAGATTGATTTCCATGTCTTGGCCTAATCACCAAAAATCAAAAAAGTTATTCAGGGACTTATAAAGTCAAAGTTTAGAAGCAATATAAATTTAAACATATCTCTCTCAAGTTATGGTTCATTGTATTTTGCTGGTTTAGAACAGTAAGGATTGAAATACTAAGAATATTTATTGTGAAGATCTCCTTGCTTTTATTTTCACAAAGATGTTCTTTGTGTATTTTAAGCTACACAGCTGAGCATCCCAATTTTCTTGAACACTACCACACACAGATTCATGGATTTAAAACATCATATGATTTCCAAAAATTTTGGATTTTCCCTTCATTATTAATAAGAAAAAACTTTCACAAGAAATCTGCATGACAAGGGTCCTGGTCTGACACAGTACACAGTGCAGAAATCAGTCCCTCAGAGGGTTTATTGCTGTGTTTTGCAGCCTGAGAGGCTGCAGCAGGTGCCCCTCGTTCCTGCGCTCGCTCTCCACTGTGTAGACGTTGTGCTGTGCAATGTAGGCAATGACAGAGTCTGGGATGAGGTATTTCACACTCAGCCCTCTGCACAGGGCAGAGCGGATCTGCGTGGCACTGACTTCATTCTGGATCCACTCTCTCACTAGAAAAATATTGTGCTGAAATTTAGATAGAAGGTCTGATTCCTGGATGAACTGCGTTGGATCAGAGCCAGCCCGGCTAATGCAGACCAATCCGAACTTTCCCACTATTTCTTTAATGTCTTCTTCCTTCCAGAGATTGGGTGTCTTAAATGTCTGTAGAAAATCAGCCCCACAGAGCAGCTTTAATTCTGGTAGAACTGGAAAGACAAAAGGAAATAACAGATGTCTTATCCTTTCTCAGTCTTCTAGTAAGTTTATACTTAAAATCAGTTTTAACTCATCACTTTAGATTTTAATTTATTTTTTAAATCATTTACCTTTACTCCAGGTTTTTTTTCAGAAGGTTGCAAGAAAAATGCAGTTTAGGTTTTTGTGTGTCTGGTCACAACTACTTTATCACCTACCTCATCATCATTCAAAGCATATTGAATATTATCTGTACACAGTTAAAGGAGAATTTTTACTCTACTCAAGCAATCCAAGAAGCAAATAAAGAGAAATACTTTAGCACAAAGATTAGACTTGCTTGAACCTGGCTACTCCACACCATCCTGCCCTGCTTCCCTTTATTGTCTCTATTTCTTATTTGCTGTTCCCTGCCTAAGCCCCAGCACAGAACTCTTTTCCTCAAACTTCTTCCATAGCACTCATCATTATTCCACCTGAGCATTGTACATTGACCAGATAGTTTCACAGCCTTGTATTCATGTGAAATCAAGGGGAAAGACGGAGGTTTGCCTTCACTTTACACTCATTTGATGGTTAGCACATCTGCAAGTCTTCTACAAACACCTTAAAGGAGAGATTCAGAATGTAAGAAACATTCCAGTGATGATGTGTCAAAAGTATGACTTCTTTCCTCCACCAACTGCAAAGATACAACTCCTCAACAACCAGGAACAACTGAAATGTATTATTCATGTCCAAGAGATGCTACAACACTAGAGGAAAAAGGCAATGTATCAGAAATCCGGCAGCATCCTGGCAAGCCATAGGGTAGGGAAGATGATTACATAGGGAACTGAAAACGGACATTGTTTTCAGCCGTGCCTCTACTGCCAAGAGGAGCTTTTCTGGCCAGCAAACATCAACATGGCAGCATCACTACTGTGCTATCCATACACTTTGTCCACTGTCTAACACTAGAAGTAGAATTCTAAGCAGTCCCTGTATTTTTTTATATTTTTTATTAACATATTCTGTGCTTTGCAAAACAAGCAGGGCCACAATGTGGCCACAATGACAGAGCTAAAGAGTCACTTATAAAATTAAGAATTAATACAACTCCAGGGTCTCTTATCTGTGCGGGAGCTATTACAGAACAACTGCCCCAGCAGTTACATTGGCGTTTGGCATGGCTTTGTTTTGGCACACAGCTCCAACCCTCAAAACTCACCAGCGACTATGTTCAGTTTTCTCACTACTAATCTGGTAAAGCTGTAAAGTTTTTAATGCTAAACACAGCATCATGTTTACAGTCATGAACAAACCTGGTTGCTGGCAAGAAAGAGAGTCCCCCGTAGAGCTTTCTGTGGGATGTTTGTTTCTCGTAAACTCCTTCTTGGACTGGAACGCTCCGAGTGCTTCATTATAATGGTGCCTGCATTTAAAATAACAGCTCCTGTGTGAGGTAATTCTCAGAGATGCAACAAAGTGATTACTTGACACTTTCCCCTTCCAGAACAGGGTGTACTTTTATGCTCTTTGGATTGGAATACCATTTTTTAGGAATTTGGCACATTCATGCCACCATGAGATTAGCATCAATGTAGTTACATTTTGTGGAATTCACAACCCATCTCCTTAATGGTATCCTGGTTTGTAAATTCTTTTTGAAATTCTACCATTATGGCAATTTTGGTAGCTACTACATTTAAAACATAGAGGAGTTTTTTTGTCTGAAACAGGACTAAATCTCACTTCAATCACTAGCTGTAATTTCTTGACTAAATACAACCCCTCATGTCAGTGTTTTTGTAATGTGTGCTCTGTTCCAAGGAGGAGACATATTTGTTCTCTCTCCTCCTCTTCTCCATAAAAATATCTTCCCTGAGTTTTTACCTTGCTGTTCTCCTGTTTATTTTAATTAGAAGAATCACAATTCCAAGAAACTAAAATTCTCTTAAGCTTTTTGACATCTGCTGAGCTTCTAATATTACTGAGTCCAGATCTAGGAAGGCAGGCAAGGATCCCTTTGTTTTTCCAGGTTTCTGCTACTTTATCTCTTATCACTCCTCATCCCTGGTGCCCCCCTGCAATAATGGTATTGCTACCTCATGGCAATGGCCTTTTCCTTCCAAATCAGCACAGCCTTGCTTGTTTAGAACAGTCCCTGCCTTGCACCATCCTGAGCCAGGCCTAAGCATTGCTCGCATTTGCACAAGCCAACATTGTTTCAAGGATGCAAGCTCCTGGCCAGGCAGGACAAGCAGACACAGAACCAAGGCTGTGTCCAATTTCTGTGCAGCATGTATAGAGCCACAGTGACCATCAGCTCTTATCCAACTGCAGCAACACAAAGGTTCTGAGTTTCAAGGAACAGTCTGAATCCAGTGCATGTACAAAGCCCCAGCTGACCCTTGGAATGTCTCCTGTAAGGAAGGAATTCACAGGTTAGTGATTTAAAAGTACACTCCTCTAATTGTGCAAACACTTTAGCCACAGGAATAAACTGCACATATGTCAAGAACCTACACCCAGGCAGGCTGCAAAGCAGCCTCCAGTGATTTCTGGTGCTCAGCCACTGGCCAGAAAAACTGCATAGCCAAGAGGTGTGGCACATATGGCAGCAGAGAGTGGGTACCAGGAACTTGGTCTGTGCCTTCCCACACACCTAATTTTAACCCTGCCATGCTGTAAACAGGCTGCTGCTATGTATAGCCAAGCACACCGACTGTGTGTCGTGCTCTGACATTCTTGGGCCGGGATTCAAAACCAAGAACGTTTGGCCAAGAGCTCCCTGCAGGACCAACGTTACAAACATTGCAAAATCTGAGCTGCCCCGGGTCTGCTCAGCAGCTCAAGGGCTGGAGCAAGTGGCGCTGCATTACTTTAGACACAGCAAAAAGGACAAACCCAGCTTCTCTAGCATTTTCTGAACTGTGTATGAAGCTCTCAGTAACTACAGAGCTAAATCACAAGCACAACTCAACAGAAGCTGGGTAATGCAGATCTTTGCCAATTTTTAATTACTGTGTAGCATAGCTGCATGCCAATCAAATCCACAGGAGCAATGAATGCAGTCCTTTGCCTACTGACAATACTGTTTCCTTGTCTAGGGATACTCATCAACAGCAGCTAAATGGAAAACAGCTCTATTATGTTCCCTCCTCCTCTCTAAGAAAAGCCTTGGGATGGTCTCCAAGATTTCCATACTCATGTAATAGCACTGCCATAAATGGGATTTGAGCTTTGCTGCTTTAAATTCTTCTGTGCCACAACTACTTGGGATCCTCTGCAAAATCCACAGGTTTTGATGAAATGTGACATTTTTATCGTGCTCAGTTAAAACAAGTACTGTAGAAAAAGGCCATCCATGTGTTTCAGGACTAAATGTTCTACTGCAGGTAAGTGAACAACTCAAAGAACTGATAAGAAGAGAAATTTAGGTACAATAATGATATCCTCTGCCTTGCAATAGGAAAATCTCTTTCTCTTGGTACTGAAGTTTCCTACCTGAGGGAGCTTATTGTGAAGGCAGCAGATAGTCCTTGGTTTTTTGAGGAGTGAAGAACCTATAGATTAACTCTGAATGTGAAGAACAACATCTCTATCATAAACCATTGCCTGTTTATACTTAATAAGTATCTGCTCTTTTAAAATCTTTTTTTCACCTGTGACACTTAAAATACAGTGTAAAGCACAAACACCTGCGTTTCATCAGAAAGGTGCTTACCCATTCAAGGGACAAGGTTCAGCACTGGATTACGGCACTGGTTCAGCTCATTAATACACATCAACATTTGTGGACAAAACAAGATTTAAGCTCATTTCTCTCCTTAACGAGCAGCCATTTTAACATTTTGTGGATTTCTTGATCTAACTAGAAGTTCACTTTCTAGGCAGATGGGAAGTTTGGCAGTTCATAACACATTGCCTAAGCAGAAAATTATACATATAGGTTTTACTTACTGGATTTCTTATCCTGAAGAATTCTGAAGTGGATTTATAATTTACAAACCCAGTCTTGCAAGCAGAACTCACTTCAGTTGGAGCTGTGCAAGACCAAAGCAGGATCACCTATCTGTAAGATCTGAGACTGCTTCTCTGGAGGAAAATGGTTTGACTGAACTGAAGTTTAGGACAATAAGCCCCATACCCAGGCTATACTGTAAGACAGGACTTGGTGACTTCTCTAATGGGGACATACAGTTATGATTAGAGAAAGAATAGAGTTTTCTGCAAAGACAGAAAACCTCCCACCCTGATCCTCCTTTGCTGCCTGGAGGGAAAGGGCAAAAGGAGCAACTGGATGTCTGTATTCCTTCAAGGAAGCAAATAAAAGCAGATTTCTCTTGTAAGTTTGTAGTGAATTCTTATGGATGCTTTTGTAAAGTAACTGCTTTCACAAAGAGCCACAAGAGCTTTTGGGACAGCTGTTGGAGGGCACAATTTAGAGCCCTGAACACCTGTTTCCACTTAGAAAGTCACCTAGAAAATGGGGATAAAAATGAAGAATCAGTGATAGCTCTTACAGCACATTTGCTGTAGACTTTCACGAAGGCTTCCAGTTTAATGGTATCTGTTACCATTAAACTTGTGTAGCACCTTTTCCAACGTGCAGTTAGCACAAGAAGTTTGTGTTTTCATTCCCTGCCCCATATGCATATATTACCACATGGAAAGGACATGTTTCAATGCATGTCCTTGCATCAAGTTTTGGACAACTTGTTTAATTTCTCCTCCCAGCACAAAACCAAAGCAAACTCCAAGATTTTGAAGAAAACATCAGCAGTTATGGGCTTGGGCTTAATTACCATTAAAGTTAATAAGAAAACTGTACAAGGATGTGTGAACAAATAAACCTGGAGGCATAACACTGCTACCATAGCTAACCTGGAACAGAGATGCTCCTGAAGAACAGCATCATTTGTGAACTCTCTTCCTTTCTGATCACAAGCTCTCTATCACCCGCTTAGAATCTTACACCCAAGAAAGGTAATGTGAGAGGCAAGAACTTTTCCTGCAGAACCCAGCAGTGGCCATCATTTTGCAGAGGCTTTCTGACGTTGCATCCCGGTTGTGGGAGGGACGGTGGCGTAGGTCACCTGCACACCCCGACCTCCTTTTGCTTTCAGCACGCACGCCAGGAGTGGCCGCGCCCCGCCGGTGCCGCCGGCAGGCAGGATCGCGGTTCGGCCACTGGCTACGGTCCCGGACCGCCGGGAGCGGCTGATAAAACATGGACCCACGTCTAAGGACTGGAGCAAAGGAAAAAGGAAGGACTCTTTTCTTGCTTCTCCAAGCTGCCTTTACTCTTTCCCGTGCAGGAGCGCTGCCGGGGCAGCGCCGCGTGGGAGCGGCAGCTCTGTGCGGGTGTTATTCCTTCCCGCGGCGGGAGCACAGCACCGAGGCTGGATGCAGCGCCGCGCGGCTCAAAGAGAGAGGAGCGGGAAACAAAGGAAAACAGCGGCTTTTATGAAGGGGGGCGGATTCCCGGGAGGAGACCGACTAGTGAATCAAGGGCTAGATAGGAGGGCTCTGGGGGGACAAATGTAAACATAAAATAGAGCGGGAAAGGTACATACCAGTGACAGAAGGGAAATATCACAACTGACAGCGAATCTTCTAGATAAACGGGTGTAGCAAATTATGATAGACAAGCTGCAGGGGCAGGATTTTGGAGGATAGACAGGGAAGAATCTGGAATTACCATAACTGCCAAGGAGAAAAGGTGGGAAGACAGGTGGAGACAGAGACTGAATATACAATCTTCCAAACCTCACTGCCACAATCAGGGAGAGACTAAACTTCAAACCCCCACTGCTACAGCTGTCCACATGCATCCAGCTATTTGAAGGACATGAGGGCAGTACCATGGTTATTGTGCAGGTCTGGGCAAAGCAAATGAAAGATTCCTGGTGGGGAGTCCTGATTTGCCTGGGTGTTTTAAGAGGAGCCAAGTTCTGTGCATTGACATGGCAGCCTGGCAGATTTTTGGCAGTCAGGAATTTCATAAAGACAGAAAGAAGAAAATGTAATCACCTTAATACTTTCACTGTCTCTGTCCATGTGTCCTGCTTGCTCTCCCAGGGATCCACCCGGATCCAGTCAGATGTCTCCAGGGCCAGTTTGGCCATTGCCACCCGGTGCCTTGCTGACACCAAGCCTTTCTTCCCATAGCAATCACTGACAGGAGACATTATGCCTTCAATCACCTGATATCTTCCTTTGGGAAAAAACAAAAGAAAAAAATGAAAATTAAGTCCTCTTCACAGAATCTTGAAAAATTAGGGTGGATAGGGCCTTGGGAGCTGACCTAGTCCAACCTCTTAAAAGGGTAACTTCCATGGTTAAAGTCAAAGTTTTGAGATGCTATGAACAACTTGATTTGGGTTTTGTTATTAATCCATTCCCAGCAATTACAAAATTAAAATGCAAATGTTTTGTTCCTCTGTGAACTGCTCACAATTACTATCATGTTTATCCTAATAAATGACCCAAAAAGTAAAGCTGAGTAAACAGACAGTTTGCAACCATGTAGACATAGTCATAATTGATGTTGCAAACTATCAAACTGTTAGATAGAATTAAGTTTCATAGTCCAGTTAGTACAGCTTTGATATAGCCAGAGCAAAGAATGACTTCACTGACCACTTCTTTGTTCTTAGATATCTGATAATTGTTATTTATCAGAATCATTGTGCCTTTTTTGTCCTAAAGCATGAATTACAGCATATTACTGCAGTTCTGATAGATGTGATTCAGAAAAATCAGAAGATTCAAGCACAAAGATGGGGCTAATGGAGTCTAAAACGAAACTTGAAGTACTGTACTCCACACATCAGCTCAGCAGCCACTAAATGCCTTTCTATCTGGCTGACCATGTTAAATACATTTGACAATATGCCCCTGGTTTTCTACCCCTGTAACACAACATAATCATTAACACAACAGACTGGTTAGATTTTGCAGTTCTGGCCCCAAACCAGGAAACAAAAATAAAGCACCAACACAAGCTGCAAGCCTCGAGAAATTGAGAGGAGAGGAAGAGTGTTTCAAATGAACAGAAATGAACAAAATTATTTCTAATGTAGCACATGCATTTTAAATAACTATGATAAATATGATACTGAAGAAAGAAAAAAATCCTCTTCCTTTTTTTTTAATTCAATTATTTTAACAAAGAAACTTCAATGCAGCATGCTACCTTTATTGCTTTGTAAGGAAAACAACACCCTTGACATTTCTGATACTGGTACATGACAATTTAATATTCCCACATGAAAATGTCACTCTTGCAATGTCACATTTATTTTGATGTAATAAAATTTTCAAAAGAACTCCACCGAATTGGACTTAAAAAACCAGCAGTAAGATTCAATGAGATTTACATCCTCTTAAGATGTCAGTTCAAACCATCCTCTGTTTTAAAATATTCTCATTACAGGCAAAATGAGCAAGATAAAATTTTCCAGAATCATGCAAAGACATGTATATAATTAAGTCCATCTCTTGATTTGAAATTGGAAATAATTCCACTTGATTTATGAACAACAGTTATTCTCTTGTACTCTGGTATTATACAGGTCTATAACAAGTCGTCATTTAAAGGGAAAGAAATTACAGTTTAAATTCATTTCTTGTTTAAAGGGAAGGAAACTGCAGTTTGAATTCACTATTACGTTAACCTTATTAAAAGGTTTTTCCTACATGGTGATTTTATTTGCCATGTTTCAGTTTCTTTACATTTCTATGGATGTAAGTTCTTCCCTTATAACTTATATTAATATATTAAATGAAAAATAATATTTCTGTGAGCTCATGCTAACCAAGCATACGGGTCTGCCACATCCTTGAGAGATGGAAAGATTTCAGTCTCTAATCTGCCCTAGAGCTGCATAAACGGGATGAGATAAGAGCTTCTGGTGCCATATCAGCTTGTTCCCAAGCAGAAATGAAACCAACTGGAAGAGAAAAAGCAAAGTTGGTAACTTCAGAGAGTCAAACACAGAAATAGCCTGAGAAGATTCACAATGGAGTAATCCAGCACTGTGCAAACAGGATGCACGAGAGCCTTCCATACAGAAACACAAGCTTTAGCTATCAAAATATAGGAAATAATTTTATTACTGGCTCTAAATAACTTGTTTCCCATTCAGTAATTTAGAAGTTCACCTGTTCAAATATACCCCTCAGTTTTTGCAGGCATGTGAAGAGGAAATCATTAAATTCTGTCACCCTGGGCTTTTATAAATGTCTATTGCAATTATCTTTTCTTTCCCATAAATTATTACAGGTTGTTTCATACCTTCCTTGGTCCAGAATTATCTTCAAATTCTATTTCTCTGGAATTCTATTTGTTTTCATCATGTAGTTTGTTATTATTCCTTGTCCTAAATATGTGTAAAAGTTCTCCAGGCCCTCAAGTGGCTTTGTTTTTCAAAATGCACCTAACAAAAGCAGCAAAAAAGTTCCTCTTGCTATGAATTTATATTATCTAAGAACTGTTTAGGAGGACTAGCTAGTGCTCAGAAAACTAAATATAACAAAAGGAATGAAACAAAGACTGTCCCTCAAACATGTTAAAGGAGATTATTAAGGAAAATTGTTACTTAGTTTTCTGTTATCAAGGTGTCACTGTAAATTGTCACCAACACTAACACAAATCATAATGCTTAATTAGCTTATTAATACTAAAGCAAATGTATCAAATGCCAATTTCATACAGAATTGTTTGTGTATTTTGGTGGGGCTTCTGAAGATTAATTTCTTCTGGTAGTAAGTCTGGAATTCACTGAGAGAAATTATGCCAGAAGTAAATAACAAAAGTAAATAACCACTACAGAAAAGCAAATAAATGAAACACTTCTATACATTTAAGTCTTGCTCACTAGTCATTTTCCTCTCAGTGTCAAGGGAAAATCCCCCAAGAGAAGCTCTGCAGCTTCCTGGTGTTACCCTACCCAGTGAACAGGAATGCATTTGACAGAAACTAGGAATGCAGCCAGCTAGGATGAGCAGTGGTTTAGCCTCAGTAGCACATACAGGAGGCATCAACCTGAGACCACGGGAAGTGGGATGCTGAAAGGGAGATACCTGGTCGGGTCATGGCGAGAAGAGTGTGCTCATGGGAGTCAGTGTGTTAATGGATGTTGATGGAACTATTCTAAATTAGGTCATGTTTCTGGCTCTTGTTCTCAGTTCAGAACCTGTCACGTTCAAGGTCGTGTTCTGAGCTTGCGTTGGTGATTGGACCCTCACCCTCAGAATACCCCTGTATCTTGTTATGTTCCCCAGGCCCCCCTGTCTTTGGATCTTGCCCCTCAGATGACGAGGTTTCTATGTTCGTTATATTGCTATTGAAGTTCTTTATCTTTGGGCAAGTCCATTGTTCCCATCCCTCTGTTTTTGCCACGTTCTCCCCGGCTAGACCGGACTTGAGGTCACAGCAAGCCAGACTGTGATAGCAACCCAGTAATGGTGTCCCATTTTCCCCAGTTTTCGTAAGATAATAACTAATTATCCTTCACCTTCCCCTGGCATTTGTCTTGCCACAGACAAAACATCTTGTCTTTCACACCCTCCTCCTTTGACCTGCATCGCTTTTGGTCTCACTTGGAAACTTGGGGATGTAAGTATTCTCCACTGGCAACAGTTGGGAAATAAGATTAAAAATATCTCAGGTAGATTGATTCTAGTACTATTTCTTTGGTCTTTATGGTCAAATGAGGAATACAGTCAAAGAGAAGTCAAAGTGCTTGGTATTAGGTATTCATAGACTCTAAAGCCATCTGCCACAGTCACTGCAAGTTTCAAAAAACAATTTTAAAACAAGGGACTGAATATTGGAAAATTTTAGCTTTGTCTGAGGACATGTAAAGTGCCAGATTCAAATGAGTAGACAGAAAATCTAGACAAAGAGAATGATTTGAGTCATTCAGGCACACACAGCTATGTGTGTTGTATTTAAAAGGCAGCATGACAAGATTTACTGGCTGATATTAACTGAAAAAGGATGAATTACTTGATGTGTGGCAATGAAACTGCACTTAAAGAAACCCAATAAAATGTCTTACTTAAAATAGGGATGCATGAAAAATAAGATTAGGCAGCACTAGAAACTGACGTGATGTACAAAAAGCTGGCAGACAGAATTACTGGAGACGTCAGTCAGGATGCACATCAGGGATTGTCACATTCATGGCAGTGAATCCTGGAACCATTGAGGTTGGAAAAGCCCTCTAAGATCACTGAGTCCAAGCAGTAACCCAGCACTAGAAGATGTCCCCAAGTGCCACATCTGCATGTCCTTTGAACACTTCCAGGGTTGGTGACTGAACTCCAGCCAAGCCATAGCCCAACTCATCATTTCAGCCTGATTTGTGATGGAGCAGCACTACTAAAGCAGCAGTGGGATGAAGCCATTCCCAAGCCTAGGAAACACGTCCCTCACACTAATTAAATAATTCCTCACTCGTTTCTGGCATCCAGTATGGACATGAGCTCCAAGATGCACTGTTTCCTCAGAAAGGGAATCACTGCTGCCTCAAGTCAGACAAGCCCTGCTCTCCAGTTGCTTCTCAGCAAATAAGCTCCAATTCCTCCTCTCCTTCCCTGCTACCCCCAGAAGTGGAAACAGGGCTGAAGCCATGAGAAAATGACCAATAAATTTCCTGGGTAGGAATGGTTCTGCTATAAATGAGGCATCCAGAATCAGTCATTTTTATAGAATGCTGCCAACCCCTTCAGCTTGAGAAAGTGCGTTCCCTGTCGAGGAGGGGCCACAGATGGGGTTGGAGTACCGGCACATACACCCATACACACAGTAGGAACACGTACAGCTGCTCTTGGAGTTCTGCAGATGCAGCCACCTCTGCTCGGGATGGGTAAAGCTTCTGCAGGCAAACGGAGGGCTCTGACTTTGCTGCCACGCTGGTTTAAGCTTTTAGAAAGTGCAAAGACAACGCTGTAGGCAACCCCGACACCAAAGAAGGATTATCCAATGCAGAAAGTCCTTGTACGTGTAAGGCTTCACAAATTAAAATGAGAAGCCAAAAGGCAAGTCACATCCTACCCAGAACTAAGCATTGGCATCAGGTGTAATTTAATGCACAATTTTCATTTCAACCTTTCAAAATTTCATTTTGAATATGATTATTACTAGATTTTAAGCAAACTACCCTGAGTATGGGGTGGAGCCTTTCTAAACTGACCCTGGAGCAGACCAGACATTAAATTGATTCAGACAGAATAATAATTAATTTCCCAGTTCAGTCCTTCTTTAAAGACAAAGAGAAATGTTACTGGACTACAATTTATGACTTAAACAGAATTACCATTTGGTCTCATATTACCTTTCTACTCTTTACATACCTGGGCAGCAGAATCAGTTATAAAACTACAGTGAAAAAAGTAAATTAAAATTGCTTTTTAATTTTTTTATTCCTAGTCCTGCAGGGGCGACAAAATAATTTTAGTTCTAGGGAAACAGAGACTTGCAGAGGCTGCTCTCACAGCCAGCTCTGTAATTCTTCCCCATGACAGTCAAAGTTTCCTCACAGGATATTCTGAGTGTGCAGCTGCTGCTTTTACTGGTATCAGTGGGTTCCCAGGTTCTCTCCCCCTCCTCAATTTGACAGCCAAATTCCTTTTACTATTATTTGCTGTTTAGGTTCCTACTGAACCACCTCCCTAGGATCTTCTTTGTCAGATTCCAACAAATAATGATTCCCTCCCAACTACTTCCAGAGACATAACTGCATATTTTAGCTGCAGATGAAAAAAATAAAAAATACATCCCTGAGCAACTTAGGAGCTGTTCAAGCTTAGAGTTCAAGGCTTTCCAGTGAGCATTTCTGATTCTTTCTTAAATTCCTGATGTTGCCACCTTGCTCTTTTGTTGCCAAAACATTCTAGCCTCTGGCATCTCGCTTTTCTGATCTTTTTTTTAGGATAGATAAAGTGCCTTGTAGTGAAGACAGATAATGAATAATTAACGTTTCATCTTTTCTCCAATTTCCCCCAGCTGTCAAAACTGCTACCTGGAACTCTTCTTCATATTGAAATACATTGTATCAGAAAACCATGGAATTGGAACATAAAAGGTTTTCCTAAGTTTCAAAATTATGAACCGTATTATTTCACAAGGTTCAGCCAGCACCATGAGCAGGATTCTCAAACTGCTGATAAAACTTTTACTCTCTTTGCATGAGCACTCATTATACTTGCTTATACACCGAGGTAACACCAGACTTTCTATATTAAATATCCCATGAAAGCTTTACATTAATATCAGTAAAAAATACTAAAAAGAACCCAGCTGTAAAGTAAGAGCTGATCTACGTGAGTATTAAAACTCTTTCTTGCTTTTCCCAGGCCTCACTGACCTGTCTGATGCAGGTGGTCTCTGGCCAGCTCAAACAAACGCATGTGCATGTTGGTGGTGGGGTTAAAGGAGCCACAGGCCAGGAGGATGACAGGGATCCTGCTCCTCATCCTGACAGCAAAACATTGCAGCTCCTCCCTGAAGAAAAAAATTAAAACAAAAGACAAACTTGAGAAAGAGGAGTCTGCCCTTGGTTCGTGAACTAAAAGGAGCTGTTTCCAGGACTGGGTGTTCCTGGAGCACCGGTGCAGTGCCCAGAGATCAGTCCTGTTCCAGCATTCAGCCCCTGCCTGCTTAGGAACACAGCTGTTCCTGAATTTAAACTAGGAGAACACCAACACATTCTGCTTCCCCACACACAGACAAGGCTACAACACACTTCTAGAAATTTACATTCCTATTACTAAAACCTGACAATTTTTTTTACTTCATGAGAAAGGGGTTTTTTTGTCTTCATGGCCATTGATAATGTTGGAACCCACAGACCTGCTACAAATGCAAATTTTTTTTAAGAAATAACTTTTTTCAATGAACCTTTGCAACACGTGACAAAACCTCACATGCAACACCCCGTCCTAAGGTGTGACTTCCTATAAACTGGGCAGGCAGCACTGGGGTCAGCCAGCTGGCAAACACTTCCAGATTATCAGCACTGGCCTGTGTGGTTCCTCTGCTGGCTGCAGAGCAATGGACAATGCACCAGCAACAGGGAGCAGCAGGGAAGAGGAAGCACAGCTGTGTCAGGAAATCCCCAGGGCATTAAAAAGCTGTGAACAGGAGGAATGCGTAGGAAGATTTGCTGTGAGGAGCCTTGCAGGGGTGTTTACACACAACCCTGATATAATTTGGTTAAACTGTCAGTCATCTACTAAAATGTAGCAAAAATCAGTTTAAATCCACTGGGCTTGGAGCTATTTACATGCTCTTTTCTATTTAAAACTAATCCAGAATACCACTGGCATGATAGAAACAGTTGTGTCCCACATCCATGTCTGCAAATTCAAAGTCTTTTCCTAGAATTTGAAATCTCTACATTGCTCATACCTGTGTATCATACAAACCCCACTCTCCTCCCTTCCTTGGCCTCCAGCCCTCCCCATCAAACAGAACAGCTTCCTGCAGGAGACACCTGCATCCCAAACTTCAGAACCCAGTCTTGGGTTGACAGACCAAACCCAGCACAGCTTGTGTGTTCTGATCAGCCAAATCTCATTCTCCTTCTGCAATGTAGCTGTAGCTCAGAGCCCACCTCTTACTGTTCCCAGTTCTTACAGTCCCTTTTTTGCCCCTCTTTGTCTGACTTAGAAAAATGCAATAATAATGGTTAAATCCATGTCAGGTCGATGGCTTATAGCTGCCAATATGATCAGTTCATTTATGGAGGATTTACAACCTGAAGACTGGGACTGTACCATGGAACAGCACTCACTGCACCAAGCAACAAGTGTTAATATTGTCATTTGTGACTTTCTGAACCTTTGACATTTGAACATTTTTATTGAGAAAATCCTTTGAAGCATTAAGTGCTATCTGTACCTCCAGCATCTAGTACTGCATACAATTGTTTTATCATGTTTTTATTCTACTTTCCTCATTTCTCATACCTTCCATCATACTTGGGGAGACATACTGGGGAGAAACGACTTGCTGGCTCTAGAGCTACTGAAAGACAGCAACAGTTTTATGGATTGTGATGGGAGCAGCTGGAGGAAGCTCCTTTCACTGCACTCTGCTCCCTCCTCTGGTTTACTGTTCCTATGCAGACACAAAAACTCACACATGAAAACTGTATGCAAAATGCACAGCTTCTTTAGTCAGGAAAAACCAAAAATGTTCTTTTGTTCAGTATCAGCAATTCTGTAAAAGTATCTCCATTGGATGGGAGAAGGTGTTTCTGCCCTGAAACTGAGCCAAACATCAGCATCTGGATGGCGCTCTCATTGCTGGCCCACACTCTGCTGTGCTCCCTCCTGTTCTCATCAAGTGCAGTTTATATTGCCATAGCTGTTCCTTTATTTGCCATCTCAACTGAATGATTTCCTTTGCTTTGCTTTTAATTCTACAGACTATTCTATTTCTCACCTGAAACAAAGGTGTTGGACAGTTTCATTGCAGCTCTTACTCATTTATACCCTGGAAACTCCAGGGAAACACTTCAACCTGTGACTTTTAGTGATAATTTTACAGTACTGACAATGGAAACTCAAAAATCAAACCACCACCACCACAAAAAACCAAACAAAACAAAACCAAAAAAAGAAAACAGAAAAAACCACCCACAACAAACCAAGATTGTACCAATAGTACATAAACATGTCATGAAAAAGCATCTCACAAGGTATTATATACATCTATAAACACACAAACACCCCATATATTTTTTTAATCAGTGTTTCTATTTTTACTATCCCCAAATATGGTGCACCCTCCACCTATTCAACAGGTCTAGGACAACTTTTAGTATTTGAAACAAAGCTTTCTGATTCAGTTGCTATCTCAGCTGGTATTAATTACCTGAGGGGTTTCAAATCATTAGAACATCACTCAAAGTAACAGAAAAAAAGAGAGAGAACTGATGTTTCAGCTAAACTCCCTTGAGAAATCAAACGCTGGGGAAAGTTTAAAGAGAGTCTGTGTGCCCTGCTATGGGCCCGTGTTCCAGCAGCCCTGGGCAAGCAGTGCATTCCCAGAAATGCCAGTCTGCAGCTTGGGAAGCTTCCAACAACAGGGGCATCGTGTGGCCACGCAGAAAAGGGCAGTCACCTTCAGATGGGGAGGCCACACTCAAGCTATATAAAAAGGTTTAATGATGGACAAAGCATCACGGTTTTCATTAGATAGTTCCTGCAAGTTCTTTCCCTGGTGCCTATATTCCTGCAATATGTCAATAACAGATGACGTTACAGATGACCACAGTTAAGTTCTGCTGAAAGTCAGTAATTAGAGCCATATCTGATTAATTATCAGCAGCAGAATGAAGTGCTGAGCAGCACAGTCTGATTCATGAGCTGTTAAATTAGTAAACTGGAGAACAAGACACTGATACGTGCACGCTATGAGTCACTCACCCTTGAGGGAACATTTCTGCAAAAAGCAGAAATAAACCAAATCCTAGCACAGGATTAAAGCATTACCTCCTCCTGTGAGGGTGAATCTAGATTAATTTAGATGAAATTTAGATTTGAACAAATTCAAAGCTGTCCGATTCCATTCTTTTACTGGGCCATGTCACCACCTCATATAAATTCATGCAGATGCAATGGGACCAGCTGAGTTACACCAAGTGACACTAAGAGTATTAGAGCTGTGACACAGATCAGGAAAGTCAGGAAATAAAACTACATTTAGTAGCTGACCCAAATCACAGCAAGCCACAGTACACAAATATCCCTTAAAGATATGATTGCAGATGAGAGTTTCTCATGCTGTTAATAATAATAATTCTCTGCTGCCATAGAGAAGTTACTCCAGTCAGTAAGTTCCCAGCATCTGCTGTCACCAGAAGCAATCCTCCACAACAGTGACAAGTATTTACCTGTATATCACCACCTTCCCTTTAATAATGAACATATGTACCTCGGTGAAGAAAAATTGAAAATGTATAATCTGGGGCAGTATTTTGTTTACTCATCAAGAAGTTACTCACTCCAGCCACACAGGATTTTACAAGGAGTACATCTATATTACACACAGCCCAATATGATGCTGTAACCCTCCAAAACAGCTTTTTCAGGGCCACATGGTGAGAATTTTTCAATTGTTCAATTTGTTTCATTTTTCAATTATTATTATTATTATTATTATTAAATTCCAGTGATTCGGGTGGACTCCATTTATTTAACTTTCACTGAAAGCCATGACAGGATACATAATTTCCTATCAAATTCACCGTATCAGAACTATGAAGCTGCTCCTTCCAATCCCCACACCAGACTTTTAGTCAGAGAAGACAAGTCCCATTGCACCTTTAGAGAAGTCCCAAGATCTGCTCCCCTCCTCACTGCAGGATGCACCAGAGCAGCAACTCATCCAAGCCTATAAAAATCATCTGGGCTTTTTCACATGTAACACAGAAGATGGCTCAAAACGCAGCAAATGCTGCCTTTAACAATGCACAGGGGGTTTTGCCTGAGATAGGCCTGCTCACTTTGGGGATACTCATTATTTCTTCTTCCTCTCTGTCCAATTTTCCCAGCAAAACAAAAAGTCCTCTGTGAACAAGTCACCTCGCAGAAAACTGCCTGTGGCCCAAATTCCAAGCGCCCTGGTGGCAACCAGAGAAAGCAGCCTCAGCAGAAGAGTCTCCTCCTCTCCTGAGATTATAATCCTTCAAATCACAGCACACTTCACCCTTGCCATTACTTTATTTCAGGCTGTATTCCCTTTCACAGAAGAACCAACAAAACCTCTCTATCAGCTACATCTCTAAAATCAACCTAAATGTGCCTTATGGCTCCATTTACTTGGAATGAGTTTTTTCTTCTGAATGAAACTACTTCTCTGTTTTCAGTTTCCAATCCTAACTCTTTCTGCTCCACTGCTACAGGGAATTGGCAGTTTAAAGGGTCTAAAGAAGAAAATTCACCACAAAAAGCACACGCTGACAAAGCACAACAAATATAAATAATAAATTGAGCACAGGACTCACGCAGTCTGAAATACATGCAAATATTGAACCTCCAGTTAATAATGAACACGGCATTGCCTTCAACAATTTTGTACTCTGAAAATTTGAGCAGAATTATTGCTTAGCACAAGGTTACAAAGATTATATTCTCGATACACACAAAACAGTGCCTGTGAATTCAAGTCAAGAATACATTTTTTTAAGTCTGTGAGTTGCTGCAGAGTCCAACCAATAAATTATCCACAGAGATACTCCCACAATATCCTAAATATTTTTCTTAGTATTCTTAAGAATATTATATGTTATTAACATTCTTAATCATCCTGCAAAATAATCACCCTTACAGGCCGCTCATTGCCTGAACAGCAACAAGGAATACAGCAACTCAGCAACATGGAATGCAGAAACCACTACTCCTGCACATCACCAGTAAAAGCCCATATTTTTAATAACCCTATTGTGCATTTACTAAATATTCTGAGGTTATTTCAGATTTTTTGCTGTCCTTAAACAGCAAACATGAAAAGACAACAACAGCATAATGTCCTTAATGTTATTTTTCTGTATTAGGGAAAATAATGAAATAATCCCATTTTGTACAAAAGGCATTAATTATATTCTAACTGCTCATAAAACACTTGATAATACTTAGACATAGAGCTCTGCAGCAGTTTCATCTGGTGACAAGGCCAGTGATACTCCACTAACCCAGAACCATGAAGAAAATAAGTAAAAAAGGACTAGACTGGCCAGCACCTCGTACCCAGTGTTTGCTGGGTAGTGCTGGATCTCACTGGCCTCACACAACACCACTCCCTGCACAGCTTTGCAGCATTTCCACAACTCAAGAGAATACGATCATCTCCTGTATCTTGTATTTCCTGCAGTATTATCTTTATAACTACTGCTCCAATAATCCTAGTGATCACTCAACATCTGACACTCAACTTCCTCCCTATTCTTTGTGCCCATATCACACTAATAAATAAGCTTCTTCTTCTTCTACAGAAGAATTCTCTAAACTATTCTAAGTCCTCCTTCTGTTTGAATGTACGAGTCAGTCATCCACAATGCACAATATATTGATTTACAGAAAAAGAGGATTCACGCAGAACTGCAACTCTGGGAGCCTATTTTTAAGCAAACAAACTGTTGATTTAGTGAAAGCACCAACTTATCTGTCAAAACAAACTCTTGCTAAAACTTCAAGAGTTCCTGTTGAGATGCCATTCAGAGTGATTTTTTGTCTATCAACACTTCCGTAATTTTCTTTCAAATAGCAAAACACACTTAGCATATCCTAAGGCAAATTTCAGAAACTGAGCTCACACACAAATGGAAGATAAATTTAAGTGGTAAAGAAAACCTCTCCAATCATGATAATCAGCTCTTATAAAGCTGGTTTTACAAGGCAGCAAGTTAATGAAACCCCTAGCAGTACTACTGCAGAACACTCAGATGCAAAATAATTATATATAGCACCCACGGCATAAGGCAGGATTTCCAGAACACAGAGCAAGACCTGCCTGTGCCAGATCACTGGGCTGGATGGCATTTCTTATGTTTTTGAAGTTCCCCATTATACTTTGTGACCCTGCATGGCAAATTTCTTCATTTCTGCTAATTATTGTTCAGAAAATTTAAAAAAAAATGCAGCACAGTGCTTAGTGAGCAGAGTGACACGCACACAGGCGTTTGAGCGGTAATTGCAGTGCACCGGTGAGGCTGGCTGCTGACACTGAGGCAGGTCTCCAGTGGCCAGGGCAGGAGCTGGGCTTTGACAGCTACACCTGCTCCAGGTGCAGCAGCAGCGACTGAAACACTGTATGAATTAAATCCTCAGAAATCATCCCTGCTATGAAATCCAGTTTGTCTCATTACATTATTTTAAAAGGCACAAGCTCAAATTGCCCTCTGACAGGACCGTCACCTGTTGTGTCCTCTGTGCTACTCACGCACAGCTCTGGACTTCTCAAAGGTCTTTGAGATCATCTGAATGCTAATTAGTTGTCATAGATAGGCTAAATTCTAAAATTTGCATTTCTGAAGTTAAAGGCACGAAGGCAGTTTACTGGTACAATCACACAGTGGAACCAGATTTCAGTAGCAAATCACACCTGGAAAATGAGCTCCCGTGGACTGTATTGCTCCAAAGCTTAAAGGAAACAAACAACGTGCTTTGTTTATAAAATCAAACAGCAGCTGCTGCACCCCCTTAAAGCCGGGGAAAAGACGAGTAAGTTACGCGGTGAAAGCCAGATGGATTCAAATAAATAAAAAGTAACCGCATTTGTGTTGTCCTCTAACTTTCTCTGCACTTGGCTAGGTGTTGGGGATGGGAGGGGGGAGAATGGAAAAAAAAAGCATTCTGTTTTAAACTCATACACATACACACACACACACATATATTATATAAGGTGGCGGATAAGCGTTTGTCGGGTGCGTGGCGTGGCCGGCCCAGCAGCCCGGCCGCGGTTTGAGGCCTACCCGCAGTGCCCTCAGTGCCCGCTCCGCTCCGCGCCCCCGCCCGAGCCCGCAGCCGCTCCCGACTCCCGGCGGGGTCCGGCCGCTCCTCCCCTCCTCCCTTCCTCCGGCCCGTCCGTCCGTCCGTCCGTCCTTCCGTGCTTACCGCAGGACAAGCGGGGCCCCCGCGGTTGGCAGCTCTGCGGGGCAGCCTCGGGGCCGGCTCGGGGCCAGCCCCGCGCGGCCGGACCTACCCCAGCACCGCTGCCCAGCGGCAGCCTCGCCTCCTTACCGCAGTGTGTTTATTGTCACCTGAGGGTGAGCTCCCAAACTTTCGGCTTCCCGCTGTTGCTGAGGGTGGGCCCTGCGGCTCCAGGGTTGTACTGACAGCGTGGGGAAGGTCGACTTGGGAGGCGCGGAGTAATGAACATGTGGGAAAGTTCACAGCGCCGGAGGTTTGTGTCCGAAAAGGAGACAGAGGAGTCCTGTAACTTCATTGAAATAAACGGAGAGGCCATGGGGCATTTCCCATGGGATCTTTCACATGGCTGGGGGACACAGCCCCATTTTTGCCCTAATTTCCCATCCACATCATCCCCTTGCTTTCCCCATCGGCGGGGGTTCTCACAAGGCGCTTCCTGCAGCCCCTACTCTACGTCCCTCTCTACTGTGTAACCCCCCCATTTTTTTGTTCTTTTATGTAAGAAAACACTGTTCATAATTCTGTTAAGTCTTTGTTCTTTCACTTTAAGTTCAGGAATTTAACACGGCCTTGGCTGAGCAGCAGTCTGCGCCAATTAGTACCATTTTCTAGAACTGATAGTCTCTTCCATCACTTCCTGATGTGTGAGCCCTTTCTACGTGGAGTTTCACACAGTGTGTTTGCAAAGACAGTCATCTTAATCCTTTCATAAAGCTCAGCTTTCTCTGTATCCGATGGCTTCACAAAGTCATCTCCTTCTACATCAGCTATGGAACATTTTGCAAAATACACCAGTGTCATAAAAAGTGTTTTAAATAGATTTTGCAAAAAGTGATGTCCAGAGAGTTTTACATAATTTTCTTCTTTAATTCTTAGTCTTATAAAATCCAGTTTCTTGAGACATCAAAATGTCACCAGTTAGGTTTAGAGTTCACCACAAACATCCTGGTTTTCATACTGATGAAAGGAAACACAAATTTTCCACTGGTCTGACATTATGGTCAAAAATAAATAGGACTGTGGAATGCATTTTTAAGCTCTACTGTGTGAAATGCACATGCAAACGATGAAGCTTCACTCCTGCACAGAGGCCATGAGATGTACTTCAGATCTTTTGTTGCCCTTGCTGAAAGCTGGCCATGAGATGGTTTTGGCTTTGGGGATTTAGTTTCACACTGGGAGCAGAGTTTGCACTTCTGAGGTTTAACTTCAGTGTGGGAAATGCTGAAACTGAACTGAAATTGTGTGTGCCTGTGCATTTCTCCATGACATTTCCATGCTTGTCATTGGTCCTACTCTGTTCATATAAAGTTTCATTTTTCATAGACTACAGCTTGCAATTTGAGATATTAGGGAACTATTATTGTTAGTGGCAGGGTGACTTCTGTCATTTTTTTAAAACAGGGAGAGTGTTGGACAAAGACTACGCAGGCAATTTCTTATACATAAGGAGTCCAGACTGTAGGTGCTTAACTTTTAAAAGCTGGGGGATTATATAATGATGAAAAGCCAGATTAACAGTTTTGAAATGAACTAATTTGTGTATAAATAATCTCTCTTACAAAAGGATCTAGAACTCAGTAGAAAAATAAATTCCCCAACTCCCTTTGACAGACGAAGGTGCATTTTAAAAAACTTTATGACACTGACATCCTGTGCTTAATGGACCACTTACGTTGGCTGACCACGTTTGCTAAACTTATAAAGTTTTTTTCTGGAAAGTAGTAGCTTCTCTTTCTAGAGTTTGAATTATTGTTATGTGTTTTGTCAATATATAAGATTCCCCATAAAAGGAAACATTTCATTTACAGAAAAGTGTTGCAGTGTGTTGTCATGGTGTGCCTCAGTTTGAGTGGGCACAAATTAATGTGGCTCCACTGGTCCCAGTGGGAGCTGCTCTGTGCTGGCTGAGGTTCTGTCCTTCACCAGTTTTGTTGTAAATTGCATCACAGGGGTGCACTTCTGGCTTGCTGCCTTTAAACAAAACATTTCCACTTCACATTAGTTTTTAAGAAATTGTTTCATAAATAAAATGCTTTAGAACTGAGAATAATTTGCTGAAGGCAACAACCAGAGAGCTGGGTGTGATCCTAAACTGAGTTCTCCATGAGCCCTCTGGAAGTGGGTGAAATTGCAAACCATGGCCGAGGTAGAGCAGTGTAAAGGGATGAAGTGGGCAGAGGTGAGTACCAGACATGAAGGTGTACAAGCGCCAAAGCACTGAAATGCTTCTCAGCAAGGGAAGAGCAAATGACCACAGAAAGTTCCCCAGCAATAATGAAAGATGGGCTAATTAAAACCTGTCTTCCAGCAACCGAATGAAGACAAGGTTACTGCTACAGAATCATGTCATGTTCTGACAATTACCTAAAGAGAATGGTAATCACTGGACTGGCTTCTGCTCTTTATCACAGAATTATATTCACTGGTTTCTGGCCTAGTTTCAGGGGGAATTTGGAGCAACATGTTATTCTGTTACTCTTATATTAGTATTAAGTAAAACATAAATCAGAATACCCATGTCAAGGTGTGAAACTATGAGTATGGAATTCCAAGTCAAAGTTGTTGTTGAATTGATTTTTATAAGAAAATTTGACATTTAATGCAGTTCTTGAGATGCGAAACTCCCAGGGTCTTACACAGTTTGTGCACGCTGAGGCTGTGGAACTAGGGCTTGTTATTGTAAATTAATAAGTAATCTTTTAGTTCTTGGCATCTGCTCTGTTCTGATGTGTAGTTCAAATCTGAAGAAAATTCTATTGGGACAAGATGGAGAAGAGAGACATTAGAGAAGTGTTCATTAACCTTTCCCCTCCATAGCAGAGTTGGAGAGCATTAGCTTGAAGCTTTGCTGATATTCCCATGGCTTCATCTATACACAAGTAAAGGAAATGCACAGCTTTTATCTTGAACTTACTTAAGTGCTGCAGTTACAGCTACTTTGAACATTACATCAAATATCACAAATACGGGTGGGCAAGAAAATGTTGACTTCCTGCAAATGAAAATCATTCAGTTGCTTGATTGCTGTTGGAATTAAAGGCAGACATTAGCAAATCCAGTGTTACTGAGGCAAGCAGGAGGAATCAAAAGGCTAAACTGCAGTGCAGAAACAAAGCAAAGCAGGCTCCGGTGTGCAGATTCCTCTGAAGTCACAGAAGATAAATGAGCTGAGGTAGAGACAGGGCAGAATACAAAGCTTTGTCTGAAAGCCAAGAAAAAAACCCGAACCAACTTAAAAAGGCTCAAAGAACAATCATAAAACTTTTAACTTGGCTGCAAGGAAGGCTTATCTAGAAGATAAAATATAAACATAGAAAGGGAGATAAGCAAAATTTTTCACTTGTTTTAGGTTCCATGACCATCAAAACAGTCTTTTTTTTTTTTTTTTTTTTTTTTTTTTTGGTCACAGGTGAACAAAATGAAATGTTTGGTTCGTTTCTTTCTGTTTTTAGAGAGTCTCTCAGACATGCATTTTAAATTGCTTTGGGTTCTTTTTTTTCTCCCTCTCCTTAATCCTCCACTGTTTGTAAAGTTATGTTAATATGTATCAATTGTTTTTGTCATTTCCTTTACTTGCTTGTATTTTGAATTTTAGTGGAGCTAAAATAGTTTGTTTTGTTTGCATAATGCTTCTGATGACATTTCATGTTATCTTTCCAACACACTAAGTGGTATTACTGGCTGATAAAGTCTTACAGTTGTTTGGTATTTTAATCACAATTTAAAACAATTTGCAGGGTTGTGTCTGGAGGTAGCAGCAACAACATATAACTAGTCCAAGAGAAATTTTGTAAGATCATTTAAAAATCGATTCTTAATAGAAGAAATTTGATATTGTTTTTTCAAGTGGATTTTATGAAAGTATTTGGCACCTTGCTTTTCATTTGTGCATTCTTTGGGATCTCTGCTAGTGAATATTAGCGTGGTGCTGTGTTCTTCTGTACCTACAGAATTTAACTGCAGGTATTTCTAATAATTGTACTGAAAACCGCAGCACCATTTTTGTCAAATGTCAGCTTTTCTATACCTAAAGCCTCTGTATCATTGGAAGTTTGAGATGTAATAGTTCTGCTGAGCTGAGAGTGGGAGTAATCCCATTATCAAAAGGAAACCATTACTGTTTTCTTGGTATGACTCTGTTCCAATTCAGAAAGGACCAAGACAAAAAAATACTGCTACTGTAATCTGTAATATATTTTTGTGCAGTGAAGGTGCTGTAACATCCCCAGCGTGGAACGTGGGTAGCCAGCAGAGTTAGAACTTCTCTCTGTGCTGTTGGCACTTGCTGAATCTCCGTGTGCCCTGTGCTGATGATTTTAATTAAATTGGATTTAGATCAAATGTGGCAGGAGTCAGTATGGAAATGTATCATGGTGGCATGTTTGTTCTGATGACGTTCTGACTGCAGAGTGCTCACTGATCCCTTGCACAGGTAGGGCACAGAGAAAGGAGATGAGTCCAGGACTGGAAAGCATTTGGGTTTTCGTAAAATTTGGTATCTGACACATTTCTCTTTGGAAAAGATATGGAGAGGATTTTGTGTTCTTTCAATGCAGACCAAAGACTAATTTCAAATCTTGAAGGTTTTTGTGAACCAGAGCTGACATTTTTTGGGAGCTCTGTAAATTTTAGAATAGCTTTTCTGTAACATTGAATAGTGTCACTTAGAAAAACTGAGTATAATATATGGCTTTCATTATTGCTTTTCTGAGAGGAATTGCTGTAAAGGCACATCATTTCCCCACTCTCAGAAACTGAGGTACTCCAGCCTTTGATTCTGCTGCCACAGCCACACAGCCTTGCTGAAATACTCAAGTTTGTTGCTATTTTGTGATAACAAACCATACTTACAGGTTTTTTCCCCCCATGTAACCTCCTTTTCCTCTCCTGGAGCTGTCAGGAGGAAATGGAGAGAATTTCTCCCGTCCTAGAACTGCACTCTGGTTAGTACAGTGGGATTTATGTGGACAAACAAAGTGGTCAGGAGAGGTGGGGTTTGTGTTTTGGGGAGGCACTGTAGGGTCACTGATCCCACAAGGAATTCCCTCTGTGTCCCACAGTGCTGGTGCTCTGGCTCTCAGCAATGTCACTGGGCCATGGCAGGGGGTCAGCTGCAGTCCCTCACTGCCAGTCAGATGCCTGCCTTCCCTGGGCACCTGGTACTGCCATTCTCCTCAAGGACTACTGAGGCACAACATGGCTTGAATTTAAAAAACAAAGAAATTAATTTTTTGTTCATATTTGTACACTTTTTTAAGACATGCGATATCATACTTTAGAGAGCAAGAATTAAATGTGCCACAAACATCACATTTTGCCCATTTTTTACCAGTGTTTCTGTTATCTTTGTCAGCTAGATTTCTTTCTCTCATCCCTCACCAGTTTAGTTTATAGTGACTTGGCTAGAAGATTATTTAATTTGTTTTATATAGCTTTGAAATTACACAATGAGGCATAGTCATAACGCTTAAAATCTTGATTTCAGTATCAATTAATATAAAGGATCTTTTACGAAGCCATATTGTGCAGTACAAAGCATCAAGGCTTCCATCCATCTTTATTGTTCCTCATTTAGGCCCAGATCCACACTTGCATGCCAGATGGCAGCTGCAGAGGAGTTTCAAGTTCTAGCAGCAATGGATGGGAAGATAAGTGTCTCTTGAGAAGGAAAAAACAGATTGCAGATTCCTTTCAATTGCACCTGATGACTTATTGCCAGTCATTAATTGGCTTGCCCGTACACAGGCAATTCAGAATCCAGCAGCAGTGCCTGACTTTGTCTGGAGTTCTGTTCTTCCTGCAGAGATCACTGCTGAAATAAACCCTTGCAGAGAAAAGTATTTTATATGAAGCTCTGAGAAAAGCAGACATAAGGGTTTTTTTATAAATTTTGTTTTGTTTTGTTTTTGTTTTACTTTTCATAACTGCTGTATCAAGATTTTTTCCTTCAGGAGAGCCACAAAATCTTGTGTAACTGTCATTGTTAGCTGTTACTGCAAAATAGTGTAGCTGGTTGTGACGTGCTAACAGTTGACAATATATGCATATTTAAAACAGGGACAGAAATGATAAGTAGAGCTTTGTCTATTTTTCATTAAAGAGATGAATGTTTTCATAAAAGTCTTCCTTTCTCACATATTTCTGAGTGCATTTTGATTTTAGTCCTGGATGGGGCATTTGACTTATTTTGACAGCATCCAGAGAACGAAGAGAGCCAGCTATGAAAAACACAGGTTAACTCAGGAACAAGAAGCTGCTGGTTATTTTCACCACTTGGAGGCCATGAGCAGCTGAAGTGTCTCTGGAGCTGCAGAGCAGTGTTGGTGATTGCCGTTGTTGATGAAAGACAAAAGCTGTGTGCAATGGTACAGCCTACAGCCAAGCTTGTAATAAGCCCTTTAAAAGGTGAAGTATCCACTTTGGAAACAGCATCCCTCATGCAGTGAAATGGCAGTAATTTTCCAGCTAATGCAGAACCAGCATTATCTCCTGAACTCGTCAGTGGAAAACATTTTCACTAGACGTGTTTTACTGAATGCAGTGACAACATAACAGTTATGTGGGAACAGGAAAAAACCCAGCTCTCTGTGTTATAAATTATTATTAGTTCTCCCGAAGAAAAAAACAAGGAAGAACAGGCTCTGTAATTAAGATCTTCAGCGTCCCTTGTCTTTGTTGCCCATGTGTCTGTGATCACAATCCCAACAAAACCAGAAGTGAAGCTGTGGGTGTGCAGCATGTTAGGGCTGTAATGCCACACGTGGGTAAAGAGCATGTCTTGGTAAATAAGCATGAAGTAAATAAATCACTAGGAATTAATGGTACTTACCAAAGGTATTCTCAACAAAGAAGGGTGTGAAAGAGTGGAAATATTCCCAAGTACAGCAGAACCACATTAAACGGGGGGAGAGATCACTGGGGATCACCCAACACTTTAACTGGACTGTGAATTGAATTCATATCTTGTAAGTTATTGTTTGCTTCAGAAAATCACTAAATTGACTTTGCCTGTTGAGGGCCCCATCAGTGAAAGATAAAGTAAAATCACAGACCAGCATCCAATCACAAATGAAGTTGTTTAACACTTGGATAGCTCTGTAGTCAAACCCACAGTCTGCAGGGAAATGAAATTTAGACATCTCAAATGTGTTAGAAAGCAAAGAATGTAGATTCCTAAAAATCCTAGTTCATGTCTTTTCAGTGTTTTACTTTGGTTTTGCTCCAGACCTAAAGGAGAATGGGGTACTTGCAGTGGCCCCACCTCTAGAACTGAGCCAATGGCTTGTAGCTGACATAACTTGCAATTCTTTCTCGAGATGGGAAGAAATTCTGTTGCTCATCAGCATCCACAGGGTGGTTGGGTGGAAAAAGCACTTATTTAGCAGAACACTCTCGCTTTTGGGTTTGATGGAGCAATGAAGAGTCGTTTCTCCAATACAGGGCATGTCTGCAGCTATTCCTCAAGCAGAATTTTACAAATGCTGGGTGGGGATCACCTGGGTTTGTGTGAGTGAGTGACTGCTGTGATAGTGCACGCTCAGAATGGGGCTTTGGGAACAGTGCACTCATCTGGGATCTCTGCAGAGTGATCAGTGTAGTGGGGTCTGTCATGGCTGTGGCAAAACTCTGACCTTGTTTGATAAATGCCTCTCAAGTCATAGCTGTGTGTTGGTGGATAAAAATGTTTGGGGTGCTTTGTGTTCTTAAACCCTCAGAGGGAAAACAACTGCCAAGTACTGGGAAAAGTCTGTTATGGTTTGAGCACATTTAGAGATGAAACCCAAATATTTGGAGGAATGGCTGCAAAGATGGCAAAAATTAAAGTAAGATGCAAAGAGATTTCTGGAATGGTTTTCTACTTCATAGGGATCTGAAGATAAACATTTCCTAAGAATAAGAATGGTGAAGTAATACCAGAGTCTGTATCTGAAATATCTTAAAATGTTAAATTGAACATTACCTGTTTTTTTCCATGACAAGATTTATGTCAGCCTGTATGTTACAAGGTAGTGTAACAGGTGAGATTATCTGTGGAATCACGTCCTAAGGGACTGTTGACTCAGTAGCATTTACAGAGGGCATCATCTTCAGGCCATGGGAAACAGGATACGGAAGGGGGAGCACCTAGTCAGGTCATAGTGAGAAGAGTGGGGTCATGGGAGTCAGTATGTTAATGGGTTGTTAATGGAACTGTTCTAGGTTGGGTCATGTTTCTGGTTTTTATTCTCAGTTAGTTTGGAGCCTGTTACAAATAAGGTGGTGTTCGTGTTCGTGACTGGACCCTTGCCTTCAGGTACCCTTGTACCTGGCTGCATTTGCCATGCCCACAGGTCTTTGGATCTTGCCCCTCAGATGATGAGGTTTCTTCATTTGTTATTTTGCTATTAAAGATCTTTATTTTGGGGCAAGTTCATTGTACCCATTCCTCTATTTTATGCCATACTTCCCCTGGCCAAGCAAGATTCGGGATCGCAGCAAGTTGGACTGCAATAATTATCAGATAGAAGCAACCCTTCACCAGATTTGGTTGGTGACAAGTCTACATTAGTGACTTTACAAATCACTATAAAAGTAACAGATGCTTTACTTCAGGGCATGGCTGTTTCATTTTTGAGGGGTTCAGCATTGGTTATAGTCAGAGGAAATTCAGAGGCACTGTTGGGCTGACAGTGCAGGTGTGGCAAAGTGACAAAAATAATTTGTATGGGAATTTATTGCTCTTGAAGATGCTGGCTTAAATGGCATAATATACAACAAATTCACTTTAGACATGCAGCCTCCAAACACGGAAAAGTATTTTGGTTACCGTACAGCTAAGAGAGAACATTTACCAATTGAGAAAAATTACTGCTTTCTCCTTGAGATTGAATGTCATTTGTTGAAAATGTTACAGATTGTTTTCTTCACTCTTATTTTTCATTCTGGGCTGAATTCAATGGTGTTGTGAGACCTAGATCCGTGAGTTTGTGCTTGAAACCACCCAGGCTGATTGACCTTGGTTAGAATTGTTTGGTGAGAATGGAGGTGCTGGAGGTGCTTATTTTTCGGTGAGATGAAACACCCTCCATTTGAGAATAAGCCCTCAGTTAAGATCTTCTCTTCCTAAGCTGGCAGTGATGGGATGACAACCCTGCACAAACAATGGGGACTTTCCTGTGCTTACTGTTCTGCCACAGAGACATTTGTGTGTGGACTTTTAAGACTTTTGGTGGGATGTTAAACTTGATATTTTAGATACTGTAACCCACTGGGTTTATTTGTTAGTGTGACATGTCACACATCTCTGCAAATACAGCAGTGAGTGATTTATTTGTGAGGTCAAACCTGCTGCAGAAGGTGCTGTCTCCCTGATAGGTTCAAGGTGCTTTTCAATGAATCATTGCTCTAATAAATCATATTGTATATACACTGGCATATCCAAGTCAGGATATTAATTCCCAAGCAGTGCCTGTCATGAATATGGAGTTTAAAAGACCTGAGATGAATAAAGCATATGGCCTTTACATTTCAAGACCGTATCTGTAATTCACTGTACTTTCTTCTTGATACACAGACAAAGGTGAATTAGTTCCAGACAAAAATGCATCAATGCTCTATTGAATAGTCAATTATTAAACATGTAATGGGATCTTTGGTTATCAAGGCATGCTCAGTATGTGCACAGAGTACATAATTTGCCCCAGAATGAAGCAGAACTGGTCTATTTTGAAAAAAATCCAGGCAAAATTATATTAATATGGAATTAAAACAAGTTATTGCTTCTGCTGTACAATGAATGGGCTTACTTGACTTCATTAACCATCCCAAGGAGCTAATTTCAGAGTCTTATTATATGTACAAACCTAGAAAAAATAGCAGTAAACAACATTATTTTCCTTGCCCTCAAGAAATAGTCTATCCAATTTACAGTGTTCTGTTTTGTGGAGAAATAATCTTTTTGACAAGCATACGTGAAGGTAAATGTTTTCACAAAAATGTCCTGGCAACACTGTGACTTGCTTGAATAAAATAAAAAAGGAAGTTATTGCTGAACAATGAGGAAAATATTTAATGAATGTCACTTGCATGAGGTTTTAAGTATTTTTCATTTCCTTAAATTTTGTTCAGGAGAAAAAGTATTTGACTGTTTGATTGTTGACATTGTCATCAAACTAGAAACATTATTCAAGCTGTGGCTGTTTATTATTTTACTGCAATCATGTGCCATGATTGCTGCATTGGACCATTCATCTATTGCATATTTTTGATTTGCATTAGGAAAGCTGCAGTTTCATTGCAGTGTGTGAAAGGCACCATTTAAATCAACAGACAGATGGGGTTTAGGAAAACTTCATTCCCAGTTGGATTAAATGTAATTATGAATATAGTTGATTGCAATATTCCTCTATATATTTTCATGGCTAATTTTTTTAAAAGAAGTATTTTCTGCTCTGTGACTTCCAAAAATACTTTTTACTAATATTTTTGTGGCATAAGTAATTACAGTTATTTGAATGCTGTAATAAAAATTGCAAAATCTCTCTTTAGTGAGATTCAACAGTTTGCCATTAAATTATTTTCAGAAAACACCTGGACAGTATGTGAGATGATACCACTTATTATTGATACTTCATGTATGTTAAACAGGAAATATCAGTGATGGAGACTTTATATAAACTGATATATCCAACATAAAGGAAAAAGCAGAAATTATGTAAATGTAAGATACTGCAGTGATTTCTTGGCTAATAAGATGACAAAGACAAGTTAATTTTTCTTCATGAAAGGAGAGGCACAGAGAGGCAGAAATTCAGAATGGAAAACTGTATGTTGCTTTCAGAGGTACCTTTTCATATAGAAATTGGAATTTCTGTTGGAATTGAAATGCAAAAGTTAGTTCTTCATTCTGCAATCCATAATTCTTTAGGGGATTCTTGTCAATTCTTACTGCAGGATTGTTCTTTTGTAAGAAATGCTTAAGACCAGAATGATTTTATGTGCAAAAAAATTTCTTAGCTGAATTACTTGATGCAGAAGAAAAGTTTGCAGGGGAGGTGGGATAGCATTTCTCCATTTCTGCATAGGGTGTGTAAATGCATCTGAAAGTGGATGATGCAGGTGGAGTTGTGCTGCAGTACAGCACAGGGAGCACAGGCTGGGACTGCAAAAGCTGTGGCTCGTGTTTCTCTGGGTGGCTCCAGTCACACTCTGCCACTGGAAATGGTTACCTGCAGTAGTCTAAAACCTTGTGGGAGCTTCTTGAGGTTAACTCAAAGAGAGCAGACTTTCAGAAAAAAAAAAAAATTAACAAGAATTCAGCAAATGAGTGCAGTTAAAATTCCCAGTCCACATCCACAACACGCAGCACACCATCCTAACCCCATCAGTGCATCAGTATCCCAGCAGAGCTCTGAACAGAAATCTCTGTCACTGCCCACTGGCCCTGCTGGGATTCTGTGGGGGGAACCTGCCATTAACAGTGACCAACTCCAGGCACCTGCAGCCACGGCTTTGCCAGAGCTGTCGGTCACCTCCTTCATCCCCCTGCTCCAGTCATGCATCAACCAACTTCTGGTCTTCCGAGCACCTTGTTGATGCTGCAGCAGGTGTAATCGCCTGCTGTTATGATTCACGCTGCTCCTTCTATGGACCTTTCAGGATTGTTTTGTTCCTTTGGAAGAAGAGGATATTTTGTTAGCTATGGGGCCCTTTATGATCAACAATGTGATCAGAGTACAGGGGGAGCTGTCTGGAATATGGAACCATCTGGACAGGAAGGAAGGGCTCAGTCCCTGAGATTTTTTTTGCTTGTATTTTTGTAGCTGCAGGTACAAACCTCAGAATAAGGACACATCTGGTTAGTTGTACACCAGGCTATGCCTGTCTCTTACATAAAAGCCATTCTGGAGGGAGACACTATTCCTAAAGCTTTCCCGTGGATATTCTGTCATGTTCTCTGAAAGAAAAGACAATTCCACTCCCAAGTTTATGGAGTCCTTGGGGAAGTCCTGAGGTACTTCAGATGTTTGGGAACAGTGTGTGCTGATGTTGGCCTCAGTACCTGAGCTGAGAGTGGAAGGGAAGATGCGACCTGTTACTTCTGCACCTTTGTGTGGAATCTGTGTGCTTTTCTATTGCCCCTTTGGTTCTTGGGCAAAGTGGTTACTTGAGTTCTGCCCTGCACAAAACTTTGTCTCCAGAGGACCCAAGAGAGTCTGAAAAGACATCTCAGTATCCCTCTTTAGCTCGGCTCTCAGTGTGCTTGCAGTTTGTCCCCTTCTTTTCACTGAGCTTTATGGTTTTGCCAGTCGACATTACCTCTGCTGTTCTTTTCACGTTCGCTTTCCTCCTGCTCTACTGAGCACTTTTACTTTCTCTAATGACTGCTTCTGCTAATCTAGGAGGTGTTTATAATAAGATGACTTCTCAAAATATGCAATCATAATATGTGAGATTTTAATGCAGCAAGACAGACACAAAAATCATGATTTGCGTACCTTGTTAAAATGAAAAGCTAAGCCTTGTGTTCACCTAGTAGCTGTTCCACCAGCAGGAGAAGGAAGTTCAGCCCATTTTAAAAGATTTTTCCTAAATACCTCGTGGGTTAGAAAAGAAGGGAAAAGGAAACAGTAATTCTGCTGAAAACATTAATGAAGTGCAGAGCAGACTTGTTTGCTTGTTTCTTTCTCCCCCTTAGGCATCTGTAATTCAAATAAAAATCCGAAGCGGTGATTCTGTTTGTCCCCTCATCCCCTGAGCTTTTCCAGGCTTCAGTGTCTCTACCTCAGCAGAGTTTCAGTGCAGTTGCTGCTGTCCATGGCTAACCCTGAGCCATGAGGGCCACAAGGTCCATGTCTGCCTCTCCCTGGAGCCTGCAGAGTCAGGATTGCCTTATGTAGAGCAATGAAAACTTTACTAAGGTGTAATTTTTTTGTGCTGCTCATTTTACAGAAAAAGTGAGGAACAGAATGTACAAAGCCAGCCCTGCATCTTTCTCCTGTCCTACCCAGACTTTTCTGCAGATGTATTGAGACTCATCACAAACAGATTTTTGTTTTTAAAGCTCCCACCCCTCTGTACTGCTGGAAGCTGGTATTTGATTCCTGGCTGTTTTCAGTTTCTCTGCATTCCCCCCATAGTGGTGTTTGTTGGTAGCAGTGTGACTCCAGCACAGAGCCCTTGGAGTTGCAAAAATGACCAATTCAGTGCCAGCTGCAGGACCGATAGTGTTTTGGAATTTAATACTGTAAACACCAGTGGAAACAATGAGAGATTTCTTTGCAAGATAAAAGTTATGAACTGTCAAGGTAAAGCATGGCACTGAATAAGGAACTGGTTAAAAATGTATGAGGAGAGCAGGGTGGAATCCTTCCTGTCTTTGGAGGAAGGATTACTTGCATGTGCAGAAAGGTTAAAACATCAGTGTCTTTAACTTCTAATTGTTGTTTATGAATACAAGACATACAGCTATACAAGACATACAGCTTCAGAAAGGACTGGCTTCTTTCAGAAAGGAAGGGAAGTCAGACAGTAAACCATTAGAAAAGAGGAGGAAACATAACCCTGAAAACTTGAATGTATGTTGACATTGAAATGCATTGAGTGAGTGTCGTGGTTTGACCAAGAAGTGAGGTTTTGGGAAAGTTATGGTCAAACTAATCAGTGGCCAGATTTTAAATTGGCACCTGGTGTGGCCACTGGGGACTTGGATACGCCTCTGAGAACACACAGGGGTTAAACGCAGAGCATTCCCAGAGAGACTTCCTCTTTGGAGTCCGGCAGGTGAGCGGATCTGATCGCCTCGCCTGCCTAGCTGCGTCTGAGTAGGGGAGGGGGAGGCCTTGCGGCCTGAGAGAGAAAGAGAGAGAAGCCAAAGAATGATAAGGCCGTGAGGAGAAGCAGAGAGAACAGAGACTGAGAAGAAGAGTATAGTAGAACCCTCTGCCTTCAGCGAAAGAACTCTGTTCCTGAGCCCCAGGCCACAGAAGACTAAATATGGAAGAGACAAGCATCCCAAATAGTCAGCGAAAGCCATCTTCTTAGAACTGAGTGAAAAGCATTCTTAAAAACAACCTAAGGAGTAGTTTGGATCCATGGACAGTGGTGAGAGCACTGGACATGGAAGGAAGATGGTCACCATGGCAGATTTCTCTTTGAGCAGCTGCCGTGTGTGACATGGAAGCACAGAAGTTCTACTGTGTTTCCTGGAGAGGCCCATGGTGCAAGAGGGAGGCTCCTCTCTCCTGATGGACTGGGGGGTGCTTGTGTGAAGGAGGGTATTGGGTTGAGAATTGATGTGTTAGAGGGGATTTGAATGTTAGAGGACTGGGGGGAAGAAGAGTGTTTTGTAAGTGTTCTATTGTAGATTGTTGTGTGTGTGGGTTTTTTTCCCTTCCTTTTGTATCTATGTAGATTAATAAAGTGTTGTTTTTTTCCCTCCATTCCCAAGTTGGAGCCTACTTTGTTCTGTTCCCGAGTCACATCTCACAATAACCATTTTAAGAAATACACCTTTCATGAAAGCACTAGCACTGTGCCAGAGTCAATCCATAACAGTGAGTTTGGTACTGCCATTTTTAGAACGACTCAATTTCTTTGCAATTTGCAGGAAATGGCACAATAAGGTGAACAGGATTTAAGAAGGAAAAGTATGCCTGATGTTCTTACATAGCTAATGGACTTTTCTTAAGAGAAGTATTAAACTCCAAAAAATACTCAGAAAAAAAATTAAAAAGAAAGAATTAATAGCCAGAGAATGAAATACTTGACTTCAATCTTTTCACATCTGAAATAAAGTTTCTTAACCCAAGAACACTTCAACCATCTGTGGATATGGTATTCCTAGAAACAGGTATATTCAAGGAGGGTTAGGTTAAAAGAAACATAATTAACATTTCCTTTCTTCTTCCTCAGCCCATGCACAGCAGCTCTGAATTATACTGAGCAGGCAGTAAAGGGTTCTATTTTACAGTTCTCTGCAGCAAAGGGGCAGCTGCTTGTATCTCTGAAATTGCTTCATGGAATGAATTCACATTTCCTCCTAATTTGGCTTTCTTTAATCATGAATAATTACATTCAAAGAAGTAGTAGGAAAGGTGGTTTTCTTTTTTGCCAAGACTTGCAATTCAGTAAGGTTAATGACATTGGCACTGCTTTATTCAAGAAATGAATTTGCCCTTAAGTTAGACTAAGAATTCTTCAAAAGACATGCTTCAAAAAACCTGGGTAACTTTTTCTGCTATCAATCACTGGCACTTGTTACAGAGAAACTGATGGCCTTTAAAATGTGTATCAGCTTTCCATTCGTATGGGATAAGGATTTACTTCTTAAAAAAGAAGTGAAGGAGGAGGAAAAAGATACAGATTCTATTAAGATGGATTAGTCTAAAGCATCTAGATAAATTTAGAATGCCTGAGTTTGGGTCATTTGGCCAAGGTGAAATAGGAATTTTTTGAAAGAATAGAACCCCAAATTTATGTCTCAGGCCAAGCCTGTAGGACTGTTCATGCCCTGCAGTTCTGTAGCTCTCTGTATCAGGCTTCTCTGTAGGGAGGTGACATTCTGGTATCACTAGGATCAGGAAAAAATGTGCTTTTTTAACATTTTCCTCTGAAGCATATATTTAGCAAATGATATAAATATTTTTGAACAGAATAACTATAATTTCTTATAGTAATTCTGAAGTGGAATTTTTTAAAATCCCTCTGTAAAAGAAGCTGTGTCAGGATGGGCTTAGAAGCAGGAAGGAATCTCAGAAAATATAATGCACCAATTGTAAAATGTGACTGCCCTTAGCTTCTCAAAGAAAGGGTTAAAACAGGTTTGACAAGCATATCCAGAAGTACAGAACACAATAAAGAATAACCAAGTCATGTCATTCCTTTTAGCAGTAATAAGTCAATGAATTCTTGATCCATGCAATTCAATACTCTCCCTAAGCTGTGCCGTGCACACACTTAAATCAATACTGAAAAGGGAGAGAAACTATGAAAAGTTAAAGCAACTGATATAAAAATTAGTAGAAATTGTACCAGATGTGTAGGATGAAATTTATTGGTAGGTACTTCCTACAAATATATCATTCTGCAGCTTTATCTATGGCCTACCAAACCAAACTGTCTAAAAAATGTCCTTCTGTAAGTGATGATAAAAAAAAAATTCAAATATCATGAATGCCTCTGTAGAGTCTGTAATGGAATATATGTAAGTACAAATCAGTAAACTCCTTGTTAGCATTGAAATGGTGCCAGAAGTGTACCCTACACAGAAAGTCCAGTGAGTGATCATTTACTCCTCAGATACACTTACTGGATTAGCAGGGAAATGACAGCTTGATTTTTCACACTTTTAGAATAGAATTGGCTTTAGTGATATTTTAAATGAAACATTGGCACTGCTAATAAGAAATCCATACAATTGTTCCAAAAAGCCTGGAACGAAAGGAAATCCAAAGCGGAGAAAAGCCAGATTTCACACACTGGAGAGCAGAGCACTAATAAGCTGCTTCTGAGAAAAGACTGAATAAATGAGAAATATAGGTCTGCAAGAATGCATTTAGTTTGTAAGGAGGGGAATGTTTATGTGGTGTTTAGCCTGCATTTCCCTGCCAAACAGGAAAGAGCTCAGCTGACATTCCTGCTGTGGGTTCCTGTATAAGGGTCTGGGGCTTGGCCCTTTATGGCTCTGCTTTGGTGCTCCAAAATGAAGTCCCCTGTGGGCCACTTATGTGCTGTTCCCTAACCCAGCTGTGGTGTTTGCATTGGAAATACATGATATTAAAAGTGAGCAAAAACCTGCTGTTGCTCAAGTGAGCAAGACAAAAAATAATGATCTTTTTTTGTTGTTGTAGATTTGCATTTCACACAGATGCTCAGTGTGAGTGCCAGAGCTGGCCTTGCTGATATGCTGTGGTAATGTATGAAAAGGAAGGCAAAGTGAGAGGACAAGGTTAATCTGCTCTGAAAATAGAGAGAGCTCCTAAGACCCCAGCAAATGTAGAGATTCTTTGTGTTCAGTGTGCGGTCTTCCTCTTTTTCTCTCCAGGTCTGATGTCAGCAGCCATTTTCTTGCACAAGAATCACAGATGTACTTCTCCTTCTATCGTAAGTTCCACCAGGCAGATAATATGTTTTGTGATCAGGCTGTTAATGACTTCATATTCAGTTGACACTGGAAAGTTCCTGTTCCTGTAACAAAGAAGTTGGCACAAGTGGCACAGTCCTGCCATAAGAGCTGTAGCTATATTCATCTCTTCCTTTCTGAGCTATTTAATGTAATTTCCCTCTCTGAATCCGAAAAGCTGGACTATGTGAATTTTCCTGCCTTATCCATCCAGATTTTCACTGACATTTACAAACACAGGTGTGCAAACTGGCCCAACAAGCGGCATCACCTGGGGAAATTGTTCACCCCTCTTTTGTGTGCACCCAAGCATTTCTGGCTGGAAATATGCCCTTTTACCGTGAGTGTTTTCCTGCTGCACCTCCCTGAATGCTGCTCCACACAGGCATGAGAACAGCTGGCTGAGCCCACCAGGATCAGTGGCTGGACTGGGGGGCGTGCACAGAGCCGAGCTCCCAGTGCTGCTCTGGCGTTTGTCTGATCTCAGATTCAACTGCAGATCTTCTGCTTTCTTGGAGCTTTTTGCAAGCTTTATTTCAAAGGCAATCCCTCAGCAATTTGCTGGAGCAGCTGTGATAAATGTGGGGAAGGACCTTGGTAGAACAAGGACTGGAAAAGTCTAATTGTGCTTAAAGTCTATTGCAGGGTTTTAAAGTCAGAATTTCTTCACTACATAATGTGCTGTTTGGGTTATTTCTGTCTGAAAACATACAGAATATCCTGTGAAATTACTCAAAAGTAAAAGGAAGGGTGTCATATGCTAACCTGTACTTCTGAGTAATATGTGTGAAATTAAAATACTAGGAATATTTAAATATATTAGATTTCTAAAGACAGAGGCAAAAATTATCTATTGTAATTCTAAGGATGTTCCTGCATTTAGTTATATTTGTCCATTCTAAATTTTGGAGATATTGTAAGAACCATGTTATTTTCTCTAAAGAAGAAATAATACTCTGATCCACGGGAACTAATAATATTGATCATGGCATAAAAGGAGGAAGAACTTCACCTCTGTAAAGTATTTTGTCTTCTGCAAATAAGAGTTTATTTCAGCTTGCCTCTTGGGAACTTTGTTAAGATATTTTCCATTCTCTTTCTTTGACAATACATATTGTTCTCAACTTCCTTCATGCATCACTGTGCCTTTCCCCCTCTCCCTGAGAGCTGTGTTGAGACTAAGTCGCTTCTGATACAAAAGAGATGAAGGAGAAGCAGACAAGGCAGTCTCATAAATACATAATGAGCTGGCCTGCAGAAGGGAACAGCTTATGCTGGAAAACACAAGAAATGTTCCAGCTTTACACCAAAAAAATGAAACACAAAAGCTGCAGCAGATATTGCATTCAGTGTGTGTAGTTTTCAGTTCCTTGAGGAAATTCCTGTTATCTCAGTGGCACCAGTAAATTGCTGCAGCTTTGCTCCTCTGGTTCAGAGGAGCCAGTCCTGGCTCTTCCCTGGGCTCTCTGGATTTGGGATGATTTGCATTGCCACAGTGGCTCAGGACATTGGGTTGTGGCAGCAAATCTGATCTGTCATATCTCTGATGTCAGAATGAATCTGGCATCATCTCGCTTATGTGAGGTTGAAATCAGCTGCAGCTGAAATCAGAAGTTGCTTCTTGTTTGCATATTGATTGGTTGTCATTGGTATTGAGTGTACAGAGCTCTGTGTATGGCTTGTGCTGCTTTAGGGGAACCACGAACATTAACACGAAGCTGTATTCTTTAATGTACATAGCTCGTCTCTTACAGATTCTGAAATACTGCTAAATCAGAAACTACAGCACTTAGATATTAACTAAATTTCACTCAGGCAGGCTCTGTGCTCAGAAACTTACAGATTCTGAAATACTGCTAAATCAGAAACTACAGCACTTAGATATTAAAAGGTTAACTAAATTTCGCTCAGGCAGGCTCTGTGCTCAGAAGTGCAACTTGCCTTCAGGTTAGAGCCTGGATGCTCCAGAGCCACCTCAGCCTACCCAGCTGCTCATCCCTGCTCTGTGCCCTGTCCCTGTCCTTCCCTCCCATCTCTTCTCTCATTCCTGTGCTCAGGTCAGGGGCACAGGTCACTGGGCCAGCCTTTCTGGGGAGAAGCTGGGGCTTTAATTTGCACTCTGTGTGTGCCACCTCTGCCGTGCCAGGAAGGGTTTTCCCTCTGAACATCTGGTGGCAGGGAACAGCGTTCCACTTACTGCAACATCAGGCATTTGTTTGCTGCTGCTTTTCACGAGGCTGTGTCAAAATACTCTGAATGACAGAGAGATGGGAATGCTGAGCTCTAGCAGCTCCTCATGGAATGTTGAGCTCTAGCAGCTCCACATGTAGTCAACCCAGGGCTGGGTGGGAGGGTGGAGTGGGGACCCCAGACTGCAGACTGTATCAGCCTCAGGAGGCTGAAGCTCTCTACAAGGGTCTGAGTCCTCACCAGAACTGTGGGGCTGCATTGCGACTGACAGTGAAATTCTCATTCCTTATGATGCCTTAGGATTTTAGCTATTATATTTTTCATATATTTGTAATCCTGCAATTCTTTAGTATGTAACTCTAAGCTCCATGTACAGTGTCAGCAGCTGCTTTCCCATTTTGGGCAGACACAACAATTCCTCTCCAGGCCTGGGAATCAAGGACACCTCACTGCCTCAGGCCCCAAGAGATGGAAACAAAAGTGAGTTGTGGGGAGAAAACTTGGGTTAAATGACTTCATTACTTGAAGCTGGAACTGGAAGATTAACCCCCAAAATGCAAATGGACCAAATTTACAAAAGTGTGAAAATCTGTGACCTGTGGTCCATTTTTGGGGGTGGCCCGTGCGGGGCTTCATCTGCCCTAAAGGTACTTGAAGGCCCTTCAATAAATATAACTGCTTTTTATTCCCTTAATTTTGTCTGGCCTCTGTTTTTAGGTAGCCCAAGAAGCCATCAGTTAAGGCAGGGAAATGGATCCCTGTGGCTGGTTCTACCAGTGCCCACACACCTAGGGAACACAATAGGGAAATTTCCTGTCTTTGAGAACTGGGACAGAAAATTCTGATACTTTGAGGTGATGCAAGTGAAGTTTGACACAGAAAACACACTCTAGTTGGAAATTAAGATCCTCAGCCATGGAAAATAGTCTCTGGAGTTATCACAAACCCAGAAATAGATGCCTTTATTTTTACATCACTAAGTAACTCACGCCTCATGTTCCTTTGATAATTGTTGAGGATGTCTGTAACTCCTGATTCCTCTGACAGAAAAAAGTTGAAGACCAGATGGGATGGATGAAAGCCATCCTCCAAATCAGAGTGTAATTCAGCAATTGGAGCTAAATGTTGATAATCCATAGGTGGTTTATGTCAAATGAAAATCAATTATTTTGTCATATCTGTCTTTGCTGGATAACACTGGAATTAATCCATTTGCACTCTGGATTTTTATTTTAAATCTGAAAGTGGAGGAAGGTGATATGAAACGCTAACAGGACAGATGACAGAATTTCCTGTAGCTGCCCTTAATAACTGTGAGTAAGAGACACTTTGAATCCCTGTTCAGATTACCATTGTCTTCTATATTCCCTCAGTGTGGGATGCAACAGGATTAGTCCAACCCCAAATCTTGGTAGCTCTAAGGATCCTCAGGGTGCTTCTAATACTGTCCAACTGTATATTTCACCTTCTCATGCCAGTCTGGCTTAGCATTCTCCCCCAAATATACAGGATTTAATCTTTTCAAGAAAATTTTCTTTTCAAGAAAATCCCCACATTTTTATGCTTGAAGAAATCTGAAAAAAAAGCACAAATAAAGGTCAGCTAGACAAAGAATCAGAATAGTTTGGGTTGAAGGGGATCTTTAAAGGTATCAAGTTCATCCCCCTGCAGTGAACAGGGACATCTTAAATTAGACCAGGTTGTTCAGAGCCCTGGCTTGAATTCTTTCAGGGATGGGCTATCCATCACTTTTCTGGGTAACTTGTTCCCCTGTCTCACCAGCCTTATTGTAAAAATGTCTTCCTTGTATAGAGTATAAATCTACCCTCCCTTAAGTTAAAAACTTTCCTTTCTCCTGTTGCAGCAGGCCCTGCTAAGAAGTTTCTTGTTCCAGGTCCCTGCTGTAAGGTGTCCCAGAGCCTTCTGCTCTCAGGCTGAGCACCCCAGCCTCAGCCTTTCCCCACAGCGAGGGGCTCCAGTGGTTCTGTCCCTGCTCTGGGAGGTCCCTGTGGATCCTGTGCTCAGGGCTGCACAGCTGGACACAGGATTCATCCAGAACAGTAATGATGTCTAGAAGGAAGTCTTCTGCCCACACTGCCTTTTGTGCTTTTTATTCTCACTTGTTGCCAAAATCAACCTGTTTTTTGACAGAAGAGAGTTTCAGAATGAGGGAAAAGGTATTTTGTGGGGGGAGTGAATGAGAGAAAAGAGAAATAAAGCTTGAGGTTGAGCCCAGTAAACCCCTCGGTGTTGCTGAAGGGTTGAACTCCCCGGTGGACACCAGGAGAAGGAGCAGAACAAGAGAGCAGGAGTGAACCTGGCTCTCAGCCTCTTTCAGTGCCCAAATTCTGTGTTTTGCCAGCTCTGGTACATTTGTGGCGTGACATGGGCAGCCAGATGTTCGTTGTTTCTGTCAATGAGCTGATCAGAAAGGGTTCAGAGGTCCTGGAGAGCTGAGACAGTGGTTGTCAGAGAGGGAGCTGGTTTGGAGCCGAGGCCCCACAAGAAAAGGCTGCTCTGGCTGGGGGTTTGTCCCTAGCTTCCCATGGCACAGCTGCCTTTGTTTGGATCAATTCACCCCTTCCAGAGTGTGGTTTTCTACCTGGCAGTATGACAGGTAAGATGGAAGGATCTGTGGCTGGTTTGTTCATACAGGTTGAAATATATTCTCATTAGAGAGCAGGTAACTGTGCAAAACTCCTTGCTATTTTACTGGAAAGATTTGCTTGTTCCCAGTGCCACTGGAACAGTTCTTTCTGCAGCTAATGACTATAAGGATGTTTCTTGGTAGCAGTACTGTCTTCTCTCCATCCCCTACTACCCTCCCCAGTCTGAAGTGCAATCAATTAACTTCTAATTTGGAAGTGGCTGGGTATATTTTCCAAGTCAGTATAAAACAACTTATCCAAACCAATATGGAAAATGAAAGGTTCACTGGGAAAACATTTAATAGCTTTCTAATGTTTCTGCTTGTTGAATTGGTAGAAGTTGGGTTTTTTATGTGAAACATCAAAAGCATGAAAGGTATTATGTTCATAGCACATTGTCAAATAGCCAGTAAACTTCCAGAGGCATCCAAAGTAACCTGCTTTGAAAAATGTAAGTGATGAAAAATGAAAAGAAAATATAGATAGAAAGGGAGCCTGGCCTTACTAAGGTATCTCTGATTACCCTTTCCACATGTGGGAATTCAGATGAATTAAGCATGTCATCAGCAGGATTACTTCATCCACTTGGGCTCACTTTGTGTCTCTAATCTTTTCTCAAATGGTTGTAAGCCATCAACATATCAGCTTTGAACTGGTCATTGGTTCAATTTTACCCTTCAAGTGTATCAAAGACCAATTAATAATGAATGGGCTGAAGTCAAGAAATATCTCAAGTCTTCCTATCTTTCAAAAATCTTTCTCCTTCTTCACTCACCTCTCTGTGCTTAGTGCTTCAAACTGACAATGACAGGAATTGAAATAACTTGAACCTTTTTATTATTGTAGCATTCACAGCCTGACTTAAATGGTTTTACTCTGTTTCTTGCTGAGTTAGGCTCTCTTGAAAGAATTAGGGTAGTGTTCTTTTGAATGTCAAATCAATACCAATAACCTGTAGAGCTCTTGAGCTCATGCAGGCTATGACAAAATCTGTTTTATTCTTGGTGACTTGCTCTTAACAATTCATAGTTCATAAAGAATCTCTGTCCTGAGCACACAGAATTTTTCACAGGTGGAACCTACTCATTATATGTTTTAGAGTGGTTAGATGTTCCCATATAGCTCTGGATGTTAGAGTATCTACAGAAAGTGATTGCATTTTGAGTTTAGCAGTGGTTGTTCCTTTCAAGTCACTTTATCACAGAGCACTTCCTACAGCAAAGTCACTGGTGATGAAACTGCTATGGCTGGCTGTGGGTAGTGTCAGCTGAATATGTTGGGAGAAGAAAATTACTGAGGAAAAAAATTAATGGTATGCCAAAACTCAATGTAAGTGGGCCCCTGCTAATTTAAAAAATAATTTAGGTGATAAAACTTAACAGCAATATGTACAATTGTATCAAGATAAATCATAACAACACCTATTTGAGTGATCTTACAAATATCTCTATGGTGTTTCTGCAGCTTCAGAAAGTCTGCAGGTGGATTGTTGTGAGGGTGAACTAGAAGCTGGAGGATTATTTTTGTAGAAGTGTCTGTTCCCCATGCAGTTACGTGTGCTACTTTCTGCACTGTGGTAGTGGCAGTTCCTTTGACATGTGGATATGAAAAGTATGGTCATTTGTGGGTGCATTGCTGGACCACTGTGTAAACAGTAGAACAGGTTTGTTTTTGCAATACAGATGGCACTTATATATGCATTTCTGACCCTGGAAACCATGGTGTGTGCAGCATTGTGTGAGACCCTCCTCACTGGTTGTGATCAGATCCTGCCTATGGTGGGGCTCAACAGCCTCACTGTTCTCACCATCTTTAGGGAATTCTTCCAAATGGATGAAGCTGACAGTCTTCTACTCTGGTGGTGCATTTTAGTTAAATGGTATGCTCTGTCTCACCCCTCGAAAATGTACAGTTTATTCCAAGCCTGTGGTCCTGCCCTGAAGTCTCATGTATCTGTGGTCCCATTGTCCCAAGTCTTATTCCACGCCCACTTTGAATTTCTCTCTTAAGCTGTGCGAGGGAGACCAGACTCCCTCTTGGCCCTTCTCCCCCTGGGCTCTCCCTCTCTCCCCCCCCCTCCCCTTCCCCCCTCTTCCCTCAGTAAGCATGCTGCTCCCGGGGGTGGGACCCCCAATAAACCCTCATCAGTCAGCACCCTCGGAAGGTGTGTGGCGTCTCCTTGCCTGCCCGCTGCTATCAGCCAACACTCAGCTTAGGGGCCCTCTGGGGACTCCCCGGGGAGCCCCCTCAAACAAACTGCAGCATTCTGCCTTTGCAGTGCTGCACTTTCGGGTGCACCAAGGTCCATTGATGTGAAAGGCAGCTCACACTTCTGACACAGTGTGTGCTGGGGTTATGGAGCAGTGACTCGTGTTAATGTCCAGCTCTCTGAGGCCAAGGACTGTGCTTATATCTCTGCCTTGATCCTGCCTGAAATCTGTCACTTTTTTCTGCTGCTGTCTCCCCTACTACTGGTATCAAAAGGTGGAAAATAACCAAAAAGATATGCTCACAAAAGTGGGAGTTATAAGCAATGCATGAAATCATGACATTGACCCTGATGATACAAAAAATCTGTAGGTTTTGAATGAAAGAAGAATCAAGGCTTCAGAGGTAAATGGAATAACTCGGTATATAGTTCCACCAAGTGTGGGTTTTATCAGACAGATTTAATATATTGATAAGATAGCTGACTTCTTTAACAAGGGGAAGACAATGAACCTAATCTCTCTAAATTTAAGCAAAATATTTGACATAGTTCCTCTAGGGAAATTATTCTTAAGGAATGAGAAAGTGAGGATGAATTAAAAAACTATGAAGTGGATAAAAAGCTTGGTCAAGTAGAAGCTTTGGTGAATTTTATGGAAGAGAAAGTTCCCAGAATGAAGAAAAGTTACCAGTGCTGCTTCTCAAGGTTTGGTCTGGAGAGCAACCCGTCTAATATTTCAATTAGTGACCTTGTTACAAGAACAAAGTGGGTACAATTATAAAATTTGTGTCTGACACAAAGTCAGAAAGTGTTAGTAATTTTGGAAGAGGACTGGGTCATAATTTAGGAAGGATTAGATAGCCTTAAGGGAATAATTATTTCTGAATTATGATGCAGTCTTCCTCTAGGACTGGCAATATTTTCTCATTTTGTCATCCAGAAATTTTATATGGCCTTGTAGACTTGACTAATGGGAATGGAATGAAGTTTAATTGTACAAAGTCAATCACATAGAGACTAATTACAATAACTTGCTATGAGATGGAATCTTATTGTTTGGAGTTGGCTATTTCCTGGTTTTTATATGCTGGAGAGAGATGGTGAGACTGTAGGACTTACATGTGCTGTGCTGGGGGTCTGGAGTGGATAAAGTGAATTTTCATCTAATCCTTTACACCAGCATAGGTGAGGGACTATCATGCAGAAAATGACTATAAAGTTGTTTCTCTGATGGCCAGTGACTGCTCTTCCTTGACTGGCTGTAACTGGGATGATTCCTTCAAAGAGTGCCTTGTTCTGAGCTTTCTCTTCAGGAAGCACAAAGAAGTTGTAGCTCAGTTATGCTGTAACTCAGACATAATAACTGTAACATCATAAATTATTTAATCTTTCCTTTCAAGGGATTATATTCTTTTTGGTCTACAGATCCATTTTGGGCCCTTCCCTCCAAGACATTGAGGAGCTGCCCTGGTCCAGAGCAGGGCAGCAAAGCTGGGGAAGGGACTGGAGCACAAATCCTACCAGGAGCAGCTGAGGGAGCTGGGAAAGGAGCTCAGCCTGGAGAAAACGTGGCTCAGGGGGGACCTTGAGGCTCTGCACAGAGAGAGAGGTGTAGAGGATGGGGCAGCCAGGTGGGGGTCAGGCTCTGCTCCCACATAGAAAGTGATAGGACCAGCAGAAATAGCCTTGGTTTAGACTGAATATTAAGAAAAGCTTCTTCACAGGAAGGTGGCCTGGCCTTGGAAGAGGTTACCCAAGGAAGTGATGGAGCCTCCACCCCTGGAGGGATTTAAAAGATGTGTAAATGTGCCACTGAGGGAGATTATCTAGTGGCAGACTTGATAGTGCTGGAAATGGTTGGACTCCATGATCTTGGAGGTTTTTATCCAATAATGTTTAATGATTCTATGATCTCTTGTACTTGCTGTAATTCTGAACAGATGAAATTTATTAATTTGGGAGTACTTGAAGTGATGTGAAATCACTTTTGAAGATGAAGCACATGGTGAGTCAGTCAGTAATTTGTTGTTTCTCAGGTCGTAACATTCATCATATTGCTTAGAATAGTTTAAAAACTGCTATTGATGTGATGATTTTTTTTGTCTGTCTGCTATATTGTCATAGATATCTAAAAGCCAATTATTTATATCCTATAAAAATTCTGTGCTGATGTTTATTTTTCTGGATTATGAAGTTACAGTGAGGCACAGACAGACATTGACCATCAGCAGTTCTGGAGAGGGTTGAGCCTGGAGAAGGTCAAATTGCAATGAAGTTTGCCAGTAAATGCTGTCCCTAACAAACACCAGCACTATTGAATACTATTGAATTCTTTTGACAGTACATAATATGTAGAAAAGAACCAGTGTCTATATAATCCTCACAAAATTCTCACTGAATTCTAAGTTTATTGCCAGACATTGAATATCCATGGCCAAGAGCCCTGATAAAACCAGGAAGTTGGACACTGGGAATTAGAAAATGCCACACCTGAGTGAAATCAGAGCATATGTAAACTGAGGTGTGTCTAAAGGTAAAAATGTGATCAAATACACTGTTTTTCATGTGACTTGATACCAGAAATCCCATCTTGCTTTCATTCTGTGCTCCAAATAATAGAACTGCTCAGGATCCTCCAAAACAATTCTTACAAGCAGGAAAAAAAACCAAAAACAAAACAAAACAAAACAAAACAAAAAAACCCAAAAAAAAACCCCCACCCAAACAAACAACAACAACAACAAAAAAACTAACCTGTAAATTTTCCAGAACATGGTCACAGAAATGACAAGACCATGTTTGATTTGATCTTTAAAGGAAAACCTCCCAAAACCCAAGGAAAAATTCAGAGATGGAGAATTTAACCTTTCAAAGCACACTGGAAATCAGAATATCAGAAGGAAAATGGCTGAGGAATCTTTGCCAGAGTTATCTCAAATGTCTCTAATGGTCAATACAGGCCATCAGCACTGCTGTGAGCATTGTGGTGGGCACTGCTCTAAATGCTAACTGGTCACATAAAGGTTTTTATAAGGCCATCAATTAGACCATTATCTGAATGTGTATATTAAGAAGCGGGTATTCAGTTGGGTATATTGCATTTCTACATCATAAATTTTTATCCATCACATCTTCATGCACAGTGCTAACAAATGTAAGGTTTCTCAGAGCTTTTTGAGATCCTCAGTCAGATTATGGTCTGGTAAATCATTCACACAGGTGATTCCACTGACCTGAGCAGAGCTATTTCAGTCAGAAGCTCCTCATTGGGATTAATAACGTGATCACAGTAGAGCTCATCAATTACAAGAGTTTTGGTATTGTTGGGGTAGGAAATGCGGATTTTAATAGTGAGGATCACTGGAAGTATTCAGAAGTGAAGTATGTTTTGGATTTTTTCCTTCAAAAGAACAGAGAAAGTAGGAGTTTATGTTGATGCTTTCTAGAAATTATTATGGAATAATGGTGGCTTTGAACACTTGTGTTAGACAACAGCCATGGAATTTCTGAGGCTTTGAGAAGCTGAAGCTATGCTTTTATTTTCTAACTTATGATTCTGTGTTTCTTTATTTCTTTGTTTCTATATCTCTCTAGGAGATAAAAATAAAATTACTGTGTTATTGAAGTAGTATATCAAATAGGGGAACATTTAGAAATATATAATAATTTATTTTCTTTGACTCTTATGGTCCAGAAGAAATTAAATAATAAATAATAACAATACAGAGGTAATCAGAGTTTGGAGCTAAAATATATTCAACCTACTTCACTTCTGAGTGTGGCTAATACAATCTAATATACTACTGAGGTGAAAAATCTGCTCCTTAGGAATGAGGCTCTGCATTTGAAGTGTGAAGGTAGCTAACCTGCTGGGTTAGCTCTCTGCTTTTTGAGACAATCACAGATAATACCAAAATTAAAATCTTGCTGTTGGTGCTATTAAAATCTTTCCTCCAGTAAATACCTCCTGCCTTGTACTCTAAGCCAGTGACCATGTCAGGCTGATTTTTATATAGACCTCAGGCTATTCTTGGTGCTGATTTTAGAAAATATGACAGTGAGAGCGGGAGTTCCCTCAGCCCCTCTGTCACCCTGCCTGGGCGAGGACACCCTGTAGAGGCTCCTGGGCAGCAAACACAAACTCGGGCTGAGGCTGTACCTGCGGCCTAGCCCAGCCCAGCTCAGCCCAGCCCAGCCCTGCTCGGCCCAGCCTTAGCTGACCCAGCCCAGCCCAGCTTGGCCCAGCACAGCCCAGCCCGGCCTAGCCCGGCCCAGCCCAACCTGACCCAACCCGACCTGGCCCAGCCCCACTTCTGCTCGGCCCAGCCTTAGCTGACCCAGCCCAGCCCAGCTTGGCCCAGCACAGCCCAGCCCAACCCGACCCAACCCGACCTGGCCCAGCCCTGCTCGGTCTGGTCCAGCCCGGCTTGACCCCACTCAGCTCCACTTGTCCCAGCCCAGTCCAGCTCGGCCCAGCCTGGCCTGGCCCAGCTCAGCCCGGTCTAGCCCCCTCAGCACAGCCTGGCCTGGCTTGGCTCAGCCCGGCCTAGCCCCCTCAGCACAGCCTGGCCCGGCCTGGCTTGGCCTAGCCCGGCCTGTGCCTCCTTGTGCTGAGCTGCTCAGGGCATCAGTAGTTCCCTGATTTACAGGGGCAGTCTGCTTAGAATCACTGCAGTGATTAATTTTGATTTTTAAGCTCTCATGTCCCTGCCCACAGGGACCAATCAGGTGACTTCAGACTTAAAAATATAAGGGCCTTTAATTGCAATGAGGATTAGGTTCTGCTGTCCTACTGGCCAGTGACTTAAATGTGTTTTTACATTTATTTCAGGTGGATCATACACACTTCTCGGCACTGTTTAAGTGTACCCTAAGTTTCAGAATGCTTAAATATCACTCTCCTTCAAATATTGATATACCTTTCCTGAAGAAAATAAGGCAAGGAGACCTGCTCCTCTTGGATGCCTTTATTAAGTGATCAGCTCTGGGTGGGGGCCCAAGGGGTCACGCACACCGCTGCTGCTCACTTTGGTGGCACAGACGAGGGGATGGACAGTTTTGCTGCACAGCAGAACTGGGACTTCTGTCCTCACAGGCGTGCCTAGGAAGACAGATTTTTGGCTCTTTGTCTTCTAGGCTTCTCATTCTGCCCCAGTTCTAGTCAGGTCACGGTGATGTCTAAAACCTTGCTGGGGGAGTAGGAGGACTTCTGACTAGTAGGACCTGTTGCTTAGTTCCTTAAATCTTCAGCTAGCTTGTAGTTTTCAGAGTCTTTTGTTGGATTTTCTTGAATGTCTCTTAATTTGCATATTTCCCAGGGATGTTTCCCGGCGCCATTTTGGGGAGCAGCGGAGGCAGTACCCGACAGATGCAACAAGGGTACTGGTAAGGGGGTTAACAATGGGGGTAACTTAAAGATTTAACATTTAACAATGATTTAATTAACACAATTAACTTATTACAATTTCAGATTAACATTAACAGCTCTAATTGTATTAAGTTATGAACTTGTTCATAACATTTCCCTTTTTAGAAAAGTTGTTACAGCCAAGGAAAAACGGTTCCAAAATGGCTGGTAGTTACCAGCTCCTTTAGGAATAGAACAGCATGTGCATCTCTTTGCTTATATATTAATGTATTTTATGGAAAAAGGATAGAATTAAGCTGGAAAATGGGCTGCTGTCAATGTAATTCATAGCTGGGCCATTGTGGGTAGTCAAGGAAGGAGGAAGCAGTGGACTCAGTGTATGACTGAGCACAGGACTGCCAAGGGATGGTGACACCCTCCCCAACAGCTCCCAGAACATGAGTGCCTGGCAGATGGCACAGCAGGCAAGAGGAGCCTCACCTGGGCTGGCCACAGCTTGGCTGGCATCAGACTGGATTTGGCTCATGTGTTTGTAGCAGACCTTCATTCCCATAGTGCCTAACAACAGGAACACGTTTTAGGGGTCTAGCCCCAGTCCTGTGAGCTGCCCAGGTTTAATTAGAGTTTATACCTGGGTTGATCAAGTTTGTTTTCATTTGTATGTTGGAGTAGAGGAGAACTGTCCAGTCTGATCAGCAGAGCCAAGGTGCGGTAGTAGGAGCCCCCTATGCCCTGGGTTTTGGCAGCTGTTTTTGTTTAAGGCAGCAATAGCATTGTTTGACTGCAACTTCTTTGAGCTTTTAAAGTTAAAAATACAATTTGCATGATGATATATGATTGTTTTAAGCCAGTTGAGCTGTTTGTTCATTTTAAATGTTCCATTTTGGAATCTATTTAAGTCTTCACCTTACAAGCAACATTTACCTTTTCAAGTCCTTCTCTTGTTCTCTTGGTAATGTTGAGAGCATTTGTGGCTCAAATAGTTTGAAATATCTACTGGAGACATCATAAGCTTGCACATTCACATTGTATTGTGTATACTTGAAAGATGACTTTAAAATAAGATTCTGTATTTCTGCTTTCAAGTGCTGAGAGTGGTATTCTCATTTAATCATGGAACTCTGATAGAATATTTTGTTATTACTATAGGTAGTTCCAAAACTTCTGTGCGAGAATAAGGAAAAAGTTTATTTCATGAATCCTGGTAAACCTAACAAAAGTCAGTAAACTTAGGGGGCAAAAAGATGTATTTATATTCCCAAGTTGCTTTATCTTACAAGTATCTCACATGTATTAAGGCTTATAGTTAATCCTCTGAAAATTTGTACTGAGGATAATGCCCATTACCTGGGAGCTGTCAAAATCACACAAAGGATTGGCAACTTCTAAACTTTGTATAAAATAAATTTCTCTGACATTTTGCCCCCTAGTTATTAATCCAAAAGTAAAGATTTATGCTGTCAAACTTTGATCCACCAAAACCCTTTTGTAGAAACACTGGGGAAAAATGTGCTGTATCAACCAGCAAAGGACAAAAGATGTTTTCCTTGAATAAAGATATAAATTTTTTTAAAAAAATACTAATTTCTCTGCATATGAGCTTATATTTGTGAGAAGAAGGTTGTCCTGTTTCTGCTGCCATAGGTCCTTTCAGTATTTTCCAGTAGGGAATGAGGAAGCACTCTGGGGCTTTAATGGATACACGAGCAGCTTTGTTCTTTGGAAATAGCAGCTCCTAATTGGATGGTTTCACACTTAGAATTGCATTAGCGTAACCTGAAATTTGTGTTTGTGACTTGGCAGCTGGCTCAGTTGTGAGGTTTTGATGGGGATAGCAGAAACAACATCTCTCCTACTAAGTACAGGGCATGTGGAGTGGAGTTCCCACATCTGGGCACTGTGTTTTGCTGAAGGTCAGTAATACTGATCTCAGTTTTCTGAGAACAAAGGTCCTAATGTTAAAAAGGGAATTAATTATTGACACTAGAAATGGAAAAACTTCAGTGAGATGGATCTCACAGAAGTCTAGCCTCAGTACAGGCACACAGTTGCATGAGTATCTGGCCTGGGACCATTTTTCTTTACAATTACTTACACTAACAACTGGCAGGAGATGTCTTCCTGCAGGATTGCTCCCAGATTGTCTGTCCATCATGAATGTAGCAGGAAAACCAAGAGTTTAGGAGATCTGGATTCTAGTTGTGTGTATTCTCTAGATGCAGTGTGGTACTGGGCAATCACCTCACTTTGTCATCTGTAAAATGAGAGACTCTACATCTTCGTGAAGGACTTGGAGCTGTCTGTGCAGGTTTCTTCACAGGCAAATTAAAGGGCATTGGCATAAGGATGTGGTTTTGTTTCCTTATTGAGTAAAAAAAAAAAAAAAAAAGCTCAAGATATGACTAAGCAATTCCTCAGCAAGTTAGGAACATACATTTAAATTCTTGTTTTATTGATTTGCACCTGACAGTAAGTGCCAGATTAAGCCTGAAGGCTCACAGCTCTTACAGTTCTGGAAGGAGTATCCAGGCAGCAGGCAGCACCCAGCTCCTTTAATATCAGCCCAGAAGAGCTGCAGGGGAAGTACAAAAGGCATCATTTCTGTGGCTGTCAAGGGTCTGGCTTTGTGATTGTGCCTGGCAGTGCAGGTGTTGGCTGTGATGAGGACATTTGGACAGCCTCTGGCTGGACCTGTGGTTTGCCCAAATTCCATTCACGCTGGCAGTGAATAGGGAACCAAAATGGAGTGGGCAGCTGTAGGACTCTGCCACCAGACCTCCTTTGGGCTGGGAACCAGTGTTTAATGAAATATATGGCACCAGCCACTCCTCCTGTGAATCAGCTGTTTCTACAGCTGATGCTGGTGTTGGTGAGTCTAATATTTAAACTATGGTTTCAAATACATTGGTCAGATTTCTTGTGAAGTATTAACATGGTATTAAGACTGATGCTGAAAGATGCTGGGTAGACTGGGAGCTTAATTTCATGTATAACACCTGAAAATCCAAACAGTAAAGCTACTGTGCAAAAGAGATCTGCTCCATAGAAACTAAATGTTTGCAAATATGTCTCTCCCTTAAGAGCTGAAAGCCTTTAACTTCATCTTTTAGCCAGCAAGAACCTGAAAGCTTGCACCCTCTAATGGAAAACATCTTTCAGCACTAATAACATAATAAGAACAAATTGGGCAATGATCACACATAAACCAGAATGGATTGCACCCCGGGAATACCATCTCCAACAGATTGTTAGAGGTGAGGCTGTTTCCTGATTGCTAAAGAAATGCTATTTCAGAGGTGGCAGCTGCAGCCTCTGCAGGGGATACTGCTGGATTTGTTAGAAGGGGATTAGGTAGAAAAAGAATAATCCATATACAGGCAAGAATATGCCTTTGAAAGAAAAGGCTGGGTGCTGGTAGACGTGGCACAGCACTAGTTTCAGTTTGTCTCTGCTGATATATTTTTCCTGTTAAATAGTCACAAGTATACTTTTTTATTAAAAATTACCTTTAGCATATTGTTACAGGCATTTGCCTGTATTTTCTCTCTCATTTATCAAATTTTCCAAAGCTGCAACCACAAGTATGGTATATGTGTTGCAGTCAGTTTGAAAGGTAGTCCTGGTTTTTTCAGCAATATTTCACCTCCACTTCAAAAGCGTAGCTAAACTGACTAAAAGGAAATTGAAAGGAAAAAAAATTTCAGTGAACTTGAAGCATATTTTTTCCTGAAAGATTAAATTTCATTGACTATTATATTCCACGTGAGGTGAACCTAAGAAGGAGAATTAAAAAAATATAGTGAGATGACCTGCTTCATTTCCAAAGCTACTCCATTTAAAATGATTAAGCAACTACCAAAGTGCTGTTGCCTGCGCCTTTAAATCTCCCAGTTTATGCTCATAGGTGGTTTCTTCTCTTCTTGTCTTGTTTAATAGTTAGTGCACAGCTTTACTGGTCCTTTAAAAACCATATTTGAGTTGCTGTGATGGAAATGGGGTGTTCCTGCTGCTAAAGGATGCCACATCCATTGGGTCACACTGATTATACATCAGAGCCCTGGTGTCTGTAGACACCTGCCTGGAAAAATTTGCCTCCAGTCACTTGATAAATGGTGAAAATTAGTTTATGTCCCTCTCATGGTCTTCACAGCTGAAGCCTGCTTTGCTGAGGGAGTCTGATTTTTTTTTTTTTTTTTTTTTTTTTTGTGTGTGTGTGTGTGGGAGTAGGGAACACTTACGTGTTTAGGGCAGTGGAAGGGAGACAACTTATGAGAGATGGGAAATGGGCAGCTTGGGGCAAAGCCTGGGGTCAGAACCATCTCACTGAACAGTTTAATTGAGGCATTTCCTGACCCACTGCAGCAGGGGAAGCCTCCCTGGTGGCACTGGGATGGTTTCTGGACCTGCCTGGGGTGGTCACAGCCACACCTGTGCCCCCTTTCCATTTAGGCTGAGCTTCTCCTCAAACCTGCCTGAACGAGGTGGGTGCTGAGCCAATTATCAGCACTTTGCAGAGCTCAGCTAGGTTTCTCTCAGCACAAATTCCACCTAAGTCCCTGTAAATGGTGGTTCCCACTCTGGTTCTGTCTTGCCTGCAGGAAATTCAAGCCTCAAAGGTTTAAGAGCAGGGAGGGAAGGAAGGATTATCTGGGTTTCCTCTGTTAGAGTCAGCTCCTCAAAAGGAAATTAATGGAAATGTCAGTTCCTAGTCTCTCATGCTTGTTATGATTTTTAAACCAGGGACAACTATTAGGAAAAGCCTTTATTATGCCAGAGAGTGAAATTAAATGGGCAGGTTGACCAGCAGGAGGAACCAAATGTTTGTAAGAAAAAGGCTGGCTAAGGCAGTAAATATACTGCACTGTCTTATCTTGTGCCAGTGAACACTGCACTCAGATATCAAGTTTGTTTTGTGTAATAAACACAGGAATTTCTCATTCTGTTGGTTCGTTTTAGTTTGGTAAAGAGCTACAGCATCTTTTTCATATTCTACTGTGTAAACTGAGAATTCACATCTTTATTCTTTGTCTTTATGTCTTGATAAACCCACACAAGGTTATATTTGAAGCTTTCCTTGTTTTCTTCATTTTATGCCCATTGATGAGATGAAAATATTGCTACTGTTATTTTATTGCAGTGCTAAAATTTTGCATTTCCATTATTATAACACCTCCTATTACCACAGGTTTGAATTTTTGAGATTTATACTTTGGACATGAAATAGTTTGTCCTTGCTGAAATTTGGCAAAGAAATTCCTCAGCCTTGAGGAATTTGAAACCTGTGTACCTGTTAAAAATAACAAAAACCAAACCCCAAACACCTCACAGCTCCAGTTTTTCTTTCACTAAAAAAGAAAAATAATTTAAAAATCAAATCATATGCTGAAATTTCTGTTTCCACTTGCCTGTAACTTAAAAAGAACAAGGCAAAATGGTTAAAAAAGGCCCATTTCTAGTGGCCATAGGAATTTGTCAGCTGTCTCAGTGATGAATCTTCCTGAAACTGAAATGATTCCACAAAATGTGAACATTTTTGATGCCAGCTGGTTACAGTGACAGTCTTTAGAAGAAGAAAATTAGAAAATTTTAACTCAAAGTCATATGTCTGAATTCTGTAAAGTATTCCTGGAGTTGTATTTATTTGGATGTTGGAAAAAATTATTGGATAAAAAATATTGGATAAAATAGTGTAGGTAGATGGCCAGGCATCAGAATAATGTTATTTGTCATCACATCTCAAGTAATAATAAGTCAAACTTCAACTTTTTTTAGCACTTTTGTGCTATTATATATAATATACTGTGTTAGGTGAGTGGTAGTTTTGTGGGTTAGCAGACTTGGTCTTCAAGCTTTTATTTCCTTCCTTAACAGAAAGGTCCAATTTTTTCTTTATTTTTGCCTTTCACCTAAACATCTGTTCTAAAAGTCATGTGTGATAGTTTTTTTCAAGTTGGACATTGTACTTCTAATTTTCAAAAAATGTGCTTTATAGACTCTATAGCTCTACTGTCTGCACAGATTCGTGTTGTGTAACTTGAGGATAAATCTAAATACTGGGGAGTTTCCACTGCTGGCTAATTTGCTGCTCTTCATGAACTCTAATCTCACTCTTTTTAGTAATTGCCTCTCTCCTAAAGCAGATCTAAATCTTGCTTGTTGGAAAATCCAACATGATCGATATTCTGTTGGTCCTTCTGCCAACAAGATTTAAGTTCCGTTTGCTGAAGGATCTAATTTATATCTCTTGTAAGTCCAACTCTACGCACACAGCCCTGCAGCCCGACTGGTTCCCTGCCCTCCACAGAGCTCCTGGGATAAGGGGAAGTCCTGGAGCACTGGAGGGAGAGAACCAATGCCTGTCCCATCCCTTTCCAAGGGCTGAATGCACTGAGTACCCCAAGACTGAATTACAGCACAGCTGAGATGGCCCTGCTTGTTTTTGTGTCTGCCAAATAAAACCACTGCAAACCTATAGATATATAAACCTATTTATGGATAGCTTCACAAACTGCTATAAATGCCCACGAAGACCCTGAAACCTGAAAGGTGATCAGTATGAAAGCAAAGATGATCAATATTAAAGGAATAACTGGGAATGCTTTCTCTTCTGTGTACCAAACCATGCGTAATTTTTTGGTTGCCAGAATAACTGAGGTGGGTGTTCAGTGGGGAACTTCTCACTTTCAAACAAATGTTGTAGGGTTCTGAAAGGATTTAAGAATACTTTGATGTACTGTTACTCAAGACTAAATATAAACATTAAGCTCCAGTGATCTCGGGCTGAAATTAGGATTGGCATTTTTAACCTAAAAGAGGACAGCTCACTAGCTGTTTCAAGGGGGTAGGATTTATCTTCTTCTGAAATATTTGGTGCTTCTGGCTGTTAAGGGCAAACATTTAGACTTGCCAGAATAATGGCCTGATCCAGGACGGATGCTTCAAGCTGCCAGATTGGCTGGGAGTGCTTCAAGCAGCCTGGCTGGGTGCCCCAGTTGGAGGCTATTATTCTCCTGTGTCATCTGCCTCTCCTGTATCTGGCACTGTGCTGCCTTGTTTTCATTGCAAAGCAACAAAACAGAAATACTTTTTTAGCAGCTGATGATGCGGGAAAAATCCCCAGCTCACTGAGAGCAATAGTGTTTGGAGAAGTGTTCCTTCAGCCAAGCAGGCAGAGAGGCTCATGATTTTATAGAGAGGGAACTGAGACAGACTCCACTGACCAAGAGTCCCTTTAATTCTGGTGTCAAGGTGCACATCTTGCCATTTCCACCCCACGCTTTGATTTCCCAGCAAAGTGAAATGACTTTCTTGCTGTCAATAGAGAGGCTGATAGAGCCAAGCACAGGCCCCAAGGAGCTGATTAAAGCCATTTTTCACCTTAGTGAAAAGTCAATGTAAAGCAAAGAAGTGCAGCTGAGCAGAGCAGCCTCTCTCTGTTCCATCAGAGTTCTTGCTTGTTTGCTGCCTCCCCACATCAATTTTCTCTATGTTGTTTTCCGTCAGTTCTCCATGCAACCTTTGATGTTTGTGGACTTCCTTGCATGTGTTGTTTTAATGACCCATTTCTACCATTGCTTAGTGTCAATGAATGTGACATGCTACGGCAGGGTGTCAAAGGCTCATGCTTACCATTAGGGATGGCAGCTGAAGTGCACCAACGTGGTCTTGGCCCTGAGAAGATACATTCTTAAGAAATGTGATATGTGTGTAGGTTGCCTTTCATTCTCCCTTCTGTTAATCAACAACATTTCCTAGCAGGTAGTAATTACTCCTGATTATCCCTCCTCTCATAACCTAAAAGAAATAAAGAAAGATTAACAGCCTCACTGCTGCTCAATACAGCCAAATTCATAAATTGACAACACAATATTTTCTCAACAAACATGGCTTCTTTTGAATCTGGTAATAGTCAATTGAATTATTATTTTTATCAAAATCTCACCCAGATAGCTTTAAGAAATTAAATTCCTTTTTTTGCATTCTTCTTGTATCTTATTCTCTTCATTGCCTTTTCTTTTCCTTCTTAGACTAACTGTTGGCTATTATTTTCCAGTTCTTTCCAGTATCCAAAGTTTGACCAGGAGCTGTTCTGGTGGCTGGTCATTGAGCTCAGATCCTGATGCTGAGTGAGTGAATTGCACAAGGCAGAGGGCTCTGAGCTGCTGCTGATGGTGGCAGGGCCAGAGCTGAAGGCATTGCCCTCTTGTCAGACCATGGTGGATTCATTTGACAAAATCCTGCCCAAGGTCATGCAGAGCACACACCTCAGTGAACAAGGGACTTGGGGAACACAGAGATGGAAAACTTAAGTAGCAGCTCTAAATAAGAAGACTTTTCCTTCCCATTTATGTGTGGTCTGTTCTGATCAGGAGCTCCTTGAGGCTGAAGAATGCCTCTGCTGTGTCTGTGCAGCACAAGCCCCATCCTCTGCTAGAACCTGCCGAAATCACGAGGTGTAAATAGCATCACAAAACGCTTTGGGGCCAGATAAGCAGGAGAAGGTAAGGAAATTATACAGCCAGTCTGGGATGGAAAAGGCAGTTGTCCATGGCAGAGCTCCCAGCAGGAGCATTCCCAGCAGGATTGTGTAAGAGCACAGTGCCAGACAGTCACATTCACACACCCACGGCCAGGCTGCTGGGCCAGACATGGTTGAAGAACTTCTATTACACACCAAAAAAGGAATAGTTTCCTTCCTCTTTCTGGTCAGTAGCTGAGCTGAAGGAATAGGGGCTAATAGAGCCCATTTGGTTTCTAATTGTTACTTTCTTTGTTCAGATTGTGAGCTGCAGGAAAGTTCCTGCCCTTCAAGATTTCCGAATTAAAATAGCTTTGATGTAGGGCCAGTTGGATACCACAACAATCTGTAAGACAATATTTTTTTTTCCCTCAATTGAGATGATTAATTTATTTAGTTATCGGCTAAGAAAATAATGCTGTGTTTTTTGGTTTTTTTTTTTTTTTTTCCAGCAGGTAATCTCACCCTGCAGAGATAAATATGATTTTGCAGGGCCATGGGGAAAGGCTGGCTCTTCCAGTGCCACTCAGCTAAAGGACTTTAGGAAAAAATGAAACTCCAGTATCCTGCACCATCTCAGTGCTCTATTTACTGAGCCAGGCTTGTGGTTGGTGGGTGCAGACTGGCACAGAAAATAAGATGACACATCAGAAGTGCCCCTTGAAGGGACAGTCTCAGGCTGGAGTGATTCAGGGACAAAGCTGTCTCTCTGTGCCACAATGAAGGTGTGGGAGAGTGGACTGTTCTTGCCACAAGCTCCCATTGCTATTTGGCATTCCTCATCCTTGGCATTATTCAGTGGCTGCCAAATGGACTTGCTGACTTCTGGGCTGACCTGCTAGACTTTATGTTTTATTGATGTCCTATGGTTTTCATGAATTCAGAATTCTCCATTCACTCTAATTAGTTGAACTTGAGTTCACAAACTCAGAGACCTTTCAAAGCATTTGGCAAGCTGCATGAAAGTAACACAGCCAAAGTCTCTGAAGTGCACAATGCAATTCATGTTGAAAATGCAGGGAAGCTATACAGGTGCTTTTTGAAATCTTGACTATCAAGAGAAAAAAATACCTGAGGAAAAAATATGCTACTTTTCTGCTGAGCATCCCCAAAAGAAACTCAGGATGAGCTTTCCCTGAGTACTTAGTGTAGACTTAACATAGCTCTCAGTGCTTAAAATTTGAATGGAAATAGCCTGAGTACCAAAAGTGTCTCCCCAGCTAAGAAGTTTCTTGGTGTCCTCTCAAAAGTTATTCCCAGTGCAGAATGAAAGTGTGATGTTGATGTTACAGGGACAATCTGTTGTTCAAGTAGCAGCTGGGGCCCCAAGGATAATTTTAAGTCTGTTTCAAGTGTGTGCAGCATCTTTCAATCCAATTGTGTCCTGGTATTGGTTCCCCAAATAACAGCCATTAAGGAAAATCACCATAATCCCTGAGCCTTATGGATTTTACCTCTGGTATCATTGGTCCAAATCAGCACTGCGATAGCTGAGCACTGAAAGTGTAGGTAAAAATCTCTTGAGACTTTATAGAAATACAGTGACAAAAATAAAAGATTGTGACCAAAAGACCAGAAAAATTGCTGTCGTATAGAATTTAAAATATTTAAGATTTACTTAATGAATATTTAAATATATTAAAACCTCCGAAAGTGAAGTGGTTCTGCTTAGCAGAAAGTGTTCCAGGGCTGGTATCTGAATTTTAGCTATGACTCCAGACTGCTCCTTTGCACTCTGGGTAGCTGCATCTGTTTCCTTTCCTGCGGAGCATGACAGTGCTCATCTCTTGCTGTCTTGAGAACTGCCTGGGTCTGTTGGCTCAGCTCTGTTTCTGTCTTGTTCGGATCCTAATGGCACAATGTGGGCATGATGAAAAGAAGCAGCTGAGTGCTTGTAGAGGTGCAAGCAGACTGAGCTGTGCAAGGGGAAATCCCCACTTGAGGCAGGAGCTCTCCCACCCCTGGGAGGAGATGGTGGCTGTGCTGAAGCTGTTAGATGGCTTGTGTTAACATACACCTGGAAATTCAGTAATGCTAATTGGGACTGGAATCCCAGCTTAAAAATTAGAAGCAGTTTTTTAGCTCAGTTTTACTGCATGAGTAAATATGAAGTTCCTGGTTCTTGTTAAAGGTGAAATAGAGAGGTCACTTCTTGAAAATTGTTATCAGTGTGATGGGAGCTGGAAGAATCCTAGAACCTCTGGGTCAGATTGTGTCCCTGCTGTTCTGCTCTCTGACGGTTTCCATGGCAATGGATGTCAGTCTGCTGAAAATGGAGAAAATGAGAGTTTGGAAACAATTATTGGTTTAAATCTCTTCATTTTGTTGTCTGACAAGGGTTCCTGTGGCGCTAGCAGCAGTTTGGTTGTCAGGTTCACATCCAGCTACTAAGTGACAGCTGAAAGAGCTCATTTTGCTAAGAGAAAAAAAAAAACCAAACAAAAAAAAACCCCTAAAGCACCTAGGTTTATGGATGTGAGAAACAGAAAGTGGTTTTAAATTATTTATTAGACAAAAAGGTGTAATATGCCTGCTTCTAAGGACAATATAGAAGGGGAATGTTAAGAAAAAATGTGTATTTTAATACTCCTCACATTTCTTGGTGGAGATAGCAGAGCTGGTCTTCATCCACATGAAACTTCCTATCGCCATATGTTCAGCTCTTGTAAAACTAACTGTGGATTTCAAATACACTCACCTTTGAGGTTTCAAAGATAAGAACTTAATGCCAGGTTTTTTTCTGGATTCCTTTTATGTCTTGGTGAATCTGTAGGGAGTGGGAGAAGGAGGAGAAGAGGTTTAAAAAACATAGAAGGTGTGCATACAAGACATAGCAAGGGGAATCTGTCACAGCATCCAGCTTAAAATTTAATTAAAAGAAATAAATGCTGGCAACTCTTCCAAGTGTTTGGGAAAGGAATCTGCAGAATTTGCCTATATTTATAGCTATTTTTTTCTGCAAAACTGGGTTCCAGATATATGTTTGCTTTACCTGTGGACTGAAACCTCTTCAGGTGTAAGTCAATCCAAAAGAGATCACGTTGGATTCAGTCTCTAGATGGCTGGAGAAGTTTTGGGCTGACCAGGAGCTGTGGTGACATATTTCATAGGAAGTAAACATGAGGCCAAAACTCTCTGCAGGGGTGTTAAGGCCACAGAATCTCTGTAATTTTAGAAATGTGATATTTACATTGTGCATAAACGGTTGGTGATCTTCAGAAATTGTAACATTCTGAAAAGTGAGGGCATGTTGAAAAATAACATGAGGTTTCTTTTCACTGCTTCTGGATTTTGCAGTGTGATTCAGGAGCTTAAGTCCTGTGGCAAACCAACATATATTAGATTCCAGACTCATTAGGGGCAGTATCTATTGCCAGATATACTATTCTCATTCTTTCTCAATCCTTCTTTAAAATCTACATTTGTCAGAAAGCTTGAGAAAAGGTAAACTAATTAAAATGTTACAGTGAAGTAATTTTGCTTGCCCAACAGCCTTTGATTTTAGAGAGGCAGGAAACTCTTGTCATTAAGGTCCATCTGTGTTTTAAGTCTGTCCTCTCAGCCTTGAGTCCTGGTGTACAGAGCTCACAAGTCTCACATGCCTTGTGAGACACCTGGGGCATCTGTAGGCAAGAAGGGATCAGTAGTGCTAAGTAATAAAAATTTCAGTAGGCATTTCAAATGTGGTCTTATCTTTATTAATGTTAATTAATGTCATTCTTACACTATCTATATATTCTCTAGGATTTTTTGTTCTAATTTACTATATAAAGAACAGTGTTTCTTTTTTTTTTCTGTCTCTCAGACAGCTCTCAATCTGCTATTCTACTTGTGAAGCTTTTTGCTTTCCCTTTTCTCTGTCAAATCTTTGATCTTTGCTGTTTTGCAATTCAGAAAGTTTTTATATCCCTAGATAATATGTAGTGTTACCATTTTTCTCCAGAGATATGCAGAATTCCTTTCACAGGCAGCAAGAATCTGACAACTCTGTGGAAATGCCGCACCTTAGGTTTGCACATCATAGGATTCCCTCAATTTTGTATCCCTGGTATCTCACATTCATGCTGCAGAAACACCTGTGCAAATAGCAAAGTTAAAATGCAGAAGTCAAACCAAATCACTGCTGTGCTAGAAACTCCTCCCAGCCAGAATCAGTCTTAACTCAGCTCCTCAGGTTGCCTTGGACAGTGATTGAAAAGGCTAGAAACAAACATAAATGTATTTGTGGTAAGATTCGACTTTGTTCAAACAATAAAACTGAAAATTAAAAATGAAGTCTCCTAAATGAATAGTGGGCAGGCTGATCTGCATTTGGAGAAGCCTACAGCCATCTGATAGCTGTCCAAGTGAAACTACCAAACCTCGAACACTGGCGTGTTTACCCACCCTGATCTGGGGATGGATCTGTTTATTGGACATTGGCAGAATTTAATTCTTCTTGGCTTGGTTGGGGTTTTTAGTAGTTTTTTTAATGACAGGTAGCATTAGTGTGCCATAGATTCTCTCAGCCAGTAAAGCTGCTGTTAATGGAGAAGACAGAGCCATGGAAAAACAAAAGTATGCTGTAGATACAAAGCCCATTGGTGTGGCTTTCTCTCTCCTAACTATTCAGGCTTGGTGTTAAGCTCTTGATGTACAAGGGTTTCAGGTAGATGATACCTTGGTTCCAGTAATGGATTTCATAAAGAATGGGATATTTCTGTAATTGCAGCACAGTGAAGAAATGAATGTTCCACTTAATGGCCTCCTATAAAAACCCCCTCATATTTGCTCGGAGTCTGTTGCTGTGCTGGAAACTGTTCCTCCTCTTTTCAGTGCTTTATTCACTCTCTTTGCTGTTGTAATCTTAAACTTGATAGAAGCTATCTTTTGCTAAAAGTAAAGAAAAAAAAAATTGAGGCAGGTTTCTAAACTATAACAGTAGTGGTTTCTAGAACAAATACTCAGTAGATGATGAAAGAAATTGATTAATATCTCTGAATATTTGAAGTGAGGACTGATAGCCAAGAGCAGACAGAGAGTGATTTAAAAATGAAAATGAAGCCATAATATATTCAAAGGGTGAAATGAATATTACTTGGGGGGAGGGGGGGAGGTGTGCTGATCTATTAATTTTGATTTCCAAATTAAAGGGAAAAAAACTTGGGAGCCAATTATTACCCAATTGCTCCAGGCTGGATTTCCAAGATTATGTACAAAAATGGCAATTATACAACATTATACCCCTAGAAAAACAGCACTAATCAAAGATCACTTCTGCAAGTGCCTGCAAGTTCTGACTGGCTGGATTCCAAGTTCAACATCCACCAGGAAAGAGGAGGGAGGAGAGGATTTATGCACTGCCTTAGCACAATCAAAGATATGGGGAAACAGGGACTCAGTCCCAAACTAAAATGTGAACTGAATTTAATTTCATGGCTTACAAAAGGTGATGCTTTAGCAGCATGTCAGGGACAAAAAATCTAGAATTTTTATTGAGGAACCAAAGGGAAACGACACGTCCAGCAGGGCTTTGGTGGGAAGGAAAGATGAGGGAATGAAAACCCACACCTGGTGATCTTCCTGAAAGGTGTGATCCAACTGAGAAACACTGTTTGTTCTTTGGTTGCATGGTTTTGATAAATCTTTGTCAAGTCGTTGACCAATTTCCACTGGAAGCATTGTTGATTTTCTAGCACATTGTCTGGGAGGTAGCCCGGGAGTCAGAGCTCCTCTGAGCTGCTCCTGCAGCTGTGTCCTGCCATGTGAAGCATTACAGAGCCTGCCTCCTCACCTCTGGGCAGCTGGCAGGAGGTGCTGCTGCTCCACTCCTTCTCAGGAATCATGAGGAACTTGCTGTGTTTATACCAGGTACATATATGGGTGTATATGTGTATATAGATATAGGTATATGTATGTGTTGTGTGTTTTTATACCTGCTTTATTACAGCAGATGTGTGCCATGTCAAGTCAGACTTCGCAAAAGATACTTCTTTTTCTACTGGTGCACTTAGTGCTTGTAGCACTAAGAAATTACCCTGTCCAGTTCCAAGGTAAAGAGAAATTCTATTGTTGATCTGCTGCTCATCACAATTCATGTTAATCCCCGCCTTTCCCTGCTTTCCCCTTTGTTCCCAAGGTCCGTGCCCCACCCCTGGCACGGCTGCACGGGGCTCTGAGCAGCCTGCTCTGGTGGAAGGTGTCCATGACAGGGGATTGGAATGAGATGATCTCTGAGGTCCCTTCCAGCCCAAAGCATTCCCTGACAGAGCAGAAGTGTCCACGGAAAACTGTCCATGATCATGCCAAATGAGTTTCTGCTGCTGGTACTGCCACACACCAGTAACTTTATAACCTGTGTGCACATTCCTGTGGTAAAGGGCACACTTGGAGAGCCAGGAGAGCAGGATTTGGGTTGTTTTATTGAGGGCAGTAGGTTGGGCTGTTTTTACCAGGCCTTTTAAATCAGTTAAACTTTGGAAAATCGACTTGTTTTCTTTTGGTTGGTCCAGAATATCCGATTAACATTTCAGTGACTTAAGTGCATCTTGTAATAATCCATCTCCTAGAGGTGCCTTAATTGCTTATAGAAAGATATGTTTCTGCCATAAAAAATGTATTTTTGGGCTGGAAAAAGATGCAGCTAGCAGCTCAGAATGCTGAACAGATGGCGGTGCAGAGTCCTGGACTGCCAATTCAGCTGTGCTTTGGGGTGCCTTTGGTGATGAGGCCACCCCTTTGGAATGCTGCAGAGCCAACAAGGATCCATTCAGGACCCTTTTATTATAGCTGCTGCTGCGTCCTATGTTGAGCCACTGAAATAGCTGTTGTTATTTTCATTTTCACATAACAATCGTGCCATATAAACTGCTGGATCTGCTTCCTAGCTGGGAGTGCAGTAATCAGGTGCTACCTGGCAGCTGTGCTTCAGAGGAAGTTATTGTAAATATCTCAATTAAGTATTTTCATTCTTTGCACAAGTAGTGCTTGTTGAAAAAATGCTAAAATAGAAAGGTTTCATGTTCTTAAACTCAAGCAAACTCTGATATTTCACTAATTAGGTACAAATGTATTCTACTAATGCAACGTTGCAGTTTATGTTAAACAGTTTCTTTGGACTTTGTGTAGTTACTCTAAGTGTTCAATACCTGGAGATATTTAAATCCAGTGGTGTATAATAAAAATTAACATCTGCAGCTGTACTTCTCACACAGATGTCATTCTCCCACCAATGATCACTTCAAATTGCATTTTCCTTGACAGGGCAGAGAGGAAGAAGTTTGGGGACATGATAGTACTTTCTGAGCATTAATATAATTAGGTTGTTTCATACAACTCAGCAGCAAGGATGGAATAAGCATGTGTCAGAAATCTTTCAGGAGAATATTATCATTACACCCTGTTCATATAATGAAAAGGACACCCAGTATTTTTTTTATTATTATTTTTTTTTTAGGCTCAGAACTACAGTATTTGAAAGGAAAGTACTATTTCTTAGTTTGAACCCAGCACTGTATCCTCTGTACCCACAAAAACTGACAAGTGGTCAAAATCACTGCTGTAACATAATTTTGATATGTTTCAGTTTGAACACAGGGACAGTAGTCTTGCCTTGATTGTAAGTCACAACTAAGGAGAAAGTCCCTAACCAAAAATGATGTAAATACTGCCTCTAAGGAATATTTATATGATATATTGCCCATATATGTTCACACATTCTAATTACAAAGATGAGTAAGTCACAAACTCCAAGCTGGAGTTCTGTAAGCAAATACAGCAACATCCTCTCCTCTTTCTACAGTGGTGTCTGCTACTTTGAATTTAAGGAGAATGACTTTCAGGAACAGGTATTTCCTCACAATTAGCAACTGGTTGGAGGAGTCAATGCTCTTGGCATTGCCTGAGGTCATTAAATGATAGGGATTGTCTGATCTGGAAGTAGCTATTGCCACTATAAATAATAAGAATGAAATATTACATCACATAGGTGTATATGTCTGTAGATAGTTTTGGGCATTTTTTGCTAGTAATTAAAGAGCATAAATGCCACAAGAAGCAGATGGTCTTTTCTGGAGCCTTTTAAATAATTGTACTTAAATATAGATTTTGTATCCCCAGGCTGAGCAGTGGTAAAGAGAAGAGCAGCTCCATCAGGCTGCATTCCCTGCTCAGTCACTTGCTGCTGACCTTGCTCTCACATTTCCCCGTTGAGGCAGCTTTGTTTTGTGCAGTTCTCTCCTTTCAGCACTGATCAACCAGAACTGCCAAGGGAAGCTTGGCTGTGTCTCCAGTGCTGCTGACACCAGCAGAGCTCTCCTCATTCCAGGGGGGAATCTCCACAGCAGGAGGATGTGAGCAGCAGAGAACATGAGTTGTGTGTCACTGAGGTACTCAGGGAAAAAATTAAAGCCAGTAAATAAGCCTGGAACTAGTGTGATCAAGTGGAGGTTTATTATAAATTGGAGAGTTTTAACTCCAGAAAGAATTGTAAGAAAGCTCTTGGCTCTGATCACTGCTGTGGTATAAAATAATAAAAAGGTGTAGCAAAATCTCGGTTCTGAATTTCATCTGAACCAAAACCTAATGGGCCAGAGGGAGTCTTTCCTTTTGCTTCCTTTGACTTTGTGGATGATATTGGCAAAAAAAATTGAAAACACCCATGGTGATACACTGGCTTTGTATTGTGTTTTGTGTCCGAGTATTTTGTGAGATGCTGTGGGTGCTGTGGTCCCCAGTTCTCCCCAAGCAGGGGCCTTGGAAATGTGTGTCCAAAGAGAAGAGAGAGACCAGAAAGGAAGAGATGCAGAGAAATTACTTGGGCAGCAATACAGACACACAGCTGGGAGTCTAATTCAAATCAGCTCAATCCCTGTCTTTTCTACTGATGCATATTCCTTATGGTTTTGAGAACTTGCATCTTTGCTGAGGGAAGAAAAAAGAGGGGGATTTTAAAATTAGTTACTTTACTAATTAAAATAGACATAGAGAAAGGTCAAAATAGAACTATGATAAACTGTGCAATCAAATACACAGGAAAAGACTTTAAAAGTAACACAGATATGCCTGGTGCATACAGCAGTCACAAGGTAAAACATCATATACATATGCAAATTTCTTATCCAGAGGCTTTTTCTTTGGAGAAAAATAGCAGGTATTCATCACCTGAGGTTCATGCAAGCAGATTTCTTTAAACTGAACTCTAATCTGAGGCCTAGGGTTGAATGTGCCTATTATCCAGATTACACTGCAGATTTAGGTATGTGATCAGATTTAGAGCTTTACTGGAGAATACAGTTTAAGAGAAATGTCCAATTAAATGTGTCCAATCTGCAGATGTACTGAGGGGTTCACCTTCACACTTTTGAAAGCTGATGAAACTCTGTGACCTCTTGAAGGAACTGGTGTTTCAGGCTGATACTGGCACAAGAAAAGGTACTACCAAATGTAACATCATTTTAACATTTTCATTTTAAATTCACAGAAAGCCACAGTTCACATGTAAATTATTGATTGAGCCAGGGCTATGATCATCTGTTCTAACACAAATCTGTTTCTCAGAGCTACATCACAATGAGTAAAAGAATGTCAGGTAATACAAATCCTGAAAGACACAAAGATCTTGGTCAGTGTGCTGTGTGATTTTGCATTATTCACATAATGTGCTATGATACTGATGGATTAAATCAGTTTATTAGAGGTCCATACTTCCAGTTTTAAAGTCAGTATCTTTAAGCTGAATGTGATTCACTAGAATTAGTTAGATAACTCTCTGTTGCAGTGCCCAACAAATTATCATTCATCCAGTTCAAATCTTTCAAATAGAACATTTCAACCTTATTTATTGTGTGCGTACACAGCAGGAAAGAGTCCACCTTCTACAACACTTTACAGGCAGATGTAGTTCATTTCAGTCTAAAGGGATTGTGTTATTCTTGGTATTTTGCAAAATATTTTCTAAAAAATCCAATTCACAGAGTTAACTGATAGAAACAAGACATTAATGCGAAAGAAAAGGAATATTTTTTTCTTGCCTGAATTCAATGACAAGTATTTGAATGTTGTTACCACTAAACAGGTGGGGCTGTCACTTGAAAATATGCATGATCTAAATATATCAATGCTCTAACTATATTGGGTCGTATTAAAAAGCAAACACGAAACCTCCCTATCTGTATAAAGAAAAATCTGTGGACTTCCCAGCACTCAGCACCTTTGGGAAAGCAGAGAGGAGAAATGCTGTGCACCACTGTGCCAGGCTAAACATCCCCCTGAACACCTCCTTTGGGGACCACAGGACACTATTTCAGAGTGGCAGTCAAGCCTCGTGAGGGCAAAACAGGTTTTGCTAAGAGTTAGAGCACAAGTACAAAATTATTCCAAGAGCTCAGCAAAAGAAGATAGCAGATGAAAAGGTTCCACAATCAGTGGACTGACTTACAGTATTTGGGTGCTTGATGCTAGCAGTTCTTCATATTCAGTCATAATTAGTCTATCATTTGCTCATTTTGCTGCTCTTCTCAGCTACTCATTATCTTACTGGCCATAGCTTATTAGTTGCAGTCATTTGCATTCTGCTTCCTGTTCTGTTTCAGTACCTTTTATCCTGCAGGAAATCTTTCTTTTTGGTTCTTCATTGGCCTCGTGCTCTGAGGAGGCCCTGGACCCGCAGGTGATACCTTTATCTGAAGCAGAAAGTGGGTCACTGCTTTTCATAAAACTGGAGATGGTGCTTCCTTAGATTCTATCTTCACCTGCTGCTCCTGCATTTTTAAAACCATCAGACACATCCCAGCTCCCTGGGAGACTCTTCCACATTGCTCCCCTCCAGCAGGCCTCAGCTGCCTTCTCCTCCAGCAGCTGGGAGAGCACAATGAGCCTTTCCCCAGAAGTCTGGCAATGCAGATCCTTTAATTAGGCCAGACGGGATCACTCCAGCAGAAGCGCAGAGCTCCCCATCCCCTGGGGCAGCTAATGCTGCCTTCCCTGGGTTCAGCCTGCTGCTTGGGATAATATCCCAACTTGGAGTTGGGATAACGCATCCTGCTCGCTCTGGCACCTGCACCTTGGTTTGTCACTGCAGGTCTGAAACACCCAGCCCTCGCTCCCTGCCCGTGTCTGTGCATGGCAGGAGGGCAGTGCTGGCACTCTGCTCTGCCACTCACCTGGTTTGCCAAGGCAAAGGGAGCCCCTGTTGTAGCTGAAAACAGAACACGACCAAGGTTTTTCTGTGTATCTCGAACAGGATACACGTTGAGTGTATTCAGAGCTCAGGCTCTGTTCAAAAGATAGCCAACAATTCAGAAAAAAAAAATGTAGCTAAAGCACTCATGCAATTTAGTTTGTGCTGTCGTGACAAGTGTATTCAGAGCTCAGGCTCTGTTCAAAAGATAGCCAACAATTCAGAAAAAAAAATATGTAGCTAAAGCACTCATGCCATTTAGTTTGTGCTGTCATGACGTTGTGGAAGAGCTGTGATTATGATGGGGGAGGTTAAATGTTTGTAGTGCTAGACAGTCTGAAACTGGCTTTTGAGTACACAGAGGTTATATCTGCCTATTAATTTTTTCCTGCTTATGGTGTCCTTAAATAGCACAGTTTATATTCTCTGGCTCTGCACTTCTTTCCCTACAGTTTCACTGAGACCAAAGAAATTTTGAGAGATCTTATATATTTAACACTACAGCCTTTAATAAATGCAAAGGTAACAGAAAATCCTTTCCTATTCAAAGATAACTTTAGACAATAAATTCCCATTTGTTTATATAAAATAAAACTTTGATTGAATCAAAAATATATCCATGCCAAAGTGATGGAATCGTGGCCGCTTATCTGCTGTAGGTACACTGGGAAAAGGACAAATCTATATTTTTTCTGACTACAGGGACTCCACTCAGTCTTAGATCTCGTCTTAGAAGCAGCCTATTAGTGGGAGTAAGGTTTGTTGCACCTTTTGTTTGGCATTTAATTTATTGATGAGCTTATTTGAATAATGGCAGTTGTGGTGATGGGCTGTTTGTAGCTATTGATGCTCTTCATAGCTGGACTGAGGCAATCAGCAAAATTAACAGAGGCAGCTGAGCTGCCATTCTCATTGACCTGAGCTGGTTTCACAGCAGTGACCCAGTGCTAAAAGACCCCATTACCAGTCCCCAGAGCCTCCTGCCCTTCTGCAGTGCACAGAAAAATCAGCCACTGGAATTTCAATGCTGAAAACCCTGTGATCTGCTACAGTAGAGTTATGATTCCCTTATCCTGATTTTAGCCCTTTTTTTCGGACTGAGTAGTGAAATGAAAGGCAAAACTTATTCTCTGCCAAGGAAGTGAAGCAGAAGCACAGCTCAGCGAGCAGTACAACCTGTCACTCAAGGGAGAGGACTTAATTCTTCCCCACTGTCACTCGCAGGGTAACCACGGCTGAATGGTAATTTAGGGACTGCAGAACCACTTAGGATTTGCCATACCCCACTGTCCTCAGCCCCGAGGTGAGCACACAGGCCGCACGGCATTCCTGGGGAAGTGGGATCCCAGAATGCTGTGGAGTGGGAATACAGGCAGGTCACACCAGAGGCACTGCTGTAGGGGGAGTTATTTACAAACTTAGGGCTTACTTCTGAGCCTGCTTGAAGGCTGAGGAGCTTCTGCAATGAAACTGGTGTGAGTCAGGAAGCAGAAAAGGACACAAAAGATTTTAAGATTCGGATGTGCAGGAGTATCTGGGTGTCTGTGTGGAGCCAGCAGTGTAGGAGAGAATTAGGAACAGTTATTCCCAAAGGGAAGTCAATCGGTGTAGAACAGTAGGAACACAGTTAATCCCAAAGGGAAGTCCAGCAGCGTAGAATAGTAGGAACACAATTATTCCCAAAGGGATGTCATAGGAGTGTAGAACAGTAAGAACACAGTTATTCCCAAAGGGAAATCAAGCAGTGTAGAACAGTAGGAACACAGTTATTCCAGAAGGGAAATCAAGAAGTGTAGAACAGTAGGAACACAGTTATTCCAGAAGGGAAGCCCAGCAGGGAGCCAAGGAGAGCCAGATACACCTGCGGAACACAGACCCACAGTGCTGGAACCAAGCAGGGAGAGCACAGGGGTAGCACCAAATAAAGGAAAGCAACAAGTCAATGTCAGATTAAGACACCAAAAGATCAGGAGAAAAACCAAGAATCTACACATGGCTTAAAATGGAGACTGAAAGCCGAGGCTGGAGTTTATGTCCTGCTCCTGGGCACATGGATGGGATCCTGGGTGAGGCTGCTTAGAGCAATTAGTGGCTGTTAATGATCTCTACAATGTGAGATTAAGACCACTGAAGGCACCTGCAGTGATTAATCACAGGATGAGCCTTACAGCACTTCCCTACTCTCTATTAGTATTCTGAGAATAGGTAAATCAGCCTGAGCAATTCAGCAATTAAGGCATGGGAAGCTACAGGAGCAACTTAATTTGGAGGTGGATAGGATGGGTTTTCAAGAAAGAAAATTGACAATTAAGAAAATTCATCTGTGCTTGATTGAAATGAGTTATTAAATAAATTATATCTAATTTTACAGAAACCAAAAATAAAATCGATTATTTTAATAGAAACTTCATTTTTTTTTCTAACTCCAGTTAGGGAAAATTGATATTAGTACTTTTTGATAAAGAATTTCCAGTTGACTGCACTGTTGAGTAGGGTACATTTAAACTGTGTGAAACCTTTTCTTCAAAGACTTATTCTTTTGATTAAAAGTACAATAAACAGAAGCATGTCTGACCAGCTGAGCTTTTATAGAGCTTTTTGGTGCAGATTATGTAACAAGCTCTTAAAATATGGATGCAGTGACTGTTTTTTCCTCCCCTTTTTGGGAAACTCAATATGCCTTTCTGGTGCCGGATTTTTCCCATTTATTGGGTTTGCCATTCTAGGCTAAAGCATCAAACTGAGCTCAGAGTGTGCTTTGAGGTAAAAGTTTTAATTTATTCAGTTCCTTACACCTTGCATGAACACACTGCCTGCAAAGAGGAGCACTTGAGATTTATCTGTGTCATCATTAAAGTAGAGAATGCATTAAGAAAAGCTGATAGACAGTAAAATTTGCTGTCTCTGCTTTTCATTGGCACTGACTGTGAGTTTGGCTTCTTTCTTTACTCATGAAATCTTAGAGGATAAAAAAGTTACAATTCCTCATTATTTATAACTACCCAACTGATTTTGTGCTGTTATTAGGACTTTTTTATATTGGATTTAGGAATGATAATGGCCATTTAATTCCAGGGTTTGAGCTGTGATTGGTCAGTCATGTGGCAGGAGTTCTTTTTAGTGTAAAAGGAGTAAGTGGAGGTGGTTTTGATTAAGTGGGGGCTTAAAAATGTGGCCTGGAGAGCAGAGAAAGAATGGTTGCCACAGATTTTTAAGACATCTTCTGTGCCTTTCCCTTCCTTGATTGCCAAGGGATTCTCTGGGTGCTTTTACGACGGAGCAAGGGAGGCTTTTGCACCTGAAAGTGGAAAGACAAGTGAGACCTTTTGTCTGTGAGAGGGAAGATGTGTGCTAATGTTGGCATAAATAATGTGATGGGTCTGAATGTCTTTCAGATGGGTCTGAATGTCTCTCCTGACTTTGCCCAGGAGGTTCCTCACCAGCCCCAGACAGTTTGGCTCCCGAGATAGACAACGATTTGCACAAGCCCAAGTTATTTCTAAAAGTAGTTCAGAGTTAGAATTCTGGTACAGTTCAATTGCACCAATTACATCTAACTATCATTTCAGTGTATTTTCATCACTCAATTTCAATGGAAAATGACAACAGAATGAGAAATATAATGATGACAGAATGAGGAATGTGCATCATTTATTACCAAGGTCTGTGTTGTCACAATTCCTGATTGGTTTCTTTTTCTCCAAGGGAATGGTTAATGTGTGATATTCTGATTTTTAATGATGACTAATATAAAGTTGAGGGTCTGGGGTAAAGTTGTTATTTAAACTGTTTTAATTTATTATGAATATATAAAATAAATAAAGTACTTGATTTGCACTGGTATCATTAGAATGTGTGCCTAGCCCTTTTAAATCTTATTAGTTATTTTATGAGAGGAGAATTAGATGTTTGCAGCAGAAATGCCAAGAGGTAGATTTTGAAATAAATGGGCAGGAGATCTTTCTCCTTTTCAATGCCTTTATTAAAGAGATTCAGCTCAGGTGGGGAGAAATCGACGGGTCGCGCCCACGCCGCCGCTGTCCCCAAGAGTGGCACGGAGGAGGAGGGTGATGCAGCTCTGTCCGCTGGTCTGCAGGCAGAGCTGGGGACTGCGTCCTCACGGGAGATTGGCAGATTCCTGCTTTTCGGTCCAACACTTCGGGTCCCCTCCTTAGTGAACATCCTTTAAGGTCAGGGTGAGGAGCAAAAAGGATCCAAGCAGGCACTGGACTTCACGCCCATCCTTAGACATCACCTAGGGTCCCCTAATTCTATATTGGCTCGTGTTTTTTAGGGGTTTTCTTCGAAAACGGGAAGATTTTGGAGCAGTGCATTTCTCATCTGCATACGTGGTCTCAGGCCGCTCCTATTTTCCCGATACTGCCTGTCCAGGTGTTGCTCCTGGGCAAGCATCCGGAGGACAATGGCTAAATCACCAACCATTGACGGGCAATTAAAGAAGAACTCTTAACAATTAAGCTAATTTAACAGCAACTGGTCCAACCGGTTTTAGCCCTGTAGCCTTAAACAAAAATAGAGAACTTTTTATTCATAACAGATTTGATGTCTCTATTTAAGAGAGAAGCAGTTAATGCAATCTCCCAGAACTTATGTTAGTTCTGTGGGTTGTGAACCCTTTTCATTATTTGAATTTCCCTCTTCTCACTCTGAATGCTTTTTCCTTCTAGAATATGAGAACTGTGTAAACATTGTTTGTTTTGGTTTTTTTTAATTAACTAATATTTTTTTTAGAAAAAAGCCAAAAATAGCCAATCACAATCAGTTATTGGAAAATACACAGTTATGAATATAATGAAATACTGTTGTGGTACTGAGAACTTGTGCAGCTTTGAACTTTTTTATACAAATAATGAAATTAAATTGAAATAAGTCTCACGGAAATTTGTTTTTAAAAGACCATTGAAAAACTCATGCAGATGAATAGGTTTTATTTTTGTTTCTAAAATGCCAGCTCTACCCCAAAAAGCTGGCAGAGATAAAGAACCATACAAGTACAGCTTGTGTGTCCCACCAGGGAAGGAATTCCCTGCCTTCCCCTGCACAGCAAGGCTGTCCAAGGTTCCAGGAGTTAGGGATATGATAGAAATTCGTGCCAATGGATTATAGATATGTGTATCAAACACAAAGGGGGACCAGGGTTTAATCCTAGAGTGATGAAACCTCAGCTGGCTGACAAGGGGGGAACTTGGCACTAGGAAACAAAGGAAACTCGGCTGCACAGGAGATGGTCGTTCATGGTAGCATGTACCCCAGGATGCCCAGTGATGATGGCCCATGAACCAGGGCCATCAACACCTTCAACCTGGCTACAGGATTCCGGGAATCGGAGGAGGAACATTTGTCTCTTCCCGGACGAGGTTTTGTGCAGCTTTGAGTGAAGAAAGAAACCAACATGAATATGATGAACTCTGAAAGGAGACAAAAGGACTCTGCCGCAGGCAAGAAAAAGAGTATAGGAACTGTCCCTGCAGAGCAGCAAGTATGGACGAAGGGGGGTTCGGTGCCATAGAGGCTGGATCTGCGTTCACCCAGCCTGTATCCCGGGGTCTGCACTGTTATTTTTCTATTGATGGCTGTTGGGACTTCAACACGGTCACGAATAATTTTTTTTGTTTTTGTTTTTGTTTTTATTTTTATTACGATTGGGTCAATTTTTATTTTTACCCATAACACAGGGATGTTTGTTTCAGATTCTGAGGGAATCCCTGCCAGGCACTTGGATGTGGGGAAGCCACACCTTCCTTTCACAGATTGGCCAAGGTGTTCTTTGCACCGAGAGCTGAATTTGGGTGAAGTTTAGGAGGTCACTTGGGTTATTGTGAAAGAGCTCCCTGGGCAGAGAAGTGCAGGTGTCTGAAAATGCTTTAGTTGGCCTCACGGACAGGGGTACAACTGAGTGCCCTGCTGTCACAGTGCAGCCTGTAAAGCACAAATCCTACAGTCCAATAATGTGTCCAATCTAATACCTGGCACTGCTGGATTAGTCTGAAGGACTTTGTGAATGTGTATCCCCTTGTGTCCCAGCACCATGACCCCAGATTGTACTCACTGGCTAATTCTGCATATCCCCAACTCCTCATAGCAGAAGCTAGACATGTGGATCAAATGCACTTTATAACAGGGGATTCATAATTTTCCCTCTGTCTGTTAATTCCAGAATTCATGTACTGTTACAATGCTAATTCTAGCATGGTAACGGTAATTCTAGATTAGAACAAAACCAAGGGTTGGAAGTTGGGATATCATTTATACCTTTATTTGTTCTAAATATGCTTCCTTATATTAATGTTAAGAACACTCCAAAACCTCATGCTCTCTGAATGTTACTGAATGTTACTGTGCAGTTGATTACTTCAGCTTTATCATGTTATCCAAGAGTTCCTTGGCCTACTTAAAAATGCCCACTTGGAAAGTGCCCTTGAATCCAGCAGACAGGATGTGATGTATGAGAGTCTCCAGTCAAACAAACTTTCTGAGCAGAAATGGAGAGGATTTATGACTCCAACTTCCTTCTGCAGGTGTGCATGATTGGTGGATTTGGGCTGTTGTGGGTTATTTGTGTGGCAGTGAAACCTGGAAGTCTCAGGAGATTCTGTATTCAGAGCCAGCTCTTTCACTGGGTACATCAGGAAGGTGAGCAGAGAGCTGAGGTTCCTCCAGTTCTCTCAATAAATGAATGGCCAAGTTGGCATTTTGTGTGCCTGGCTTGTTAGAGAGGGCCTGGGGAGAATCCAAATCAAAATGTAAGGCCTGAAAACTGTCCCAGTGGAAATTGCCCAGGAAATTTGGAGGAAAACAAATAATGTGAAAGAAATAGGGAAGCTAGAAAATAGTGATTTAAAATATATTGTTTGTTTGTTTGTTTGGGCTGTAAGTAGGGAAATTGGCAAGGTTCATATGTTTTGCCCATAGGTTGATATAATATAGAGAGGCTTCAACTGTAAAATGAAAATCCAAGTTCAGTTTTATATGCCAGGTCCTCTCAGATTGGACATTTGTGTTCCAGTTTCTGGTTCAAGCCTATTTCTAATACATTTTGCTAATAAAACACAGAGGTTCTGGTGGTTGAAGTGGTTACATATCAGGTCACATTTTGGTTAATTCCTACCTAAAATAATCTGTCCCTTTTTCCATTCCCACACCCTCCCCCGATTCAATTAGAGAATCTTAATATTAAACCATTCTGGGCTGCTGAAACATGTGATTAATTTTGTGTGGTTGCAGTTCTGTAATGAAACCCTGCAAAGCAGTTGAGAAGCTTTCCACAGCTCCATGAACACAGCTGTGAATTATGGCTGTGCTAACACTCCAAGGAAATAAGTGCAGCATTCAGTCTCAGTGGAGAGTTTCCATCTGATTGGATTTCCAGTCACAACTTCTTCCCCTTGTGCTGCAAGGCTGGGACTCCTGGGAAGGTGCTGGGCTCTGTTTTAGAGAAGGGCAATTATTTACAGTGTCCAGACAGCTTTCTAGTCAGCCATAAAGATGGCACAGGGCTTTGAGAGAAGATTTAAGTGAAGAAGAAAATACAAATGAATCTGACTAACTCAGAGCAGAGTAAATGGTGAAATTTGCAGACAAAAAGACAGCTTTGGAAAACATCATATTAAATTATGGGGAAGGTTTGTCTTGAAAAAACCCCAAGACACCATCTAGCTTATACTTTTCCACAAGGCAAGATAACTTCTACCAAGCTTTTCCTGATAAATGTTCCTGTAATGTGTTCTCCAAAAGCCTTCAGCGCTAAAGCAATGCATCACACCTCTCCACTGTCCTCACCACATGAGTTTTCTTAGTGCCTTGCCCAAATTTTTCCTGCTGAATGCTGAGCCCGTTACTTTTTCTTTTGCCCACAGAGGATAAACGATTTATTAACTCCTTCTCTTCCTCTCTGTATTGTGTACGTACAGATTTAGACTCAGAACCACAGAAATGTGAGTTTTTAAAGAACACACAATCCTGTTTCAGTCCTTTCCTCAGGAATTTCAATAGAATTATGATTCTGTGACATCATGTTGGGTCTTGGGTCCTTGTTCTTGTTCTTCTACAGGCAGTCTGTGGTGGATGTGAACCTTCAGTGCAGTGCTCAGATGATCCATTCCAACAGAGTCACTGAGAGGCTGGACACATCCTTAATGACATTTTATGTTAGTTTGGATGCCGTGGAGGAGGAGGAATGTATTTGGAGAGTTTTCATTCCTAGTTCGGCGTCTGTTCCATTTTAGATATTGTAGTTAATAAAGTTTTTTTCTTTATTCCTGAGTTGGAGCCTGCTTTGCTCTGTTCCTGGTCACATCTCACAGCAGCCACTAGGGAGAGTGTATTTTCATGGGGGCACTGGCATTGTGCTAGCCTCAAACCATGACAGGGTGCTCCCTCTCTCTCTCTCCAGGAGCCCTTGGTGCTGCCTTCACTTGCTCAGTTGTTGATATTTGTGAGGCAGAGGTGACAGCAGGGGTTGTTCCTGAAGGACAATTCCCAGGGAGAATCCTCCCCAGTGTCATACTGGGGTAGCACTGGGAGGGAGCTCCTGCTCTGCTCACATGTTATGCCTGGCATTTGGCAATTCCTGTTCCAAAATAGGAATGCCAAATAAAGTTGGATTCCAAAACACTTCAGCTCCCCTGAGCAAAGCAGTATTTACAAGGACAGAAATAGATTTAGCATCGTATCAGCAGCCCTTTAATGCATGTTTTAAATACTAGGCACTCCTCTGGGGGAAGGAGTAGGGAGAGTTGTAGCTGTGTATAAATAAAATGCCCAAGCTGTAAATAACAGAGGTGATCAGAGGTGGAAAATCAGGCCTTTTGGAGAGCTTGTGACTGAACCTTGAAAATTCCTCGAAAGTGTGATTTTAAAAAGCAGATTTTCCATTCTCCTTTTAATTTCAACAGTTTTAAGATGGAATGCTTAACTGAAATCAGGTTGCCAGTAGTAGAGTTATGCTCTTTAATATCTGCTGTCACTTCTAGATGACCTTGGGATTTATTGATGTGGAATTACTAGTCCCTGGTGTTTCCATCTTTTACCTTTTTGCACCACCAGGAAACTTCTTCTCCTCCAGACAGATCCACCTGGCATCTCCTCCATGACCACAAATCAATTAAATGGTTTTGCCAGAATTGCAAAATTTTACAGATTGAAATCCAGCAGTTGTCCTTTACTGTAGGCTGTGGAAGAAACTTTGTAAAGTGTGATAGAGTAGGAAACAACACCTTTTTGGGGTCAGGCCAGGCTGCACGAGAAACTGAGAAATGGAAAATCATCATGAGAATGAGGAGAATTGAGGAAAAGAACCTGGGTGTGGAGTGTGTGTGTCTATGGACAAGAGTGGTGGAAGAATTTGAAACACTTGAAAGTGCTTTCTATTATGTGGTGCAAGGGAAAAGCTCCAAAATACTGAAGATGGTGATGCCATTCCTGATTTAAGCAAAGAGCTCTTGCAATCTGGAAGGTTCCCCCTGGGCCAGAACCTCAGAGCCTGGGCCTCAGGGAGTGTCTTCACCCAGAGATTATGGATTTCCTTTTCCTTGGGAGCTTTCTCATTGCCTATAAATCTGAGGTTAAGTTGGTCATTCAGGGATCACAGCACAGCTTCTAATTCTGCTGGTTTGAATTTAATCATGAACCTCAGAAGCCTTTTCTGATAAAATTTTCATGACAAATTTAGTAAGAATCTGTTTCAACAAAGTAATATTTCTTTATAGAATCCCTAAACATTTTTATTCATCTACTACTGAAACAGAATTTTTATCCTTTGTGCTATCAAAAACTTCATCCTCTGATCCAAAGTATTTATGCAAGGATTTCCCAGAAGCAAATAAAGAACACCAACTCACCAAAAGAGAGATGCCAGAATTTCTTGAAAGACATCAAATATCTGAGCTCGGGAATTTGTGTAAAATAACTTTAACAACAGTAGTCTTTTCAGAAATCAGGCTTTATAAAATTCAGAAGCAACAGGGTAATGCCCTTTTACACTGGACTTGAAAGGAACTCAGTGGAACAAATACAAGAAGCGTTACTGATTCTTTTTTCTTCTTTCAATAACTGTAAGCCCCAAATTTCCACTGGTGTGGGCTCTCTCCTTCATTGCAGCAGTTGCTCTGTTTTCTCAGGCATTGCCAATGCAATGCAGGTTTTGGAAGGAGATGCCACCCAAAAGGGAATTGCCAACGTTAGGGACTGACATGGCTTCTCACAAGCGGTTGCTGGAAGAGGAGGGAAGAGAAACTTCTCAAGTGACAAATACTAAAATGGGTGAAACAAATGCTTTCAGAGTGGGGTTGGATGGGAATGTTCTTGTGTGGAAGAATCAAGTGACAGAAATATACAGAGATATATATATACACACACATATACACACACTCATCTTTGGGTAGTGCTGGGACCAGAGGCGGGCAGGATTCTGACAATTCCAGCAGAAAGTGAGCCTGGGAGCAGTAACCACAGCCAAGCTGCTTGTCCCCAGAAGGGGAATTTGCTAACGCTGGCAGCAGCAGAGCTGAAGCTTTGCATCCTTTCATTCTTCTGCTCTTAGATCTCCCTGACCCTCGGGACTGATGCAAGGCTTGTGCACTTGGTTTAGTCTTCCTCAAAATCCCCTTCTCCCTGACAGTTTCCCTAAGATTCTGGTGGCATCCAGCAGGGACTGTTGTTTTGATGTGCTGATGGTGCTTCACAGAGAGCTTGGAATAATTCCTGCCTGTTAACTTCTGTGTAGTCCCACAGCAATCAGCACTTTTTAACGGAGTCAGCTAATAAGCCTCTAAAATTCCTTGCAGAACATTTTAGGACTGCTTCATCCGGACCTTCAGAAGGTTAAAAACTCCAGTTATAGCTTACAGTATGGGGAACAGCAACTCTCTGAAGCCTAGAAAGCCTGCTAGTGTATGGAAATAATTAAAAGTAACATTTAAATAATCTTTTTTAAGCAGAGATTGTGTATTAAGAGCACTCTCGAATACTGACAGGGACAGCTGGCACAAGCCAGCTAAAGCCTATCCTTCCTTTAGTCCCAAGAATAAGAGATGAATTGTTCTTATTTAGACAAATGTTGCTGAGTTGTCCATTCATTTTATATAGAAACTTGTTTTGTCATTTATATTACGTTTTCCTTGGGTCTTTACTAATTTTTCTGAAGTTAGCATGTGTAGCTGTTAGTTCCGACAAAACCAGATCTCAAAAATTGCATTTACATTGTTGTTTAATGATTTCAATACTAGGGCTCACATGGATGACAAAGCTGACTCATAAGCTTTATTTAAAAAAAAAAAACAAAACAAAACCAGGAAGGGGTTGAAGGGTGTTTTTTTAGCTGTTGGGGTTTTTGGTTTTTTGTGGTTTGGTTTGGTTTGGTTTTGGGTCATTAGGTTTTTTGTGGGTTTTGGGGTTTTTGTGTTTGTTTGTTTGGGGGTTTTTTGTGTTTGCTTGTTTGTTTTGGTTTTTATGCTGGGATTACTGGTACTAGTCCAGTTTGAATTCTGGCATTGGAAATAAAACTAAACTCCTGTAATATTTCTGGTGTTACAGAAGAATGAAAGCACAATTCACTACCAGGCAGCTGTCTGGGGAGATCGGGCAATAGTGGGGTGTGGTAGTGTGGCCTTTTGGTGTGACATTGGTGACATCAGGATTACTTTTGGCTACTTGGGCAGAAGCTTCCAGCTGTACTGTCACTGAATTTTCGTGGTTACCCCTTGCTGCTCAAAACCAACTTTGGAAGCCTGCCTTGTTTCTGGAAAACAACCCCGAATTTCCTACAAGAAATGAGAGTCAGATTTGAAACACTTGTGCTACAAAGAGACAGAAACCCCTGTTTGTAGATAAATCCTTTGCTATTTCAAAGAGCCTGGCGCCAGGTCTGCCTGCAGAATGCTCCAGAAAATCCTTGCCAGGACTTTTCCTCCCGACTGCTGTGCAAAAGCCACCCCTGTGTAGCCACAGAGGGTATCTGAGGGTAGCCCAGTGTTTGTCTGGGTGCAGAGTACATATCCTCCTGCTCATGAGGAAAACCTGGCTGTGCCCAGGGCAGCTCACTGGAGAGCCTTTCTGAAGAGCCACAAAACACAGGAGAAAGCTGAGCCATTTAAAAACCAAATATTTGGCACCTCCAGTCTCACTGCTGCTCCTCCACAGCCATGCTGGCTTTTAGCTTCCTCTTTTTATTAAACTATTAAATTGGGAGTTTTTATTACTCCCAATTTAGCGCTTCTAATAAAAAGTCACGGTTAAAAACCTCTGTGGGTACTGAAACTTGCAGCTGTGATTTCTCTTGATGAAAACAAAGACAACCCCCCCTTTTAAAGCGTGCTTCTGTCAGGGGGTGGCTCCAAATCAGAGGGAGCTGGGTGGGATAGCAGCTGAGAAGGAATTACAGCAGCAGGAAGGGGTGAGGAGAAAGGAGAGAAGATGGCAGAAGAAGAGAAATATTAATTAGATGTTCACAGGCCAGCTGCAGTATGAAAATACTTCAAAGACTAGAAATAGTCCAAAGCTCCTCACTGCTTTAATAGAGGACTTATTTAAACATGACATCAGTGTTCAGTAGCAGGGCCTGGAACCTCACTGGAGAGGCTAATTTTACCATTCATGGAAAGCTCTGTGGTGTGCAGTGGTCTTGACGAGTGTCCGTCCCAGAGAAATTGTGGCAGGAGGGTGAGGGAGCACATAATTACAAATCCTGCAAAGTGGCTGCCTGAGACTCTGACTGCCTGTAAAGGGCAGCCTGACACCTTGACCTGGGCTTTCAAAGCAACAATAAAAGAAATTTTAGTACAAAGGAAATTCTTTTCTATCTAGCTTCTCAAACTGACATCATTATCTTTTACTGAAAAAAGAAGAAAAAAAAAAAAAGGAAGAAATGTTTTAGAAGTGCAAAAATATATTTTATAAATTGTGTTTCTGCTGGAAATAAATCTTTTCATTAAGAAAAAACACTGAGATAAAAACTCTGATATATAATGATTTGAAGTTTTTGACCTTAAGGTAAAGTTTTTTATGGTCCTTAATGGAGAAAGGTAGAATATTTTGAATTACTGAAGTTGAATTCAAAGTTACCTGACTGGACTGCAGGAGTCAGTTCTGGGATGAGAGGAATTTTGAAGGCATGAACGGTGTCTCCTGCAGGGCCTTGGAAATCTCCAAGAGTGCTGCTCTTCTCTGCTACCTCTGCTTTTCCCTCTGCTGAGGAAATGAGGCCACTTCCCCAGAGGGAGGTTATATGGCTCATAACTCAGTTTGTGTTCTGTTCCAAAGCAGGTCCTAGAACTGCAGACCTCTGAACTAAAAAGAATAAGAGCATAAAACTGCCCCCTCTTTCATTATCTGTTTGATGACCAGCGCTGTAGCAGCTGCACAGCTGCTCAGATGTCTCATCGTTTACAAAGCATTGCTGAAGGCTCAAGGGGGAAATAGTCTTTCACTGAAGACAGAACTCCCTTTGATTTCTGCTGGAGCTGTGTTTCAGGCTTACAATCTGATGGTACACTCAGTTATGTCAGGAAAGAGGTCAGCCCATCCAGACCCATCTTCAGAAACATTCCTCAGGTTGCACCTTTCAGCAACTTGACTGGGTTAAATTTAGCTCCACTGATTTTGTTGAATATACTTGAATATAACTTGAATATAATACTTGAATATAATTTTGTTGAATTTACTTGAATATAACTGTGCTGGAATTGGATGATAAACTGTGGGGATTGCTGGGTGTCTTGGTTTGAAAAGACAGGTGTCTGCTAAGGAAGGCAGGAGCCTTCTTGAAATGGAAAATGTAAATCACATCCCTCCAAATTATTATAATTTTGAAATTAAAAGGCTCTCAGGTAAAGAAATGGGGATAGGAATAATAGTTCTTTACTAGGAAAATTAAAAATACAAATGCAATAGTACAAAAAACCCCCAACACTGCCAGATTCAGAACAGGCCCTGACCCCTGTGTGTCAGGGTGGTGGCACAGTCCCATCCCATGGGGGCTCAGCCCTCCTGCAGTGCCAGCTGTGGTTCTGCTGGAGCAGGGATCCTGCACAAGGCTGCAGTTTTCCTCTGGAGCTCCAGGGCTGCTGGAGATGGGCCTGCTCTCCCTCTGGGAATGCAGGGCAGGAGAAAGCTGCTCCTCTGGGAATGCAGGGGGCAAAGGCTGCTGTGCTGTTCCAGGCTCAGATTGTATCCAGGTAGGAATGCCTGGCTCCTGCCCTGGGCGGAGCATCTCCCCATGGGATGCTGGAATTTGATCAGCCCTGCAGGGACACTCCCTGGCCATGAACAGCAGAGATCTGCTGGAGGGAGGATTGGCTGTGGGAGAGATAAAGAAAACTGCCCCATGAACAGAGAGAACTGCCTAGCTCTGACAGATGGGAACAGAATACACACCCTTAACTACACATTGCAACTTAAGATACTGGGTCTGAATCACCTTTGGTGCTGTCTGTCCCTCCTCAGCTCTCCCATATCCTCATCATATTCTGTGAGTGAGGCAGTGGCTTTTAACCTGCTGAAAGTGTCCCTGAAGCCATAGCCAAGATGTGTTTGGGTGACAGGATGCCCTTTAGGATAGCACATTTTAAGGGATGGCAATCCTCAGGTTTTGGCAGTAGTGCACAGCTGTGGCAGCTCTCGATGACTCCCCTGCTCTTAGAGGCCACTGCTCCTGCCACACCTGGTTGTGGGAGAAATGGTTTCCACAGAGCTCTCCCAGTTCCATCCTGGGACTAACGCATCCCTTCCTGCCCATGCTGTGTGTGGAGCATTTCTCAGCCTTGGGCAGTGCTTGTGTCCCTGTGAGCCTCCATTGGGGCATTTCTCACCTTTGGGCAGTGCTTGTGTCCCTGTGAGCCTCCATTGGGGCATTTCTCACCTTTGGGCAGTGCTTGTGTCCCTGTGAGCCTCCATTGGGGCATTTCTCAGCCTTGGGCAGTGCATGTGTCCCTCTCTGTGAGCCCTCATCCCTTCTGGGTAGCTCCTGAGTAACTCCTGCTCACTGGTGCTCAGGAAGGAGGCACATCAGCCAGAAGAAATTGTTTTGCTCCACTGCCACCCCATCAGCTGCCCTGATTTCATCACACCCTCCCCAGGGTCTCAGCAGTAAGAGCAGGGTGTGTGGCCATGGCTCAGGACTCAGCAGTGTCACCATGGCTCAGGACTCAGCAGTGTCACCATGGCTCAGGACCCAGCAGTGTCCCTGTGGCTCAGGACCCAGCAGTGTCACCATGGCTCAGGACTCAGCAGTGTGGCTGCCTGGAGTGACAGCATAGGCTCATCTTCTGGGCAAGTGGGGAAGCGACAGTGGCCATGGGGACACCAGTGCAGAAGTGAACAAATATTTGAATATGATCCAGTGAAAAGTAGAACACAATGATTCTGATGCAGGGAGAAGAAGAGAGGAACCTGCCTTTGTGTTTGTACTAATCAACCAGACTGACTGTTTGTATTTCTCCAGGGCTGGAATTGGAGCAGAGGACACACAAAAGTGACTCTCATGAATAATTAATATATATATATTTTTAAATGTTTCATCAACTCGGTGAATTAAGGAGATCTTCAATGAACAGATGAAGTATTAGACTGTGTGGAGTGAAGACAAGCATTTAAATTAAGAAAACAGCATGATAAGATTGTGCATGCTGAGTCAAAGAACCCTTGATCTAGACATTTAATGGATGGAAAGGAAGACAAGCAGGAATATATTAAAAGATGCTATTAATGCCCTGGGGTTGTCTGAGGAAAAAGGACTTTTCAGTGTGAGAAATTAATTTGAAAATGTTGACTTTTTGTCCAGATATTTTATGAGGAACCCTATGGCAAAGTACAGAAAGAATAGGAAACATAAAAATAAAAGAAGGGAAGGAAGATACAATATTTTAGAGGCTCTTTTCCAGGATTTTTTTTTCACATTCTTGTGCAGTGGAGCAGTCTGCCTTTTGTAAAGGTGATCAAAGCTGTAGGAGAAGTAAAATCTAACAAAAAGCATCTGGGCCTAGTGATGAAAGGAGGAAGTGTCTGCAAGGGGATGACAAGTGTGTAGTTGTTTCCTCCTGAAATTGGAGAAACAAAACACAACCTGCACCAATCCAGCTCTTCCCATCGGGAGTGGTGGGCTGAGGCAGGGGAAGGACACACACACAGAGATTGTTAAACTCAGGGGAACAGAAAAGCTGCTGTGCTACAACTGAAAGGAAATGGCAGAAATTTTCAAGACGTGCACTGCATAAGAATGAACATGATCAAGTTTTTGATTGAAAACTAATTGAAATTCAGTCAGAAAATGGTGAAAGGCAAAAGATTTTTCATTTTTGTCTGTCTTGAAACATAAGGTTTGGATTCACTTTCTCCATTTCTTTATGTGGTAGAGACGAAAACTTGATGAGAAAGGTGGAGAGAAGCCTCCAGCTCTTGCAGTGGCCCAGATGCATTCCACATTCCATATTTCCTATTCCACATTCCATATTCTTTATTCCATATTCCATATTCCATATTCCATAGTCCATATTCCATATTCCACATTCCATATTCATTATTCCATATTCCATATTCCATATTCCATATTCCATATTCCATATTCCATATTCCATATTCCATATTCCATATTCCATATTCCATATTCCATATTTCCTATTCCATATTCCATATTCTGTGCTGCTCTGCTGCTGAAGCAGCCCCATATTTCTGTCCACATGTGAGGCACTGCAGGGCTGCGTTGCAGGCTCCTGAGGACCAGGCTCACGCAGAACCATCTCCCCCAGCCTCTTCCTTTTAGAACCAGCAACAGGGTATATGAGTGAGGGGAGAAATTATTTGCTATGTGGATGGCTCTGTATATTCTTTAATCTAATTCTTTAATCAGCTGCTCTTTTGTGCCCCGATCCCTTGCTGTTAAACTGGTGTGGAATTCTTATGCTATCTGTACTGCAAATATGATAAAATTATTTAGATCCTTTCAAATACTTTGTTTAAACATGCCTAAAGTTCTCTAATGCATAGCTTAAATAATTGGTACACTTGACGAACATAAAGATGTTTTTAAACATCTCATATGCCTCAACACTAAATTTTTGTTCTTTCTTTGCTGTCTTTTACACTGTTTTCTGTGTGAGGGGGGTGGTCAGGTGGAGCAGAATTTGCACAAGCAACATGGTTGCTCTACGAGCCCCTTCTGTGCAGGAGATGAAATGTCAGAGGAGTATATCAGGGGTCCCTGATGGCTCCAATGCTTGTGCCAGAGCTCACTGAATGGATTCTGAATTTGCAGCCACATCTCTGGATGAATTCACTTTTCTTCTGTTGCTCGCTTTTCTTTCTTTGCTCTCTACAAACTTCTTGTAAGTGATGGGATGCTCACCGCAGAATATTTCCAGAAAGTCATCTTTTCACCTTGTACCCAACAAATCTTGGAAGCATCTCATGCTCTTTGCTTGTCCAGGTGAATTTCTGAGGCAGTGATCTGCCTCTGGGAACTGGGTACAATTTATCTGTGGGCCTTTGGAACAAAGACAGAACTTGTCTAAGTCACTAACTTGTGACTTTCAGATATTCCCTTAGAGATTCTTACTCAAACATTTACCTTTTTGAGGCAGAAGTAAAGGAGATTTTGGAGATGTTGAAGTATCAATTTTACTTCTGTTGTCCTCCAGGCTGGTGTCTCTGTTCCCTTTCCCCTGGTCTCTAATCTCCTTTTTGACCCCCTGGACACAGCAGCACAGTCAGACTTGGAGGACTTTGAGGAACAGGCTGGTGGAAGTCTCAGGCCCAGCAGACAGGTCCCTGATTCCCCCTTTCCTCTTAGGACAAAGAGAGCTCGAAAACTAATCTCCAGCTTTGCTGCCTTCCTGCAGGGATGCCTTACCTGCAGCAGATTGCTGCACTGCTCTGATGACATCCTGGCCCAGCTTTGACAGCACGTGGTGGCAGGAATCATTGTGTGCATTCCCAGACAGCTCTACAAAGGGAATGTGACTGTGTTTATGCAGAGATTTGTACTGGAAAAATTGGGGAGGTGCAGGGAGCTCTGAAATACAGTCCATTTGTGATTTTGCAGACCCTTCTGTCTGACAGCACTTCTCTGGCTGCTGCTGACTTTCCTGGGGTCATCCTTGAGGGAAGGAGGAGAGCTGGAGAGCAGGGTGACCCCCATGTACAGCTGCTCTTATTATTTAGTTGCTCTTTTAAATAGAAAACTTTTTAAACAGAAAATTTTGAGAGACATTTTTTTACATACCCACAGGGTCTTCCTTTCTTCCTTTCTTCCTTTCTTCCTTTCTTCCTTTCTTCCTTTCTTCCTTTCTTCCTTTCTTCCTTTCTTCCTTTCTTCCTTCATTGCCTTTTTTTTTTTTCTTTTTTAGAGGAAGAGGAAGAGATTTCATAACAGTGTAAGTACTGAGAGTGGGATATTACAAACCCACTACTAATGGCTGCTCCCAGCCGCGGTGTTCCTGGTGGGCTGCAATGGTCTGGATAGTGCAGTCCTGCTCAGCACAGCCTGTCCCAGCTCCCAAGCAGCTCCCAGCCACAGGCAACCTTAGCAAGCTCGAGTGATCTCAGCTCTCAGTGATTATCAGCTCTTTGTGATTTCAGCTCTTTAGCTTGCTAGGTGCCGGGCAGACGCAGGGAGACAGAGGAGAAGGCCATGTGAGGTTCTGAAGAATTCTTTATTGGGGTCTTCTGAAAGGTTCTCAGGAAAGCTTTTCTGCTGAACTGGGCAGAAGTAGGGGTTTATATACCTTACAGGGGTTTTGGAAATTGTCCAATAGCAAGGGTCAGGGGAAAGTGACCTACAGGCTTACAGAGAGATAAAGCAGGGTCTGAAAGGTGGAAGAGAGGGGCTTCTAAGGCCCGAGTCATCATGACTTGGCATTTCCTAGCTCAGGCTTCTGACCTCCAAGGAGCCATTGCAGGCCCTGGGCTACACACTACAGCTGGATTAAGCAACTGAGCACGTGGCTGCAATGCCTGGAAATAAATAGTCTGTGTAAGAAATTAGGAAAATCCTTTCTTGTCCCAGAAAAAGTTCCCCTAATCTTAAGTTGCAATGTTCTTATCTCTGTCACTGCCTGTAACTCATTTGTGTTATGTAAGTGCTCCATTTTGCTGACCATTTAAAAACTCGGAGGAAATTGCTCAGCTCCATCCCTGTTTTGTTGCACACTTACTCTTCTTTACTACCTCTGCTCCAGTGTAATCTCTGGATAACCCCTTTTGGCTTCAGATGTATTTTTCCCTTCTCTCTTTTATATTTTCCTCGTTGTTTTGGTTTTTGCTCTTTTTTGTTCTCTGGATGCTGAAGGAAATAAACTGTTCCTAAGAAGCTGTTTTGGAAGCCCCTGTGCTGTTCTGGCCTGGCAGACAGGGTGCTAAGCATCGAGCTGTCCATGATGGTTCCTCTTTCTCACAGGGGCTGCCACAAACTGGGGGACCATGAGCTGAGACATTTGGGTTTAACAAAACAGATCAAAAACCCAAAAGTGGAATGGGATAATGAACCATCCCCAAGACAGTCCTGCAGTTTAAAAGCAGCATTTGGACGTAGCTGGAAAGGCACAATTTGCTCAACTGGCAAAAAAGTTCTTTTCATCTAACATTCTTTCCTGTTAGCTTGGAGGTTTTTCATTTGGAGGTGTTTGTCTGGCTTTTTACTGGGTTTTTGTTGCGGTGTTTCTGTTTTGTTTTGTTTAGTTTTTTGGTTTTGTTCTGTGGGGGATTTTTTTTGTTTTTGTTTTTATTATTTTTTTTTTAAAGTACCAATATGGCCTCTTCTTGTAAGGAGCTTTGCTACTAAATTGTCCCACCAGCCTCCTACTTTTCCAAATTTTCTTTAGTGCATTTGGGGTTTTCTTCTTTGCTTCCACTCCCTCCTTTCATCTTTCTTCCCCCAATTCCAATATTATAAAATGGATGATAACTAAAAGTCCTCTTCAGAATGAGAAAAAAAAAATCAGAAAATTGAAATGTATACTAATAACTCTGATCTGGACTCTTTCTCTCTCAGGGCATTTTAATTAGTTTGATGTAATTTATGACCACAAACCAGATAATTGCAGAACCATTGCAATTTGGATCTAAATCAGGAGCTGAAGTTATTGATGACACAACCAGGTCCCTTGGTCTCCAGGTGTGAGGGAAGTGGCTGAGGCTTGGAAGGAAAGGCCAAGTGCTCAGCCATTGCATTTCTTACCACACATTGTACAGAACTGGAAACACAAACTGGATGCTATAAACAAACCCAACACTGTTTTTGTGAACTCATAGAACTCTCCAGCTCTTGGCTCACTTTCCTCTCTAATCCTGACCAAGTTTTCTTGTGAGATGCCTATTTTCACCAGGAGCTATCAGGTTCTTATAGATGATGGCAGTAACTATTGTAAAACCATCAGTTCTAGCATCACCCTGATGGAGCTGCTTCTTTGCAAGCAGTGGAATTCATATGATTGATTTTGACCTTTTCTCCCCTCTGGACACCTGTGCTCTTGACCTGCTGAGGTCTTTGCTCTGCTGTAGCATTGTTTAATACAGATTTAGCTATCATTGAATGAGTATGAAATAGGACTCCCATGAAAGGGAGACATGTTCACTGCTCAGAATGTCATTGTCTTGCACGTGCTTGTTGAAGTTCTCACATGTGAGAGACTATGAGGTCTTTGAGATCAATCACGGCATGCAGAAAAAGAAAAAATAGAAATATATTTACAGAAATAAATATTCGTGTTTCTCAAGAAAAGACTTGAGGATTTTCCATCAAGTTATCAAACAACATCTTACAAAAACAAAATATTTTTCAAAAAGTTATGGTGAATCAATAGGGATTTTTTAACACCATTGTGTCCAAGTGAATTTTATCTCAAAACAGCTGCTTTTGTTTAAGGCTGGACCCACAAGAATACATTTTCCTGGGTTTATATTTTTCCTGAATCATCTCTTACAGCAATCCAACTCCTTGGCCATAAAGGGAGCCTGTGTGAGCTCATCTGATGAGGTGAGTCATTGCTGTGTTTTCTCTGTGTTCTCCTCGTGTGCCCAGGCTGGGATCTGAAATCAGGGGCTGGAGCCTCCTCAGGGTGAGTCACTTGGGGTGGCACTCAGGGCTTTTGGAGGAGGCTGTGGAGAGGTTTTGTGGTTGGAATTCTGCATCCAGAGGCAGGCAGAGCTCCTGTTGGATTGGGGCTCACTCCAGCACCTTTCAGTGGCATCTATCCATGCTTAGAATGTTTAACAGCTTAAAAATCATTGTTACAAATAAAAGAAACCTGATCCTGAAGCAGTACATAGGCTTGACCCTTTCTTTGACTGCAGTTATTTTAGCTTTCATTCAATTCTACTGGAACTGCCACTTCAGTCTTTGGCTTTTGATTTAATAGACCCCTGTCAAAGCCAGCATAAAACTGATTTAAAATAACCATAGAAACAGACACAGTGTATTGTCTTTATCTTTTAGACTGATGCTTTGTTTCTCTTAGATCTTTGTAAAAATTCAGTAGAGGGACTTGAAACACTGCCTTTAAATACAAGAAAATCTAATATACATGAGGAAAAAGCCAAGCCCAAATTGCTGTGTGCTGAAGGTCTGTTTTATGCATTACAGTTTAGCTAAGACCCACTGAAGGAGAAACTTCAGCAGCTTGCCAGGGCTGTCTCCATCAGCTGTGGCTGCTGTTAGGGCCTGCTGTAAACATTCTGCTGGTTTACAGCTGCCAGCTGATGGACTTGGCACCCATGTGAAAGGTTTCGATAAAAAAATAAATATTTCTCTTCTCTCCCTTCAGAGGTAATCCTGGCAATAAATAGCAAGAAGGACAAACCACCACACTAGTGATGAGAACTAATTTGTAAATTTTGTTATCTCACTCATTTCATTCATAAAGCTGCACCAGCCAGGTGCTTGGAAACCAAGCAGGTTTCACCTTTTAACAGCAAATCTACTAAACTACAGTGGGTCTGTCTTTATGGCACAGCTTTATTTACATTTACTGAAGAAAAGGGGGTGTTCTTGGCACTTTGAGCAGATGGTCTGGGCTCTCCAGTTCTACTGAGAGCTGTCTTTGTAAGTAATGCAATATTTATAATATCATTCATGTATTTCTAATTTTTTTTCATGAACTATTTTATGAAGAAGCTTCTGAAAGTGAGGAGTGACCTTTCTGTATCTCATCTATGGAACATTTTACAACATCAGACTAAAGAAGAGATTTTTTATATCTATTTATAAACCATATTTTATGGTTTAGACTCCTGACCCCTGCTTCCAAATGTTTGACATATCATGTACTTGTTATATTGTGCCTGTGCTAGAGAAGTAAAAGCATTAATGATTTCTCTTTAGAGGTTACCTCACTTAAAAGACAATTTGGGGAACATGATACCTGTGATTGATGAAGCAGGATGGAAAATTTTATCTTAGTCACTGTTTCCAATTTATTGTCATTAATTCCGAAGCATTTTTATCTGCATTAGCAGTTTAGCATTATGTTAATGTGTTCTCCAAATCCCCCATGTTCAGTGGCCAAAGGACTGGAGCCTTTTATGCCAGTGAGCGAAGCCCATGCCGTGAGCCAGCTCCTGGCTGAGCGCTCAGGTTTGAGCCCCAGCATTTGGCTGGAGGACACTGGTTCCAGAAGTGTCCCCTGGGCTCCTCACCACCCCACCTGTGCCTTCTGTTCAGCTCTGCTGTGTCAGTGTGGGTCCAGAAACTGTCACGTCTGTCCAGGTCTGCTTCCCAGCCTGTCCTTGCTCCTACTGGCGCCTTAAGGAGCTACTCCAAGAAGCAAAAGTCCTTCAGTCCCAACAGTGAGGAATGCAGTTTGATTTTTCTTTTTAAATTTTCTTTTTCCCCATGTCATCCTCCAGGCTTTTGGTTCTCAGCCTAGGAGTTCTATGATTTTTATGGGAGGTCTAGGTGCCCCAGCTGCTCTAGGTGTTATCTCCTTGGCTTGAAAAAAGCTGAGCAGCATTCTGGCTTCAAGTGTGGCTGTAATTTGAGGGACAGGAAGCCAAACTGAAGTGGTGATATTTATGTGTGAAACAGAGCTGCCTCAGTTCTCCAAGAATAGATTTTAGTGGTGAGTGTCTACCCAAAGAAATCCATGGCTGAGAAGAGGCAGATTCCCAGCAGATATCAATTACCCCAGCCTTGTTCACTTGAGTGGAGCTGCCAGTTTACTGCAGGATTTGCTGCAGGAACCTGGCACGGAAACAGGGAATATCAGCAAGGACATCAATCACTTGTTGCACAGCAGTTTGCTTGGCATGTGGTGCTTGCTACAGATTGCCCTCAAAAGCTTTACATCTTCTTGGAGCATGGAACTATTTAGTATGTTAGATTTCCTGCAATTTGGGGACCTGATAGAATTCCCTTTGTGGGCAGTGGTCTAGCTGGCAATGCTTTAAAATATTTACGCATGTACATAAAATCAGGTGTCAAGGACCAAACAAGGTGAAATTGGGTTCTAGTGTGAAAATGTCATGCTTTCAGCATTCTTTGCAGCCACAGAAAAACCAAGAAGCCATGTGGGACTGGAAGCTGCTTCAGGAAAGACACAAAGAGGGAGAAAGATGAGTTTCTCCTGTCTCAAGATTTCTGCTCTATCAACTGCCCATCAGATATCATATCAAATAGGCTTTTCACATCGAACATGAGACTCTGGTTAATATTTCAAAACTTTCAATTTCACATCCTCTGTAGCTGTCCACGTCTCCTTACCTGTAACCTGTTTGTGCTTTTGACTTCAAAAAGTTGCCAGATTGGAAATTTCAGACTGAGCCTCTCATCAGCCATGAACTCAGAAAAAGATATGAGCAAAACAAACACCAGTTCTCAGTCTTCTTTTCTCTGAGAAAGTTCAGGTCTGGCTGTCAGTTTGCAGTTTGGTTAATTATTCTTGCTCTTTGGACAACTTGTTCTTACATTTATTAACACTATTGTGCTTCAGAGTATCACATCTTCTTCCCTGGCAGCATCTCCTCCATTTTGCATTGTTCATTTCCAGTTTCTTATCAGGCATCAGTAGAAGTTTCTGTTCAACTCCATCAGAACAGACCTCTGGGAAGGTCTGATCTCAATCCATTTTCTTTACAAAGTTTGTCATAGTTGGTCATCCAGCGAGAGTCAGAGTTCAGGGATGAATAAAGGGCAATATCTAGTTTTTGTGTTTAGACACTGGAAACTCCAACACTCCAATCATATGATGTTCACAAGACTGTTTGTATCGATTTTCAGTATCTTGAAATATTCAAAAACATGGTTTGATTAGCTTTTCCTATTAGGAAAACTGACAAAATCAGAAGAAAACCAAATGTTGTTTGTTTTGGGTTTTTTTGTGGTTTTGTTTTGTTTTGTTTTGTTTTAAATAAAGAAACAAAGTTCCTCTATTTACAGTCTTTGACAAAACTGATATAAACAAGCAAACTGGGCATTTTTTTGAGCTTTAACAGCAACTTTGGGGGAAGTTTCCAGAGCAGGAATCTGACATAATCATAAAAATAAATGTCAAAGAGTTGTGACATGCAGAGACTCTTACAACAAACTGGAAAACTCATTAAGTCAGACATGTACTCAGGTAACTCCGCTGAATTCAGGCCTCTTCTTTGTTCCTTTTGGAATCTTGAAATCTTTGGATAAGGAAGTTTTGAAGGGCACTTTTCTGTTCTGCTTCATCCCACCCAAAGCAGTGACATTGGTCCCCACTGTTTTCTCATGCCTTCCAAGCTCAGCCCTCACTTTGCACCCGCTGCTTCCCGACCTTCCCGGGTGTTTTGTGCTTCCCCTCCTCCAGACAATGCCCTCAGGTCCCAAACTGCTGATTTCCTTCACTTCTGAGTTCAGAGGGCCCCGTGTTGTGCCATGAAACCCAGTTACAGGGGATGTCATTGAGAACATGAATGCATCAGCCCCAAAGAAAGGACAAAAGGGAATTCAGGGAGACAGCTGAAAATAGCCATGGCCATATGGATTTCATTGGGTGTGTGTGATATGCTGATGCCATCCATCTCTTTTTTGGTAGCAATTATATACTGTTTCCAAGTCATCTAATTCTTGTTTTGCATTTAGCATCTCAAAGCCATTTTGGAGAAACACACTCTCAGTACCATTACTGCACAAATTGGTAAACTGGGTGTAAACATTTTATAAGCAACATGTTCAGTCTTATTTTTTTATGGTGGGATTTGTTGGGGTTTGGTTTTTTTGCTTTATTTTTTTAAGTGAACACATTATTTCACAGCTGCTAGCTTACTGGGTCACAAGTTAATAGCATCTCTGCCTGGCACTGAATTGGAGTTATTACTGACTCTCATCATGAGTTAGGCCACTGTGGATTTTTTAGTTTCTAGCAGTTGTTGTTATAAATGCTGTATCATCGTTGTGAGTATTTCTCTGATCTTATAACATAAAGTTTATTTGATATATTCTGAATCTGTCTGTTTTCTGATGGATTATCACCTAGGAGCAATTAGAAATAGCTATGAGCATCATATTTAAGGAATGGAATGTTTAGGATGATAGCTATATTCTTCAACTGGCTCAGTGTTTGAATTTCCTGGATTCATAGGAAAAAATGGAGAATGTTGTCCTCTCTGTTTGTAATAATGTTTTAAAAGAAGCTTCATGGATATGACCTGAGTGATCTATTGCTGCCTTGAGCTAAAGCAACAAGAAGAGGAACTTCAAGAAGCCCACTGGGATTTCAGCTGTGACTTTCTTGGATGCTGTCACAAGAGGGGAGATAACATAATACATGTATCTGCAAGCCAGGGGAAAACTATCTTGTGTAAAGCTCCCATTTCCAGCAAGCATTCAAGGTGTAGGATAGATGCTCATGGAACATGGCAGGCAAAGTGTTGGAAGATTTATTAGCACCCCTGTAAAGCCAGGACAGCTATCCACAGACCCAGTCCTGCTTTCTGCAGAAGCCATTACCACAGGCTTTAGCTCCCTGCCAGCAGCACCCTTTGTGGTACTGCTGCTGCTTCTGCATCTCTCAGGGCTGTCTCTGGTTTGCTCTGTGGTGGATTCTATAAATCATACTTTGGCAGGAAACACTGGAGGGTGATTTCTTTAGAGGTAATAACCCTTGGCATTGATAAGGCACATCAGGGAATCACACAGAACTTTGCTGAGCTTCATAACAACTCTCTGGAGCAAGCAAGCATCATCACTCCCATTTTTTCAAATATGAATTTTGACCTTTTACTGTACCTTATGGGATGTTCTGCTTAGCCTTCATATTCTGATCTTAAACTTGTGGCTGAGTGGAATCCTCATGTGTTTCACATGGTAAAACCCTCATGTGATGCTTCTCGTTCATGCTGCTCCCCAGTGAGTCACAGGCAGCATGAGATGGCCTTGGCTGCCTGGAGTTGTCTCTGAGGGATGTTTCCTGAATGAGGCTTGTGGCAGGATGCCTTCTCTTCTCTGCTGCTCCCTGGGCAGCTGTCAGACATCTCTGATTAGTTCCATATCATTGTCCCCATCTGTGTGGAGGTGAGTCCTGCAGCCCAGAGTGCCCACTGGATGCTGGTGAAGCAGATGAAGCAGGGGCTTCACAGCTGGATGAACCTGACTGGGTTTGCACCAAGGCTGGATGAACCTGACTGTGTTTATACCAAGGCTGGATGAACCTGTCTGGGTTTGTACCAAGGCTCAGGGGACACACAGAGCTGGTGCATCTCTCTGCGCTTCCAGGAAGAAATGCTGGATGTGGGGTTTTGAGGTCACAGAAACCCAGAACACTCAGTTTCACGTTTGTATCTCCAGGTAACAGAGAAATGGGAAACAGGAGCTCTGAGGGACAAATGTCCCTGTGCTTCTGGTCCAGCAGCACCAGGTGGGTAAATGTGATGAAGAGCCACCCAGTTTTGTGTCAGTTCAGGAAGCTGGACAAATGGAAGTGGGGAAGGATTTGGACAACTAATCCTGACCTGAGATCACAATCACAGGTTTCTTTACAGGAAATAAGTGGAGGGAAAAATGCACAAGAACCCACTACAAAACCCAACATCTGGTCTTTTTTCCTGAGCTTTACCTGGAGATGATGTGGATATGTGAACAATATATTTTTCCATAAAGGGCAATTCATGATGTCATGAACAGGGAAAATCAGCTGTGCTCCGTCGCTGTCCTAGGGACTCAACAACTCTTGAGTCATATCTGGGAGGGATAACAACTGTGGATGTAAAGCCCTGGTCTTCAAGAAGAGATGGGGGTACATTTGAGGATGCATTACTGGAGAATATCAAAGAATAAATGACCAAAACTATACAAGAGACAAAAAAGCCAAGGTAAGAAACTGCCCTTGTTTCACTCAAGTGCCCTGTAAAAACAGGCATTAGTTGAACTGCTGGCTAGAAAGATTAAAGGGTCTGGATTAAACTGTGCCAGAGCCCAGGCTCACATGAAATGGCACAATTCTGTTAACTTTACTGGAGCCTCAGAGATTTGCAGCAGGTTAGGATTTGGCTTCTTGCCAACTTATTACTTTGGAAAATTCCCATTGACATCTGTCAGGTTAAGGACAACTGTATTCTCTATCTGTAGACATTGTAGACTCAAGATTGAAGAGCATAACCTTGGCTTTAAACAGTGACACAAACATTACATGAAATTGTTTCAAAATTTCTTTTTTTGAGCTGGAATCTTCCATGTTTTAGTATTTCTGAAGGAAAATATGAAAAACTGTAAGTATCACAGAGAAGCAATTACGTTTGAACTCAATGTTCTTTTTGCTCAGCTTCGCCTCCTTTTTTTCTGTTCACTGCATTTTACAATATTATGTCCCAGCTAGTTTAACATCAAGTGTTTGTGGAAGACAAATATAGTGTGCATATAGTCATTATGGCTGAAACATGTGCTTTTAGTACTGAAGAGAAAAGATGTTGCCATAATTTGATAGTTATTCAAAAGAAATGGAAAGGCTTCTAACACAGAGAATGGTCTGGGCTGTTGAAAAAAAGATCTAAGGGTAATTTTTGTTTCACTACTAAAAAGAGTTCATGATAATGAGGCTGACATTTGCCAGTTGTTCTTCTCTATTTTTTACTCAGGAGGAATCCTAACTAGCCTTATGGCTGTAGTTATGGATAAGGTCATTTCTGCTTCATTCTTTTTTTTGCTCCTTTGCTTCACGGTGGATTTGAAATGGAGTTTGGTTTGTTTTAACAGTTGCTACTCATTGCTTCCAAAAGTGACTGACTTAAAACACAAAGGCTTACATTCCATTTCAAATGGAGGGGTGGTGGGTTATTTTTGTGAGCATGGGGCAGGAGGGTGAGCAACTAAACCTCACTGTATGGGGCAAATTATGTCTATACACATGGGTGAATCCCATGCTCTGTGTGTAAATAATGGAGTATAACTGGCTGCATCCTCTGATAGGGAAGGGCAGACCAAAGCTGGCAGTGTGTTCTGTGTTCTCATCCTGGTGTTTGAAGGGCAGGGCATAGGGAAGGGCAGACTAAAGCTGGCAGTGTGTTCTGTGTTCTCATCCTGGTGTTTGAAGGGCAGGGCCCATGCTCTGCAGCACTCTGGTGTGCACAGGCAGCACCAGCCTTGGAGACAGGCCCTTGGTCTGTGTGCCTGAAACATGCTGCAAGTGGAACATGGGTGCTGGAGTTCGCAGGGAGAGCACAGCTTTTTCTTGCTTTTGGTCCGAAACATTTCTGATTCCATTTTTTGGAGTGGAGCTGAGGGTACTGGCAGTTCCCCCTGTCCTTCCAATGGCTGGCATATTCAAGGAGATGTGTACTTTTTCTTTATTTGCTAGCTGATGTTTCAGAATGGACATAAAAGACTGAAATCCTTACTGTGGTACTCCTCAGTTAAACATTCCCCTTCTTCCACCACTTTCCAAATAGGCACTATCACTAAACAACAGAGATTTGGTAATTGGTTGCATGTGAATAAATTATGATCAGGTATGTTTAATTATGAATGGGGATGTGCATATAAGAGAGCAGAAGATGCATAAAGAAAATATGATATACACAAGGGATGGGAAATAAAAGAAACATTCCTTAGTGCTAAAAGCCATAAACTGTCAGGCATTTCAGTGATTTGTCACCTCGGCATTAACCACTGACTCAAGCTATTAATGATAAAAGCAGGTAATTACAGTGCCATCCTCTTAACAAAGAAGCTGTAATAGCTGGGTAAATAAGAGGCCCTATAAAATTGTCTTAAATTTGTGTTTGCACAGCACACAGCATTCGGTAAGCTCCTGTTAGCTCTGGTGATGTTTGGGAAAGGGAACTTATTCTTTTGTGTGTTTTCTTTTGTTATATCAGGGGAAGAAACAAAAGGTTAAAAAGCCCCCAGATTGTATGACAGGTTTTAAAGTGTCTGCCGCAGAGGAATAAAGCCAAAATGGCCTTCTCAAAGCCATAGGCAAGTCTGTGGCATTGCTACGGAGCTGCATTGTCTTCCACTGAAGTGAAGCATGGCAGTGCATTTTTACAGTCACACTGATGTTCTCTACACTTCATTCCTTATTCTTTTCCTGGCAGCAACAAAGTCCTGATGGCTGCGTGACACAGAAGTGGGGAGTGAGCAGGGAGAGCATCCTGCTGGAGCTGTTCTGGTGGCCACAGCCACGTGAGTCAAGGTTATTAGTGACAGCAAACACCAGCCTAGCGTGGGCAAACGGAGTTATCCTTGCCACAGAAGCTGTCCTATTAGAGATACCTGGAACCTCCTGCCGGGAGGAATGGCGAGTGCAGCTGTGCTGCCTCTCACATCTGGGGCTCTGCTGGACCAGCCCAGGGAATGTTGTGTGGCTGGAACAAAGCAAACATCACAGCAGGACGGGCTGAGGCACAGCCCCAGGGAGTGTTTCATTCCCAGCTCAGGAGGTGCAGCCTCTGCTGGTTGTGCTGGCTGTGGGAACAACTCTGTCTTGGTGGCATGAGCAGTGGGAGGTGACAGTGCCCACGCTCAGCCAGCCTCCCAGACAACAGGGGACAAGGTACGCCACTTCCAGAAAAGGCATTTCCCCCAATAAATACAGACAGGAAAAAGATGGTGAGAATAGATGGATTTTCTGATTCTTATTAGTGCTTCGCACTTAGCATATTCTGAGCATAAAACATCTTGCAGAATAAAAAATTATCAGGACAACAGCAGTTATCAGTTCAAGTAATAAAAAAGCTCTTAAGTATTAAAAAGTGGGTCTAGAAATAGACTTATTTAATGGGGCTTTTTTTCCTAGAGAAAGTTTAGCATTTCCTGTTGTACTAATGTTTATGTGAGATAAATATAAAGTATTATCAGTTGAACATCATTAGTTGCCTCTGAAAGTCTCTATCTCCTTCAGCTGAATCTGCTTACCATGAGCAAAGTAACTGAGTGATACACTTGCTTAGATTCCAATTCAATTTAGGGAAAAGCTAGAAATGAAATTGCTCTTGGCCTTGATCAGTGTTGAAAATATTGATCAAACTGCTTATCTATCAAAAATGAAAGGCTTGTGAGTGTTCTTTGAAGATAGAGCATTGGTAAGGATCTGAGGGGATGATTCTGATAAGTTGTTATCAAAGGATTTTTTTTTTTTTTTTTTTTGTATGGAGACCGGTGTTTGCTAGAAAAGGTGAAGGCTTTACTTAAAAAAAAAAAAAAAAGTATGTATTTTTTAAAATGTTGTTTTTCTTGTGTACATACACATGTCTACACACTGGTCTCCGTGTCAGTTGGCAGAGCCCATTCAAGGTATAAATTGTGTCCAAAAGGTGACAGGGACAGCTCTGGGAGCTCAGAGCCTGCCCTGGCACCCTTTGCTGCCCAGCTGCAGTACCTGCCTCCGTGGCCACTTCCTTCTGACAAACAATGCACGTGGCTCACCTAAATAAATGTCCCCAAATGTTCTTATATGTACAGTTCCTTCCGACTTCCCTCCCCATGGTTGAACTTCTGGTCTCTGGCCTCCTCTGCTCCTTGTGCTGCTGCTTCTTGTCCCAGTTTTCCTGCCTTCCTCTCTCCCTCCTGCTGATCCCAGCGTGTATCTGTGTTTCGGCTGTGCTGATTGCATTTCCTTTTTTTTTTTGTTCTTGTTGGCCTTTATGCAATAAGCTCGACACTGATTGTTTCTTTGTTGATATATGTGAGATGAGATATGACAATACATTATTTCACTGAAAATTTCCCTCAAAGGATTATCCCTCCAGGGTGAAATGATTGTTTCCTCTGTTTCAGATTAACCATGCTAGCAAGGAAATATTTCATGCTTCATTACTACCATTAATCTTTCAAGGTGCCCCTCTGAATGAAAATCCATTGTTTTCTTTAACAGAGAGGGACAGCAGTACAAGTTATCCTGTGTAATTACACTTCTAACAGATGTATCTGTCAGGTTGCTCAGTGTTTGGTAACATAACATCGCTGAATATTACATTGCAATGCAAAACACACTCTTAGCTAGGTATGTAGACCTGCAGTTTTTCTCTTAACTCTAATAAAATGTGATGGTACTTCATCTGCTGGAGTGCATGGGAAGTGTATTTACCTTGCAAGACCGAGGGAGACTCACCTTTGATGCTGTGGCAAGAACACCCCAGGTAATGGAATGAGACTGGAGAGCAGGGGAGAAAGGTGAAGTTCAGAACCCTTTGGACTTGGGAGCAAAAATCCCTTTTTCTGTGGAGATAGGATCAGGATCAGCCAATGTTCCCTCTGGCTTTGCACTCTGTGAGCACAGAGAGGCTGCAGTTTCACCCGAGGCAGTCAGAGACCTGATGTTCCTCCTGCATCCTGCCCCTTCAGCACTCAGTGCCTCTGGAAGGCAGCACTTCACCTTCTGCAGCAAAAGGAAGAATAATTTCATGCTGCTCACTCATTTCTTTAGGTACCCAGGTAGTTCTGTGAAAGCTTTGCATGGATTAATGTGTAGGATGTGCCAAAGCCATTGTGTTGCTAGTTATGATTTATGATTTCATCCTTTTCTTCTCCAACCAGGAATACTCAGGTGTAGGAGAGCACTGCAAGGCAGAGGAGTTCTGAAGGCAATAAGCCAGTGTGTTTGATTAGCTGTGTGTGCTGTCCTGTGAGGATTGCAGTCTTGTCAGTCCTGCTGCATCTTCCAGGCTTTTGTGTTATTTATTGCCCATAAAGCAAATGAAAGCACTCCTTTGCCACTGACACAGAAGGGAGGGTTTTGAACTAAGTGCTTTGCCTCTTACAGCTTTCCTTGTGATATGTTTTGAGATTTCTAAATGCTTATACAGGAATTGTCACTTACACTGAAGTTTTACAGTGCTTAGCAACTTTCAAGCTGATCTGAGGATTGCTAAATAATAATTATATCATTCCTTTCTCTTCTGTTCTCTTTCTGTTCCTTTTGCTCCCACATGTACCCATCATGCTCCTACAGTTTCCAAGTCAAATATTAATATGCTCACACATACTGGAATTAAGTTTGCCTGTAGTTAATTTAGTTTCATTATGTATTACAGCTTAGCTAGCAGACACTGAGGTCTCTCTGCACCATAACTGCCTCAGCCTCTGCTCCCAGCCAGCTCAGGATTCTCCTCCTTTTTCTTCCTGTGAGTGGAGACAGCAGACTGGGGAGCACAGAATAGATCCCTGCTCCCATGTTCCAGGTACTGATCCTGGAAGTACATGCAAAAAGGATGCAAAATCTTTGAAACACTGTGATAAATGTTCTCAAAATACACAGAGCTTAAGCTCCAGACTCTTTTCAGGAGCTCCAAAACAGAGATGTAATTAAGACTTATAAAAATACAGCTATGAGAACATATTTGAAAATGTCCTTAACTATAGGAATCCCTACTTTTATTTAGAAAGAAAGATTTGTATTTCTAAGCAAATGCTTTTTCTGAAGCTGAGTATTTGCAACCTATTGGGTTTTAGTCCTTGGAATTAGAGGTTCACATATCCACAGATTTATCACACTGCTTGAAATGACCGTGATTGTAATAAACCATGAAAAAATTAAACTTGAAGATTATTTTGACAAATTGGTTAGACTCTTGCTTTGTCTACTCTGCACAGTCAGAAAAATGGATTCTGGTGCTCATGGAGAGATGAATTTTAAATTAGTGTGAATACCTGCATTCATAAGGAACTGTGCATCAATTTTAACTCTCAGCTGGGAAGCAGAATGCAAGTTAGTAATTTTTGTCTCTGATGTAAAAAAATTTAATCATTTTCAAGTATCTTTCTTATTCTTTATTTAGGAAGCAGGTTACCTTTTCCAAATCTTTTGAGACAGGTTAGCATTAGTTACTGTAAAGAGGGAAAAATCCCACTGATTTATTTTTGTTTTTCAATGTATCCAGCCCTTCTCTCCAGTAGTGGTCTTATAGTACAAAGCAAAATTTGGAGAGCCTTAAGAGGCTTGAATGTAAATAATGATTTCTAATAATGACTACAGGGTTGTCTTTATTGGAGTTTTAATGGGGATCAATGAGGTTAGACTGAAGAATACAAATTAAGAAGGGAAACTCAGGAGATTTAGTCCTTCATTCTGAAAGACTTTGTTAGGGAAGATGAGGAACCCTGCACTGTCAGCCCAGCACTGAGAAAAGGGAAGATCATATGTGCTCAAGTCTCAAGACGTGGTCCCTTTTCCTTTGGTAAACAGAATTCCCATTGATTTCAGGGAGTTTTATCCCCATCACCAAAGTGCATCTCTGGATCAGTCTTGTATGGGGATTGAGGAGTTTCCCCTGGGGTAGTCTGAAGGATATTTTCTGTTGGGTTTCTGAGGTTGAGATGACCCCAAGGAAGTAGAAAGTCTTTTTTCTCCCAGCCCCACAACCAAAGATGCTGAGATTCGTCGGTTCTGCTCTTCAAGGTTGTTTATTTTTCCTTATCTCTCACATTCTTTCCCTGACCAGCTGAGGTCTGTCCTGCAGGTCAGCTGGTGGTACACTGACCGCCCTTGGGGCTGTGTTAACATTTTATACTAAGAACTACCTGTACTTTATTTACTATAATTTTCCAATACCTATCACCTATGTTGGACAGTCTGTCTCTACTCTAAATCAATCAAGAAGTGTCACTATCACAGCAGAAGATGGAGGACAAGAAGAAGGAGAAGAAAGGACAGGACACGCCCAAATCCCTCCATCTTGCCTCTTGAACTCCCATTCTAAAACCCCAAAATTCTACTTTTTTACCCTGTGACAAATTAACTATCATTCTACTCAAACTCTTGTGGCTTGTAAATCTTCACACAAAGTTGGTAATTTTTTCCATGGGCTAAAACCTAAGGCAGAGGTGCTCTTGACTCCGTGCCAAGGTCTCTGAGCCCCTTGCCAGGGTCTCGAGTCATCCAGGGCACTCAGAGGAACGTCCTGGGTTCCAACAATTTTCCTCTTGCAGTGTTACCTGCGGGGCCAAGGGTTCTGTGGTGTTGATGCAGGAGGCAGGGACAGCACCCGCACCTCAGAGCTCCATGGGACAGCTGCATGTTTCATTGCCGAGAGCCTTACACAAGGAGTCCAGAACTGCTGGGCCTCAGCTGCTGCTTGCTCTGATCTCCTCACAGCCCGGCTCCTGAGCAGGGAGATGCCTCCAGCCCAGGATACATGACAGGTGAAGGCCCTGTGTAGATTTGAACCCAACCTATCCCTGCCCACCCAGGGACTGTAATGCTCCATTGCGGTGCTCAGGAATTGCAATCATGTATTAGTTTATGCCAGGCTTTGTGAACTTGCTGGTAATTTCTCCAGGGAGATGTGAGGTGTGGCTGTGCCTGAAAGGGGTAGTGCTACCCTCTGTTCTAATAAACTGGAAATAAATTGGAAAAGAGAAACCATAAAATGTTACCTGGAGTTACCGTTCTGTTGCCCCCACACACTCAGCGCCCACAGATTGTGGAGGCAGATTCTGTTCTACAATCTCCAAATCTAATGGAAGCTCCAAGATGCTCCTGAACTGACCACAGAAAGTGAAGTGTTATTTCCTTCTTTGGAAAGGTTGAGGAAAAGACTAAGAAAAAAAATTCTTATCTTTCTCACCCAAGAAAAATTATTGAGGTCTTCCAGTGACAATTGCAGAAAACATTGCCTGAGGTTGTAACACAAAGAGCAGAATGGAAAGTCCCAGCACTGTTGCAAGACTCATGTGATCATTGCTGTTCCTGCTGGAGAACTCTGCTGGTGTATTTTACAGCAATATTTTAAAAAAAAATTTCCGTTTTTATTTATTTAAAACGAATGTTCTTTTATGTAAAAAAATAAGGTTTGTGAATTCAAAGAATTCAAGTATTCTGTTCAAATCTAGACTTAGTCCTTACTGCAGAAATGTTCAATTTTCCTTCTGAGTATTATGCAAAGGCTTCCACACTTTGCTCTTACAGTGAAGTTCCTGGGCAGTATCACCTATATGCTGTGTATTTGACAGGAATACAAATAAATTGGAAGAACTACAATTATTCCTTCTTCTCAAGGTAATTTCTAAGTAGATTAGTTCAGAAGTAGCAAACGGAAAGAAAGCATTTAAATTATTTCATGTAGTTTGGTTTTGGATATTCCTTTGCAATCACTTTAGATTTGTAACACCTGTATTTTATTTCAAAGAAAGTTGACTCTGGATGATCATATTAATTAAAGCAGAGAGAATAAAAATGTGCTTGTGACATCCCTGCAGCACAAAAGTCTAATGTTGCCACATGGACAAGTTTAACGTGAAATTGAAATCTTTTGTCAAAGCCCTGAATAAAGTCACTCATTAATTATCATCAGTTCAACTCTTTTAGAATGGCAGATTTGGAGAGCCCAAACCAGCACAAACATTAAACTAGTTTTTATTCCCTAATCCTTCTATCATTTTTACATTGTTATGCAGAGACACTGTGGTGTAACAAAATGTGGTATGTTGCGTGTTTACCTATATTTTTAACTAATGTCAGGCTTTCTTCTTTCTCCCATTCCTTTAATTTCCTGGTGACTGTACCCATGAGCCCATGATTGCCTCTCTGGGTGCCCAGGAGGGTTATTCATGTGACAAGGCTGCAGCTCTCCCTTCCCCTGGTCCTGTGGAGATCATCAAATGCAAACCTGGACCTCCAAAACACTCACTGCAAATGGCAAAAAATGCAGTTCTTTCTGGTCACCCCCAGGCAGTGTCTGACAGCAGGATCCCCCTCGTGCTGAGGCTGATGGCAGCTCACAGGGGTTTTGGTGGAAGGGACCCTGTGTGAAGAGCAGGGAGTGGGCTCAGCTGAGCAAAGTGGGCACCAAAGTCCTGCTGGGCAGTGCAGGGGGTCAGATGGGAAAAGGCAATTGACTTTTTAAAATGCATTTCAATGTCATAATCTCTCTTTGGCAGTCTATGTGCTGATATACATATCCATATTTGTGCTTCTCACAATGGGGTAGCATTTACATATATTTTTCATATATTAACCTTCTAATTCTTACTCTTCTGTGAGTTATCAGTTTTATGCACCTTTAAATAATGAAGTTGTTACATATACAGTAATTTTATAATTGGCCATGCTGGGGGTCTGGGCCCAGCTGGGGACAGCAGAACACAGACCTTTTCAGAGCCCTGTGACCAAAGCACAAGTCTGGGACCCCATTCTGGCCCCATTCCAGTGGGAATTCCTGCTCCTGCCCCTCCAGGAGAGCAGAGGGTGACAGTGGCACTGCCCACGGAAGCAGGACCCAGGGCTGCTCCTGGTGCCAGCAGTGCCCTGCCCTCCTGCTGTCACCTAAAGTGGCTTTTGCTGCCACTGTGCACGAAAGATTCTGCCCTGCACTGTTGGCAAGTCTCAAAGTGCTGCTAGAAAATCTGGCAGAACTTGTCTTTTAAAAAGCAAAAGCGAAACACCACCCAAGGAGAAAGGAAGAGAATTGCTCGTGGCCTCTCTTGTCCATCTACCTGCCAGTACATAGGCTGGATAGATAGTGGCAGGTTTAGACCATGATTTTCATCAGTAGCACCTATCTAAACCATGTGGATCTGACTGAAAACTGCTCCCTCCGTTTTTGTTTACCAAGCTTTCCTATTCCCAGATTATGCAGATAGTGGTTTGCAATGGCAACTCAGAAGTTAATCCTTTTCTTGGTAAGTCTGAAAGCTAAGAGCTGTGATTAACAAAATGACTAATGAAGTAGCTCTATTTAATGTTTTGATTTGTTTTTTTTTAATAGAAAGCAATTATTGTGGAAAGAAATGAAAAAATCATAGACTAGAAATTTCTGCCTTTTCACTAATGTGAAATCACTTTCTCCTGATGCATTTCCTGAAATGTTTGGGTTATTTTTTTAAGGTATGTACCTTTTGAAAAGGCAGGAAAGCTTGACCAAATAACTAAATCACCGGAACATTTTCATGATTGGGAAGGATCTGCACAGAAATCATGTGCGTCATAGCGATTTGGTGCCTTTAAGGTCACACCAAATCCTCTGTAGCCATAAAGCTGACCTAGACTGCTGCTCTCAGCTTCCAATCAGATGTCCCTTTTTCTGAAATGCAGCTGGCCTCACTTTAGAGGTGTTGGTTTGCCAATGCAGATTCATCAGATTTGTTGCTAATCTATTCCCATAAGTGATCAATTATTTATGAAAAAGGATTCAATTTGTAGCGTCACCTTTTGGTATGTTTATTTTTTCTCATTTTGTCACCTGAATTAAATGGCCCCATAATTTACAAATTCTACTATCTATTCGAAGTATTCTACTTTAGCTGCTTCCTGTCTTACTTAACATGTTATGCCAAAACATATCAGCTGAATTTCCTGCTTGATGTGTGCAAAGCATATTTTTCGGGTCTCTGGACATCTTTGTAGCTGTTCACCACCCCTCTGCAGGTTTCCCATGGTTTTTCCTGGCATGGACTTGAGCACTGGGACAGCAGAGTTCCAAGGCAGCATCACTGGAACGTTCCACAGGGGTGGAAGCCCTTCCTTACACCCTTTGCTTGAAAGGACCCCCTAATCCCTCAGGGATCTTGGGAGCTGTGTCACCCAGAGCATCAGAGAGGGAATTCCTCCTGGTTTTGCCCAAGCCCACACCATTTCTGTAAGATCCAAGAGCTGGTCACTGCTGGCAGCGGGAGGAGTTCCAGGAGGGATCCATCTGTCCCCTTGCAGTGCTCAGAGTGTTTTGGGGATGGCTCCTGCCTGTCCTGCTCCTCTCCCTTTTGAGAGCAGTTACTCAGTTCCATGATGACTTTGCTTTGCAGGAACTTCTCCTTCCCGAAAAACCTTCTGTGAGAAGGGACTAACACCCTTTGGAAGCAAGGCTGACTGAGATGTAATTAAATGTTTCACAAGATGCTTTGAAATCCTTCACAGGGAGCTGCCTTTGTCCTGTTCTCCTGCATGTTTAGAGATTCTGTGGAAACATCTAGGAAGGTGCAAGAAATGGATTAGGATTTCCTTTTAGAATTTCTCAGTTTTTTAATATATCACTTATTTTAGACCATTGACTGCACCAAATTCCTCATTAAAAGTGTCTGAGGAGGCCCAGTCTGTCTGCCTTGTGCCTTGGCTGCACTGTGATCACTGATTTTTCCAGCTCTGCTGATTCTTTGTTGGATTTCTGTTAAGATAATTTAGGTTTCTTCCTTCTTCAAGCTCATTTTTGTTCTTGTTTTGATCTGGCTTTCTTACATTTGCTTTCTGACAAACATGACTCAGAATGCAGGCAATGTTTTGATGTAAAGATTGGTCAGATGAGGAGGAATAATTGACTTTTTAAAATGCATTTCAGTTTCATGATCTCTCTTTGGCAGTCTACGTGCTGACATATATATCCATATTTTTGCTTCTCATAATGAGATAGGCATTTACATATATTTTTCATATATTAGTTTCCTAATTCTTACTCTTCTGTGAGTTATCAGCTTTATGCACCTTTAAATAATTAAGTTGTTACATATACAGTAATTAGCTTTGTAAAACATCTACATTCATGGAACTGCAGAAGTTTTAAGGCAATGTACTGTTGTAGGAGGAAAAAATTACAAGCACAGACAAAAGTAGAACACATGAAAGAGATTTGATAGCTCCAGTAAGAGTAGAAAACTCTTAGTATTAAACTAGTAGAAGATTCAAAATTTCAACCTAGTAAAGCTTGCTTTGAACTCAAAGAAACCAGCAGATCAGGTGGAATACAGAGAAATAACCCCAAAACCTTTTAAGATGGAATACAGCAGAAAAGAGCAGTTTGTAATGCAATCTTTTGTTAGAGAAAAGCCAGGTGAGCTGCTCAGCTTTGCACCCCAAAGGAGCTGTCCCACGAGCAGTGACAAAGCCCAGCTCCTGCTGCAGTCCAGTGACACTCTGGCTCTCCTCTTAACCTCCAGAATGAATCACAAGCAAACAAAAAACCCACAACCAAAATCCAACAAAACCACAGGGAGCGGTGCTGAAAAATAAATTTTGGACTTAATTCTTCTGTATTTCACACATGATTTATTTCAGACTGCATTAGAGACATGATTTCTTGGCTTCACTGAAGCCACTGCAAGTTTTGCTGGGAGACTTTGGATATCAATTTTTAAGGCAAAACTTGGAGGAATCAGTGGTGGTTGATCCCATGGAATTTATGGCTATGAAATGAGCCTTCCCCCCAGCTTTTTATAACTACCAATAGTGCTGTAATAAATTACTTTTACAGTTTCAATATTTGTGTTACAATAGAGCTCTTAGTTTTTTCAAACAGTGAGGAACAATCTAGGATGAAATATTATAGTTTTTATGTTAGCAATTGCAGAGCAAAATCAGGATTTTAACTGGTGGAAGGGTAGGATTACACCATTCATTTTTCTGTCCTGCTCTTCCTGTGGGTATAGGGTTCTATGGGGATTAAAGTCTAAAACAAAGTTATATTTTCTCATATGAGAAACAATTTAACAGCTTTTTTTTCCTCAGAAGTCTTAAGTAATCAATACTTGATTATATGGAATATGATGACTGTTTGTGTAATCTAACCAGTTTTATCTTGATTCTTGTGTGGTAGCTCTACAAGTCAATCAGGCTTCCCCTCCACATCTGAATTGAAATATCCTCTATTCTGCAGCAATATTTGGAACATGGACTCCATGAAACCAGCATCTCTTCTGGACAGTATCTCCTGATAGTTCTGAGATTGGTTTGGTAGCTCCTGCAGAAGTTCCCTTATTTTCAGAGCTTTAGAGCTCTCATATCTGCTAATGATGGAGGACCTGAGCCTCTTCTGCTACTTTTTCCTTAAATATCACACCAGAAGGTTTACAGGGGAGGTGTTTGTAGACAATTCAGTAGCAATATCAGAACACAGTGAAAAAGCAACCTGTATTCGACAACTCTGGTAGCATTCAGCATTAGATCACCTCAATTTTTTTCAAAACCTAATGTATTGTTATTATCTTCAGAGCCAAATTTTGTAGTTCTTTCACATGTAAAGCTGTCTGTGATCTGGAAAGAAGAATAGCAGTTGCAATATATCTTCAACTCTGATTTCCTTGGCTTCAGTTTTCCTAATTTTTCCCCTCAGTACTTTGTCATTCCCAAGAGTTATCTCATAATGTGCTACTTCATCAGATGCCTTTTTATGTATGCTAATCTACAAAAGCACAACTATAAAATGTTACGCAGGGTGCTGCATTTACCAGCCAGTAATTATCTCTTGCTCAAGACTCAGCACAGCCAGTTTTTGTATGGAACTTTTTTTCCAGGGCACAGTATGGAGATGCTAGAGCACAACAATATGAAATTAAAAAAAAAAAAAAGAAGAAGAAAAATAACAGCGTGGGGGAGAAAGCGTGTGGGAGAAAGTTGTTCTTTGTTTTCCTTGGAATTCATTTAGGCACAAACATATTCCTGGGAAATTGAGCTTCCCAGTGAGAACAAGGCAATGCTGTGAGCAGGGAAGGTCCTGCCCAGGTTCCCATCTCACAGCAGGCTGAGTGAGAAGGGAAAGGACAGCTGAGCAGGAAATGGATATCTGAAATTCCCAGGGAAGTGCTGACATGGCCAGAATTACAATCTGGCCCCGAGTCTTGCTTTTTTCATGGAGATTACAGAGATAAGTAGTCCTTATATAGGTCTCAGTTCTGTTAATTAACAGTTTTATAACACATCTGAGGGGCCACAGGCTGGCAGAATTTCCTAACTCACTTCCATTTATGCAGAAGCATATTGGTATTTCAGATTAATGATCCAGAAGTAGCAATTATGGTTTTATAATAGTTTTTGATGAGATATCAGCTCTCTGTCAAAGAGTCATTTGTATGACTAGATAGAAACAAGACAGTGACTTTTAAATACAATTTCCCTAACAAAGGCCATAGTACTGCTCTGCTCACTGTGGCCTCTGTTGCATTTACCATGGATATCTTTTGTTCATAATTAATTCAGTCTGGGGCTTTTTGTTTATTTGTTTGGGGTTTTTTTTTTGTTTTTTTTTGGTTTTTTTTGTTTTTCTCAAGAGATTAATTTTTCTGAAAATGCACTGAAAACCATGCAAAATCCTTTTACATTTATTTAGACATGAAAATATATCCAATAAATTGGTAGTAGACTTGTTGCCTACATGCTGTACTGTTGATGTTCACTAAGGCAAAATGGGCAAAGGTGGATTACCACTATAAAAATACTTCTACCATTGTTCTTCTGGATGGAAGATGTAGGTCAAGTTGGCTTTGTTTAACTCCTACAAACATTTGGAAATTACATTTTAATCACTTTAAGGTTTGAGGAATCTGAACTTCAAATATTCACATTTAAAATGTCCAGGTGCTTGGATGATATTCAAGCTACATATAAATGCAGAAATACTTGTCAGCATGGGATTACTATACTATTACTATTGCTGTGCCAGAGCAAAGATACAAGACCAATTAAATGGATCAGATCAATACCTGACAGCACTTTGCACATCTTGAGAGATTACAGGACAAAGGGTAATGGCTTCAGACTGAAATGTTAGGAAAAAAATCTTTCCTTGTGAGGGTGGGCAGGCCCTGGCACAGGGTGCCCCTGGATCCCTGGCAGTGCCCAAGGCCAGGCTGGACACTGGAGCTGGGAGCAGCCTGGGACAGGGGGAGGTGTCCCTGCCGTGGCAGGGGGGGCACTGGGTGGGCTCCAAGGGCCTTCCAACCCAAACCATCTGGGATTCTGTGAACATGCACAAGCGTTCCTTAATGTAAGGAGAGAAATGTAAGTGCAAACTCTACAAAGGAGGTCCATCTATACATTAGCTCTAGAAAGAATTTATCACATAAAGAAAATGGGGGAGGAGGGACTATAAGCGGTAACACGAATGATTATAGAAGAGTAAAGACACCTAGATATCCATAGTCCATCTGTCCATTTGTCCATTTCCAGTGATTTGAAATGTTTGACTGCAAAATAAAAATCACAAAATTTTTGTCACATTGCCATTTATTTTTGGAGAGAAATGTTTGAAATTAACTCCATGTCACTAAATCCCACTTCAGCTCGGTGTGCTCTGATAATGTGCAACAGGAGGAGATGGAATGACTGCAGCTGTGATGCTGAGAGCCCATGACACTACCCCATGTCATGAATTTAACTCCAATCTTCAGTTTGACCCAAGCCTGGTCCTCTGGACTGAGCCACAGTAAAGAGCTGGAGGACACCCAAGTGTGGGCAGCGACCAGAGTTGCTGCTCTGATGTCGCTTGACAGGAATCCAGTTCATGTGTTCTGTGTTTGCTCCACGGTGTAAGAGGGGCATGGTGGACTGGGACTGTTTGTTTTGTTTGCAAAGTGAGTCAAACTAAAGTGGCAACATGATCATTCTCAGCTGTCTTTTATCAAAATCTTCTTTTATTATTATTATATTTTATATATTATAGTATGTATTCTAATATATATTATAGATATTATACATGATAGATATATAATAATAATTTATTATAATATATATTATATATGTTATTATATAATTATATAGTTTGCTGCTGATCCTGCACTTACAATTTAAAAAAAAAGGAAATCTTACACTTTTGATGTGCTTAATTTACAATATAATCACACTTCTTTTGATTGATTTAGTAAGGTGGGAACAGCCTTCAGAGAGAAGGAAATCTTGCTTTGAATGTTCTGAGCAACCTATCAATCAATTTGCTTGGCACAGGGCAATGTGATGTCACTTACCCCAAATGATGATCTGGGGGTGTTTTGTCTGAGATGCTGTGTCCCAGACTCCAGTGTCCACACCCAGCATTCCCAACTCAGAGTGCTCCTGGGGCACTGTCTGAGTCCTGGGAGGAAGGCAGAGCCTCCTCTCCCTCCCAGCCCATCCTGCTGTGACAGAGCTTTCATAGCTGGGTGCTTCCATGGCATAGCTGCAGAATTCCCTTCCCACTCAGGATTCCTGGAGCTCCATGGAGGGAGTGACAGTGACTCTGTCCTGTTCAGCCACAGAGCTCCTGCCTGAAGTGTCCTGGTGCCGCTTTGGAGGCTCCTGGGGGATGAGCCCCACGGGTGGGAAGGAGCTGGAGGCCCCCTTGGAACAGGGACTGGGAATTTGCTTTCTCAAAAGAAAACTTTGGAGAGTAACTCCAAACAGTCCAACTTTGGACTGTAACTTTGGAGTTACATTCCTCTCCCATTCAGAGCACGGCTATCAGCAACTGTATTGACCCTGTAAACCTCCAAACAAAGCAGGCAAAATAATGATGTGCTTGCTGAAAACATTTTTGGAAAAATAAACATTCCTCTTGATGAATGGACAATTTTAACCTGTTCAGGGAACAGGCCATTTGTTATTGATCCATGGGCAGCTGAAACAATATCATACTGCTTGACTGGTTTTGCATTTTAATAATAATTTTCCTTTACCTATTAATTGGTCCCTATCAAATTCTAGGAGATTTTAGAAGCTAATGATATTTTTTGTATTACAAAAACAGCTTTTCATATTATCACATCTAAATTGCAACCTTTCTAAACTTAAGTAACTAAAAATTAGAAGTTACTTTGTTGTTGCCAAAGACAGACGAAATGCAAATGTCAGTCACTTGTTGGGCAGCTGCTAAACAATCCTTGCCTACTGAGTATTTGGGACAAGAAATTTCACTGGGAATTTTGCAGTCTGTGCAGCAAGACTCTGCTCTGTGAAAAAGCTCTGCTTCTTTTCCTTTTTATTATGTTAGTCAATTTAGAGTAGAATTTGAGTCACTTAGTGGGCAAATCAAACTTCATTCTAAATTCTTTGCCTACCACAAGTTTTGCTGAAGTTACAGTCCTCAAAAAAGTCCATTGTCAATTACTTGGAAGACCAGCACTGCCCTTGGAAGTGTAGCAACATGTAATTTTCCAAACCAGAGCAGTTTAATCAATTATAGTATATTTTAAAAATTAAATAAATATGCTTAATCTGGAGTCCCAGATGTGTTGCTAGAAAGTGAGGGGGTAGAAAGGGCAGAGTAAGGGTAATCCCATTCAGGCAGCAGCCAAAATCTTTTTTGATTTTTAGAGAATGGGGTAGGATACCTTGTGTTCCAATGAACTGTTTCTGCAAGTTGCTGTTGGTAATGGCCCCTCAATGTGTCCCCTGGGGTTGTAAACAAGGCAAGAGAATTTGGAGGAATACTTCAAATTTAGCTCACTGAATGCACTTAGGAGAATCCATTTTGCCTCCCTTGCAATGTTTGGCTCTGAACCATTTCATGTGGAAAAATGTTCCTTGCTCACATTTTATTTGTATGCCTAAACTTCTCATTTGGGGAAATTGAGAGCAATTGCAATATTTATCACCTTCACAGTTAAAGGATTAGTGATTCTGGGAGCTGGAAGCCTTGCAGTGGGCCAGGCCATCAGTAAGTAGGATATTGCAATAGCTCCTGTGTCAGTAATCCAGCAGCAGTGGCCGCTGTGGATTTGGAGATATCTTCTGTGACTAAAGCAGGAGTTGTTTGTCCTTGGCTGTATTCGAGTTTCCCATAAGAAATTTGCTGGTTTGTGGAAATCTATGCTGAAGAGATAGCACTGCACTTGGAATGGTTCTAGGATGTGAACTCTGTTGGTTTTATTTCCCTTAGTTCACAAACCAAACAAAAGAGGTTATATTTTTGAGAATTCATCTCGGCTCCTGGAATGATGAATCTGTTATCTCTGCCCTGTGTATGTTATTCCTCTCTGAAGTCACTCTGGGTTTCTCAAACTCATTTTTAAAGAAGGACTTGACTGCAATTCCTTTGTTTGGCTTCAGCTGAATTTTGCTGAAATTCAGAGATTCATGGATAGCAATGTGGATGCATTTCAGCACTGAATCTCTCTGCTGAAATATTTCCTTTATTTATCATCCTTGGAAACACTGTCTTTCAGTAGCAGCTTTTCTGACTGGTTTCCAAACCATGTTTTTATTCATCTGAGTGTGATACAGTGACCCACAAAAATCACAGTAGTTACACATCTGCAGAGAAGGGCTCAGCTTTGCAAAGGAAATGGGCACAGCTGGAGTAGCAGAAGTTGTGTGCTAACAACAGCACAATGTGACGTGCTGCTGAGGACCCAGGAACTTTGATTTCCTGTAATACAGATCCAACCTGTGTGAGTCTTTAACACAAAAATAATCCACATTGCACTGTGTTTCCCAAAGTGGGCAGAAAACCTCCAGTGCTGTGACTCAGGCATACAGATTCTCCCCATTTCCCATTTCCCTGGGCTCTCTGTGGCTCTGGATGTGGCTCAGGCAGGTTTTCCCCATTTCTCTGGACTCTGTGTGGCTCTGGATGTGGCGCAGGCAGGTTTTCCCCATTTCTCTGGACTCTGTGTGGCTCTGGATGTGGCGCAGGCAGGTTTTCCCCATTTCTCTGGACTCTGTGTGGCTCTGGATGTGGCGCAGGCAGGTTTTCCCCATTTCTCTGGACTCTGTGTGGCTCTGGATGTGGCGCAGGCAGGTTTTCCCCATTCCCCTGAGCTCTGTGTGGCTCTGGATATGCCTCAGGCAGGTTTTCCCCATTTGCCAATGCCTGGAGCTCTGTGGAGCTCTGGATGGCACTCTTTACCTATATTCCCTCTGAAACGATGAGCTCCTGGATATATTAGCTCTTGCTGAGTGATCAGCCAAAACAGAGCAACTCAGATCAAGCAGCACTAAACCTGAAGTGGTTACTTTTGAGAAATACGCCTCAGAAGAAAGCAAAATAGATACAGTATAGGATTATATTATTATAATAATCAAGAGAAATCAGACATGGGGGAAAAGGTAGGAAATTGTAAGGAATTATCATCAATCAAAAAAATGAAGAGCAGCAATTGAAAGCTAACTGGTTCAAATTTAGCTTGAGGAGGAAATTTTACAGTGAGTGCAAAATCTTCACCTGCATCAACATTTTTTGACATTCAGCCTGATGTAATAATGGTAATTAAACTCCAGGAAAGGTAGCACTACAGCAATGTTAATAGCCATGTAGAGGTTCCAAGCTCTGGCTACGTTTTCGTATCAGAATATTCTTTTCCTGAAAAGGTGTGTTTTTTCATTTTGAAGTCTGTGAGTTGCTAAAGGGAAGCTGTGCCTTGCCAAATAAATAGAAGCTCTCTAAGTGTTAGTTTGGAATAACTTGTGTTTGTTACAAATGTAATGCAAAAACCTCATAGATTTTAGGCTACTTTACCCTAATTTGTAATCTGACCCTTTTTCTAGAGCTTCAGGAAGTATTAAGAAAACTTACAGAAATTAGAACAAAGTAAGCACAGCAAATACCGATTAACTGAAAGGTTAATATGTAAAATATTGAGGATGAAGTAAATTACATGTTCATTTAAAAGTTCTAGAACATGCAGAAAGGTATAAAAGCTGAGAAAGTTCTGAAGAAAGCATGGAGCAGGAAAAAGATTCCACAGAAATTTTGTTGTGCTGTCTGATGGGAGCCATGAAGGGCACTACCATGAAGGGTAGATAGAAATGCTGTAATTTTTCTCTTCAGTACCATTAAAATTTTGTCAAGTCACATTTTTAGTTGGGCTTCAAAGGTCATCTTGGATATTTATTGTTATTCCCCCTCCACACATTCAAATATGTCCCTACATGGATTCACATCTTCCCTAAAGTCTATACAAAGCAAAAAGGAGAATATCATGAATGAACATGGGCTATAAACCTTGCACTGGGGTTCTAGTTTACACCTCCAACCTTGCTGTGCTGTTTATAGACTGTTCTGTAGGTAGGACAGAAAGGTTGGTTTGAAGGCAGGAAATATGAGGAAGGAGAAATAAATGTTTTGAAGGAACACTTAGGAATTAAATGAGTTAAAGAATTTGCTTGCTGTTCCTTCAGGTGACAGCATTTCCTCCTGAGAACTAAGACTGCTGGAGTTACGTTGATATTCTCATTTCCTCTGGATATTTAAGTCACCCAAAGTGCTGCCATCCAAGTTCAGCAAGCCATGACGTCCATCCCGTGAAGAGCTGACTTAGTGTTCCACAAGGCCACGTTTTAGGCTCTCTGAGGGTAGGAAAAATGGTCCCAAAGAAAGGCCCTGGTTCAGCAGGTTGCACAGCAGCACCAATTTCATGATCTAATAATCTGCAAACAGCATTATGCACCATTATCCACTTGTGCCAGGCACCCTCTGTGCACTTTTCCTGTTGTTTGGTACAAGCCCCAGTGCAGCTGCTGATCTGTCTCATGCTCTGATTCAGGTCCTGTGTCCTGCCAGGGCAGCTCTGACCCTCCTATGTCTGACCAGTAACCAAATAAAAACTTCTTTATTGCTGCAGGGGCCCAATTGCTAATGCCAAATAGGAGAGATGAGAAAGGTTGTCACTTTTCACAGCAGGAATGACACTGAGAACACTCTCACAAAAGAAATAAGGGAGAATTTGAGGTGTTTTGAAACCATGTTGCTATGATTCATTACTTTTCCACTGAAATCTTTCTCAAAAGTATAAAAATATTAACTGGGGGGGGGACCCCAGAGGTAAAACAAAGCAACTTGAATCAACAGCCACCAGTTTAAATGTACGTATAAGACTGCATTGCCAGAATTTCAGAGGGGGAAGGAATTTCTGGTAAGTGGATGCGGGAAGCTGCAATTGTAGCTCTGCTGGAGGCATTAATCTCTCTGTCTGACTAGTCAGGATCTGAGACAGTGCCCTAGCTGTGACTTACACCCAGTGGCTTTGATACCTTTGGATAGAAAACTAATTCTAAGTTAGACTTCCCAGAGTTAGAAAAAAATATTATTCAGTGTGTTCCTAGTTTAGTTTTCTTGAAATTACATCTTGGCTATAGGCAAAATACTTATTCATTTCCAATTTTTAATTTTAACTGTATCTTTCTCAATTTGGATCCAATGTTAAGGTTGAAATCCAGTGTTACCTTCATTAATAATTTCCATAGATTTGCTAATTTTCTTGTTCTCTGCTGACAATCTCATTAATGCTATAAAAAATATGTTATCTCTGCTTCCATATTCTGTTTTATTTACGTAAAATGTAAAGTGTCTTAAATGAAAGACCCAAATTGGATAACACAAAAGAAGGGTAATAGCACTCAGTAATTAATCTTGCACTGAAAAGACAAACAAGTGTTTTACACAGATGTCCATCAAAGGCCTGGTTGGATGTGATTAAGCAAGATTAACTTTTACCATGTAACATGATTTTATTTAGTGATCTCTCACAATAAAAACCCAGGAAGGTTCATAATTTGTTAAGAACAAAAACTGCTTTGGAAATAACAATTAAACCCACATTCCTGTTGTGCAGCCTAAACCAGGACAGATGTCTTTGGAGCTGAGGATGTGACAGGAGCAGAGTTCAAAGGCAGCAGGGTTCAGTGCTAAGGATTCAAATGTCAGAGCTGAGGAACTGAGTGCACATTTCCATTATTCTGATTAGCCACTGCAGGGTTAAATGCACTTCCAGAGCTCCCATCTGTATCCTCAAACAGGAATTACAGCACTGTGCACAAAGTGTATGGGACAATGCAATGGCCTGTCAGCAGTATTAATTCCCACCATTACAGCTGCTTGGCTTTGCTTGGGTTCTTAATGGTATTTAAACAAATACAGTTCTCTCCCCACCTTTCATGTGATTTTTCCTTCTGCAAAAGGCCCCTTTATTTAAAAACCTTCTTGATGGGTATAGAATACACATATTTATTATTCAGATGGTTCATTTATTAAGAATAAATAATTTAGTACATTTTCTTCTGTTTAATTAACACATTAGCAGTTGCAGCGTAAATGGTAAGTAATGTTTATATTTATACTCATTTCTCAGGCTGTTTTGTTCTGCTTGATGGCCACCGTGCTTATTTATTGAAAGTTCCTGAGCTGCAGAAGTCTGCAGAAATGCTTGCAAATTTCTCCACAGGCAATGGCCCCTGTGGTAGCAGTAGCAAAATGCTGCCTCATTCTCTTCATGTCCTCTGATGTCCAAGGTGAGTTTAAACCCATGCAGCAAGAACAAACAATCAGGATGGCCCTAGGCCTACTTCATGCTTGTTGGGAGGAAACATAAATTACATCACTGCTATTGCTGCTGCATTCGGCACACAGCAAACCCTTTATTTTATATTCACCAGCAACCCCAAAATTTACTTCCATTCTATTGGAAACTTATTTTTCTATCGTGTGACTGCAATAGCAAACTTCCATGTATCAGAGAAAATACATGCTCTATAATGCTGTACTTTAAATCCGTTTTCTTCTTTAAAATTACACTTATGCTCCTTTCCCTTTTTGTTTCTCCAACGAAATGAAAATATGCTGCCATTTTCTTGGGTAGTACATAAACATCTTCTAAGTGTGATCAAATCTAGATTCCTGTACCTTAGCTGGTTAGTTATTTCTAACTATACATTAAAATTGTTGGAATCATGGCTATAGGCATCCAATCAGGTTATGTGCTTCCCATTTTTGTGTTACACAAACATGTCTTAAAACAAAATTGTGAAGAACTTTAAACCTTAGACCCTGATCCTACAACAAACCCTACAGTGCTGCATTGGGGTTTGCTCTAGGATCTGAATTATGTGTATTTACATACTGAATTCTTTTCTATTGATGACAAAGTGACTTTTATGATGTTAAAATAGATTATTCTTTATGATTTCCTTTATCTTTGTTGTTTCTATTATTTTTTAATTGAGTCTAATGCACTTAACAGTACAGTAACCCCACTTTATACCTGAATATTACTGCTAAATTCTGCCTTCTTTGTTACTTAAGAAATCTAATATTCACCTTGACATTAAAGACTTTTATTCAGAAAACATGAACATCCCAATAGTCAAAGCTCCCAGGTAAATGTCCTGATGAGGTAGGATTGACCACGACCTTGGAGCAGCCCTTTCTTCAGCAAATTCTGCCTGTCAGGGTTAAATCCTGGCCTCCAGCAGTATCTTGAATCCATGCTAGGGAAATTATGATAAAAATAATCTTTACATCTCCAGACTCAAATGGATCTTTCTGATTGACTGCCTCTGGTGCCAGGTCCGTGTCAATAATTCGCAGGGAATGCATGGCTGTGACCTTTTCCCCCTTGTTTTAGAATTTCTATTTTACAGGACCAATAAACCATGTCAGGAGAAAGTGGTGGTTCTAGACATGTGAATGGATGGATCTCAGGTCAGAGGTAATCCTTCAGCACGCTCCTGTTTGGCACTCAAGAATACATCTCCCTGCTGCAATGGTTCTGCCAAAAATGCATGCAAGGAAAAATTGAAGGGTACAGTCTTTCAGTTAAGCAATGATTAGAAAGAAAGAATAACATGACTGAAGGATTTTCCACTTGCTTTCTCAAGCCCCCATGAAGGCTGTAGGAGTTAATGGACACACTGGGTTGCAAGTCAGCATTAAATAAAGAGGTAATGGTGATTATCTATTACAAATTCCTGCCCAGTGCCATATCATCATTACTGTTTGTAAACCTTTCTATCCATCTACATCTATCTCCTGTATGAGACACCAGCAGAAGGCTGCAGAACACCCAGGCTGTCACATTAATAAACAAACACAGGCAGGTAAAAAGGAGGAGAGTTTTTCATTAAGGTACCAGAGCTGAAATTAGGTTTTGATTCTGACACCACTATAATGTTATCTATTGGTGAGGCCTCTTCTTTTGTGCTTCAGCTCCCTCCCCATGGAATGGAGCAGCATTTATCCCTTTTTATTTCTGTTATCTGGCTTATTTACTTAGACTGTAAGTTGGCTGAGGAGATGCTTCTTCCTGTACAACATCTGCCTTGCAAACCTACACTCTACGTCCCACCACCAAATCAGTTTTATTTGGGATTGTTAATAACAGGCTTATACTAAAAAGGCAATATTTTCCAATTTTAGCTCCCTCAAAGACTTGCTGTTTCTCTATAAGAAAATACCTCCTCTGAATGATGATGCTGTGTTTATATGTATTTATATATATTGCAGAGTGTTAGGTCATATTTCTTGCCTTTCACAAAGTGGGATGTTGTGTTAAAAATTGTTATGCTCTTTACCCATATTTTTATTTATTTATTTATTTATTTATAAATTAACAGTCCTATAGATTTAAAAGTTTTTAGAAGAAGTGAATGGTGGCAAAAATTTTATTTTTCTGTATAGTTTTCTGATATTAAAAGTTACTTTACTTCTTTTCCCTGTTACTTTACTCTTTTTCCATTTGTTCTATACACTATTCTACTCAAGCTCATGGTAGAGATTACAGGAAAGCAGATTCCATAACTAATTAGACAAGCAGCCAAAAAGAGCTTTAGAAGTTTGTCCCAAGTTTTAATTTGGACTTTATTTTTTGTCTGAATGCAGTATAACAGTAAATGTGTATTTCCATCTGTCTTCCTTAGCAGATGAAACATTACATCTCTGATTTGGAAAAGGGCTTGGGTTATTCTCTCTGTATCCCATCCCAATTTTTCAGTGTGTGTGGACAGGAGGAGAGAATCCTGCATTCCATCTACCCAATGCATTTTGCTCAATGATTCATGCTTCTAGCACCACATATAGGGAAAAATAATGGAGAGGAATAGTGATAGAGACCTAAACCCAAATGATTTTATACAACGACTGTGTTGTCTGAGTGCCAAAGTTACCGTGCATTCTGTGGGACGGCACTGGGGTTGCTCTCAGGTGTGAGGTGCTCAGGGAACATTTCAGGAGAGCATCCCGACATTGCTCTGTCAGAATGACAAGGCTCCCACAGGCCAGTGACCAACAAGAATCCCTTGGGCCGTGATTCTGTTGGAAGTACTGGCTTTTCCAGAGTCAGGCGGCTTTGATAAGCAGTTTATGGGATGGAGCACAGATAAGGGAGCATTTGAAGCAGGGAGGGAGCTGCGAAGGTTACTATAATTCCTGGTTGTTCTCACGGTTTATATGGAGCTAATACCTTGTGTAATCTTAATTTGTAATCTTTGTGCATCGTTCCAAGCCTTGCCAGAGCAGTCTCTGTGTCTAAGGTTTGTCCACTCCTCATTCATTTCTTCCCTTTACCAAAACCTTTGGGTTTCCAAGGTCTTCTATTTCCCTCCAACTTCACTGAACTGTTACTTCATCTTTTCTTCTCCGTTCCTTTCTTCCAGCCGCCACCTTTGCGTCTCCCTTTCCAGGCGCCCTTCTCATCCTTCACCAAAGCCATCTTTTCTTCCTCTCCGTCCTGTCTCCCTCGCTGCCCACCGCTCCGCCGCGTCCTCATTCCCGGCTCGCCGTGCTCTCGCCGCGTCCCCGCGGGGCAGCGGTGACACCTGCGCGGGCAGGTGCGGGGCCGCCCGCGGCCGCTGCCCCGGCTCATGAATATTCGGGCCTGCCCTCGCCGTGACGTCGCCGCGGTCCCGGGCGGGGGCCGGAGCCGCCCCGGCGCTGGCAGCGAGGGCGAGTGACGGCGCGGCG